>NC_088387.1:19502500-20127500 GCF_037993035.2 Macaca fascicularis
GCAAATCTTATAGCACCATTATTCATAAGAGGCAAACAAGAATGAAAACAATGCAAACGTCCATCAATTGAGGACTGAATGAACAAAAATGATTCTTCAGCCAAAGAAAGAAGTGAACATGCTACTAATACACACTACAATGGGGATGAACCTTGAAAACTTGGTGCTAAGTGAAATTAGACACGAAAGGCCACATACCGTGTGATTCCATTTATATGAAATGTCCAGATGAGACATCCATAGATACAGAAAGTAGATTAGTGGTTGTCAGAAGCTGGGGTGAGGAGGGAGTAGTGAGTGACTGCTAATAGGTACAGAGTTTTTATTTTGGGAATTAGTGAAACCGTTCTAAAATTAAACTGTAGTAGGCCGGGCATGGTGGCTCACACCTGTAATCCCAGCACTTTGGGAGACCAAGGCGGGCAGATCACGAGGTCAGAAGACCGAGACCATCCTGGCCAACATGGTGAAACCCTGTCTGTACTAAAAATACAAAAATTGGCTGGGCATGGTGGTACACGCCTGTAATCCCAGCTACTCGGTAGGCTGAGGCAGGAGAATTGCTTGAACCCGGGAGGCAGAGGTTACAGTGAGCTGAGATTGCGCCACTGCACTCCAGCCTGGGGGACAGAGTGAGACTCCATCTCAAAACAAACAACAACAACAAAAAAACTGTAGTAATGGTTTAAAACTCTTGAATATACTAAAAGCCATTGAATTGTACACTTTCAAAGGATAAAAATTTTTTGGTATGTGAATTATACTTCAAGCTACTAAAAAAGATATATCAATTATTTAATGTTAATGGACAATTCCAGTGTATCCAGTTTTTTTCTGTTACAACGCTACAAGGAACCTACTTGAACATTCATCTTTATGCCTTAACCTTCCTGGTAGTTCTATGAGATATGGTGAAGGAAGTGGGGAGGTATTGTCTTTGTAGTCTTTATTGTGGTAAACAGTGACCAGTAGTAGAATAGTATTTACTTTGAGTGCTTAGACACTTTGAATTTCTGTAAAACTGAGCTTTCATGGTTGTAGGCAGCCAAGATAGTGTTGACAACCCGCATGGAGAAGGAGTTGGTAGGATAATCCTGGGTACTCTTGAGGGGAGAAGGGAGACTGGAGTAAGGAAGGGAAGGAAAAAGATGAGCAGGACGTTGAAAGCCTCTTGTGGGGTTTTCATATTTCCTTTCTGGCTTTATAGAGAGCTCTTGGTTTGAATTGGACTGGTTTCTCTTTTGCTTTTTCCCCGTTAGGTGAAGGCATTCTCATCTCGTCAGAGGCTTCAGAGCTTCTCGATTTCATAGACAACCAGGGCCAAGTGCACGTGATCCAGAAATATCTTGAGCACCCTCTGCTGCTTGAGCCAGGTCATCGCAAGTTTGACATTCGGTAATGCATTCATGTCCATAGCTTTTGTTTTTCTTCATCTGAAAAAACTGCCGTGGTATACGGTGGGGAGAGGGACATGGAATATGAGGAAGTGTTTGACCGTGTTTAATATGTTACCAAAATTGAGCGCAGCTGAGCAGAACTGAGCTTCTGTACCTAATTTTCTATTTTTCTTTCTTCTTTTTTCATCTAGGAAATGTTACTACAATTATGGGTTTTCTTTTTTAAAAAATATTCTTTTCTGGCCAGGCACAGTGGCTCACGCCTGTAATCTCAGCACTTTGGGAGTCCGAGGTGGGCAGATCACCTGAGGTCAGGAGTTCGAGACCAGCCTGGCCAACATGGTGAAACTCCATCTCTAGTAAAAGTACAAAAATTAGCTGGGCATGATGGCAGGCACCTGTAATCCCAGCTGCTCGGGAGGCTGAGGAAGGAGAATCACTTGAACCCGGGAGGGGAGGTTGCAGTGAGCTGAGATTGCGCCATTGCACTCCAGCCTGGGCAACAGCGAGACTCCTGTGTCAAAAAAAAAAAAAAAAAAAATCTTTTCTGTGAAAATGACTTGTGGATTCAAAGAAATGAATATAAATATATGATCTTGCTTATGGAATAAACTGAGAGATGTACATGGAACACGTAATTCAGACACAATAGGTTATGCAACCTTGCCAAATAATTAATTTCTCCTCACTTCATTATTTGTATCCCACTCTGGATTTTATGACCACACCTCAGGAGATTGTACGTTTCTGAGCAAAGGGCTTGGCATGGAGAAAGAGGTTGTGTGGTGCATTCTAAAGCTAAACAGCCCTGCCTCTTCAACTTACCCGTGGTCTTGCTGTCAGCTCCTTGCCAAGGACTTTGTCTCCTTGATTGCTTCATAACGATTTGTTGCTTCTTGGACGTCAACCCAATGTCAGATCATCTTCAGGAGGAACACTATTAAGATTACTAGAAGAGGAGACATGACAAATGGAGGTTTCATAGGTGAACCTTAAAATCCAGCCCATCTAGGGCTGGGTGCGGTGGCTTATGCCTGTCCAGCACTTTGAGAGGCCAAGGCGGGTGGATCACCTGATGTCAGTATTTCGAGACCAGCCTGGCTAACATGGTGAAACCCTGTCTACAAAAAACGCAAAAATTAGCCGGGCATAGTGGCATGCGCCTGTAATCCCAGCTACTCAGGAGGCTGAGGCAGGAGAATTGCTTGAACCTGGAAGGCGGAGGTTACAGTGAGCCAAGATCACACCATTGCACTCCAGCCTGGGCAACAAAAGCAAAACTCCGTCTCAAAAAAACCAAAAACAAAAACAACCCATCTGAATGTCTTCAAAATGCTTTATTTATCTTTTGATCAAAATCTCCTTGTTATTTATGGTAAAATGTTTTGTTTGCCTCATTGTAGTGATAACTCACTATCTTAGCTAAATTCTAATATGCCTCTTATAGTTTTAGAAACGTCCTCCTTCCCTAGTTGCCTCCCACTCCTCACCTACCCCCTAAAAGAAGTCAAGATGTGGGGACTGATGTATATAATATGCAGAAACTTTGGATAACTTGAGTAAAGCCGTGTTTTTGTTGAATTGCAGAAGCTGGGTCTTGGTGGATCATCAGTATAATATCTACCTCTATAGAGAGGGTGTGCTTCGGACTGCTTCAGAACCGTATCATGTTGATAATTTCCAAGACAAAACCTGCCATTTGACCAATCACTGCATTCAAAAAGAGTACTCAAAGAACTATGGGAAGTATGAAGAAGGAAATGAAATGTTCTTCAAGGAGTTCAATCAGTACCTAACAAGTGCTTTGAACATTACCCTAGAAAGTAGTATCTTACTACAAATCAAACATATAATAAGGTAACTTAATTGTATCTTTTTTGATTACGTGTTTCTTCTTGAAGGAGCTTTAGGTGTCTATGCCTTTCAACGGATTGTTTCATATAAGTTGTCTAATTTATGGGCAAAAATTTTTTGTAATATTCCTTTATTTTCCTTTTAATGTCTGTAGGTTCTGTAATGATGTCTCCTCTTTCATTTTTGATCATGAATTTTTATATATATATATATATATTTTTTTTTTTTTTTTGTAGACAGAGTTTTGCTCTTGTTGCCCAAGCTGGAGTGCAATGGTGCGATCTTGGCTCACCGCAACCTCCCCCTCCTGGGTTCAAGCAATTCTCTTGCCTCAGCCTCCCAAGTAGCTGGGATTACAGGCATGTGCCACCATGCTGGGCTAATTTTGTATTTTTAGTAGAGACGGGGTTTTTCCACATTGGTCAGGCTGGTCTCGAACTCTTGACCTCAGGTGATCCACCCCCCTTGGCCTCCCAAAGTGCTAGGATTACAGGCGTGAGCCACCATGCCCAGCTAATTTTTATTTTCTCTCTATTTTGCTTGGACAGATTGACTACACATTTATCAATTTTATCAATCTTTTCAAAAAACTAGCTTTTGGTTTTGTTGGTTTTCTCTATTTTTCTTTTCAGCTTATTTTATTTATGCACTTTATTATTCTCTTCCTTTTGCTTTTTGGAGGATATAATTTACTCTTTTTCTAGTTGTGCTTTTTGTTTGTTTTTTAAGGGATGGTGTCTCATTTTCTTGCCCAGGCTGGAGTACAGTGGTGTGATCATAGCTCACTGCTGCCTCAAACTTTTCGGCTCAAGGGATCTTCCTGTCTCAGCCTCCCAAGTGGCTGGGACTACAGGTGTACACCACTGTGCCTGGCTAATTTTTTTATTTTTTGTGAAATTGGGTCTCATTGTCTTGCCCGGGCTGGTTTCAAGCTCCTGGGCTTAAGCAGCCCTCCCATCTTGGTCTCCCAGAGTGCTGGGATTATAGATGTGAGCCACCATGCCCAGCCTATTCCAGTTTTTTGTTTTTTTTTTTTTGAGACAGAGTCTTGCTCAGTTGCCCAGGCTGGAGTGCGGTGGCGCGATCTCGGCTCACTGAAAGCTCCGCCTCCTGGGTTCACGCCATTCTCCTGCCTCAGCCTCCTGAGTAGCTGGGACTACAGGCGCCCGCCACCGCGCCCAGCTAAGTTTTCTGTATTTTTTTTAGTAGAGACGGGGTTTCACCGTGTTAGCCAGGATGGTCTTGATCTCCTGACCTCGTGATCTGCCCGTCTCGGCCTCCCAAAGTGCTGGGATTACAGGTGTGAGCCACCGCGCCCAGCCTCCAGTTTTTAAGGTGAAAGGTTAAATAATTGATTTGAGATATTTCTTTTTCTTTTTTTTCTTTCTGTTTTGTTTTTTTTTTTTTTTTTGAGACGGAGTTTTGCTCTTGTTGCCCAGGCTGGAGTGCAATGGCACAACGTCAGCTCACCGCAACTTCTGCCGCCTGGGTTCAAGTGGTTCTTCTGCCTCAGCCTCCTGAGTGGCTGGGATTACAGGCATACAGGCATGTGCCACCATGCCCAGCTAATTTTGTATTTTTAGTAGAGACGGGGTTTCTCCATGTTGGTCAGGCTGGTTGAGATATTTCTTTTTTAAAAAAATAAAAGCCTGTCTCAGTTTCCCTCTAAATTTTGCATCAGCTGAATCCCACAGATTTTGGTATGTTTTCATTTCCATTTTATGAAAATATTTTCTAATTTCCCTTATGATTTTATCTTTGATTCATGTGATTTAGAAATTTTTGTTTAATATCCAAATATTAGGTCAGGAAGAGATATTGTCTGGTTTCATCTTTAAAAGTTGCTAAGATTTGTTCCATAGCCCAGAAGGTCTTTTAGTAATATTCCATGTGCACTAAAAGAATGTGTACTTGGCTATAGTTGGGCAGAGGGTTCTTTTTTATTTTTAAATTTTTTGAGACTAAGTCTTACTTTGCGTCCCAGGCTGGAATGCAGGGGCACAAACATGGTTCACTGCAGCCTTAACCTCCTGGCTTCAAGCTTAAGTAGCTGGGACTACAGGTGCATTCCGCCATACCCACCTAATTTCTGTATATTTTTTTGTAGAGACAGGGTTTTGCCCTGTTGCCAAAGCTGGTCTCGAACTCCTGGGCTCAAGCAATTCTCCCATCTTGGCCTCTCAAAGTGCTGGGATTACAGACATGAGCCACTGCACCTGGCCTTATTCTGCTTGTTCTATATATGACTCTTGATCTTAGCCAAAAGGCTGAGAAGCGATGCTTGTTCTATTTATTATTGAAAAGAGAGGCACTGAAGTCTCCACATATAATTGTAGATTCGTATATGTCTTTCAGTTTTGTCTGTTTTTGCTTCATGTCTTTTGATGATCTGTTATTAGATGCATATATATTTAGGATTATTATATCTTCTTTAGGAATTGACTCTTTTATTTATCATTATGTGATTTTCTTTCCTTTCTTTCTTTTTTTCTTTTTCTTTTTTTTTTTTTTTTTCTGAGGTGGTCTGACTCTCTTGCCCAGGCTGGAGTTCAGTGGCATGATCTCAGAAAACTGCAACCTCCACTTCCCAGGCTCAAGCCATCCTCCCACCTCAGCCTCTGGAGCAGCTGGGACTACAGGCACATGCTATCATACCTGGCTAATTTTTGTATTTTTTTTGTACAGACAGGGTTTCACTATGTTGCCCAGATTGGTCTCTAACTCCTGGGCTCAAGCAGTCTACACACCTCAGCCTCCCAAAGTGCTAGGATTACAGACGTGAGCCAACATGCCCAGCCAGTATTTCTTATTTATTTACCTAATTTTTATATAACCAATCTAGCTTTCTTTTGATTAATGTTTCCATGGTATATCTCCATGTTTTGAGTATGTTTCCATCCTTTTATTTTCATTCTATTCTATTCTATACTGTCCCTAGGTATTATATTCTATATTTAAAGTAGTTTTCTGGTAGACAACGTATAGTTGGGTTTTGTATTTTTATTTTATTTTATTTTAATTATTTGAGATGGAGTTTCACTCTTGTTGCCCAGACTAGAGTGCAATGGCATGATCACGGCTCACTGCAACCTCTACCTCCCAGGTTCAAGCTATTCTCCTGCCTCAGCCTCCTGAGTAGCTGGGATTACGGGCATGTGCCACCTTTCTCGGATAATTTTGTTTTGTGTTCTGTTTTTTTTTTTTTTTTTGAGACGGAGTCTTGCTCTGTCGCCCAGGCTGGAGTGCAGTGGCACGATCTCCGCTCACTGCAAGCTCTGCCTCCCAGGTTCACGCCATTTTCCTGCCTCAGCCTTCTGAATAGCTGGGACTACAGGCGCCCGCCACCAGGTGCCCAGCTAATTTTTTGCATTTTTAGTAGAGACAAGTTTTCACCGTGTTAGCCAGGATAGTCTCTATTTCCTGACCTCGTGATCCTCCCACCTTGGCCTCCCAAAGTGCTGGGATTACAGGTATGAGCCACCGTGCTCAGCCTAATTTTGTATTTTTAGTAGAGGTGAGGTTTCTCCCTATTGGTCAGGCTGGTCTTGAACTCCTGACCTCAGGTGACCCACCCACCTCAGCCTTCCAAAGTTCTGGGATTACAGGCGTGAGCTATGGCACTTGGCCCTGTATTTTAATTTTAATTGAATATGATAATCACTGTCATTTAATTGGTGTGTTTATACTACTTAAATGTAATGTAATTATTTGTCGTCTGTCCCCTCCTTTATTGTAGTTTTTGTTTTTGTTTTTTGTGTCTCCTTTTCCCATCTTCTTTTTAATTATGTGAAATATTTTTAGAGTTTTATTTTAATTTTTCTGTTGACTCATTTGGCTCTGTCTTTTTTTTTTTTTTTTTGGTGCTTGCTCTAGGAATTACAATATAGCTATCAATTGTTTCACAGCCTTCTTAGAGTTAATAATTTACCACTTCAAATAAAATGCAAAAACCTTATAACATAGTTCACTAACTCTTGCCCTCTATGTTATAGTTATCATATGTATATATCTACACACTGAAATCTCTACCACATAATGTTATTATTTTTGCTATCAACAGTTATATATATATATTTGTACAGGTATGATAGATTATCAGATTGGATTATTTTTAAACTATAAAACCAAACTCTATACTGTCTATAAGAAACCTACTTTATAAAAGGAGAAAAATATTCTTTTATATTTACCCAGATACTACTTTTGTATTTCCTTCAGTTGCAAAGTTCTGAGATTCTCTCTGGTATCATTTCCCTTCAGACTTAAGCATTTCTTTTAGAGTTTTTATATTTACCCATATACTTCCTTAAGTTTTAAAGTTCTGAGTTTCTCTCTTAAGCATTTCCTTTAGAACAGTTTTGCTGCTGGTAAATCCTCTTAGTTTTCTGTCACCTGAGAATGTGTTTATTTCACTGTCTTCCTGAAGGGTATTTTCACTGGATTTATACAAATATAATATTAAGCAAAAAAAAAAAAATGCAATAAATACGAGCTATATAGAAGATGCATACAAATTTATTTCACTTACATAAATTTAAAAAACAAGTAAAATTAAATAATGTTTTATTTAGCTAAATACACATGTATGGTAAACATGTAAAGCAAAACAAAGAAGTGATAAACATAAAATTCAAAACTGGTTATTTCTATCCCAGAAGGCAGGCAAAGGGACACAGGGAAGAGGCTTAAAGATACTGGATGGTAGGCTGGGCGCGGTGGCTCACGCCTGTAATCCCAGCACTTTGGGAGGCCGAGGCGGGTGGATCACGAGGTCAGGAGATTGAGACCATCCTGGCTAACACGGTGAAACCCCGTGTCTACTAAAAATGCAAAAAATTAGCTGGGCGTGGTGGCGGGCACCGGTGGTCCCAGCTACTCGGGAGGCTGAGGCAGGAGAATGGCGTGAGCCTGGGAGGCGGAGCTTGCAGTGAGCCGAGATTGCTCCACTGCATTCCAGCCTGGGTGACAGAGCAAGACTCTGTCTCAAAAAAAAAAAAAAAAAAAAAGATAGTGGATGGTAGGTACATATATGTAATTAATATTACATATATTTAAAACTCACAAGACAGCATTCCTATGATTATAGTTAATATTCATTTAGAGTTCCCCACACAGTTTCACCTTCTATGTTGTTTCTCTTCCTTTCCTACATTCCCTTGCTTTTATCTAGGATCATTTTGCTTATTGTTAAGAAACTCATTTTTAGGCCAGGCGCGGTACCTCACGCCTGTAATCCCAGCACTTTGGGAGGCAGAGGTGGGTGGATCACTTGAGGTCAGGAGTTCGAGACCAGCCTGGTCAACATACTGAAACCCTGTCTCTACCAAAAAATGCAAAATTAGCTGGGCATGGTGGTGCACGCCTGTGGTCCCAGCTACTCGGGAGGCTGAGGTGGGAGAATCACTTGAACCTGGGGGCGCGGAGGTTGCAGTGAGCCAAGACTGTGCCACTGCGCTCCAGCCTGGGTTACAGAGCGAGACTCTGACTCAAAAAAAAAAAAAACAAAAAACTAATTTTTAGTAGTTTTTAAGTAAAGTCTGCTGTGATAAATTAATTATTTGTCTAAAAATATATTTTGTCTTTATTTTGTTAAGGACATTTGCTCTGGAAATAGATTTCTAGATAAGCAGTTAATTTCTTTCTTTCTTTCTTTTTTTTTTTCTGAGACAGAGTCTCGCTCTGTGGCCCAGGCTGGAGTGCAGTGACCGGATCTCAGCTCACTGCAAGCTCTGCCTCCCGGGTTCACGCCATTCTCCTGCCTCAGCCTCCCAAGTAGCTGGGACTACAGGCGCCCGCCACCTTGCCCGGCTAGTTTTTTGTATTTTTTAGTAGAGACGGGGTTTCACTGTGTTAGCCAGGATGGTCTCGATCTGCTGACCTCGTGATCCGCCTGTCTCGGCCTCCCAAAGTGCTGGGATTACAGGCTTGAGCCACAGTTAATTTCTTTTCCCACTCTGAAGGGTGCATACCATTGTATTCTGGCTTCCATCTTTTCTGCTGAGAAGTCAGGTGAAATCTTAGTATTGCTGTTAATGTATCTTTTCTCTATTTTTGAGATTCCTTTACATTGGTTTTTATAAATTTTACTCTGAGATGTGTGTAGTTTTCTTTGTACATATTCCTGCGTTTGTGTTCATAGTGCTTTTTGCACTGTGGCTTGATATCTTTTACCAGTTTTGGAATATTCATGGACGTTATACTTTCAGTTGTGTCTTTTGTTCCATTCTGCTTTTCTTCTGGGTCTCTGATTACATGATTGTTAGTGCTTTTCACTATTTCTCCACTTTTATGGCATTTGTGTATCATTTTATCTCTCCATGGTTGTACTCATTCTTCTGACATCTTTGTTTGCTAATCCTTTCTTTATCTATTAAAACCTATTAACAATTTTTAAAAGGTAAAAGCTTTTAAAAGCTGCTGTTAAACTTGCCTATTGAGTTCTTGATTTTAGTATGCTTTTTAGTTCTGAAATTTCCATTTGTTTCTCTTTTTCATATAATTGTCTTATGAAATTCTCCCACTTGCCTCGTATTTTCTTGAAGATAATGGCAATTCTTTAACATCCTTATCTGATAACTCCAAAATCCAAATTACCCATGGCAGAGTAATCCAGAGTATGCCCTGTGTATGGGCCGCATTTGGCCTATAGCTTGTTTTTGTAAGGTCTGTGGGCAAAGAATGTTTTTTATATATTAAAGATTATATAAATGAGAATATGCAACAGAGGCGGTATATATCCTGTAAAACCTAAAATATTTACTGTCTGGCCCTTTATAGAAAAAGTTTGCCAACTCCTGACTTTTAGGTCTGTTTCTATTGTCTCTTTTTTCTCTTGGTCTTATTTCTAAATATGCCTGGAAGTAGTTTTTTAGCATTAGTGTTCATTTACTACAGTTTACTAAATCTAGTAAAGATTTTTTAAATGAGGTGTAACATGCACGAAGTGTACAGTTTCGTGAGTTTTCAGTTATGCATATACTCAACCTAACTGTGATGTAAATAAAACTATAAAAAACATTTACAGCATCCAAGAACACTCCTTTGAACTCCCTCAAAATATATATTCCCTGCCAGGCCAGCCCCGGGGGCTTATGCCTGTAATCCCAGCACTTTGGGAGGCCGAGACTGACAGATCACGAGATCAGGAGATCGAGACCATCCTTGCTAACACAGTGAAAGCTCGTCTCTACTAAGAAATACAAAAATTAGCCAGGCATGGTGGCGGGTGCCTGTAGTCCCAGCTACTTGGGAGGCTGAGGCAGGAGAATGGCTTGAACCCGGGAGGCAGAGCTTGCAGTGAGCTGAGATTGGGCCACTGCACTCCAGCCTGGGTGACAGAGTGAGACTCCCTCTCAAAAAAAAAAAAAAATAAATAAAATATATATATTCCCTGCCAAAGTCAGCCACTTTTCTGACTTTTATCACCCTAGATTCATTTTGCTTGTTCTTAAACTTTATGTAAATGGAATACCATATTTATTGTTTTATGTTCAACTTTTTCCAGTGTTATATCCGTGGCATTCATCCATATTATTGCACATAACAGTAGTTTATCCTTTTTATTACTCTGTAATATTCCATTGTGTAAATATTTCAGTTTATTCCTTCTGTAGTTGGTAGACATCTGGGTTTTATCTCTTATATTTTAGACTTATAATCTATCTGAAGTTGTTGTATATCAAATTTCATGTCTTTCCACAAGGATATCCCATTGACCTAGGGCCATTTGTGTGTAAGGCTATCCTTTCCCCACTGCATTGTGGTGTGTCTTTGTTACAAATCAGGTGGCTGGCTGGGCACAGTGGCTCACACCTGTAATCCCAGCACTTTGGGAGACCAAGGCGGGTGGATCACAAGGTCAGGGGTTTAAGACCAGCCTGGCCAACATGGTGAAACCCTGTCTCTACTAAAAATACAAAAATTAGCCAGGCATGGTGGCGTGCGCCTATAATCCCAGCTACTTGGGAGGCTGAGGTAGGAGAATTGCTTGAACCCGGGAGGTGGAGGTTGCAGGGAGCCAAGATCGTATCACTGCACTCCAGCCTGGGCAACAGAGCAAGATTCCATCTCAGAAATCAATCAGTCAGTCAGTCAATCAGGTGGCCGTTTATGTGAGGGTCTGTTCCTAGGATCTCCATTCTGTCCCATTGTTCTACTATCCACCACGTCAATGCTACCCTGTCACAGTGACTGAGACTTTTTCCTTACCGTATTCTCTCGTAGAGCCCAGTAGAATAATTACAGGGCTTGGAGTCCCATTTCTTCAGGGAGTATAGGTGGTTGGAATTCTGACACCAGATAAATCAAGTATGCGGGGAAAGGATTCCTATTTTAGGCAAAAGCTTCATTGGAAGTTTGCGGCCCCCTCTCCGCATTGTTCAGTGCTGTTCAGAGTGTGGCTGCTGTGGTGCTATAAATGCTCCCAGCAGCTCTCAGGTTTGCTTTCTTTCCATCTAGCCTCCCCCTAACTTCCCACTCCAGCCAAAAAAAGATGCACTGTATAAGTCTCTGATGATGGATAAAAATCCTTTAAAGTGAATTATTAATCTTGAGCTTTCAGCCAAAAAAAGACAAACAAAATTAGTTTGGCTTCTGATTCTCAGTTTTTCCTTTATGTTGGAATGTAATACTTCTTTCCATTTTATTTTATTTTATTTTGTCTTTTTTTTTTTTTGAGACAGAGTCTTGGTCTGTCACCCAGGCTGAAGTGTAGTGGCACGATCTCATCTTACTGCAACCTCCGCCTCCCGGGTTTGAGCGATTCTCCTGCCTCAGCCTCCCGACTAGCTGGGATTACAGGCATGTGCCACCACTCAATGCTACTTTTTTGTATTTTTAGACGTTGTTTCACCGTGTTGGACAGGCTGGTTTTGAACTCCTGACCTCAAGTAATCTGCCTGCCTCAGCCTCCCAAAGTGCTGGGATTACAGGCATGAGCCACTGCACCCGGCCTCCATTTTGTATTTCATTATTTTCTCTCTCTCTTTTTTTACCATGAGCATCTATTCAACTTTGAAATCTTCCTTAATTATAATATTTTAAAGAATATTCTAATTAAAACAGGCTAGGTACATTGGCTCATGCCTGTAATCCCAGCACTTTGGGAGGCTGAGGCAGGCAGATCACTTGAGCCCAGGAGTTCAAGACCAGCCTGGGCAACACGGCAAAACTCTGCCTCTACAAGATACAAAAAAAGTAGTAGGGTGTGGGGGTGTGTGCCTGTAGTCCCAGCTACTTGGAAGGCTGAATTGGGAGGATCGCTTGAGCTCGGAGAGGTTAGGGCTGACTGCAGTGAGCCATGATTGGGCCACTGCACTCCAGCCTGGGCGACAGAGTGAGACCCTGACTCCTGCTTTTTTTGGAGAGAGGGTTTCGCTCTGTTTCCCAGGCTGGAGTGCAAAGGTGTGATCTCGGCTCACTGCAACCTCCGTCTCCCATGTTCAAGCGAGTCTCCTGCCTCAGCCTCCCGAGTTGCTGGGTTGCTGGAATTGTAGGCATGCACCACCACAGCCAACTAATTTTTTTTTTTTTTTTTTTTTTAAAGCAGAGAGCCAGGGTTTCACCATGTTGGCCAGGCTGGTCTCAAACTCCTGACCTAGAGTGATCCACCTGCCTCGGCCTCCCAATACGCTAGGATTACAGGTGTGAGCCACTTCGCCCGGCCAAGAATATTTTAATTAAAGCAAAAGTGAAGGATATTCTTGTGTAGAACAGGTATTTTTTTTTTGTTAATGTGATACGTGCTTGTCAATGCAGGTTGAATATGAATGGGAGAAGAAATTTTTATTATAATTGGTTTTTAAATGAGTCATCTTAAAAGAACCATTTAAACCAAAATAGTTTTTAAAGGTTTAAATGTATCTATTAAAATACTTTTCTTTTTAGGAAAAAAGAAAAGGAGATTGAAGTTTGTGGAGGGCCGAGGGAGGAGGATTGACCCTGGCTTCAATTTCACAAAGGACTTAGTTGTTTATTAAAGTCATGAGTCAAAACCTGCATCTAGAGCCACGTCTTAGTCACATGAACAACAGTTCCCTGTATCTTTTTTTGTTTTGTTTTGTTTTAGAGACGGAGTTTTGCTCTTTCACCCAGGCTGGAGTGAAGTGGCGCTATCTCGGCTCACTGCAACCTCTGCCCCCTATGTTCAAGTGATTCTCCTGCCTCAGCGTCCCGAGTAGCTGAGATTATAGGCACCCGCCACCATGCCTGGCTAATTTTTGTAATTTTAGTAGAGATGGGACTTCGCCGTGTTGTCAGGCTGCTCTCGAACTCGTGACCTCAGGCTATCCACCCGCCTCGGCCTCCCGAAGTGGTAGGATTACAGGCGTGAGCCACCGCGCCCGGCCGACCCCTGTATCTTTTTCCTTCCAGATACACAGCTGTGTAGAAGGACAGTTATCTTGGGTACCGCTAGAGTCATTGTAGCACATTTAATTTACTGAGAGAAATATTTTGCCCCAGCATTCAGTTGGGTGAAAAATCAGGAAAGATCTTTATAAAACAGAAATGGCATAGGTTTTCTGGGATAGTTGTAGGTAAGAGGTATTTATTATTCCTAAATAATAGATATATGGTTATCATAATGAAATATGATGAAAAATTGTTCATAACAGTAACATTTATTAAATGCTTCCTAGGTGCCAGGAGTTATGACAAGTTCCTTATGTAATTATCTCATTGAACAATCACTTGTCCAAGATTTTGGCCTGACCTGAGACTTCATGTACTTGTTCATTCATTGTATTTCTGAGATTCACTTTCAACTTTTTTCTGTGTCACTAAAATCGCGCCATTTTTCCATTCGTTGTTGCTAATAATACTTCTTTTTTCAACATTTAGTTTCAACTTGCATAGCTCTTAAATCTTTTAATTAGCAATAATTTGCCATTAGAACTAGAACTAGCGAAATCATGAGGTCAACATGTTTTTTTTGCAAATCCTGGCGTTCACCAAAGGGCAGTCCATTCTTTACATGGCAAAGATACATGGAAATGTTTTATGTGTTATAAACAAACATGGCAGCAGCCCAGCTGTTGGAGGAATCTTCATTTATAGAGGCCACAGCGACTCGGCACTCTACTGCTTCTTGAGACATGGGAAAGTGGCTTTTGCCTGGAAGAACATGAGTGGTTGCAGAGTTTTCTAACAAATGCTTGATAAGTAACATTCTTTTGAATAATCTAATGGTAATAAGTTGAAAAGAGAGAAATTAGGCCAGGCATGGTGGCTCATGCCTGTAATCCCAGCACTTAGGGAGGCCGAGGCGGGTGGATCACCTGAGGTTGGGAGTTCGAGACCAGCCTGACCAACATGGAGAAACCCCGTTTCTACTAAAAATACAAAATTAGCTGGGTGTGGTGGTGCATCCCTGTAATCCCAGCTGCTTGGGAGGCTGAGGCAGGAGAATCGCTTGAACCCGGGAGGCGGAGGTTACAGTGAGCCAAGATCATGCCATTGCGCTCCAGCCTGGGCAAGAAGAGCAAAACTCCGTCTCAAAAAAAAAAAAAAAAAAAAAGGAAAGAGAGAATGAAGTCAAAACTGATATTTGTATTCATCTCATATAAAATCTTTCAAGCACACCTCATGTCTTCCTTCTCCTTTGATCACCCTGTTCTAATGAGCATTTCCCCTCCCGCCTTATAGGAACTGCCTCCTGAGCGTGGAGCCTGCCATTAGCACCAAGCACCTCCCTTACCAGAGCTTCCAGCTCTTCGGCTTTGACTTCATGGTGGATGAGGAGCTGAAGGTGTGGCTCATTGAGGTCAACGGTGCCCCTGCGTGTGCTCAGTAAGCCTGCACGTCATTGTGTTTTCACAATGGGAAGTTGGTTCTGCAGTTGGGATAGTCTGGGTACAAGTGTAGACACTTTGACTGCTGTAAGGGAGGATGCCACATTGATAGGAGACCCTTGGGAGGACTCTGTCTGGCAGGGGGCTTTGCTGAGTCATTTCCTTTCCCATTTCCCCGTGTATGGTAAGCAGATAGGCCCAGTGCGGTGTCCCATGCCTGTAATCCCAGCACTTTGGGAGGCCAAGGCAAGTAGATTGTCTGAGCCCAGGAGTTCAAGACCAGCCTGGGCAACATGACAAAACCCCATCTCTACCAAAAATACAGAAATTAGTCAGGCATGGTGCTGTGTGCCTATAGTCCCAGCTGCTCGGGAGGCTGAGGTGGGAGGATCACTTGAGCCTGGCAGGTTGAGGCTGCAGTGAGCCATGATTGTGCCACTGCATTGCAACCTGGGTGACAGAGAGAGACACTGTCTCAAAAGAAAAAAAATGTAGGCCGGGCGCGGTGGCTCAAGCCTGTAATCCCAGCACTTTGGGAGGCCGAGGCGGGCGGATCACAAGGTCAGGAGATCGAGACCACAGTGAAACCCCGTCTCTACTAAAAATACAAAAAATTAGCCGGGCGCGGTGGCGGGCGCCTGTAGTCCCAGCTACTCCGGAGGCTGAGGCAGGAGAATGGCGGGAACCCGGGAGGCGGAGCTTGCAGTGAGCCGAGATCGCGCCACTGCACTCCAGCCTGGGCAACAGCGTGAGACTCCGTCTCAAAAAAAAAAAAAAAAAGAAAAAAAAAAGAAAAAAAATGTAAGCAGATAGCCTGTGCCCAGGTGGGTGGTAGATGCCATGGGAGTGTTAAAGCTCATTACTGCCGTGTGACAAGCTGAGTGAGCAGGATCCTATGATGTGGCAACCCAGAAGTTCAGGGGCTCCTGAGGCAGGAAGGAGTCTGAGAAGGTATCTTAGACATGGTGGGTCTGGAGCTGGGGTGCGAGAAAAGAGGATTCCGCTGCACCAAAGGATGGTGGGGAGAGTCTTCCGAAAGAGGTGCAGCGTCCTGCGGGTCTCGCCCTGTCTCGGGCTCTGCAGGTCTGGGAGACGCCCAGAGGAATAGAAGCTCCCGAGAACCTGCCCTCTGGAACTTCTGCTCCTCTCGGGAGAAGCCTGGCTGTAGTATGAGTGTCATGGAGTCATTAAGGAGGAAGGAAGGTAAGAGAGGACCTTCTGTGGAGGGCCTTATGTTTCAGGGAAAGTCACCTGGACTCAATTCTCTTGTGCTGAGCGTTCTTCTTTCATGATCCACTTTCATCATGTCAAGACCCTGTCATGGTTCCCATCTACATCTTGAAGAAATTGAGTGATTTTTCAAAATGTTTAAGAGAAAGTCCTGTACTTGCAAGGGGCAGCATCAACACACAAGTTGTTCTTTACATAGAAGCTAGGCCTTTACCATTGCCTGATGGTTGCGACAGGCATGATTCCATCTTGTTCATCAGTCTCTGCAGCTGAGAAGTGCTTATTAGGTGCTGCCTACCTGGCCAGGCTCTGTACGAGGCATGGGTTCACAGTGGGGGCAAAGAGAGACACAGGCTGTACCCTTCTTGGGAAGAGACTGTGGGCAGACAAGAGACCAGGCAGGTGTCAATTACAAATGGGAACAGGTGCTTTAATGGAGAACAAAGGATGCTGAAAGGTAACGTAACTGAGCCACGGGCCCACAATGGGAAGTAATGTTGGAACTGAGATCTGAAGGCGAAATGCGAGTTAGATGGGCTAAGGGCGGAAGAAGGCAGGGCTCCGCACCTTCCCTCGCCAAATCGACAGTGGCGTGCCCAGTCTTACCCGCTGTCCTTTCTATCAGGGGTTTGTCCCTCCATGGTGCTCTAGACCTTACCCTCCTCCTGATCCTGTCCTCTTTTCTGGCTTATTTACATTGTCACCTTTTTCCCTCTCTGATGCCTAGTTCTCATCAGCATATGCAGTCCCAGCAGATTTTCCCAACTATTCAAAAAGATGTCCTCCCCTGATGCCACATCCTGTTCCAGCAATCACACCTTCTCCGGTTCCCTTCACAGCCCAGCTTGTGGAGAGCAGCCTCTGCACAGCTGTCTTCTCTTCCTCTGTTCCCATCCATGCTCCCGTCCATTCCAGGCTGGCTCCCATCCTGATTGCCCCACAGAAGCTGTTCTTTGCAAGTCCCCAGCCAAGTCCTTATTGCCACCTCCAGCAGCCTCTTTCTGTTCCCACCCCCTGGACCTGTCAGCAGCATTCGAGGCAGCTGACAGCACTCGCTGAGCTGCTTTCCTGTCGTGGCTGGGCACGTGGTACTAGGCAGGCTTGCCTGGGGAGGTGTGGGCAAGCTGGGCTCCGTCTTCCTCATCCAGTGCCTCTGATCTTAGGCCTGGGTGTTTGTCTCCTCTCTCTGTATGTGATCTCAGCCAGGGTCATGATTTTGAAATTACCAAATTACATCACAGCCCAGAGATACAGACTAGTATCTGCACCTGCCTTCCCTGCCAGAATGTCCCCCTGTCTACCTCCCAGACTTGCCCGTCTCAGTCGGTCACCACCCCCCGCTCCCCCTAGAGACTAAGCTCGAACCTGACAATGATCCTGCCTCTGCCTTCCCTTCCCCTCAAGTCCTGCCCATCAGGGCCCTGTGAGTTCTGCCTCTAGCCTCCGGAGCCCTTTGCCCTCCATTTGCACTGTCACCCCTGCATAGGTCATCTTCCACCATAGTGAAGGCTTTGGCATAGAGCCGCCTAACTGGGGTGCATTTCTGCTCTTGCCCCAGTGAAATTCATCCTCCCAGAGCAGCCAGTGTGTAAAGCGGACACCAGACCATGCCTTTCTCCAGACTTCCCATTGCACCTGGGACACAAACCAGATTCCTCCCTCCATCTGCAAGGCCACTGCCTTACCCACCTCTCCAGCTTCATCCCAAGTCACATTTCCCTTGATTGCTCTTATCTGCAGTGGGCCTTTGTGCTTTCTGTTACCTGTGTGTGGAATCCCCACCACCATTACCACCGCCACCAGCCTCACCATGGCTGGCTGCTTCTTTACCGAAACAACATCTTGAGGAAGCTTTCCCTGAACAGTCCTAGCTCTGATTTTCTCTAGCCAGAGCCTTTGCAGTTTCCCTCATTACTCTGTCATCAGACTAACTCATCAGAAGAAACTGTGTGTGTGTGTCAACCCCTTCTTCTTTATTTCTACCCTGTCATCCATTCTGTCCGCCCTCTATTCATCCCTGGGTCTTCGCTTAGCTGCCACTGGAGTCTTCCCCTGTCACTGGGGAGTCTTTTCCAGTGTCCCTTCAATTATGCTGAGTTGGTCCTTTTCCTGGGTGCCCCTCCGTGTAATGCAAGATGCCTCTTACACGCTCTTGAAATCGCCTGCCTTCCCCACCAGGTGTCTGTCTTGTTCACCTGCAAGGCCTTCCATAAATATTTGCCAAGGGAATGCTTTATCTTCATGCAAAACTTTCTGAAGCATTTGTATATAGAGTGGTAACCAGTTTTATTTTATTTTATTTTTGACTTCTGATTATTATTATTATTATACTTTAAGTTCTAGGGTACATGTACACAATGTGCAGGTTTGTTACATATGTATACATGTGCCATGTTGGTGTGCTGCATCCATTAACTCATCATTTACATTAGGTGTATCTCCTAATGCTATCCCTCCCCCGTCCCCCCACCCCACAATGGGCCCCATTATGTGATGTTCCTCATCCTGTGTCCAAGTATTCTCATTATTCAGTTCCCGCCTATGAGTGAGAACATGCGGTGTTTGGTTTTCCGTCCTTGTGATAGTTTGCTCAGAATGATGGTTTCCAGCTTCATCCATGAACTCATCCTTTTTTATGGCTGCATAGTATTCCATGGTGTGTATGTGCCACATTTTCTTAATCTAGTCTGTCACTGATGGACATTTGGGTTGGTTCCAAGTCTTTGCTATTGTGAATAGTGCCGCAATAAACATACGTGTGCATGTGTCTTTATAGCAGGATGATTTATAATCCTTTGGGTATATATCCAGTAATAGGATGGCTGGGTCAAACGGTATTTCTAGTTGTAGATCCTTGAGGAATCACCACACTGTCTTCCACAATTGTTGAACTAGTTTACAATCCCACTAGCAGTGTAAAAGTGTTTCCATTTCTCCACATCCTCTCCAGCACCTGTTGTTTCCTGACTTTTTAATGATCGCCATTCTAACTGGTGTGAGATAGTATCTCATTGTGGTTTTGATTTGCATTTCTCTGATGGCCAGTGATGATGAACATTTTTTCATGTGTCTGTTGGCTGCATAAATGTCTTCTTTTGAGAAGTGTCTATTCATATCCTTTGCCCACTTTTCAATGGGGTTGTTTGATTTTTTCTTGTAAATTTGTTTACGTTCTTTCTAGATTCTGGATATTAGCCCTTTGTCAGATGGGTAGATTGTAAAATTTTTCTCCCATTCTGTAGGTTGCCTGTTCGCTCTTATGGTAGTTTATTTTGCTGTGCAGAAGCTTTTTAGTTCAATTAGATCCCATTCGTCAATTTTGGCTTTTGTTGCCATTGCTTTTGGTGTTTTAGTCATGAAGTCCTTGTTCGTGCCTATGTCATGAATGGTATTGCCTCAGTTTTCTTCTAGGGTTTTTATGGTTTTAGGTCTAACATTTAAGTCTTTAATCCATCTTGAATTAATTTTTGTATAACGTGTAAGGAAGGGATCCAGTTTCAGCTTTCTACATATGGCTAGCCAGTTTTCCCAGCACCGTTTATTAAATAGGGAATCCTTTCCCCATTTCTTGTTTTTGTCAGGTTTGTCAAAGATCAGATGGCTATAGATGTGTGGTATTATTTCTGAGGGCTCTGTTCTGTTCCATTGGTCTATATCTCTGTTTTGGTACCAGTACCATGCTGTTTTGGTTACTGTAGCCTTGTAGT
This sequence comes from Macaca fascicularis, assembly GCF_037993035.2. Classification (NCBI taxonomy): domain Eukaryota; kingdom Metazoa; phylum Chordata; class Mammalia; order Primates; family Cercopithecidae; genus Macaca; species Macaca fascicularis. The sequence continues at coordinate 19,522,478 of NC_088387.1, forward strand.
ACAGTTTGAAGTCAGGTAGCGTGATGTCTCCAGCTTTGTTCTTTTGGCTTAGGATTGTCTTGGCAATGCGGGATCTTTTTTGGTTCCATATGAACTTTAAAGTAGTTTTTTCCAATTCTGTGAAGAAAGTCATTGGTAGCTTGATGGGGATGGCATTGAATGTATAAATTACCTTGGGCAGTATGGCCATTTTCATGATATTGATTCTTCCTATCCATGAGCATGAAACGTTCTTCCATTTGTTTGTGTCCTCTTTTATTTCATTGAGCAGTGGTTTGTATTTCTCCTTGAAGAGGTCCTTTGCATCCCTTGTAAGTTGGATTCCTAGGTGTTTTATTCTCTTTGAAGCAATTGTGAATGGGAGTTCACTCATGATTTGGCTCTCTGTTTGTCTGTTATTGATGTATAGGAATGCTTGTGATTTTTGCACATTGATTTTGTATCCTGAGACTTTGCTGAAGTTGCGTATCAGCTTAAGGAGATTTTGGGCTGAGACGATGAGGTTTTCTAAATATATAATCATGTCATTGGCAAACAGAGACAATTTGACGTCCTCTTTTCCTAATTGAATACCCTTTATTTCTTTCTCCTGCCTGATTGCCCTGGACAGAACTTCCAATACTATGTTGAATAGGAGTGGTGAGAGAGGGCATCCCTGTCTTGTGCCAGTTTTCAAAGGGAATGATTCCAGTTTTTGCCCATTCAGTATGATATTGGTTTGTCATAAATAGCTCTTATTATTTTGAGATACATCCCATCAATACCTAGTTTATTGAGAGTTTTTAGCATGAAGGGCTGTTGAATTTTGTCAAAGGCCTTTTCTGCATCTTTTGAGATAATCATGTGGTTTTTGTCTTTGGTTCTGTTTATATGCTGGATTACGTTTATTGATTTGCATATGTTGAACCAGCCTTGCATCCCAGGAATGAAGCCAACTTGGTCATGGTGGATAAGCTTTTTGATGTGCTGCAGGATTCGGTTTGCCAGTATTTTATTGAGGATTTTTTTTTTTTTTTTTTTTTTTTTTTTTTTTTTTTGAGACGGAGTCTCACGCTGTTGCCCAGGCTGGAGTGCAGTGGCGCAATCTCGGCTCACTGCAAGCTCCGCCTCCCGGGTTCCCGCCATTCTCCTGCCTCAGCCTCCTGAGTAGCTGGGACTACAGGCGCCCACCACCGCGCCCGGCTAATTTTTTGTATTTTTAGTAGAGACGGGGTTTCACTGTGGTCTCGATCTCCTGACCTTGTGATCCGCCCGCCTCGGCCTCCCAAAGTGCTGGGATTACAGGCTTGAGCCACCGCGCCCGGCCTATTGAGGATTTTTGCATCAGTGTTCATCAGGGATATTGGTCTAAAATTCTCTTTTTTTGTTGTGTCTCTGCCACGCTTTGGTATCAGGATGATGCTGGCCTCATAAAATGAGTTAGGGAGGATTCCCTCTTTTTCTATTGATTGGAATAGTTTCAGAAGGAATGGTACCAACTCCTCTTTGTACCTCCAGGAGAATTCGACTGTGAATCTGTCTGGTCCTGGACTTTTTTTGATTGGCAGGCTAGTAATTATTGCCTCAATTTCAGAGCCTGTTTTTGGTCTATTCAGGGATTCAACTTCTTCCTGGTTTAGTTTTGGGAGGGTATATGTGTCCAGGAATTTATCCATTTCTTCTAAGTTTTCTAGTTTATTTCCATAGAGATGTTTATAGTATTCTGTGATGGTAGTTTGTATTTCTGTGGGATCAGTGGTGATATCCCCTTTATCATTTTTTATTGCGTCTATTCGATTCATCTCTCTTTTCTTGCTTATTAGTCTTGCTAGCGGTCTATCAATTTTGTTGATCTTTTCAAAAAAGCAGCTCCTGGATTCATTGATTTTTTGAAGGGTTTTTTGTGTCTCTATCTCCTTCAGTTCTGCTCTGATCTTAGTTATTTCTTGCCTTCTGCTAGGTTTTGAATGTGTTTGCTCTTGCTTCTCTAGTTCTTTTAATTGTGATGTTAGGGTGTCAATTTTAGATCTTTCCTGCTTTCTCTTGTGGGCATTTAGTACTATAAATTTCCCGCTACACACTGCTTTAAATGTGTCCCAGAGATTCTGGTATGTTGTGTCTTTGTTCTCATTGGTTTCAAAGAACATCTTTATTTCTGCCTTCATTTCGTTATGTACCCAATAGTCACTTCAAGAGCAGGTTGTTCAGTTTACATGTAGTTGAGTGGTTTTGAGTGAGTTTCTTAATCCTGAGTTCTAGTTTGATTGCACTGTGGTCTGAGAGACAGTTTGTTACAGTTTCTGTTATTTTTTTATTTTTTATTTTGTTTTGAGATGGAGTCTCACTCTGTCACCCAGGCTGGAGTGCAGTGGCACAATCTCGGCTCACTGCAAGCTTTGCCTCCCAGGTTCACGCCATTCTCCTGCCTCAGCCTCCCAAGTAGCTGGAACTACAGGTGCCCGCCACCACACCTGGCTAATTTTTGTATTTTTAGTAGAGACAGGGTTTCACCGTGTTAGCCAGGATGGTCTCAATCTCCTGACCTCGTGATCCACCTGCCTCGGCCTCCCAAAGTGCTGGGATTACAGGCGTGAGCCACCGCGCCTGGCCAATTTCTGTTCTTTTACATTTGCTGAGGAGTGCTTTACTTCCAATTATGTGGTCAGTTTACTTCCAATTATGTGGTCAATTTTGGAATAAGTGCAATGTGGTGCTGAGAAGAATGTATATTCTGTTAATTTGGGGTGGAGAGTTTTGTAGATGTCTATCAGGTCTGCTTGGTGCAGAGCTGAGTTCAATTCCTGAATATCCTTGTTAACTGTCTTATTGATCTATCTAATGTTAACAGTGGGGTGTCAAAATCTCCTGTTATTATTGTGTGGGAGTCTAAGTCTCTTTGTGGGTCTGTAAGGACTTACTTTATGAATCTGTGTGCTCCTGTATTGGGTGCATATATATTTAGGATAGTTAGCTCTTATTGTTGAATTGATCACTTTACCGTTATGTAATGGGCTTCTTTGTCTCTTTTGATCTTTGATGGTTTAAACTTTGTTTTATCAGAGACTAGGACTGCATCCCCTGCTTTTTTTTGTTTTCCATTTGCTTGGTAGATCTTCCTCCATCCCTTTATTTTGAGCCTATGTGTGTCTCTGCATGTGAGATGGGTCTCCTGAATACAGCAAACTGATGGGTCTTGACTCGTTATCCAATTTGCCAGTCTGTGTCTTTTAATTGGAGCATTTAGCCCATTTACATTTAAGGTTAATATTGTTATGTGTGAATTTGATCCTATCATTATGATGTTAGCTGGTTATTTTGCTCATTAGTTGATGCAGTTTCTTCCTAGCATCAATGGTCTTTACATTTTGGCATGTTTTTGCAGTGGCTGGTACTGGTTGTTCCTTTCCATGTTTAGTGCTTCCTTCAGGAGCTCTTGTAAGGCAGGCCTAGTGGTGACAAAATCTCTAAGCATTTGCTTGTCTGTAAAGGATTTTATTTCTCCTTCACTTATGAAGCTTAGTTTGGCTGAATATGAAAATCTGGGTTGAAAATTCTTTTCTTTAAGAATGTGGAATATTGGCCCCCACTCCCTTCTGGCTTATAGAGTTTCTGCTGAGAGATCCGCTGTTAGTCTGATGGGCTTCCCTTTGTGGGTAACCCGACCTTTCTCTCTGGCTGAGTGGCAACCAGTTTAAGAAATGTGGTCACAAAATAGAATTTCTAGGGCAGATTTTGGTAAAAAACAAAAACAAGAAAAACTGCCAGGCACAGTGGCTCATGCCTGTAATCCCAGCACTTTGGGAGGCCAAGGTGAGAGGGTTGCTTGAGCTCAGGAGTTCAAGAGCAGCCTGGGCAACACAGCAATACCCTGTCTTTACAAAAAATTTTAAAATTAGCTGGGCACAGTGGTACACACCTATAGTGCCAGCTACTTGTGAGGCTAAGGTGGGAGGCACCCTTGAGCCTGGGAATTTGAATCTGCAGTGTATGTACCATGATTGCGCCACTGCATGCCAGCTTGGGAGACAGAGTAAAACCCTGTCTCAAAAACAAAAAACATTTATTTTTTTTTTGCTTGCACTTTGATGAACATCCTCAATGATATTTTTTAAAACACATTTCAGGAAGCTCTATGCAGAACTGTGCCAGGGCATCGTGGACATAGCCATTTCCAGTGTCTTCCCACCCCCAGATGTGGAGCAACCTCAGACCCAGCCAGCTGCCTTCACCAAGCTGTGATGGAGGGGCGCTCCCTGCTGCCTTGGAAAAAGCACGGGGTCCTGCTCCAGGGAACGGTGAAATGACTGGATTGCTCTTTATCCAGCCCACAGCAGGGGAAAGAAAGGCCACTCGCAAAGATGAGATGGAAGAAGGCACGTGAGCAGAGGATGCAGCTCCCGAAGACAGGGTTGCTCAGGGGGCTTCCCAGGTGGAGCGCTCAGCAATGCTGTTGAGACGTTTGAAAACAACTTTGGTACACAAAGGCAGCCTTGTGAGCAGAGCTCCTTCCCCTCTCCCCGGGAATGGCAGGGCACTGGGACCTCTGGTCGGTGCCTCCCACCCACTGCAGCCCTAGTGCCTTAGCTCCATGCCCGGCTGCAGCCCCACTGCTCTGGACTGTGGATTGGACGTCAGAGCATATTGAAGGTTGCCTGTGTGTTCCCCGCCCATCCCTTCCGTAACGCTCTGCCACTCAGCTCTGGACAAGCATGCACCAACAGTCCTTAGTTTTGTTTTGTGCACTGGCCTCTCGGTGAAGGTGGTTTCCCTCATCACCTTCCTGATGGCGTTTGGTCAGTCACCTGTCAGGGTTTGTGTGGGTTGGGCCCCAGAACAGCATATGCTGCCCTAAGTCTGCTCTCTGCATGTTTTAGAAACAAAGTGGCAAGTCTGCCCTGAACCTGTAAGCATCAAATAAGCATGAGAGAGAAAAAAAAAAACATGATATATTGCTTTACTTAATAGGTTGAATATGGTAGATCTTTGAAACTATGATGATTCAATTTTCTCAATTTTCTTTGACCAAAATTCTAAATGCAGTTTTGCCTCGTTCCCCCCCTTTTTTTTAAAAACCTTTGTAAAAACCTCTCTGAGGATGAAGAGTCAGTAAAATTCCACTCCCCAGTGGCCCTGCCGCAGACAAAGGTTGCTTTCCCCCTTTTTGTTCTTTTTATGCCCCAAGCGCTTTCTGCAGTAGCTAGAGGGACAGGTTTCCTTCCAGGAGGGATGTGAGTTCCTGTGCCTGTAGGCATCAGGGGAGTATATGTGAGAGTATATGTCCTGCCTGAATGGGAAAGTCTTCTAAAATGGGAAGGAAGTGGTTTCAGCTCCACACAGCGTCTTGTAAGTCTCTACAAATGGATACTGTTAGAAGTGGCTTCCACTTACTGGATTAACTAATACTTTATAGGCTTTTCAGGAGGCCACATCACTAGCAGCAGGGAGAACAAGATGTCATTTGTGTTCAGTGTAAGCTGAGTAGACAGGCCCTTCCTAGAGTGTCCTGGAAACCACAGCAACCCATTGAAAACTGCCCTCCCCACCAGAACGTGCTGTGTTCTTTCTTCATGGCTATGTGTGCTCCATTCCTCGTTTCTGCTTGGCTCAAGAAAACATTTCTGCAGTCAGGTGAGACTTTTACAAAAGAGGAGAAAATCAATGCCTCCTTGAACATGATGACATGTGAGAACTTACAATGAAAAAGGCAATAATGATAGAAATTATTTCTTAGGTGCAGCAATAGTTGATAGGATGTGAGGGTGTTACCTTGGGGTGAAGTGGAGAAGGTCCCAGGTGAATTGGCTCTCATGGAAATTTGAAATTACAAAATAAACGTCCTGGGGATTACCCAGAATACAGATTTAAAAGTTTGCCTGTAGAGCAAAATAAAACAGTCAGTTGTAATTGTTAATCTTTGAGGCCCAACGCAGCCGACGGGTTGGTATTTGGGAAATTCAGAGAAGGGAATGAGATCTGATCGGATCCTGGGAAGATGTATACCCAGTTAGAACGTGTAGGGTTCTGGGTCCCTGGCAAGTCTAGGTGGGTGAGTGACAGGAAAAGCATGGGCGTTTTTGTAATGCTGTCACATGCTAACACAGGTTCGTAATTATCTTTTGGACCCAAATTATAGAGACATTCACGAGTTTTCTAGCCCTCACACTAACAGAGCTAAGAATTCAGATGTCAGGAAGTCTGTGAATCTTGATGGATTTTCTGAGAAACCTGATTCAATGGCATATATATGAGGGAAGTAAGACTTTTAAGAAAAGAAAAAGTTATGCCTCATTCCTCATATGGCTTCCAATAAGTATCTTAGGCACTTATTTTGTTTATAAATGTTTTTAAATTTTTTTAAATTTTATTATTTTTTACAAGGACGTGGTCTCATTATGTTGCCCAGGCTGGATTGCAGTGGCTATTCGCAGTTGCAATCAGCACACTGCAGCCTCGAATTTCTGGGCTTGAGTGATCCTCCTGTCTCAGCCTCCTGGGTAGCTGAGACTACAGGTGCACACCACCAAGCCTGGCTTTATGTATTTATTTCTGTTCGTGTGGAATGATTGGTTCAGAACTGTTCCTTTCCCTTCCATGATGTCCTTGACACAGAAGGTCATGCCTGGCTCACAGTCAGGCTTCATACTTTTGGTCCATGTAAGTGCTGCCCGTTGCTGGGGGAGGAGTCATTGTTTATTTGGAAATGTCAGTTGCAATCATGGTTCTGTCATTTGACTGCACAGTATCAGAGGAGCCTGTTAACCTCTCTGTGCCTTAGTTTCTTAGCCCATGAAAGAGATCATTGCCTGACCCAGGGACTACCTCAAGGGCTTTTGGTGAGGACAAGTGACAGTAGGAAGATACAAGAGCCTTTAGTACCAAGGTTCTCAACACTGACTACATGCTCGAATGACTTGTGAAGCTTTTAAAACATGTTAGTGCCCACTCTTCCCCTCTCTGCCCGGCCAGTGAAATCAGAACCTCAGACAGCAATATGCCTTGAGATGCCTTGAACCACACTTGAGAAGGAAGGACAAACACATTATTACCTTGGAAGAATTGCATAAGGCTTATGACTTAAAAAAAAAATTCTTTTTGGAAACACAAGCATTTCTTTAAGAATGACCAGATGTTGCCACATGTATTTATGACGCAAGCAGGTGTTATCTAAGCAGTTTCTCTGTTTGCTTGTCATAGCGGCATTTGGAAACTCGAACATGCTTTCATTTACGTAAATAGTTTATGGAGCTTTGACAACAAATGTAAACAGACATGAAATTATAAATCTGCTAAATGTGTATTAAGGGTGTTAATTTTTTTTTTTTTGAGATGGAGTCTCACTCTGTCGCCCAGGCTGGAGTGCAGTGGCACGATCTCAGCTCACTGCAAGCTCCGCCTCCCGGGTTCACGCCATTCTCCTGCCTCAGCCTCCTGAGTAGCTGGAACTACAGGCGCCCGCCACCACGCCCGGCTAATTTTTTGTATTTTTTAGTAGAGACGGGGTTTCACTGTGTTAGCCAGGATGGTCTCGATCTCCTGACCTCGTGATCCACCCGCCTCGGCCTCCCAGAGTGCTGGGATTACAGGCGTGAGCCACCACACCCGGCCAAGGGTGTTAATTATTGAGAGAAAGTCCCCTTCCCCCACACTCAACTCCTATGGCAATTATGAACTCCATTTTACCAAGAACATTTAAGTGCCTCAGCATCTGTGTGATGTAGTGGAGCAGGTGCTGGCATAGGTACCAGCTGACATGATGTGTCACTAGCTCTGCGGGATGATTGCCACATACATGGAACACCTGGGAGTGCTGGAAATGTACTGGGATTGAAGCTTCAAAGTGTGTTTGCATTCACAGTGGAGGCTACATCAAGCAAGGGGAGGTCCAGCCCTCTTGCAGGCGTGGTGAGAGGTTCTACTAGCAAAGACACAGGCGCCGGAGTGGGTCCCATGTAGCATGTGGGTGCTATAGAGAAAATTCGGTGATATACATGGCTCTGATCCTGGACACAAAATCTGTACTGGAGAGGAAATGACTGCTGAAATAAGGCAATTGTATGAATATTTAAAATGCCTGGAATACTAAAGTAAAGATATTTCAAGTGTTTTTGTGCCCTTTCGTTCTTGTAGGTACTGACTGTCCTAGGATATCACTGGTCATTTAAATTCACCATATAATTAGCTGGGCGTGGTGGCGCATGGTGGAGGCTGAGATGGGAGGATCACTTGAGGCTGAGGTGTGAGGCTGCTGTGAACCATGTTCACACCACTGTACTCCAGCCTGAGCAAAGAGCGAGACCCTGTCTCAAAAATAAATAAATAATAAAGTAAATATAAATCCATGATGCCGTTACTCAGGGGTAGACGGACTTTCTGTAAAAGGTTGGATAATCTGCTAGCCTTTGCAAACCATATAGGGCCTTTTTTTTTTTTTTCATACTTTTTGTTTTTTTCTCCAGCTCTTAAAAAATACAAAAACTGTTCTTAGCTCATAGGCCACATAAAAGCAGGCCAGATGTGGCAGTAATTTGCTGACCCCAGGATGTTACCCGATAGATAAGCCAACAGATTGTCCTTCAAAACTGATGAGCTGTTCAGTGAAGCACTGAGACTATTTCGGCTGCCAAAGTCCCAGCCCATCTTTTCTTACATGTCTTGTGTATCGAGTTCTTGCAAAGCATTTCACCAAGGCCAGGTTTTTAAATCCCTCTAAACCTCACACACCTCAGGTGCTTAGTCTTGTGGATAGAAAGAGTTTCATTAGTGCACATTGTTATTAACTTGTAACTTCTTGTGCAATAAGGCTGAATGCTTTGAACATCTTTACTTTGTGTGGGTGGCCTGCCTTCTGTGGCTGCTTCCACTTCCTAAATACACCTCTGGCACAGGAAAGGTTTCCATGCTAGAGGCCCAGAAGCCCTGGCACCCCACTCCGAACGGGTTTCAAATGCAGCATGACACATTCCCAGTGGACTCAGAAGAGATGGCATGGGCACGGTGCAGGGGGCAAGCAGACATGGACCCAGGCAGGCAGCTACTTAGGCGTCTGAGAGTGGACAGGTCCAAAGCCTTTGGAGAACTTCTCTTAAAGACTGGTCCCACTTGCTGTCCTTCTCCTTAACCTTAAGTTCTCCCATAGCACAGAGGTGTAGTAATATTTTAAAGGTGTTTTCCCCAAGGCATCCCTCCATATCTTAGTCTATTTTGTATTGCCGTAACAGAATGCTACAGAGAAGTATATTCGGCTCATGGTTCTGGAGGATGAAAAGTCCAATATCAAGGGGCCATATCTGGTGAGGGCCTTCTTGCTGCCTCATAGCATGGCACAAGGCATCACATGGCAAGAGAAGAAGGGAGTCTAACTCATCCTTTTACCAGCAACCCAGAAAAAGAAAGAACGAAAAAGAAAGTAAGGAAGGAAGGAAGGGAAGGAAGTTTATAAAATAGAACCAAGTAGAAATTTTGGAGTTGCAAAGTACAAAAATACAAACGAAAAATTTACTTGAGAAGTTTAAAAATAGGTTTGAACTGGTAAAAGAAGGAATCAGTGAATTAGAAGCCATTTGAGATTATCCAGTCTGAGGAACAGAAAAAAAAAAAACAGCAAAGAAAATTGATCAGTGCTTGAGACCTTTCAGACACCATCAAACATACCAACATACACAAAATAGAAGTCCTAGAATGGAGAAGTGAGAGAGAGGGAAGGAGATAAAAAATATATTGGAAGAAATAGTGGCCAAAACCTTTCCCACTTTGAGGAAAAACATTAAAGTGAATCCAAGAAGCTCAACAAATTCTAAGTAGGAAAGACTCAAAGAGTCCACCTTGAGACACACCAGCCACTAAGAAAATAATTTTAAATACATAGTAAAAAATGACAAGAAACGGAAATGTTACACTAGAAAATATATATTTCAGAAAAGAGAAGGAAGTAATGAAAAATAGAGGAGAAAAAAAGGCAAGAGGCATAGGAAACCACAGTAAAATGGTAGCTAAATCCTGCCTTATCAGTAATTTCATTAAATGTGAATGAATTAAGTACTCTATCAGAAGGTAGAGACTGGCAAATTGATTTTTAAAAAAATCATGATCCAACTATATGCTATCTACAAAAAACACTTCATATCTGCCTCTGTTGCTTAGGTTGGAGTCTAGTGGTGTAATGATAGCTCACTGCAGCCTCAAACTTCTGGTTTCAAGTAATCTTCCCACCTCAGCCACCCAAGTAGCTGGAACTATAGGCACCTGCCACCATACTTGGCAATGTTTTTAGAGATAGGGCCTGGCTTTCTTCAAAACTTGCCTGGCTAATTTCACTTCACATAATGATCTCCAGTTCCATCCATGTTGTTGGAAGTGACAGGATCTCACTCTTTATGGCTGAACAGTACTCCATTGTGTGTAAGCAACATATTTTCTTTATCCATTCATCTGCTGATGGACACTTACGTTGCTTCCAAATCTTGGCTATTGTAAACAAGGCTGCAGGAAACATGGGAGTGCAAATATCTCTCCAAAACAAATTTTTTTTTTTTTTTTTTTTTTTAGAGATAGGGTCGTACTTTGTTTCCCAAGCTGATCTTGAACTCCTGGCCTCAGGCAATCCTCCTGCCTCAGTCTCCCCTGACTAGCTGGGATTACAGGCATCAGTCAATGCACCTGGCAAAACACACTTTAGATTAAAAAACACAAATAGGTTGAAAGTAAAATGATGGAAAAAGATATACTTTGCAAACAGTAACTCAAAGAGAACTGGAATGGCTATACTAATATTAAACAACATAGGCTTTAAGAAAAAAATCGTTTCTACAGACAAAGAAGGACTTTTTTTTAATAGTTCCAACTTTTATTTTAGATTCTGGAGGTACATGTGCATGTTTGTTACATGGGTCCTGAGGTTGGGGAACAGATCCCATTACCCAAGTAGTGAGCATAGTACCCAATAGTTAGCTTTCCAATCCTTGCTCCCCTCCCTCCCGTCTCCCTCTTGTAGTCTTTAGTGTCTCTTGTTGCTGTTTTTGTGTCCATGTGTATCTAATGTTTGGTCTCCCGTTTTCTGTTCCTGTATTATTTCACTTAGAATAATGGCCTCCACCTGCATCCATGTTACTGCAAAGGACATGATTTCATTCTTTTTTTCTGGCTGCATAGTATTCCGTGGTGTATATGTACTACATTTTCTTTATCCAGTCCACTGCTGATGGGCACCTAGGTTGATTCCATGTCTTTGCTATTGTGAATAGCACTGTGATAAATATATAGGTGCGTGTGTCTTTCTGGTAGAATGAATTGTTTTCTTTTGGATATATACCCAGTAATGGGAGGCTACGTTGAATAGTAGCTCTGTTTGTTTGTTTGATGGAGTCTCGCTCTGTCACCCAGGCTGGAGTGCGGTGGGCGTGATCTGTGCTCACTGCAACCTCTGCCTCTTGGGTTTAAGTGATTCTCCTGCCTCAGCCTCCCAAGTAGCTGGGACTACAAGCGTGTGCCACCACGCCCAGCTAATTTTTGTATTTTTAGCAGAGACGGTTTCACCATATTGGCTAGGCTGGTCTTGAACTCCTGACCTCAGGCGATCCGCCTGCCTCAGCCTCCTAAAGTGCTGGGATTACAGGCGTGAGCCACCGTGCCTGGCTGCTCCATTTTAAATTCTTTGAGAAATCTCAAACTTCTTTCCACAGTGGCTCAACCAATTTACATTCCTGCCAGCAGTGTATAAGCATTCTCTTTTTTTCCACAGCCTCTTCAGCATGTGTTATTTTTTGACTTTTTAGTAATAGCTATTCTGACTGGCATGAGATGATATCTTGTTGTAATTTTGATTTGCATTTCTCTGATGATTAGTGATGATTAACATTTTTTCATATGTTTCTGGCCACCTGTATGTCAAGGATATTTTATATTGATAAAAGGATCAGTCCATTAGGAAAATATGACAATTACAAACATATGTACCTAGCTCTACAGCCTAAAGATACATGACATAAAAACTGAGAGAACTGAAGGAAGAAACAGGCAATTTAACTACAATTCGTCAGAACCCTCAAAACTCCATTTCAGTAATAGCTAGAGAAACTAGGCAGAAGATCAACAAGAAAATAGAAAACACTATAAACCAACTAAACTTGACAAATATCTACAAGGCACTCCACCCAACAGCAGCAAGATACACATCCTTCTGAAGTGCACCTGGAACATTCTCTGGGGTAGATCACATGCTAGGCCATAAAACAGGTCTCAGTAAATTTAAAAGAATTGAAATCATACTACATATGTTCTCTGACCATGTTGGAATAAAATCAGAAATCAATAACAAATTTTGTCAATTTCTGTATTAATGAAATATACAAGTAAATAGGTTGGAATAATCCTTTTAAAACTTCCCACAGGGAAAAGCCCAGGACCAGATGGTAAGCCAGATGGTAAGGAATTAACACCACTATTTCATAGAGTCTCCTAAAAAATAGAAGAGAAGAAAATACTCCTCAATTGAGAAGAGTGTCCTCAATTTTATGAGGTCACTCTTAATACTCTGATACTAAAACCAGACAAAAATGTCACAAGAAAAGCAAATAGAAGACCAATAATCTCTTGGGAATACAAATGGAAAAAATCTTCAACAAAATACTAGTAAACCAAATCCAGCAACATAGAAAAAGGATTATACATTATGACTAAGTAGGACTTACCCTAAGATTACAACGTTTGGAATCACCTATGTTCTCTTATAAGTGGGAGCTAGGCTGGGCGTGGTGGCTCACTCCTATAATCTCAGCACTTTTAGGAGGCCAAGGTGGGCAGATCAAATGAGGCCAGGAGTTTGAGTCCAGCCTGGGCAACATGGTTAAATCTCATCTCTATTAAAAATACAAGAATTAGCCAGGCATGGTGGTGCATGCCTGTAATCCCAGCTAATGGCTGAGGCACAAGAATCACTTGAACCTGAGGAGGTTGCAGTGAGCCGAGATCGCACAACTGCTCTCCTAGGTGACAGAGCAAAATCCTGTCTCAAAAATAATTAAAGTAAAAAATGGGACCTAAACACTGGGTACACATGGACATAAAGATGGGAACAGGCCAGGTGCAGTGGCTCATGCCTGTAATCCCAGCACTTTGGGAGGCCAAGGCGGGCGGATCACGAGGTCAGAAGATCGAGACCATCCTGGCTAATACGGTGAAACCCCATCTCTACTAAAAATACAGAAAATTAGCCAGGCGTGGTGGCAGGCGCCTATAATCCCAGCTACGCGGCAGGCTGAGGCAGGGGAATCGCTTGAACCCAGGAGGTGGAGGTTGCAGTGAGCTGAGATTGCACCACTGCGCCACTGCACTCCAGCCTGGGTGACAGACTCTGTGTCAAAAAAATAAAATAAAAGATGGGAACAGCAGATACTGGGGACTACTAGCACCAAGAGAGAAGGAGGGGAGCAAAAGTTGAAAACTACCTATTGGATACTATGCTCACTACCTGGGTGACAGGTTCAACCATACCCCAGACCTCAGCATCACGCAGTATACCTTTGTAACAAACTTGCACATGTACCTCCTGATTCTAAAACAAACATTGAGAAGGGGAAAAGAAATAATGCAAAGTTTGTTTAACTTACAAAATTTACTTAATATACCACTTTAATAGAAAAAAAGGACAAAAAGCACATGATCATTTTCAATATACACTGAAAAAGCATTTGGCAATACACAACACTCTTTCTTGGAAAAAACCTCTCAACAAACGAAATAAATTACTTCCTCAACCTGATAAAGAGCATCTTTGGAAAAACCCACAGCCTACATCATATTAATGGTGATGTGAAAGCTCCAGTTGGGAACTTTCTTCCCAATATCAGGCACAAAACTGTTGTATTTATTCTTGTCACTTCAACATTGTTCTAAATGTTATAGACATAGCAATTTAGACAAAAGGAAGGAAGGAAGAGTGCGCATTCAGACTGGAAAGGGAGAAGTATGACGATCTCTCTTTGCAGACGACAAGATATCATATAGAAAAAGTCCTAAGAAATCCACTAACGCTGTTAGAATGTTCAGCAAGATTGCCAGACACAAGATCAATATACAAAACTCAATGGTATTTCTACATATTACAAACAACTTGAAGTTAAGAAAACAATTCCATTTACATCAACATCAAAAAGAATGAAATACTTAGGAATAAATTTAACAAAAGTTCATTTCTACACCAAATACTACAAAACATCTCTGAAAGAAATTAAAGAACACCTAAATAGCCGGGCGCGGTGGCTCACGCCTGTAATCCCAGCACTTTGGGAGGCCGAGGCGGGCGGATCACAAGGTCAGGAGATCGAGACACGGTGAAACCCCATCTCTACTAAAAATACAAAAAATTAGCCGGGCGCGGTTGTGGGCGCCTGTAGTCCCAGCTACTGGGGAGGCTGAGGCAGGAGAATGGCGTGAACCCGGGAGGCGGAGCTTGCAGTGAGCCGAGATCGCGCCACTGCACTCCAGCCTGGGCGACAGAGCGAGACTCCGTCTCAAAAAAAAAAAAAAAAAAAAGAACACCTAAATAAATGGAAAGACATCCCATGTTTATGGATCGGGAGACAATTATCGTTAGATTGAAAATAGGCCCCAAATTGATCTACAGATTGAACACAATCCTGATCAAGAATCTCAGCCTTCTTTGCAGAAATTGACAAGTTGGACAGGGCATGGTGGCTCACGCCTGTAATCCCAGCACTTTGGGTGGCCGAGGCAGGTGGATCACTTGAGGTCAGGAGTTCAAGACCAGCCTGGCCAACATGGTAAAACCCCGTCTCTACGAAAAATACAAAATTAGCCAGGCATGGTGGTGCATGCCTGTAATCTCAGCTATTTGGGAGGCTGAGGCAGGAGGTGGAGGTTGCAGTGAGCCGAGATCATGCCACTGCACTGCAACCTCAGCAACAAGAGCGAAACTCTGTCTCAAAAAAACAAAAAACAAAACAAAAAAAGAGAGAAATTGACGAGCTAAGCTGGCGCTAAAATCTATATTGAAATACAAAGGATCAAAGAAATCTGGAGAAAGAAAAAGTTGGAGGATGTGCACTTCCTGATTTCAAAATTTATTACAAAGCTATATTAATCAAATCTGTGTAGTAATGTAGACAGACATACAGACAAATGTAGATAGACATACAGATCAAGAGAATAGAACTGAGAGTCAAAAATAAACCCTTGCATCTATGGTGAATTGATTTTCGACAAGGAGGCCAAGAAAATTTGATGCGGGAAAGAACAGTCTTTTTAACAAATGGTGTTAGGACAACTGGCTATCCACATGGAAAGGAATAAAGTGATATGCCTTTCTCATATACAAAAATTAGCTCAGAATGGGTCAAAGACTTAAGAGTTGAAACTACAAAACTCTAAGTAGAAAATGTAGGTAAAAATTCCCATGATTGAAAAAGATCCAGTATTTGATAGCACAACAGGGTGACTGCAGTCAGCAATAATTTGTTGTACCTTTAAAAATAACTGAGGAAGTACAATTAGAATGTTCATAATATAGAAATGATGAATGCTTGAAGTGATGGAAACCCCATCTACCCTTCTGTGATTATTACATTGTATGCCTGTATCAAAACATCTCATATACCCTCTAAATATGCTAATTATGTACCCATAAAATTTTTTTAAATCCTCATGACCTTGGATTACACGATGATGTCTTAGATATGATATAAAAAGACAGGCAACAAAAGAAAAAAAACACACTTCAAAACTAAAACAGTTTGCTTCAGAGGACACCAGCAAGAAAGTAAAAACCCACAGAATGGGAGAAAATATTTGCAAATCATGTATCTGACAAGGACTAGTATAGGCTATATAAAGAACTACAACTACTCAGCTGGCCGGGCGTGCGCGGTGGCTCATGCCTGTAATCCCAGCATTGAGAGAGGCAAGGCGAGAAGATAGCTTGAGGTCGGAAGTTCAAGACCAGCCTGTGCAACACAGACTCCCGGCTCAAATTTTTTATAAAAAGTGATATAGGAAGGAAAAGTACCAGGTGAACTAGGAAAAGGGGAAGTTGACAGTAAGGAGGGACTCTCAGGGACAGGAGGATACTGGGTAGTGGTGGTTTAACTGTTTTGTGGTGATGGCTGCATGGTTGTATACATAGGTCAAAACTTAACACGTACACTTTAAATGTTTGGTTTATTGTATGCCAGTTATAACGCAATATAGCTGTTAAACACACAATGAAGTTGAAAGGCCAGCAGGCATTCCCTGATTAATCAGTGTACTGGGGAGGTAAGGGGCTCACAGGGACGCAAAGGATCTTCACGCTGTAAATCCAGTGGGACGCCCAGCTGCCCTCTCCCCTCCATCCGAGACCGCCCGATCCCACCTCCCTCCCCAGGCCTCCCCAAGGACTCCAGTCCAGAAGATGCGAGGAGGTTAGCGGGGCCCGACCACTCCTTGGCTTCCCAGGGATGAGCCTCGCGAGTTAGGAGTTGGGTAGAGTCAGCCAGGGGCCCGGCATCCGCTTTTTCGTTGAAGCAACGACTTTGGCCGGATGACTCCCCAGTGTCGGCGTCGGCGTGGGACTGGGAACGGGTTAAGGGAAATAGAAGAGAACCTGAGAAGACCGCTCTCCTCCAATCCTAATTGACTGAGCCAATGAGAGCCAAAGAGATCACACGCTCCACTGGGAGAGGAGCGGGTTTCCACCTGCGGCATCTGTCGCAGAGGAGGGAGATGGGTGGGGCGGAAGATGGGAGAAAGGGAGGGACCGCCACGCTCTAGCTGGTCACGGCCTTAATCGGCCCGTTCACTCGAAGTTTTTGGTTCTACGTCGACTCCATGAAACCGAAACCGTAGGGCCTAGGGCGGGCGGAACGAGAGGGAACTACATTTCCCAGCAGGCTGCGGAAGCGGGACTCCGGCCACTACTTCCGGCGTGTACAGAGCCACTGGCATTCGGTGTGCAGGTGGCCGCATGGATCCCGGCAGCCGGTGGCGGAACCTGCCCAGCGGGCCTACCCTAAAGCACCTGACCGACCCCTCTTATGGAATCCCGCGGGAACAGCAAAAGGCAGCGTTGCAGGAGCTGACGCGGGCGCATGTGGAGTCCTTCAACTACGCCGTGCACGAGGGTCTCGGCCTCGCGGTGCAGGTGAGCGCGGCGTCCGCTGGCGCCCTTGCCGCGGCGAGGCCAATCGCAGGGAGATGGCTGGGAGGTCACAATATGACCCTAAATGCATGTGCTCCTTGATCCTGACAGGCTCAGTGGGTAAGCGGGAGAGCACAACATGTTAAACAGGACGCGGAATTGGGCCTCGTGGAACTTGTAGTCAAAGCGTCTTAAGAGATGTATTCGTGATTTCTGGATTGAAAAGTGATTGCGAACCGTAGTTTCTTGTTGGACAGTTTCTGGGTGCTGTGAGAGTGAGGAAGTGGCTTATCTGGGGTGTGCTTCCCAACCACTCACAATGCACACGGCTTTATATCACTAGAAGACTTACCTCTCCAAAACGTACCTCAAAAGATTCCGAACTTATTTGTAGGTACAGTGTAATGTACAAGGTTATCCTTCAGTATCCTTCTCTTAGAGCTTTAAAGAGAGAAACTACTCGTCATTTGTTATGAATTAAGCAGGTGCTGAGGAAGGTATAAATGAGTCATAAAAGCAAGATTGAATCGAAAAGTGTAATTGCATTATTAGCGTAGAGTAGTGGTAGCAGAATTCAGGTGAGGATGGTGGGGGAAAGTTTCGTTTAGTAAGCATCTCCAGTGTCTCCAGGCACTAGGCTCAGAGGATGTGGAGGAGGCAGTCCCGTGTAAGAGACAGTTCATGCGTTTCAGTGCTCCCTGTCGTGTTTGGGGGTTGGAGGGGTGAAGATATGAAAGCAGTCCATGCCAATATTCTTGAGAACTGCTCTGCCAAGGGATTGTGTGGGCTACGGTGGGAGCAGATGGGCGGCGCAACTAATCCAGGAGTTTGAGAAAGGGCAGGATTAGATGAGTTCAAGAGGTGAGAAACGTACATTTCATCCAGGGGAAGGGTAGAGCAGAGTCACATGCTTAGGGGACGCTACCTGTGGTTTTGTTGGGTAAAATTTGTGTTGTGAGAGATAGGAATAGAGATAATGTGGAGAGCTTTGATTGCCAGTCTGATTCTTGAACTCTGTTCGGCAAATAATATGGGAGCCATTAAGATTTATTGTTTAGAAAGACTTGGTGGGGGTTATTTGTATTGTGCCTGGATTCTTACAGTATCATGTCTGTGAGAAAAAATACCTAATTAAAAGTTAATTGGGCCGGGTGCAGTGGCTCACACCTGTAATCCCAGGACTTTGAGAGGCCAAGGCAGAAGGATGACTTGAGCCCAGGATTTCAAGACCAGCTTGGGTAACATAGTGAAACCCCACCTCTACAAATATTAAAAAAATTAGCGGGACATGGTGGTCTGCACCTGTGGTCCCAGCTACTTGGGAGGCTGAGGTGGGAGGATGACTTGAGCCCAGGAATTTGAGGCTTGACTGAGCTATGATTGTGCCACTGCACTCCAGCCTTGGTAACAGAGTGAGACCTGTCTTTTAAAAAAAAAAAAAAAAAAAAAATCAAATTGAGAAATTTTAGAAAAGCACTAATTCATTTAAAAATAAGCCAATCGGCTGGGTGTGGTGGCTCTTGCCTGTAATCCCAGCACTTTGGGAGGTGAAGGCGGATGGATCACTTGAGGTCAGGAGATCCGGACCAGCCTGGCCAACCTGGTGAAACCCCATCTCTACTAAAAAATACAAAAATTAGCCGGGCGTGCTGGCACATGTCTGTACTCCCAGCTACTCGGGGGGCTGAGGCACGAGAATTGCTTGAACCCGGGAGGCGGAGGTTGCAGTGAGCCAAGATTTCACCACTGCACTCCAGCCTGGGCGACAGAGTGAGACTCTGTATCAAAAATAAATAAATTAAAAAAAAAACCAATTCTATGTTAACATTTTTATGAAAAATATTTTCCAAAGCAAAAAAGAAATTAGATGAATTGCATTATTAAAAATATTTTTAATGTCTGGCTCAATGAAAAGACAACTGGATTCTCATGTCTGCTTCTGCATTCAGTCCCTTGTGATATATTGTTTTGGTTGAAGTAGATGAAGAAAATTTGGCCCTGCATAGAAAATGATGCCACAACTTAGCCAGTACTGTAATAATATAGTATCTGAAAATGTTTTGTAAAACACAGTAACATAAATGGCTCATATTTATAAAGCCAAGGGAAAAAATAGTTGTCATTTTTTTTACTTACAAAACATAATTTTGCCTAGTTTCTTTGAAGTGAATTTCTCCTTTCTGTGAGTCAGAATTTATGTGTCTGTCTTTTCAAAATCTTTTCAAAATGCAATTGATTTTTATTACTTGGGGATTCTATATTTGCAAATTCACCTACTCACTAAAATTTACTCCTACTCCAAAAGCACCATGCCCAGAAGCAGCGAAAAAGTTGAGTTGATCAGTGTCCGTTTTCCCAGCTGAGATCTAACAAGGTGATGCTCGGCCTTCTTGTTTTCAGTTCTTAAACTATAAACAGAGGTGGTCTTCACTATCTATTTAGTGCCATGTTTTGTGCTTTTTGTTGGTGATTTTGCTGTTTAAAATGTCCCCCAAGCAAAGTATTAAAGTTCTGTATAAAGTTCCTAAGCACAAGAAGGCTGTGCTGTACCTTTTGGGGAAAATGTTAACACATGCATTTAACATAGGCTTTGTTCAGGCATGAGTTAGGGACTCAATAATATATATTAAATAAGCTGTCCTTAAACAGAAACACACATAAGGCAAGATTGTGTATCGATCAGTGGACGAAATCATAGGCTTTGTTCAGGCGTGAGTTACGGACTCAATAATATATATTAAATAAGCTGTTCTTAAACAGAAACACACATAATGCCAGACTGTATTGATTAGTTGATGAAATGTGACCAGAGGCTCTCAGGAAGCTAACCACGTATTTACCCTAGGAGCAGTGGTTCAGTATTGGCTAATTCAGTGTTTATGGAAACGTGTAGAACATAACTATTGTGAATAACAACAGTTCACTGTATTTCGATCTAGATAGTGCAGCTGCGTCTTGAGAAAGCAAATCTTCTAATCTCTCTTTTTTTAAGTGCCATTCTTTTTGTTTTGAGATAGGATCTCACTTTGTCACCTAAGCTACAATGCAGTGGCATGGTTATGGCTCACTGCAGCCTCGACCTTCCAGGCTCAAGTGATCCTCCCACCTCAACCTCTTGAGTAGCTGGGACCACAGGCATGCACCACTATGCCCAGCTAATTTTTTTATTTTATTTTTTTGTAGAAACGGGGTCTCCCTATGTGGCCCAGCCGGTCTCAAACTCCTGGGCTCAAGTAGTCCTCCTCCCTCGGTCTCCCAAATGTTGGGATTACAGGTGTGAGCCACTGCACCTGGCTTTTATTTTTAAATAAAATATGAATTTCTAAAATAATACCAGCGTTAGATAAAATTTTAAAATTTAGCAAAGGTCAGTTAACTCACGTGAGGGTGAAGGAGGAATACCTCCTTGGTATTCTTTCTTGGCTCCATTTTTTCATTATCATTATTCTAAGAAAAGCCTGGGAGGTTGCTCGTAATAAATATATAGGAGAACTTGGTGATGCCCCTTCCTCAGAAGAGCAAAGCTTTCCCCACAGAATGGTACGAAGAAGTAACTTCTGTGGAAGGGGAAACCCAGCCTGGCCACCATCTTTTCCTTTGCATGACTCTGGCTTCAGTATGACGTTGCCATTGTACATTAAGCATCTAGTCTTGAATCCTAAAGGATGTTTCCATATCCTTGCTCTATTAGCAGCAGTCCCATTTGTCTTGCTATGCACATAGACAAGGTAAGAATACACAAGGCTCTTGGTTCAGAGAACAGGAATTTTGTTCTGTTCACAGCTGTATTCCTAGAGCCTGCTACAGTCTCTGACACATGTAGTCACTCAAAACAATCTTGTGCTAATAATGCATTATGGTTTTAAGTATTTAGTGAAGTTATGAGTAGACTGGAGGTAGCCTTAACTGTCCTTTTTAGGTGTGTCATGATGGCATCACAGGCATCAATGTTTGTAGAACATACAAGATTTGGAAGAGTCTTAGAGAAAAAATGCCTTGGAAATGCAAGCAATTTAATAGTGTGAATTGCATTTCAGGCTATACCTCCCTTTGAATTTGCTTTCAAAGATGAGCGTATCTCTTTTACTATTCTGGATGCTGTTATCAGTCCACCTACAGTTCCAAAAGGGACCATCTGCAAAGAGGTCAGCGTTTATCCAGCAGAATGCCGGGGCCGAAGGAGTACCTACCGTGGGAAGTTGACAGTGAGTACTGGTAACGCTGTGTGACTCTCAGCACTGCACATATTTGGGAGTAGGGCGGGTGCCTAATAAAGTTTATGCCAGAAATTGCTTTCTTGGTGCTGTTTTCTAAGAGATCCCACCTTCTAAATCTAAGGCATAAAATCATTTAATTGATCTTCTTCCTCAGTCTTTGAAAATGCTCATTGTTCTCTAAAATGCAGGTATTTCCCTTAAGTAACTTTTTCTCTCATTTTCATTTAGGCCGATATCAACTGGGCAGTGAATGGAATCTCAAAAGGAATCATTAAGCAGTTTCTTGGCTATGTTCCCATCATGGTGAAATCCAAGCTTTGCAACTTACACAGCCTTCCCCCACAAGCCCTTATTGAGCACCATGAGGAGGCAGAGGTAATCACAGGCGTCCAGGCGTGAGACAGTAGAGAAGGCCTGGGTTGGGAGTAAGAAGACAAGAAGTGTGTCAGTGTTTTCCTTCTCTGCTCCAATTTCTGGATAGGTGAAAGAGGTATCAGTATGTTGCCTGCATACAGTATATGACTCTGAATGACCATCAAACTAGACAGTATGAAAAACTGGCTATAAAATTAGAGAATATTATTGTTCAGGGGGAAGAACTGGTAGGTTTTTCCCTGATTTGCTGAATGATAGAGACATACTTCCATGAATTTTTTTTTTCAAGCTGTCTTAATCTACAAAGCTATCGTCAAAAATGTCTATTTAGCTGGGCATGTGGTGGCATGGATCTGTAGTCCCAGCTAATTGGGAGGCTGAGGCGGGAGCATCACTGGAGCCCAGGAGGCCTGACTACAGTGAGCCATGATTGTGCCACTGCACTGCAGCCTGGGAGACAGAGTGAGACCCCATCACTAAAAAAATAAAAATGTCTGCTTTGCTAACAGTAAGATTCTGTGCTCATATTAAATGACTTACATGCCTTCCCTTCATCATTTCTTTCAGCTGTATTAGGTGGCTTTGCAGTGTTGAGGTAATCAAGACGTACAGACTGTGCCTACTAAATAGGTAGATGGTGTTATGTGGTGGGAAGAGGGTTTTGGTGTCAGACAGCTCTTCCGTTTATCAGTCTTGTGGTTTGGGGAAGTTAATCTCCCTGAGCCTCAGTTTCCTCTGCTGCAAATGGGCATAAGAGCTCTCCCACTCCTTGTTATGGGAATTAAATGTTATGATAGCATAGAGTACCTAGTATAATATGCCTGTTTCATAGTAGGCAATTCGTAAACAGTAGCTCTTTATTACAGAAATGTGATATTGAGCAGAGCTATTAAAAATATTTTTCTATTTAGCTAATCCAAATTTCTGGTTTCCAAAACTTTCATACAGTCAAGTTTTTGAACTTATTTGGGAAACCATACTTGAGTATGGAAGCAGAATGGTTACAGTTTTTATCTTTCAACCCCTCTTTGGAGTAAGTTTTTTTTAGTGTTGTTTGAAGACTGAAGTCATTTTAGGGGACAGAAGGCAAGTTAGGTTGAGCCTGTCTGACAGAGAGAAGTATCCTGTTTTTCTTCCATACTTTTTCCCTATGTCCCTAGGACCTTTGTAATATACTTGAGAAAACTGTTAATTCACACAAAGACAGTGTCTGTGTACTGTTTTTAAGGGGTGAGTAGTATGTTTCGCCTCTGTGCTCCTGTTCTATGTGTTGTACTACCTTTGCCTAGGAATGAGGTTCGTGTCTACAGTTAGTCATGTATCTTTGTTTAACAAGTTGCAGTTCATCTCTTTGGCAGGAAATGGGGGGCTATTTTATAATCAACGGCATTGAAAAAGTCATCCGAATGTTGATTATGCCTCGGAGAAATTTTCCCATTGCAATGATAAGACCAAAATGGAAAACCAGAGGGCCTGGTTATACTCAGTATGGTAAGTTCTGGAGATTATTAGAATGTTTTTTAAGGAAAATTTGAAACCTTTTTTTTTTTTTTAAGTAGATGCATCTAAATAGTCTTTGATATTTTTCTTTCTTTCTTTTTTTTTTTTTTTCTGAGACAGGGTCTCACTTTGTCACCCAGGCTGGAGGGCAGAGTGCTGTGATCACAGCTCGCCATAGCCTCGACTTTCCCAGGCCCAGATGATTCTCCCACCCCACCCTTCCAAGTAGCTGGGACCACAGGCGTGTGCCACCATGCCTGGCTAATTTTTGTATTTTTTTTTGTTGTTGAGATGGGGTTTCACCATGTTGCCCAGTCTGATCTCGAACTCTTGGGCTCCAGCAGTCCTTCTGCCTTAGTCTCCCAAAGTGCTGAGATTACATGCATGAGCCACCGTGCCTGCCTTTTCTTTTGCTTTTTGTTGTTTTTCTATTGCTCATTCCTGTGTTAAGTTTTCATAATTGGGATGGAGGAAGAAATGGAGAGATACCAGTCAGAGGATACAGACTTGCAATTACAAGATGAGTAAGTTCTGGGGATCTGATGTACAGCCTGGTGATGATAGTAATACTGTACTGCTTACTTAAAATTTGATGAGTAAATTTTAAGTGTCTCAACCACACACACGTGCACACATACACACAAATGATAACTATGGGTGGTGATTGATGTTTTCATCAGTTTGATTGTGGAAATCATTATAATATATGTATATGTATATGTATATGTATATTCAAGGTATTGTCCACCTTGAATATGATTTTTATCAATTATAAGCATTTTAAAATTTACAAAACTTTCATAGTGGAAAACCAGCTTTCTATTATGTTTCACTTTTGCTAACTGAAAGCGCATGTGTATTTTTGTTACTGCTTATGAAGATGAAAGCTAGTCTGGCTTGGCCATAGGTGAGTGTGGGTCTTGGATGTCTTCCGGTTCAGGCTACTGTGGTACACCCCTCAGGTTCTCTGTCTGCCAGCCACCTGGCCTCTGTTTGAGCACTCTCTTTGACAATGTCTAAGACAGCATGTTGTATTCTTGAGTAACCCTGACAGTTAAACAATTTGTCCTGATAGTTGAGCTAAAAATCAGACCTTAATTATAGCCATACATACTACACCTAGAAAAACAGCATGCCCAAATGTCTAGTCATTTTCTTTTGCATCAGTTGATGGTAGTATGTCTTAGCAGTCTTTGCCTGAAACTGAAATGAACTTAAAATCTAAAATTCCACTTTTCTCCATTGGAACTATTAGATCAAGCACCAGAGTCTTGACCAGACTCCACAGTTTAAGTCGGAAAAAAGGTGCTAAAAGACGTGGATTCTGTCCTGGAGGAAACTTTAAAGTTTGCTTAAATTTATAGCTTCAGTTATTTTACATTAGTGTTTCTCAATCTGGGTAGATTTTGCATGCAAGAGGACGTCTGCTGAGGTTTAGAAACATTTTTGATTGCCAGTCTTGGCTAAACTTAGTGACTTAATGGCTTTAATTGTGTCTAAGAGAGTAAGATTGTTCAGGAAAAAAAAAGATCGAAGCAATTATAGTACCAATGAGTTTCTGATGTTTTTGTTGTTTGGTTCAATAGGAATTTCAATGCACTGTGTGAGGGAAGAACATTCTGCTGTCAATATGAACCTCCACTACTTGGAAAATGGCACTGTTATGTTGAACTTTATTTACCGGAAAGAACTGTTTTTTCTTCCTTTGGGATTTGCACTTAAGGTATGACTTAATGAATGCGTTCTTTTGTTATGAAGAAATTCATTGGGGGTAGTATCCTGTACAGATTGGATGGATTCTCCTTGTTAAAATAATACTGTACTAGTTATCTACTGCTCCAAAACAAATTACTTGAAAATTCAATAGCTTAAAACATCAATAAACCTTTCATTCTCACAGTTTCTGTGAGTCGGGAGTTTGGGAGTGCTTTGGCTGGGCAGTTGTGGCCCAGGGTCTCGGGAGGTTGCATGGAGATGTCAAGACAGGACTGCAGTCATTTTGAGGACTTCCAAGGTGGCTCACTCACATGGCTGGCAAATCAGTGCTGGTTGTTGGCAGGAGGTCTCCTCGTGGGGTTGCTCTCTACATGGCCCTTTCTGTAGGCTGCTTGAGGCAGCTGTCTTCCTCCACATAGTTAGCTGAGAGAATAGAGGGCGGAAGATGCAGAAGACAAAAGCTGCAGTGCCCTTTGTGACCTAGTCCTGGGAGTCTGCCATCATCTTTTTCACCACATTCTCTTGGTCAAGCAGAGCAGCTTGATTCAGCATGGGAGGAAACCACACGTGTGCGTGAACACCAGGAGGTCAGGACCCTGGAGGCCATATTGCTGTCTGGCTATCATACAAAGAATGCTTTATTTTAGAGAGTTTACTTTGATTCAGCAATAGCAGAGTGCTAATTTTACTTGGGTATGAAAAATAATGAGAGAAGATAATTGTTACTGAATAAATACAGTATTTTAGTTATTAGTGAGCAATGAAACCTTTTATTTTCTATTCCAGGCACTTGTCAGCTTTTCTGATTATCAGATATTTCAGGAGCTCATCAAAGGAAAAGAGGATGATTCTTTCCTTAGGAACTCTGTTTCTCAGATGTTAAGGATTGTAATGGAGGAGGGTTGTTCGACACAAAAACAGGTCCTTAACTACCTAGGTGGATGCTTCAGAGTAAAACTCAATGTTCCTGACTGGTACCCAAATGAGCAAGCTGCGGAGTTCCTGTTTAAGTATGTGTGCTTTGCCTAAATGTTTTTGGAGGGGTGGAGGGTTGTCAGTGGTCCTTTGTACTGGTTGCAGTTTGGGCAAGCGAGTCATTTGGGAATGAGAATGAATTTTGGGGTAGAATTCTGGTCCTTGCTAGCCGGGGGCTACCTTTGTTTTTGTGGCCCTCCTCACTTGTATTTTTTTAGTAGCCATGTTTTATTTTATGGTACTTTTTAACTTTTATTTTGAAATCACTTCAGACTTCCAGAATAATGTCCAAATAGTACATTGGATTCTTACATTCACCAATTGTGAACATTTCATTCATTTACATTTACTTTTTTACTTTCTGTGTACACAAATGTACATTTTTATTTCTGTACGGTTTGAAAGTTGCAGGGACTTTATTTCTCCAAAGCAAGGACTTTGTCTTATATAACCACTGTATAATTACTAAAGAAGCCAGCTGCATGCTGGTGCTGTCCAGTACATAGCCGCAAGCGACATGATAAGCACTTCAAATGTGGCCAGTGCAGCTCAAAAACTGAATGCTTAATTTTATTTAATTAAAGTTAAGTAAGCTTGAATTGGGGATCTTGTTTAATAGAACATTAAGTAGTATTACCAACTGGATTGTTTTAAGCTTTTTTTTTTTTCTGTTTTGACAGCCAGTGCATCTGTATCCACTTGAAATCCAATACTGAAAAGTTCTATATGCTTTGTCTCATGACGCGAAAGCTCTTCGCTTTAGCCAAAGGAGAGTGCATGGAGGACAATCCTGATAGTTTAGTGAACCAAGAAGTCCTTACACCGGGTCAGCTCTTCCTTATGTTTCTGAAGGTAAATGCGTGCTATGTCCATCCTTGGCCAGTGGTACCACTTGTGGAATGGCGTGACTTTGGCCAGCAGTACTGTTTTCTGCATACTTATAGTCTCTAGTTTTGGCATTTTGTGTGGTCTCTTTTTTGTTTGTTCATTTAGCAGTAAGGGAATCAAAAATCCTAGCTTACACCAGGTTTGGAAATTTGCTTAATATTTTTATATAAAGACCACATCAAACCTTGGTCATAGTGTTAATGAGAAAAAGCAAATGGCCTATATTCATACACATGGTTGATCTTCATTATTTGTAGATTCTGTATGTGTGAATTCACTCACTGGCTAAAATGTATTTGTAACCCTAATGTCACTACTCGGTGCTTTCATGATTGTTCACACACCTGAGCAGTGAAGAATTTGAGTCTCCTGAGGCAGATGTTACAGCTGAGGTGGGGCAGGGTGATGCTCTGCTTTCCTGTTTCAGCTCATGCTATAAAGATGGTCCTTTTTGAGATGTATTCGGTGCTATGTTTTTCACATTGTCATGCTTCTTCTTGGTGACGACTTTGTTTTTTTTGAGACAGGGTCTCAGCCTCAACTTCCCAGGCTCAAGCAATCCTTCCACCTCAGCCTCCTGAGCAGCTGGGACTATAGACATTCACCACCACACCCAGCTAATTTTAAATTGTTTTTGTAGAAACAGGGTCCCACTATGTTGTACAGGCTGGTCTCAAACTCCTAGGCTCGTGTGATCCTCCCGTTTCAGCCTCCCAAAGTAATAGGATTGGAGACATGAGCCACTGCGCCTGGCCAGTTTTTGCCATTTATAATGTAAGCATAGCACTGAAGTTCTGTCTAGTGTTCAGTGTTAATAAATTAACAAGGTATGTTAAATAAGGTGCCTTTCAACAAAAGCTTGCATTAAACAAGACTGTATATCGATCCATTGACCAGAACGTTATGACCAGAGACTTGCAGGAACCCAGCCCTGTATTTCTCCTCAGGATCTGTGGTTTCATGTGTGTGAATTCAGTGTTCACTAGAACGTAACTACTGTGAGTAGTGAAATTGGACTGTAGATGTATATATAGAGAAAGTTGGCATGGCACAAAAATGATTTCATAAGAATATTGATTGGGTGGCATTTTATATTTTGCATCTTATCCCCAAAAAGATGTAATCTAAGAGGTAATGTGTTGTATTTTTAGTAGAGATGGGGTTCCACCATGTCAGCCAGGCTGGTCTCGAATTCCTGACCTCAGGTGATCCACCTGCCTCGGCCTCCCAAAATGCTGGGATTACAGGTGTGAGCCACCGTGCCTGGCTTCTATTTTATTTTATTATTTTATTTTATTTTATTTTATTTTATTTATTTTTTTTGAGACAGAGTCTTGCTCTGTTTCCCAGGCTGGAGTGCAGTGCCACGACCTCAGCTCACTGCAACCTCCACCTCCTGGGTTCAAGCGATTCTCCTGCGTCAGCCTCCCCAGTATCTAGGATTACAGGCGCGTGCCACCATGCCTGGTTAATTTTTGTATTTTTAGTAGAGATGGGATTTCACCATGTTGGCCAGGCTGGTCTCAAACTCCTGACCTCAAGTGAGCCACCCGCCTTGGCTTTACAGGCATGAGCTATCATGCCCGGCCTTCTAATTTCTTATCTAAAGTAGTAATTCTTATTTACATTCTTCCTGAAAGGTAATAATCTTTGTTTCTGTTTGCTCTGTCCATAAAATTAGATTAAAAAATTTCAGCAGCCTAGAATTTTCCTGACAAAAATTGAAAGCAGGCAGCATAAGTTTTCTTTTATTAATTTAATCTGTTATTAAATTAACCTTTCAAGTAAAGGTGAATTTACGTTTCCCATCTACTTAAAGTGAGGCATGGTGGGCTTATTGTATTCCATACTTAGAAATGTGTCTTCATTCCACATCAATTCCTAATTAGGAAAAAAAAGAAAAGAAAAAGAAATGAGACTGGGGGTACAGTGGCTCGTGCCTGTGATCCCAGCACTTTGGGAGGCCAGGGCAGAAGGGTAACTTGAGCCCGAGGAGTTTGAGACCAGCCTGGACAACATAGAGAGATCTCTACAGAAATAATAAAAACTATTAGCAGTGGCCAGGTGTGGTGGCTCACACCTGTAATCCCAGCACTTTGAGATGCCAAGGTGGGTGGATCTCCTGAGCTCAGGAGTTCAAGACTAGCCTGGGCAACATGGCAAAACCCTGTCTCTACAAAAAATACAAAAATTAGCTGGACATGCTGGCATGCTCCTGCAGTCCCAGCTACTCAGGAGGCAGGAGAATTGCTTGAGCCTGGGAGACGGAGGTTACAGCTGAGATCATACCACTGCACTCCAGCCTGGGTGACAGAGCAAGACTGTCTCCAAAAAAAACTGTTAACTGGGTATAGTGGTACATGACTGTGGTCCCAGCCACTCGGGAGGCTGAGGTGGGAGGATCCCTGAGCCCAGGAGGTCAAGGCTACAATAAGGGGTGATCATGCCACTGCACTCTAGCCTGGGCAACAGAGCAAGACCTTATCTCAAAAAGAAAAAAGATAAAAACGCCTGGTGCAGTGGCTCACACCTGTAATCCCAGCGCTTTGGGAGGCCAAGGTGGGAGGATCACTTGAGCCCAGGAGTTTGAAACCAATCTGGGCAAACAGCCCAGAGACAAAACCTCATCTCTACAAATAATTTTTAAAAACATTAGCTAGGCCTGGTGGGCCACGCCTGTAGTCCCAACTACTCAGCAGGCTGAGGTAAGAGGATTGCTTGAGCCCAGGCAACGGAGGCTTAAGTGTGCTGTGATCACGCCAGTGCACTCCAGCCTAAGTGACAGAGCAAGACCCTGTCTCAGCAAAAAAAAAAAAAAAAAAGAAAAGAAAAGAAATGAGTCTTCTGTAGCAAGGTATTACTAAGGTGACCTGTTTCAGCAACAGGAGAAACAAAGGGAAAATTGGGGCTTTTTCAGAGAATTCATTGCCGAGTATCTGATTTCCTTACCAGCTGTGTTAAAGCTTTTAAACCTTTGAGTTTGGAGAATAAAAACAATCTTCAGAAGACACATGACCATGATGTAAGATGAATTATAGACTGTTAAAAATTCACGTCGTATTTACATTAAAATAAGCAATATAAAATTGAAAAATAGCAACTATATTTTCTGTATTATTTATAGATAAACCATAAAACACTTGAGTTAGCTTTTCCGGTTTTGATTTTAAACCCAAATAAGGAAGTAGACATAGTTATGAAAAAAGGCAGAACACAAATCAGTTATCAAGATCCAGGGCTTCTTATTCCATCTTGACCGTGAAGCTGTTCAGTGTACACCTGATAAAAATGTTTATGACACAGGAAGAAGCAGGCTCAAGAAAGGAATCTAAACAGCAACCAGCAGAAGTGGAGCAGCGATGCCAGGCTCTTCCATTCAAACTTGATCCTTTAGGTTCACTTGGTAAAGACCAAACCTGTGCTGACACCCTTGTTGGGTGAGCTAACAGCTTCCTTCACTCTCTGGTAATTCCCTTATCTGTACATTACAGATTTTTAGCAGTGTACTTACAAATCCTATTAATGTGTAGTCAGTTGTGAGATTCATTGTAACATTTTATAAAATATATTCCTTCTTCCCACACCTCTCCAAAATTTATTCCTTCAAAGTACTGAAAATGTAATATTACTGTACCACAGTGATATTAAATGCAGTGTCAGTGCCAGAGAATATGCAGAAATGACATGTGGCACTTCCAGTGCTGTCTTCTGGAAGAATAGTTAGGTCTTCCAAGCGTGAGTGTTCAAACACTGGTACTTTAAAGAGCTGGGTTATCAAGAGTCAATGGCTAATGTGTTGACTCGGGGGCCTGCTGGAAAAGGTATACCGTGATTAAGTGACCTGTGTACATCTTCCAGGTTTTCTTCCAAATATCAAATACAGGAGAGAACGTATTTCAAACATTCTCTTAGGTGTTTTCAGTGGTTTCTGAACCACCCATAGGAAGCACTGATGGTGTATAGTCTTTTTTTCTTTTATTTTTAGTTGACATGCAATAACTACATATTTATGGGGTATGCAGTGATATTTCCATGTATGTAAATAATGTATAATGATCAAATCAGAGTAGTTAACACATTCATCACCTCAAACATGTATCTTTTTTTGTGTTGTGGACGTTCAAAATCCCCTCTTCTAGCTTTTTGAAAATAAACAATAAGGCTGGGCATGGTGGCTCACGCCTGTAATCCCAACACTTTGGAAGCCGAGGCAAGAGGATTGCTTGAGCCCAGGAGTTTGAGACCAGCCTAGGCAACAAAGTGAGACCCCCATCTCTACAAAAAAAATTTAAAAATTAGCCGAGCATGGTGGCACATACCTATGGTCCCACCTACTCAGGAGGTTGAGGCGGGAGGATCCCTTGAACCTAGGAGGTTGAGGCTGCAGTGAGAAAATATACAACAAATATAGTTAACTTATTCAACCTGCAGTGCTGCAGAATACCAGAACTCAGTCCTCCAGTCTAGCTGTAATTTTGCAATTGCAGGCTGCCTTAACCATTTCAGTGAGTGTTGGCAGCATAGACTAAGATGGGCTGTGTAGTTCGTGTGATTGCTTTTAGGTGTGGACTGTGTAGTTCGTGTGATTGCTTTCAGGTATGGGCTGTGTAGTTCGTGTGATTGCTTTTAGGTGTGTAACAAATATAACGGGTGAAGGAGGGCATGACATTGAAGAGCTATCCTTTCTGCACCTGAAAAGCTCTCCTTCAGGTTTTTGGTTTTGCTGTATTCCATATCCAGTGTATGTTAGTGGACCTTTGTTAAAGGTTGTACAGATTACATGGGAATAAATATGACGTTTGTAATAATTTTATTTTATTGAGAATAGGGTCTTGCCCTGTTTCCCAGG
This sequence comes from Macaca fascicularis, assembly GCF_037993035.2. Lineage (NCBI taxonomy): Eukaryota > Metazoa > Chordata > Mammalia > Primates > Cercopithecidae > Macaca > Macaca fascicularis. The sequence goes on from NC_088387.1 coordinate 19,554,105, forward strand.
CTGGAGTGCAGTGGCACAATCGTGGCTCCCTGAAGCCTTAGGCTCCTGGACTCAAGCGATCCTTCTGCCTCATCCTCCCAAGTAGCTGGAACTACAGGCATGCCCCACCCCTCACCCCACCCCCTTCTGGCGAATTTTTAAATTTTTTGTAGAGACAGGGTTTTGTTTCACCATTTTGCCCAGTCTCATGTTGAACTCTTGGTCTCAAGCGATCCACCCAATCCTGGGATTATAGATGTGAGCCACCACACCTAGCTCACATACTATTTTATATTAATTTTTTGTTTTTCTTATTTCAGGAAAAACTGGAAGGTTGGTTAGTGTCTATTAAAATAGCTTTTGATAAGAAGGCTCAGAAGACCAATGTTTCCATGAACACTGACAATTTGATGAGGATTTTTACTATGGGAATAGACCTTACAAAACCATTTGAATACCTTTTTGCTACTGGGAATCTGCGTTCTAAAACAGGTAAAATTAAATAGAGCATTTTAGTTATGTTTTTCAAACTATTTGCTTAATGTAGATTTGCCTGTCCTTGACAGGTTCTTTTTAAAAGCAAACCCCCCCAAAAAAGTAAATTTCTCGTAACTATGACTTTGATGACTATTGATCTGAAGGACTTTAGACAAGGTGTCTGTATAGCTAAAATTTAATTCAAATAACCAAATACATTTTCTCTGCCTCCTTCTAGAAAATGAAAAGACCACTTAGACCTCTGAGGAAGGCTTACCTAATAGGAATTCTGCATGGGTTGCTGTACATGCCCATCTCTAAACCAGTTGCCTTGCCTCAGAGTGACCTGAGAGGCCAGGTGTGGTGGCTCATGCCTGTAATCCCAGCACTTTGGGAGGCCAAGGTAGGAGGGTGGCTTGACTAGGAGGTCAAGGCTGCAGTGAGCTGTGATTGCACCACTGCACTCCAGCCTGGTGACAGAGTGAGACCCTGTCTCAGCAAAAAAGAGAATGACCCTGGAAACTTAAAAAGTGGTAATTGGGAACCCAGAAATTTTTTTTTTTTCTTTTTTTGTGAGTCAGGGCCTCACTGTGTCACCCAGTCTAGAGTGCAGTGGCAGAATCATGGCTCACTGCAGCCTTGACCTCCCGGGCTCAGGTGATCCTCCCACCTCAGCCCCACTAGTAGCTGTGACTACAGGCACAAGCCACCACACCTGGCTAATTTTTGTGTTTTTTGTAGAGATGGGGTTTTGCTGTGCTGCTAAGGCTGGTCTGGAACTCTTAAGCTCTGGCGAACTACCCACCTCGCCCTCTTGAAGTGCTGGGATTATAGCATTAGCCACTGTGCCCAGCCTTTTTTTTTTTTTTTTTTTAAAACCCCTGTTACTGATGCCGATTCTTTCATTAGCCTTCTTACTTGCTTGTCTATTATCTGACCCTCTCAGATGAATTTAACTACTTGCTATTTTATTAACTCATTTAATGTTCTCCTACAAAGGAGGTCATAGAGGAGATAGGGAACTAGTTGGGGCTCATACAGTTTGTGAAATCTGGGGATTATTTTACATATTTTTTGCGAACTCTTTCCACTCATCAGAGCTAGGAGAATAAATGTTGTAATAATTCATTCTGTAATCTGTAGAGTGCTCTGAGGTTTTGTCGTCACAAAGCCTCAAAAATTTCCGTTTTTTAAAAGATTGGCCCATTTTTGAGTGACTTTTGTTTTATTAAGGTCTTGGCCTCCTACAAAATTCTGGACTTTGTGTTGTGGCTGACAAGCTGAACTTCATACGCTACCTCTCCCATTTCCGCTGCGTGCACAGAGGGGCTGATTTTGCCAAGATGAGGACCACCACAGTACGCCGGCTGCTGCCAGAGTCCTGGGGCTTCCTTTGTCCAGTGCATACCCCAGACGGGGAGCCCTGTGGCCTGATGAACCACCTAACTGCCGTATGTGAGGTTGTCACACAGTTTGTGTATACGGCATCTATTCCGGCTTTACTCTGCAACTTGGGTATGTAGTGTATAGTGATAAACATCTTGCTTGATTTTTTTTTTGTTTTTTGTGTTTTTTTTGAGATGGAGTCTCGCTCTGTTGCCCATGCTGGAGTGTAGTGGCACGATCTCTGCTCACTGCAAGCTCCGCCCCCTGGGTTCACGCCATTCTCCTGCCTCAGCCTCCCAAGTAGCTGGGACTACAGGCACCCGCCACCACGCCCAGCTAATTTTTTTGTATTTGTAGTAGAGACGGGGTTTCACCATGTTAGCCACGATGGTCTCGATCTCCTGACCTCGTGATGTGCCTGCCTCGGCCTCCCAAAGTGCTGGGATTACAGTTGTGAGCTACCGCGCCCGGCCAAGATTACGTGGTTTTTAACCTGTTAAGTTGTGCTGCTTTTGGAGATTCAGCAGAGACTTTCTGTAAGAATTCGTTTTTACCCTTCTGTGCAGGAGTTGCGCTGCTTTCTTGGCTCCTCTATAGAAGGCTGAACGCATTCTTTGAAAGTGAAAACAGGAGAAACTGTTATAGGTGTTTTGTTTTCTTTCAAAAAAAAAAAAAAAAAGAAGATAATGGAAGTGAGGATCGCTTGAGCCCAGGGATTTGAGGCTGCAGTGAGCTGTGATTGTGCCACTGCTGCACTTTAGACTGGGCGAGAAAGTGAGATCCTGTCTCCAAAATAAAAAATAAATCAATGAATAAGAAGGATGCCAAAGCATCTGAAATAGACTAGTCATTAATATTGGAAGCATAGAAGCTATTGAGTAGTTTTTTGGGTCACTTCTCCTTGCATCTCTTGGTGGATCTTTGCATTTCTAAGTAGAAAACAGTGTTGGTTTGCAGGAGGACAGTTTAAAAGATTTTCCAGTCTACCCTAATGTCATCAGATGATAACCATTTTTCCTGATAACCTTACAGCTGCTGTCTCTGTCTCTGCTTTGGCTAGAAAGCTGTCTAATTCTTGGCTTGATACTTGATTTGAATTTATCTTCATACCTAAAGATGTCAGCTTTCTCTGCCGTTTTCTAGTCCCAGGGTTCTCCAGTTATGATTTGGAGACTAGAAATGTTCTGTCTTTGGTGGTCTGTGGACAGGTTCACCAGTGGGATTAATATTCATACAGTAAAACTTCCAGTTCATGGGGATCAGACGATAGGTATTCTCAAGCAACTAGAAGGGCATTGACTCAAAGTTCTGCTCAAAAGTACTTCTCCCAATTAGAGTGGCCTGGCCAGGCGTGGTGGCTCATGCCTGTAATCCCAGCACTTTGGGAAGCCGAGGTGTGCAGATCACTTGAGGTCAGGAGTTTAAGACCAGCCTGGCCAACATGGCAAAACCCCATCTCTACTAAAAATACAAAAAAAAAAAAAATTAGCTGGGTGTGGTGGCATGTGCATGTGGTCCCAGCTACTCAGGAAGCTGAGGCAGTAGAATCGCTTGAATCCAGGAGGTGGAGGTTGCAGTGAGCCAAGATTGCACCACTGCACTCTAGCCTGGGTGACAGAGTGAGACTCCATCTTAAAAAAAAAAAAGAGAGAGAGAGAGAGAGAGAGTGGCCTGTAGGAAGAGGGCCCCACAGAAAGTAATCAAGAAATACTCAAGATTCAGACGATGTAATCAGTGTAATTTGAAGGTTTATCCTCTACGAGGAAAATAATTTTGTTACTGGTGATTCGAAATGTCAAAGTCCAGGAGAGGGTAGAAAGGAGAAAAGAATAAAGTGGAGAGGTAGAAAATAGATCCAACTGCAGAAAAAGAGATGGGGAAGGGTTTTTCGCTCTGGCACTGGAGAAGACGACAGAATCGCTACCTAACTTTCGATAGAGATGTTCATATTGAGGTGACAGATGAAACACGAAGTGGGTAACCTGTGACACTCTAACAAACACTTGATGTCTTCAGAATGTATTTATGGTTCATGGGAGAGTGTTCCTTTTTTACTTAATTTCATATGATTCTCATTATTTGTAGTACTTGTCTTTAAAGTCACCAGTGAATATTGAACCATTGTGCCAAGGGGAAATACAGGGTAAGGTTCCTTCGAGCCTCAGGTTACAACATTTTTGTTAGCTGATCAATATGTAGCCTTGGTTTTTGTGTGTTTCTGTTGAAAGACACCCTTTAGGCCGAGCGCAGTGGCTCACGCCTGTAATCCCAGCACTTTGGGAGGCCGAGACAGGTGGATTGTGAGGTCAGGAGATTGAGACCATCGTGGCTAACACGGTGAAACCCTGTCTCTACTAAAAATACAAAAAACTAGCCTGGCGTGGTGGCAGGTGCCTGTAGTCCCAGGTACTCGGGAGGCTGAGGCGGGAGAATGGCGTGAACTTGGGAGGTGGAGCTTGCAGTGAGCCAAGATCATGCCACTGCACTCCAGCCTGGGCGATGAGGCAAGATCCGTCTCAAAAAAAAAAAAAAAAAAAAGATACCCTTTAAAAATATATATTGTTCTTGTGGTAACATTGAATTCTCAGCCAACAGCACTGTAACTATAAAGCTTATCTAACACACATTTTTTTTCTGTTAGGCACATCACAGCCTTTTTGCATTTATGAACACTAGGCAGCACTTCAGTGCTACACTTGGAGGCAATTTTTTTTTTTTTTTTTTGTAGAGATGGGGTCTTGCTGTGTTATCCAGGCTGGTCTCGAACTCCTGGCGTCAAGCATTCCTTCTACCTTGGCCTCCCAAAGTGCTGGGATTACAGTTGTGAGCCACCATGCCAGGCCTGGAAGCTATTATTTAAACAGTGAAATCACACCAGCTGAAAACATGCCACTGAACAGACTGGACAAGGGACACTTGTTGACAGCATGAGCTGACAAGAAAGCATGGCATCGTCTTGTTTGACTTCAGCTGCGGGGAGCGTATGCATCAGGGGACTCAAATTTTTTTGCTGCATGTTCTGAAGTGACGTTAAAAGCATCCCCAGTATCAATTTTGTGGTTATAGATAAAATGTAGCAAGTAGGCAAATCTTCACATAATGAGGATCAACTGTAATTACATTTTGGGGGTTAATGCATTTAATGCATTTACGTGGCTTAGAAATCAAAATATTAAAAAGACATGCAGTGAAATGCTCCCTCCCATAGGCCCCTGTTCCCTTGCTACTTCTTTCCTGTGTCCTTGCGGAAGCGATTTAAACTTCCACAAGCAATACAAAAGCCTTCAGGCTTACCCTGGAGATATTGCAGGTTTGGTTCCAGAGCGCTGCAATAAAATGAGCCACATGAATTTCTCAGTTTCCCACGGTGCATATAAAACTTATGTTTACACTATGCTGTAAATATTTCAAATTTAAGAATACTTTATTGCTAAAAAAAATATTAAATCATGTGAGCCTTCAGCAATTCGTTATCTTTTTGCTGGGGAAGGTCTTGCCTCAGTGTTGCTGGCTGCTGACTGATCAGGGCAGTGGTTGCTGAAGGTTAGGATGGCTTGTGACAATTTCTTAAAATTAAACAAAGAAGTTTACCACGCCAATTGAATCTTCCTTTCACGAAAGATTTCTCAGTAGCATATGATGCTGTTTGATAGCATGTTACCCACAGAAGAGATTATTTCCAAGTTGCAGTCAGTCCCCTCAAACCCTGCCGCTGTTTTATCAGTTAAGTTTATGGAATAATCTAAATCCTTTATTGTCATTTCAACAGTGTTTACTGCATCTTCTCATTTCTTGAGATCGCATCTCAAGAAACCCTTTTCTGCTGGGCACAGTGGCTCAGGCCTGTAATTCCAGCACTTTGGGAGGCCAAGGCGAGAGGATTGCTTGAGCCCAGGAGTTTGAGACCAGCCTAGGCGACACAGGGAGACCCTGTCTCTACAAAAAAAAAAAAAAATTTTTTTTTTTTGAAATGGAGTCTTGCTCTGTCACCCAGGCTGGAGTGCAATGGCATGATCTTGGCTCACTGCAAGCTCCGCCACCCTGGTTCATGCCATTCTCCTGTCTCAGCCTCCTGAGTAGCTGGGACTATAGGCGCCCGCCACCATGCCCGGCTAATTTTTTGTAGTTTTAGTAGAGATGAGGTTTCACTGTGTTAGCCAGGATGGTCTCAATCTCCTGACCTCGTGATCCACCCGCCTCAGCCTCCCAAAATGCTGGATTACAGGTGGGAGCCACCGTGCCCGGCAAAAAAATTTTTTTTAAATTAGCCAAGCATGATGGCACACACCTGTCAGCTACTCGGGAGGCTGAGGTGGGAGGATTGCTTGAGCCCAGGAGGTTGAGGTTGCAATGAGCCATGATCATGCCACTGCACTGCAGCCTGAGCGACAGAGCAAGACCCTGTCTCAAAAACAAAGCAAAACGACATTTTCTTTGCTCATCCTCTAAGAAGCAATTCCTCATCTGTTCAATTTGATTATGGGATTGCAGAAATTCAGTCACAGCTTCAGACTCTACTTCTAATTCTAGTTGTCTTGCTATTTCTACCACATCTGCAAGCACAGTAGTAACATCAGAGATCACTAATCACAGATCACCATAACAGATATAATAATATTGGAAATACTGCAAGAATTACCAAAATGTTGACACAGAGACACAAAGGGAACACGTGTTGTTGGAAAAATGGCATTGATAAGCCTGCTTAAAATATCTGTGAAGTGCAATTAAAAGAAATGCCTGTACCTGTTATAGAGACAAGGATAATTTGATATCTGAACTGATACAGCAGCTGTTGACCCCATCTGGAGGGAATCTAGAATGTTGGATGAAGCATTCCGATGTGATCGTGCTGTTTGTTCCGTTTACCAGGGGTCACTCCCGTTGATGGAGCTCCCCACCGGCCATACAGTGAGTGCTACCCCGTCCTGCTTGATGGCGTCATGGTTGGCTGGGTGGATAAGGAGCTTGCTCCAGGCATCGCAGATTCTCTTCGTCATTTTAAGGTGGGCTTGAGGCTTTGTGAATTGTCCTATCCCTTGACCTTAGGTTTTCAGTTCCTTTCTAGTTTTGGGGTTAACCCCTGGGCGGTCTAGAGTGATCAAGTGGTCAGGGGGTCAGAATGTCCAGAATGCCTGTGCATTCCCTCTGGTGACAGAGGCTTGCCTTATACTGGCCTCACTGGTTGGGGTCAGTGACAGATATTTGACCCATATACATTCTTTGGGAGTTTCACTGAGGCACCTCAGTCTGCTTATCTAACTAATTTTAACTTTTTTTCCCCTTCTTAATGCTAGTGGCATATAAGGGATCTCAAAATACAGGTATTTCAGTAATATTCAAAATATGCAAGGTAGAAGTTAACTACCCCATTGCCTCCTAGGTTTTGAAAATATATTTTTAAAAAGTAGAATGACATTCTTTGAATAATTTATCTTTGGGATTTCCTCCTAGTGAAGAGTATTTGTTGCTTTGATAATGGCCGTTGAAAGAATTATCCTTTGGCAACAGGCTGAGTTTGTGGTTTATATTCTGTTCTGTGTGTTTATTTTTTAAAAATGTTTAAACGAAATTTTAGTTTTTGTTTAAGTGCTCTGTTGGACACTTGGGTTGTCTCTACCTTCTGGTCATTGCAAATAATGCTGCTGTGAACATGAGTGTACAAATATCTATTCAAGTCCTTGTGCTTTTCATTCTTTAATTCTTATATTCCTATAAGTGGGATTGTGGCTCATTTGATAGGATTTTATGCTTAGAGCGAAGATGTTTAATCAGTACATGGGACCCCCCTGTATATACATTACCGAAATCCACCAGTTGCTATGCTTTGCCCCACATGCTTTGTCTTCTGTATGCTCTTTGTAATGTTTTTCTTTTGAACCATTTGAGAGCAGCATTGAGACAGTGTCCCGTTTTCCATAAAGATTTTAGCATACTTTTTCTAAGAACAAGGACTTTCTCTTCAATAACCACAGTACACTTATGAAAATCAGAGAAGGTCATGTGGGTGGGATCCATAGTTGATGCTCATATTCCACCAGTTGTCTCAGTAATGTTCTCTTTTTTTCTTTTCTTTTCTTTTTTTTAAAGAGACGGGTCTCACTCTGTTGCCCAGGCTGGAGTGCAGTGGCACAGTCACAGCTCACTGCAGCCTTAATGTCCCAGGCTTAAATGATCCTCCCACTTCCACTTGCCAAGCAGCCTGACCACAGGACTGTACCACCGTGCCCAGCTTCCCTGGCAGCTCCCTGACCCAGTCCTTTGGGTCGTTATGGCTTTATTATGTAGGATGACTGATGGAATCATTGGCCATTGGTGATTAGCTTAACCTCAAGCCCCTATCCCCTTCCTGGAGTTGAGGGTGGGGCTGAAAGTCCCAGTCCTCTAATTCTGGCTTGGTCTTTCTGGTGACCAGCTGCATCCTGAAGCCACCTAGATGCTGCCAACCACCAGTCTTCTATTTTTCTTTTTTTAAGTCAGAGTCTCGTGCCTCAGTCTCCCAAGTAGCTGAGACTACAGGTGTGTACCACCACACCCAGCTAATTTTTTTTATTGTTAGTAGTGGTGGGGTTTCCCCATCTGGATCAGGCTGGTCTCCTAACCTTAAGTGATTCGCCCGCCTTGGCCTCCCGAAGTGCTGGGAATCACAGCTCTCCTGTAATTTAGGTTTATGTTTTGCTTCCTCATGATGAGATTCAAGATATTTCAGGAAACACATGATGTTGGTTTGTCCTGTTACGACTCATGTTAACTGATCCCTTCAAAGTTGTGTTCTTTAGGTTAATTCACTCTACAGTTTCTGTTTTTCTCCGTAATAAGTAACTTGTGGAGAGATAGTTGAAAGCTATGTGGAGCCCCCTTTCTTCATATTTTCACCCACTAGTTGATGAATTATTTGCTGAATTACTATTCCATTGATGGTTCTTTGCTGAGTTAATATAACTGTGATGTAAAGTTACCACATGGTGTTTTCCCCCACCAGCATTTTTTCTATGTTTATTAGTTGCTATTCTGTAAGGAGGGCTTTCTTTTCTATTAGTTGTTCATTTATTTATGTTAGCATAGATTTATAGATGCTTGTTTAATTTTGTGAATATTCTGTTACTACTCATTTTGATGCTCAGAGAGTATATGAGATTTGATCTAGTGTACAATTCAGTGATATTAAGTACATTCATGTTGTGCAGTCATCACCATCTTCAGAACTTTCTCATCATCAAAACTCTGTATGCATTAAACAATCATTCCTTTTTTTTTTTTTTTTTTTTGAGGCAGAGTCTCACTCTGTTGCCCAGGCTGGGCTGCAGTGGCGTGATCTTGGCTCACTGCAGCCTCCACCTCCCGGGTTCAAGCAATTCTCCTGCCTCAGCCTCAGCGGGGATTACAGGTGCACACACCACACCTGGGTAATTTTTGTATTTTTAGTAGAGACGGGGTTTCTCCACGTTGCCCCGGCTGGTCTCGAACCCCTGACCTCAAATGATCTGCCTACCTCATTCGTCTCAGATTTTATCTTTTTTATAATTTGTGCTTTCTTTTGGTTGACTTTATTCTTTTTTAGCTTTTGATTAAATAATTTATTTTCTTTACTTTTTTTTTTTTTTGGTTAGCATTGTGGAGGGTCGGAGGATGAGGACACTTAAGATCTGCTCTCTTACTAAATTTCAGGCATGCAATATAGTATTCTTAACTGTACTCACATGCTGTACTTGAGATCTGCAGAAACTTAATTCTCTTGCATAACTGAAGCTTTATACTCTTTGCCCAACATCTCCCAGTGTCCCCTCCACCAAACATCCTCTCATTTAGCTGTGAATCCCCGAGTACTGACACCTGGGTTTTGTTTTGTTTTGTTTTTTTCTTTTCCAGGTTCCTGTAATTTAGATTTTTATTTCTCCTTTCACGCAGGAGTTTGTTGGCATTTTTTTTGTTTTGTTTTTGAGACAGGGTCTCACTCTGTCACCCAGGCTGGAGTGCAGTGGCATGATCATGACTCACTGTAGCCTCAACCTCCTGGGCTCAAGTGATTCTCCCACCTCAGCCTCCCAAGTAGCTGGGACTACAGGCACGCACCACCACGCTCAGCTAATTTTTTTATTTTTTGTAGAGACGGGATTTCACCCTGTTGCCCAGGTTGGTCTTGACTTCTGGGCTCAAGTGATCCACTCACTTCGGCCTCCTAAAGTGCTGGGATTACAGGTATAAGCCACCATGCCCGGCCCACCCAAGAGTTTTTGGTTTATTAAGTTTACAAATAAAACCAGTAATGTACTGTATTTGAGATCACAGAGGACAGAATTTCCTTTAGTGTATCTACACATGCATTCATGGTGTACTTTATCCTTAGCCTCAGTGGTTAGTGATTTGCCTGCTAGCTGGGGTGAGCACCCAAGGAAGTAGGGCTTTTACCATGGCTGAGTGTGGATGAGTAGTATTCCATGGGGCATAAGACTGGCAGCGACAGCCATGGCCATGGGACAGGTTTGTTAAACTCTGTTTTTGTTGAAAACAGGTGTTGAGAGAGAAAAGAATTCCTCCCTGGATGGAAGTGGTCCTCATACCCATGACAGGAAAACCAAGTCTATACCCAGGATTGTTCCTTTTTACTACTCCTTGTAGACTGGTACGGCCTGTGCAGAACTTGGAATTGGGCAAAGAAGAGCTAATTGGAACTATGGAACAGGTAAATACATATGTGTGATGGATGAGTGTATGTGCTTGTTTGTATAGTATACAACTTTCAGAGACTTAACTCTTCCTTTTTAAATGAAGGGGTGGCCTGCCCCTCCACACCTGTGGGTGTTTCTCGTTAGGTGGAACGAGAGACTTGAGAAAAGAAATAAGACACAGAGACAAAGTATAGAGAAAGAAAAGCGGGGCCCAGGGGACCGGCGCTCAGCTTACAGAGGACCCACGCCGCCCCGGTCTCTGAGTTCCCTTAGTATTTATTGATAATTATCTTTACCATCTTAAAGACAGGGGAGTGGCAGGACAATATAAACAAAGAAAAAAGAGGAAATCGGCAGTAAGACATATGAACAAAAACCTCTGTGACATGAATAAGTTCAAAGGACAAAGCTATGCCTTGAGATGCATATGCAAACATCTCCATAAACCTTTTGGCAGCATAGTTTCAGTCTATCACATGGGGAGAAACCTTAGACAATACCTAGCTTATCTAGGAACAAAGTCACACCCTGCACGCCCAAAATCCATTAAACCTTGAGTTACCACAGCACATGTCTCTTGCAAGGACAAGGTTGGGGGTAGGGTCACAGACTAACAGCATCTCAAATACAGAACAAAATGGAGTCTCTTATGTCTACTTCTTTCTATATAGACACAGTAACAGGCTGATCTCTTTCTTTTCCCCACATTAAAAGGGTTGTTAGTGTTACAATAACAGTTGGACATTTGAAAGAAAGTCAGACTTTCCACCTCCTCCGTGACCAGCACAAAGCAGTTCCCATGTCTGATCTCACTCCACAAGAACCTGAGAGGGTTGGTGGTCACATTACCTGCCTTCCATCCTGTCTGGCTGCCAGAGCTCCTTTGTACCTGACTCTGCCTCAGCTGGTGAAGTGAAAACATTCCATTAGATGCACACTCAGTCTTTGCCTACATATTTGCAGTTGCAAAGTTATAGGCTTTGTGCTACTTAAAATTTTTTCTTCCTATTCCCCTTCACAATTGGTCTGGGGTAGATTTAGAGTGGAATATGTAAAGCAAGTGGTATTTCTAAGTGGTCACTTCCCTGTGCTTCCCAGTTGATCCCTTCAGCACTCATGATGCTGGGCGGGGAAGGTTTTCTCTTGAGTCTTTGAGTGCTGAACTCTGAGAAATGGTAAGAGTTAATGTGTAAGCAGTTGCAGTTATTTTGTGCCTTGGACATCTGCTCTTCCAGATCTTCATGAATGTCGCTATCTTTGAGGATGAGGTTTTTGCTGGAGTTACCACACACCAGGAACTCTTTCCACACAGCCTGCTGAGTGTGATTGCCAACTTCATCCCTTTCTCTGACCACAACCAGAGTCCACGGAACATGTACCAGTGCCAGATGGGTAAGGAAGAGGGACGATGTTATAGTCACAATCAGGAAAGTAAACTTGATACTAGCATAGTCTTTTGTAGTCCTCATTTACGTATGCTGACCATTTGTTCCAAAAATATGGCTTATGGCAAGTTTTTTTTTTTTCTGTGCCACAAGCAACCAGTCCAGGATCACTCATTGTATTTAGTTGGCATGTCTATTTAGTCTCCTGTAATTTATGACAGATCTTTAACCATTCTGTGTCTTTGACATTGACATTTTTGAAGAAAAAGGTATAGAATGTCCATAGATTTGGGTGTGCCTGGGGTCTTATTACTTGATTTTTTGAAGAATACAAGCAATCATAGTCACCCGCGTATTTATCACTTCCAGTTCTCTTCATTCCTGTTGCAAGATTCAGGTTTTCATTGCTTACAGTTTTCCTTCAGCCTGATAATCTTCCTTTAGCATTTTTTTATATTGCAGGTTGCTGGCCACAAATTCTGTTGGTTTTCATTTATCTGAAAATGTCTTTATTTTACTTCACTTGAAGGAATCTTTCACTGGGTATACAGTTCTGAGTTGACAGTTATTTTTCTTCCAGCACTTAAAAGTTGTTGTTATACTGGCTTTTCTTTGTCTCTGTCATTTCTAGTTAGAAAGCAGCAGTCTTCTGAATATAGTGTTCTTTTTTTTTTTTTTTTTTTGAGACAGAGTGTTGCTCCATTGCCTAGGCTGGAGTGCAGTGGTATGATCTCGGCTCCCTGCAACCTCTGCCTCCTGGGTTTAAGTGATTCTTCTGCCTCAGCCTCCCAAGTAGCTGGGACTACAGGCACTCACCACCATACCCAGCTAATTTTTGTATTTTTAGTAGAGACGGGATTTCACCATGTTGGCCAGGCTGGTCTTGAACTCCTGACCTCAGGTGATCTGCCCACTTTGGCCTCCCAAAGTGCTGGATTACAGGCGTGAGCCACCGCGCCCGGCCCCAAATTTGTTTTTTTGTTTTTTTGTTTTTAAATTAAATTGCTAAACTCTTCTGTCATTATTTTTAAAAACATTGCTCTTACCCTTTTCTCTCTTTCCTCCCCTTCTGAGATATCAGTTACTCATATATTTAAACCTTTTGATATTGTTCCATAAGACATTGAGTTTCTGTTCTCTTTTTTTCTTTATTTTCTTCAGATTGGATCTTTTAATTTCTTTTTTTTTTTTTTTTTTCCCCTAAGATGGAGTCTCACTTTGTTACCTAGGCTGGAGTGCAGTGGTGCGATCTCGGCTCATTGCAACCTCTGCCTCCCATGTTCAATAAATTCTCCTGCCTCAGCCTCCCGAGTAGCTGGGATTACAGGCACACATCACCATGCCCAGCTAATTTTTGTGTTTTAGTAGAGATGGGGTTTTACCATGTTGGCCTGGCTGGTTTTGAACTCCTGACCTCAAGTGATCTGCCTGCCTCAGCCTCCCAAAAACGCTGGGGTTACAGGTGTGAGCCACTGTGCCTGGCCCAGATTGAATTATTTTTATTGACCTATTATCACAGTCACTTTTCATTCTGTCTTCTACTGAATTTTCGCCTACAGTCATATACCCTTAACGACAGGGATACATTTGGAGAAGGGAGTCGTATGTGATTTTGTCGTAGTGTGAACATCATACAGTGAACTTACATAAACCTAGATGGCAGAGACTACTACACACCTAATATATGGTATAGCCTGTTGTTCCTAGGCTACAAACCTGGGTGGCATATAACTGTACTGTGTGCTGTCGACAGCTGTAAGACAATGGCAAGGATTTGTGTAGCTAAATATAGAAAAGATACAGTAAAAATGTGGGATCACCATAGTATATATGCCATCCTACATTGACTAAAACATTGTTATGCAGTGTATGACTGTATTTTCAAGTCCAGCACTTCCACTTGTTTCTTTTTTTTTTTTTTTCTTTTTTTGAGACAGGGTATCGCTGTGTCACCCACCTGGAGTGCAGTGGCACGATCTTGGCTCACTGCAACCCCTGCCTCCCCGGTTCAAGCGATTCTCCTGCCTTCACCTTCTGAGTAGCTGAGATTACAGGCATGTGCCACCATGCCCAGCTAATTTTTTGTATTTTTAGTAGAGACAGGGTTTTATCATGTTGTTCAGGCTGGTCTCAAACTCCTGACCTCAAGTGATCTGCCCGCCTCAGCCTCCCAAAAGTGCTGGGATTACAGGTGTGAGCCACTGCGCCTGGCCTGACTTGTTTCTTTTTTTATAGTTTCTCTTTTCTCTAAGATTTCTTATCTTCATTGTGGGCATGTTTTCCTTTATATTTTTAGCATAGTTTTATATGATGGGTGTTGTAAAGTCATTATCTGCAGATTCCAATGTCTGGGTCATCTCAGGATCAGTCTCCTTGAGTATAAGTCAAGTTTCACCATTCATTTGTATGCCCAGTAATACTGGATTGTATTATGAACGTTGTGAGGAATATGTTTTAAACCCTGGATCCTGTTAGGGTCCTCTGAAGAGGATTGGTTTTGTTTGTTTTTAGTGTGGTGTTTGGCCTTCAATTACATTTTAATGTTTTTCATTTTATGTCTTTCCTTGTTAATACACAGTCCATCACCTGGCTCAGTGCATGTCACCAAAAATTCTCCAGGGGAAGAGGATTGGTTTTTAGTTTTCACTGGTACTTAACTTGGTGAACATGGCAGTTGAAGTACATTCTTCAGCCTTAGGTGGGCTGCTTTGATCTGTCCCATGCATGCATAGTTCAGGAGTCCACCAAAGATTGGGACCCAATTTTACATGCTGATTTTAAGGGTCTCCCTTTGTTCTCTCATTTCTGAAACATTCCCCTTTCCCAATTGTTGTCATGCTCAGAACTCTATTTCTTGGTTCTTCAAGCCAGTAAGACTGTGGGTTTCTATCTAAGTTGTGGCTGCCACACTGGGCCATAAGGCAAAAATATATACATAAATACTTATTCACCCAGTGTGGTTCCTTTCATCCAAGTAAAAATTCTTCCTCAGCTTCTGACAGCTTTTGGTTACTCTCCAGTGCTATATGTGTAGTTGGGGCCTTTTTTCTGCATCTTATACGTATGTGTTGAGGGTGGTCTTGTAAGAGTAGCCCTTTATTACTGGAAGCTCTAAGTTTATAATTTTTTTAAAAAATTTTCACTTGTATGTATTTATATTTTAAAATCATTTTGTTCGGAAATGATTATACTGTGAGGTAGTACACAGAGGAATCTCACCCCATACTCTACTACCTAGAATTAAATACATCTTCCGCTGTAAGAAAGTAATCTAATTCATAATAATTACTGTCCCCTTTTCTCCCCCCAGTAGTGATATCCTGTAATTCGTGTGCTTCCTTTCTGTCCCCTTGTAAAGCTTTTATTACATCATACATGTATCCATAAACTAGGTATAGAATTGTTTGGGGCGTGTTGCAGATGCACATAAATCTTACATTAAATGTCAGTCTGCACTTTCTCCCACTCAGCACAGTTTTCCTGGTCTGGTCACATTGATACCTTTAGGTTTACTTCATTTTCACAGCTTATGTATTAGTCTAAAGTAAGCATAACTACTATGATTATTTATTCATTCTCCTCTGATGAATATTTAGTTGTTTCCAGTGTTGTGTATCACACCTATAATCAAGATGAAAGAAGCAGAAAATGCTAAGATGTTTTTCTCCGTGTAGGTAAGCAAACTATGGGCTTTCCACTTCTCACTTACCAAGACCGATCAGATAACAAACTGTATCGTCTTCAGACTCCTCAGAGTCCCTTGGTGAGACCCTCCATGTATGATTATTATGACATGGATAACTATCCAATTGGGACCAATGCCATCGTTGCCGTGATTTCTTACACTGGCTATGATATGGAAGATGCCATGGTAAGTTTTACCGGGAAATGTTGTTCCGATCTTTTTATCTTTTAACTCTTTTGTTTACTGTGAAATCACTGAAGGAATATTTTTGTGTACCCAAGTACCTAGTATTTGGCACATGATGTTCTATGAAATGATTAGTTCTTGGTCTAAGTTGAAAGTGGGCAAGCCTTGAGGAGTATCCACTAAATATTCAGATACACATATATCTTGCATATTTGAGTGCATATTATGAGTAAATTTTGAAGAGTTTGGTTTTGGATATATCTACCTTTTATATTTAAGTATGATTAGATTTTAAGCTATTTCTGTGTGCCTGGGTTTTTGTTTTTCTTGGTGTTTTTTGTTTTTTGTGTTTTTTTTGAGCCAGAGTCTTGCTCTATTGTCCAGGCTGGAGTGCAGTGGCACGATCTTGGCTCACTACAACCCCTGCCTTCTGGGTTCAAGCAATTCTCCTGCCTCAGCCTTTCGAGTAGCTGGGACTATAGGCACCCGCCACCACGCCTGGCTGATTTTTTATTTTTAGTAGAGATGGAGTTTCACCATGTTGGCTAGGCTGGTCTCTTAACTCCTGACCTCAAGTGATCAGCCTGCCTTGGCCTCCCAAAGTGCTGGAATTACAGGCATGAGCCACTGTGCCCAGCCATGTCTGGATTTTTGTAGTTAGTATCAGTGATTTGGAAAATGTGAGGAGAGTTAAAATGTGATGCCAGTTATCCTAAACCAAGTATTATAGTCCCACCTAGTTTTATTTTGAAAATCCTCACTTGGCCTCAGTCTTTTAAATTAACGATTCTTTTACTTCACAGATTGTGAATAAGGCCTCTTGGGAACGAGGCTTTGCCCATGGAAGTGTCTACAAGTCTGAGTTCATAGACCTCTCTGAAAAAATTAAACAAGGAGATAGTAGCCTGGTGTTTGGAATCAAACCTGGTGACCCACGGATTTTGCAGAAGTTAGATGACGATGGATTGCCGTTTATAGGAGCAAAACTGCAGTATGGAGATCCATATTACAGCTACCTAAACCTCAACACTGGGGAAAGTTTTGTGATGTACTATAAGTAAGTTTGGGTATCCAAGCTGGTTTTTGTTTGTTTTTTGAGATAGGGTCTCAGTGTGTTAGCCAGGCTGGAGTGCAGTGGAGTGATCTCACTCCCTACAACCTCCACCTCCCGGCTCAAGCAATCCTCTCACCTCAGCCTTCAAGTAGCTGGGACTACAGGCACGTACCACCATGCCCAGCTAATTTTTTGTATTTTTAGTAGAGATGGTTTCACCATGTTGCCCAGGAGGGTCTCGAACTCCTGGGCTCAAGTGATCCACCTGCTTCAGCCTCCCAAAGTGCTAGGATTACAGGTGTGAGCCACTGTGCCTGGTCTATTTGTGCTTTTTTTAAAAACTGTATTATACAAACTTTGTCGTCTTTATCATATACAATGTTAGCAATGTTTCCTAGCCAAAATGTTGAGCTCATACCTCTTATTAGAAATGTCTTATTTTAGCTTATTTTACAATATAATTTATTTCAGTAGACCTTCATAATAATTTTTCAGTTGCCTTTGTTGCTAGTTTTCTTTCAGATGAACATAATTCTGTAGTGAATATCACCAATAGCTCTATTCATACCATCTCTGTTTGTATTGGAGAATAAAGGTAAGAATGAGTTTTGCAGGCCAGGCACAGTAGTTCACACCTGCAACCCGACAATTTGGGAGACCAAAATGGGAGGCTCCCTTAAGCCCAGAAGTTTAAGATCAATCTGGGCAATGTAGTGGGACCCTGTCTCTACAAAAAATTTAAAAATTAGCCAAGCCTAGTGGCATGTACCTGTAGTCCCAGCTACTGAGGCGGCTAAGGTGGGAGGATTCCTTGAACCTGGAAAGTCAAGGCTGCAGTGAGCTGTAATCACACCACCCCTCTCCAGCCTGGGCAACAGAGTGAGACCCTGTCTCATCAAAAAAAAAAAAAAAATGTGTTTTACAAATATCTTTTATGAAGCACTAATTATGTCAATGAAACTTACCTCTATAAGTTTAAACAAATAGGTTGACCTTACAGAGTTTACTTTTTCCTAGGAGTAAAGAAAATTGTGTTGTGGATAACATCAAAGTGTGCAGTAATGACACTGGGAGTGGAAAATTCAAGTGTGTTTGCATCACTATGAGAGTGCCTCGGAACCCAACTATCGGAGATAAATTTGCCAGTCGTCATGGGCAGAAGGGCATTTTGAGCAGATTGTGGCCGGCTGAGGACATGCCTTTTACTGAGAGTGGGATGGTCCCAGACATTCTGTTCAATCCCCATGGTTTTCCATCCCGCATGACCATCGGGATGTTAATTGAGAGTATGGCTGGGAAGTCTGCAGCTTTGCATGGTCTCTGCCATGATGCTACACCCTTCATCTTCTCAGAGGAGAACTCGGCCTTAGAATACTTTGGTGAGATGTTAAAGGCTGCTGGCTACAATTTCTATGGCACCGAGAGGTTATATAGTGGCATCAGTGGGCTAGAACTGGAAGCAGACATCTTCATAGGAGTGGTTTATTATCAGCGCTTACGCCACATGGTCTCAGACAAATTTCAAGTAAGGACAACTGGGGCCCGAGACAGAGTCACCAACCAGCCTATTGGGGGAAGAAATGTCCAGGGTGGAATCCGTTTTGGGGAGATGGAACGGGATGCGCTTTTAGCTCACGGTACATCTTTTCTCCTTCATGACCGCCTCTTCAACTGCTCAGATCGGTCAGTAGCCCACGTGTGTGTGAAGTGTGGCAGTTTACTCTCTCCACTGTTGGAGAAGCCACCCCCTTCTTGGTCTGCCATGCGCAACAGAAAATACAACTGTACTCTGTGTAATCGCAGTGACACTATCGATACTGTTTCTGTGCCTTATGTTTTTCGGTATTTTGTAGCTGAATTGGCAGCTATGAACATCAAAGTGAAACTGGATGTTGTTTAACTTGATGTTGACCTTTTGGATTAGGAGGCCTATCAGATTAAAACAAAACGTAATTTTAGTTCAATGAAGATATTATTACCAGGTTACTCTTGAGATTTTTCAAGGGTGTTAGAACTCTCAACCAAGATCTGAAAACCAAGAATGCAAAGTGTGAATCTCGCTGGTAGATTAACTGTTGACAATGATTTTCTGTATATTTGTTCAAAAATCTCATGTCTTCTCAAAATATGAAATATTGATAAATGGAAGAACATACAGGTTCCCTACACCCTGCTTTCAGCAGGCAGTGACTGTCACACACCTGTTAATCCATCTTGAGCAGGACAGTACTATACAAATAGAATGCAAGCTGTAACGTAATTTTATATTTTCTTATAGCAACATTGAAGTAAAAACAAACAGAGTGTTTTTTGCCAGCTTTATAGAAGTACAGTTGTTACATATGTAATGAATACAGTTTGATGGGTTAGACTATATGTACACACCTTTGATACCATCACCACAATCAGGGTAATAAACATATCTGTCATCTCCACAAGTTTCCTCCTGCCCCTTTGTTTTTTGCTTTTTGGTTGCTGTTGAGTTTTTTGTTTTGTTTTCTGTGGTAAGAACACGTAACTCAAGACCTACCCTCTTAACAAATCTTTAAGTGTACAATACACTATTGTTAATTATAGGCACCATGTTGTACAACAGATCTTTAGACCTTGCTTGTCTTGCATAACTGAAGCTTTATACCTGTTGAACAACTCTCCATTTCCCTAGCCCCTAGCAAGCACCCTTCTACCCTGTTTCTACAAGTTTGACTATTATAGATATCTCATATAGTGGTATCATGCAATATTTGTCCTCCGACTGGCTTATTTCACTTAGGATAGTGAAATAAGATTCATCCATTTTGGAAGCCAGGCATGGTGCTATGCATCTGTAGTCCCTGCTATTTGAGAGGCTAAGGTGGGAGGATCATTTAAGTGCAGGAGTTCAAGGCCAGCCTGGGTAATGTAGGAAGACCTTGTCTTAAAGACCTTGACCTCAAGTGATCCACCCACCTTTGCCTCCCAAAGTGCTGGGATTACAGGTGTGAGCCACTGCGCCTGGCCTCCAGTGAGTATTTTATATTTAGTCTACACTTCCATACTTGGCTTTTTTCTGCATTTATATTGACCTGCTTTCAAGCAGTGTGTAGAGTGCCGCTTATGTTTTCTTTCCTGTGCACAGTATTTTATTGTACGGATATACCATCCCCTGTGTATTTGAGTTGTTCCATTCTTTGGCCATTATAACTTTTTTCGGCAAATACTCTGCCTATTTATCTTTGGCCATTATAAACTGTTGATAATAGATCATCTTGTATGTACTTGTGCAATTATAGGATATTTTTTGATGATGAAAGCTTTCCTAAGGTAATTCTTTCCTGAGTTTGGTTTAGATGGTCTGTCACTAATTATAAAATAAGGCAGATAGGAAAAGACTCAGAAAAATCTATCATTTCAAGATAGGCTTAGCAGGACGGGCATGGTGGCTCACACCAGTAATCCCAACATTTTAGGAGGCCTAGGTGAGAGCAATCACTTGTGCCTAGGAGTTCTAGACCAGCCTGGGCTGAGACTAATGACAAAAAAATTAGCCAAGCATGGTGGCACACCCCTGTAGTCCCAGCTACTTGGGAGGCTGAGGTGGGAGGATTGCTTGAACCCAAAAGGTTGAGGCTGCCAAGACTGTGCCACTGCATTCCAGCCTGGGTGACAGAGCAGGACCCAGTCTCTATAAATAAAAAAGACTGGGTACAGTGGCTTACACCCATAATCCCAACACTGGCTCAGCAGGTTGAATTCCTGGCTGAGCCCAGGAATTCAAGTCCAGCCTGGGTAACATGGGGAAACCCCATTTCTACATAAAAAATTAGCCTGGTGTAGTGGTACACGCCTGTAGTTCCAGCTACACAGTAGGCTGAGGTGGGAGAATCTCCTGAGCCTGGAAGGTCCAGGCTTCAGTGAGCCAAAATTGTGCCACCACACTCCAGCCTGGACAACAGAATAAGACCCCGTCTCAAAAAAAAAAAAAAAAAAAAGGCAAAAGAAAAAAACTATTTAATAGAAAAGATAGGCTTTGCTTCAGGAAACTGGTTGAGAAGAATAAGGAAAAACTGGATTCTATTGACTGACATTTCTCCCTGCTGTTAATAGAATCGCAGCCATACACTTTCGCACACTATTCCAGGTTCTGTCTACTGAACGATCCCACAGCTGAGGTCTATTGTCCATCTCTCCATTTCCATTTATAGCAGCACTAAAAACATTTCCAAAAAAAACCATTTTTTAGCTTTTTGATTGTAGATTCACCACTAAGAAATTGACATTGGGACAGTCCACAGAGCTTATTCAAATTTCACCCATTTGCACTCATTTGTGTTGCGTGTGGTAAACAGTTCTATTTCATTTTATCACCTGTGTAGATTGACAAAAACACCAACATAAGCAAGATACAGAGCTGTTCTGTCATCACAGAGCTCTGCCATACTATCCTTTTATCTCTGTCCCCCATTTCTAACCCCTGGAAACCACTAATCTGTTCTTTATAGTTTTCTTATTTCAAGAATCTTATGTAAATGGGATCATGAAGTACAACCTTTTGAGAATGGCCTTTTCATTCAATTCCCTTGAGATACATTCAGGTAGTTGCATGTATCAATAGTTAATTCCTTTTTATTGCTATATAGTACTCCATAACATGGATATACTATGCACATAGCATACATACATAGTATATATGTACATAGTTTAACCATTCATCTTAAACATTTTGGTTGTTTCCAGTTCGGGACATTAACAATAAAGCTGATCTGAACAATCATGTATAATAGTCCCCCTTTATCCTTAAAGAATATATCCAAGACTCCCAGTGAGTGAAACCATGGTATATACACTATCCATATGTGCTATATGTACTATATATCCTATATATATTCCTATACATACATACCTTTGATGAAGTTTAATTAGGCACTGTAAGAGATTGACAATAAATAGAACAACTATACTGTAATTAAATGAATGTGGCCTCAAAATATACTGTACTCACAGATTTTCAGGCTGTGGGTAACTGAAACTACATAAAGCAAAACTGGCTGGGCGTGGTGGTGCATGCCTGTAATCCAGGACTTTGGCAGGCCAAGGTGTACTGAGCACTTGAGGTCAGGAGTTTCAGACCAGCCTGGCCATCATGGGGAAACCCCGTCTGTATTAAAAATACAAAAATTAGCTGGGTGTGGTGGTACACACCTGTAATCCCAGCTACTCAGGAGGCTGAGACAGGAGAATCACTTGAACCCAGGAGGCAGAGGTTGCAGTGAGCCAAGATCACGCCACTGCACACTAACCTGGGCAACAGAGCAAGACTAGAGTCTCAAAAAAAAAAAAAAAAGCAAAACTGCAGATAAGGAGGACTACTATACAGGTTATTGTGTAAACATATGTTTCATTTCCGTGGGACAAACGTTCAAGGTCGGGATTGCTAGGTCATATGGTAGTTGCATATTTCATTTAAGAAACTGCCAAAATTTTCAGAGTGGCCGTGCCATTTTACATTCCTACCAGCAATGCATGAGTGATTCATTTCTTGGCATTCTGACCAACCAGCATTTGGTGATGTCACCTTTTTTTTTTTTTTTAAGGCTAGTCAAGTGAAGCAGTGGGAGTGGAAAAAGAACAAATAAATCTGTAAGAGGTTGTGGTCAATTTGTCGCAAACACCATTGCATTTGGACCAGCCCACTATTTCTTATTTTAGCCATTCTGATAGATGGGTAGTGATATCTCATTGTGGCTTTAATTTGCATTTCTTTAATGGCTGAAGATGTTGAACATCTCTTCATGTGTGTGTTTGCCATCTGTATATCTTCAGTGAAATGTCTGCTGCTCATTTTTTAATCGGTTTGTCTTACTTTTGACTTTCAAGACTTCATTATATATTCCAGATATAAAGCCTTTGTCACACAAGTGCTTTGCAAATAATTTCTCCCAGTCCATAGTTTGTCTTTTCATCCTCTTCACAGGTATTTTGCAGAGAAACAAATTTAAATTTTGATGAAGCCCAATTTACGGGTTTTTGCGTTTTTGCTGTTACGTCTAAGAACTCTTCACTAGCCCAAAGATTTTCTTGTATGTTATTTTCTAAAGGTTTTATAGTCTTATGCTTTATATTTAAATCTATGATCCATTTTCCACTTAGAGTTCATTTTTGTACAAGGTGTAAGGTTTAGATCAAGATTCTTTTTTTTTTTTTTTTTGCCAGTAGATATCCAACTGCTCCAGCACTGCTACTTGAAAGCGATCCTTTATTGAATTACTTTTGCACTTCCGTCAAAAATCAGATGGCCATAGGCCAGGTGCAGTGGCTCACACCTGTAATCCCTGCACTTTGAGAGGCTGAAGTGGGATGATTGCTTGAGCCTAGGAATTTGAGACCAGCCTGGGCAACACAGCCAGACCCCATCTCTACTAAAAAAATTAGCCAGGCATGGTGGTGTGCGCCTATAGTCCCAGCTCCCTAGGAGGCTGAGGTGGCAGGATCATCTGAGCCTGGGAGTCAAGGCTGCAGTGAGCCGTGATCGCACCACTGCTCTCCAGCCGGAGTGACAGGGTTTAAATCAGATGGCCATACATACTTGTATGGGGCTAATTTATTTATTATTTCATTTTTATCTCCATTGTTGGCTTATTAACCCTACCCCCTTTTTCATTTTTTGTTGTTTCTTTTAAAATTTCCAGTGTAAATCTTTAGACTTGTCACACTTTTATGTAATATTCTATCATTTCACAGGTAGAACAACTTAGCAACAGCACACACCTCCCTGTCTCCTGGCCTTTGTGCTATTTTTGTCATAAGGGTTCTATTTACTATATCTGGAGATCTTGATTTCATATACCGTATTTCCATTTTCCTTCGAACTGAGGGCTTGCTTCAGTGTTTCTAAGCTTACTTAGGTGAGACCAGAGCAGCCATTAGGGCTAAGTTTGCCTCACTAGAGAGGCAGTATCTTTGAGTAGTTTATCCCGTGCACAGTGATGGTCTCCTCTGTGGCTGGGGGTGGAACATGGACAACTGCAAGCTCTAGGGATTGCTCTGCCTGCACCTTCCTGGTGGTTCCCTTGGCCTCCAGGAGTGTATTCACAGACATGCTGTGCGCTACATGTGCAGGAAACCCTCTGCAGGCCTGTGTCATGCTACTCTCTGGTACCCTGCCTTACAAACTCTAGCTGCCTTGGCCTCTCCAAATTCTCAACTTTGTCCCAACTCAGGGATACCCCTGGGCTGTGTAGCCTGGAAACTAACTCTCCAGACATAAGCCGGGCCACTAGTGTCACTTCATTTGTCTCCTTTCTCTTGGGGACCACTGTGCTACAATGCTTGTTTCCAGTGTCTGAACTCTGTTGTCTCCTATTTTGTCCAGATTTTTTAGTTGTTGGTGTTGGAAGGATAAATCCACTATCTATGACATCACCACACCCAGGTAACTTCTGTACTTTTTGTAGAGACAGAATTTCACCATGTTGCCCAGGCTGGTCTCAAACTCCTGGGCTCAAGCATTCTGTCCACCTCAGTTTCCCAAAGTGCTGGGATTTACAGGGATGAGCCACCGCACTTGGCCTATGTTTCTAATGCAGAAGCCACCACCATATGCCACACTTGTGACTCCCATATCTGTTGTAGTAAAAGAGGCTGCAGGCCTGTAATCTCAGCACTTTGGGAGGCTGACATGGGCGGATCACGAGGTCAGGACTTCCAGACCAGCCTGGCCAATATGGTGGAACCCTATCTCTACTAAAAATACAAAAACTAGCCGGGCGTGGTGCACACGCCTGTAGTCTCAGCTATTCGGGAGGCTGAGGCAGAAGAATCACCTGAACCCGGGAGGTGGAGGTTGCAGTGAGCTGAGATCGTGCCACTGTACTCCAGCCTGGGTGACAGAGCGAGATGCCGTCTCAAAAAATAAACAAGTAACAATAAAAGAGGCTGCAATACATGACACATTGGCAGCACCAACTCCTGCCTGGTGGATGACATCCATCTTTAGACATCCCCACTCCAGGGTTGCTGGGGGTCCATTACCATTGTTGACACCTCTTCAGGTTATGATGTTATCATCAGTCCCAGTGCTATCAGTCAACTCTACACTCCTAGGTAGTTCTTGAATCTACAGTTGACCCTTAAATAATGCAGTAGAAAATCCACATATAACTTTTGACTCCCCCAAAACTTAACTACTAACAGCCTGCTGTTGATCTGAAGTCTTACTGATGACATAAACAGTAGATTAACACATATTTTGTATGATATATGCATTATATACTGTATTCTTGCAATAGTAAACTAGAGAGAAAGTGTTATTAAGGAAATTGTAAGGAAGAGAAAATATACTATTCATTAAGTGGAAGTGGATCATCATAAAGGCGTCCACCCTTGTCCTCTTCACATTGAGTAGCTGAGGAGGAGGAAGGGGGGTTGGTCTTGCTGTCTCAGAGTGACAGAGGCAGAAGAAAATCCGAGTATAAGTGCATCAGTACACTTTAAATCCATCTTGTTCAAGGGTCAACTGTAAACTGTTTTATTTAATGGGCAACCCACGCACCCAAGTGGTTATAAGTGGTACTACGAAATGTATTATAAAAATACTGTAGTTTTTTAAATTTGAGACAGAGTCATGCTCTGTCATCCAGGCTGGAGTGCAGTGGTGTGATCTCGGCTCACTACAACCTCCGCAGCAATTCTCGTGCCTCAGCCTCCTGAGTAGCTGGGACTACAGGCACCTGCCAACCATGCCTGGCTAATTTTTTGTATTTTTTGTAGAGACAGGGTTTCGCCATGTCTCTACTCCTGGCTGGTCTCCAACTCCTGACTTCCAGTGATCCGCCCACCTCGACCTCCCAAAGTGCTGGAATTACAGGCATGAGCCACTGCACCCAGCTGAACACAATCTTTACCTTCTATGTACTGATTTATGTCTTTGTAACTGCCATCCACCTAAAATGTACAAAACCAAACTGTAATTCTACTGTCTCAGGCACACTTTCTCAGGACCTGTGTTTCCCAGGCCATGGTCACTCATATTGGCTCAAAACAAACCTCTTTAAGACATTTCAGTTTGGTTTTTCTGTTAACAGGTGGTTGATTTTTCCTAGTTCTTTAACGAGATCCCTAGAAACCGGGTTTAAGACAATTGAACTTCTTTTTTGCTTTCGTGGTCAGATAAGAAAATTTCAGAAACTCCCTCCCTGTGTACCTGTGGGCATCCCCACCCCCCCACACCAACAAGAAAGGTTAGACAGATCTTCTGAGGTAGCTTCTAAGGCCTTTCAGCATGTCAAAATGCATCTTTGGGGTATTCGTTTCTGAGTACAAACAAGGGAACGGGGTGGATTAAGATTTCGTTCTCCCAGTAGAGGAAAATCCAGGGATTCAGTCTACATTTGAAGCCAAAAACAGTTATCTGACTCCTTCCAGAGCCTTTAAATGTTGATCCCCTCCCCTCTTCTCCCACCAAACATACACTTGGAAGTTTAAAAAGAATGGAGGGATCTCAAGGTGTAAAGCTTTCTGTGCCTATGGCAGATTCAGATGACCAGTGCTGGTCCTCGGATGTCAACTGCCAACCAGGGTAGCTCATGGTTACAGCCTCCCGTAGAGCTCTCACTTATCCAGAACACCTGAGGCTCCAAGCTCAGTATCAAACTGTTCACTTGCACTGTGTCCTCTATGAGGTCACTGTCATCATCATCATTTTACAGACACACTGAGACTCCAAGTGGTCGTTACTAGTTCACAGTCAAGTAGCTCTCGTTCATCTTCTCGTTCATCTTCAACTCTATGATTAACTGCAAAGTGTTCTGCTCATTTTGACTAGAGTCTTGAAAGATCTGCAAACTAAATGGCAGGACTGATGCTCAGTTCTCTGACCAGGGGATATCCAGTCTTTTAAGTTGGGAAACTCACGCCCATGTCTAACCTCACACTTTTAAGACAGATGAGAAGGAAGGGGGAAATGTTACTACACTAGGAGGAATTAATTACAAAGAGAGGAAGTAACTGGCTTGATAGTCTCACGGAGTCGGGATTAAACACCATGTCTGTCCTGGCCTACACTAAGGGACGGAGGAACGCCTGGGTCACCCAGGCTGAGTAAATACGAGGCCCAAGCCGAATTAGTTCGGCTCTTGGTTTGACTCCCTCTTCCCTTCTGTTCCAAGCGCTCGCATGAACCAGGGTGCCAGGAGGACTATCAGCTTCTGCGCCAGGCCGATGGTGGCAGCGTGGCGTTAGGAATCAGGCCCCCTATCCCTGAGTCCAACAGCCTACCGCCATAGCACCCAACCAAACTGGGAACAACATGTTGAGACGCCGCAGCAACAGCAGCCGCTTCCCACCAGCTCCAGTCGGAGATTTGGAGCGCTTGTGTCTGCGGCTCAATCCCGTGAGGTGCGGCGCAGCTCAGCGGCGCATTCTCTTTGGAGCGGAGGCACCACCGTACTTTCCATCGCTTACTTCCGTTGAACCCCGGGCGCTGCCATGGCAAGCCGGAAATAGGGATAGATCTAGCCAGAAGAGGGCGGAAGTGGCTACTCAGGGCGTCGCCATGACGAGTCGGGACCGGAAGAAGAGGTGGGGCGCCGCCATGACAGATTAGTCCTAAAGGGAACCGGTTGTTAGTTCAATTGGCTACCGGAAAAAAACAGGCTGGGCTGGGCGCCGCCATGACAACCGATACCGGAAAAGGCGGGTCGTTCCCCCCGGACAGACCTACGCCGGCAAAAGTCTCGAGATGTGAGTAGTGAGAGCGCCTACCGTATACGTGCGGCCGCTCCCCTTCTCTTACCCAGTGATCTAGACCTAGTCTAGGACCTCCGGAATTAGGACCAGCCTCCCTCCTTCTTGGAGATCTGACCCTCAGGATTCAGCGCCTTCCCTCACGAGTTACAACCCT
Organism: Macaca fascicularis; assembly: GCF_037993035.2. NCBI lineage: Eukaryota > Metazoa > Chordata > Mammalia > Primates > Cercopithecidae > Macaca > Macaca fascicularis. The sequence continues at coordinate 19,581,805 of NC_088387.1, forward strand.
CCGCATGCCCAAGCCCCGCCCTCTAAGCGTTTAGGCCCCGCCCCCTCTCGCAGCAGCTTAGGACTTCGGTCCAGTCACTATTCACCCAAGCTCTGCCCCCAGTACCCCTGGTCCGGCCGTTCACACCGAAATCCTAAGACTACAGACATATTTAGGGACCTCTAGGACTCCTACACCCGTCCTCAGAGCTCCAGATTCCTCCCCCTCGATCACCAAACTTTACCTATTGAACCTTCCACATCTGCCCAGGACCCCAGTCCTCACCTATAGGGTCCATAGACTTGTTCCTAGACCACTCTGACCTTGCCCGGGATTCCCAGAGCACCAACCTCATGCAGGGCTTCCAGACCTCATGCCCCTGGGACTTGAGTCCCGCACCACGGCCTCAGGTTTCATCTTGAAGACTCTTTGGCTAAGACACTCTTCCCCAGGACCTGAGACCTCACCTCCTGGACCTCTAAACCTCACTTTTAGAATCCCCAAACCCATTTAGGGCTTTCAAGCTCTCTCCCTGGAATTCTAGATCTTACTTCTAAGTCCGTAAGTCTTCTCTGCATGATCCTCAGGCCTACTGGGGGATGCCTGGATTTCAAGGCCTGTCTTCTAGGACCCAGAAGGCCTACCTTAGATTAATCAGACCTTGTTTTAGAACCTCCACTCTCTCCCCAGAAGCTCCCCTTCTGCTTTACAAGCCCCAGGGCTAGGCCTCACCTCTACACTTCTTTGGCCCCATCTCAGGATCCTTCAGACTCCCACATCTGCCCTGAACGCCTAGTCCTACTTCAGATCCAGACCAGAACTCCCTTTCTTTGCCAAGCACCATAGCTCATGCCTGTAATCCTAGCACTTTGGGAGGTCTAAGCGGGAGGATCACTTGAGCTGAGGGGTTCAATACCAGCCTGGGCAACATAGCAAGACCCTGTTTCTACAAAACATAAAAAATTAGCTGGGCATGGTGGCTCATGCCTGTGGTCCCAGCTACTTAGGAGGTTGAGGCAGGAAGATCACTTGAATCCAGGAGTTGGTGGCTACAGTGAGCTATGATCATGCCACTGCACTCCAGCCTGGGCCACAGTGAGACCCTGTCTCTAAAAAATAAAATAAAATAAAGATTCCCTTGCTTCCCTGCTGCCTGGAATGATCCTCAGCCCATCCTGTCCCACAGGCAGGCAGCTCTGGAGGTCACCGCTCGCTACTGTGGCCGGGAGTTGGAGCAGTATGGCCAGTGTGTGGCGGCCAAGCCGGAATCCTGGCAGCGGGACTGTCACTACCTTAAGATGAGCATTGCCCAATGCACATCCTCCCAGTGAGTGTCGGCAAGTATGAGACAGTGTGGGGGGTGGGCAGTGGGGTGGGAATCTCCCAGAGGCTGAACTGCCCTACCCCCACAGCCCAATCATCCGCCAGATCCGCCAGGCCTGTGCTCAGCCTTTTGAGGCCTTCGAGGAGTGTCTTCGACAGAACGAGGCAGCTGTGGGCAACTGTGCGGAGCATATGCACCGCTTCCTGCAGTGCGCTGAGAAGGTGCAGCCACCACGTTCACCTACAACTGTGGAGGTAAGAGGGGCTCATCTCAGTTCATCTCTTTTCTCCACAACATGCCCTTCATCCTTCTGATTGTTCAGGGTAAAGACTTAGGAGTCATCCTCAGCCCCACCCCACCACCACACAGGCCTTTGCCATGCATCCAGAATCCAGAACATCATCACTTCTTGCCCCATATAGCCCCTGCTTTAATCCACCACCACCCACACCCTCCCCCTCCAGGATACCTGCCCCAGCCTTCTCCCTGGTCTCCCTTCTTCTTTTCTTGCCTCCATAAAGCGGCCTGGGTGAGCATGTTAGGACTGAAATTTGGTCTCATTACACCTATGCTTAAATCTCTCCAGTGGCTTTGCGTCACATTGAGAATAAAATTCCAGGTCCTTGCTAGGTTCTCTGTGTTCTTCCCTAGGCTGACTTCATCCACCTCCTCCCTCACCCTCTCTCTCCCACTACTTTTCATCTGCAACTGGAGAGGGGCTGGGCTGAGGTGGCCAAAAAAAGCTCACTCTTTTAAATGTATCTAATATGTAAGCCAGATATACAGTATATTTGTGATATGTAAGTTTCATGGTTGGGCAATTAGAACAAAAGTCTAAAATGACTCCTTGAGGAGAGGCAGTAATGGGAAAACGTTGAAAAATGCTCTTTTAGATGTTTACTGCCCTCCTGACTGGACTGTGAGCTCCAAAGGTGAAAGTCACATCTTTCCCCAGCCCCTCTGAGCACCCTCTCCTGGGGCCTTCTCTCTGCCCCTGCAGCCCTGTCATCTCTCTTGGACCACCAGGCCATCCTTCTCCTGGGCCCCATGCTTCATCTTGACCTTCCAATCGTTCTTGGTGATCATCCTAGACTGATCTCAGAGGAAATCTAACCATGTTCTGCTTCTACTTACAAACCTTTCCATGGTTCTCACTTCCACCAACCCAAGTCTTAATGCCAGCACAGCCCACAGGGCCCTGTGGGATGCAGTCCCTGCAACCCATGGTCCCACCTCTTCCCACTTTCCCCCTTAAGCTCTATGTTCCAGCCCCAGTGAACATGCAGTTACTCAAGTGCACATCTCTGCTGCTTTTGTCCAGCTGTTTCCTTCTGCCGGGACTGCCCTTCCTAATCCATCTCCTGGCTAATTCCTATTCCAGCTTAGATGGCACCTCTCTCAGAAAACCTCCCTGATGTCCCACCCACTCCCCTCCCCTGTCTTCAAGTTCCCAAGGTCCCTGTGCCCCTCCATCAAGGCTCATATCCTATGCCTGTGTCAGGGGAGCTGTTGGCTGAAGATTGGGGCGATGCCCTTCTTACCAGGCCCTATAGGCGTTAATTATTTTTGTAAGTCAGGGATAAGTGATGAGTTCAGACCCCAAGGGCAGAAACTACGATTCCTGAGAGCCGGAAGAAACTTACTTCTCAGAAAACATTACCTAACGATCACATACTGTTCTCAGTCAGCTGTTGGGGACATTTCTCTCTCTCAAGCTTTTTTGGGCATATGAACAGTGAAGACTCCATCCTCCTATCTTAGAGCCATTTGCGGCTTCCCTCCCTGGACCAGCAACCAGCCTCTCCCTGTTTTCCCTGTGGCCACCCCTGCCCTGACAGTCTTCTCTTCCCTGGCAGCCAAAGGAGCTTTTAAAAATGGGAATTGGGGCCGGGTGCGGTGGCACATGCCTGTAATCCCAGCACTTGGGGAGGCTGAGGTGGGTGGATCACCTGAGGTCAGGAGTTCGAGACCAGCCAGGCCAACATGATGAAACACCATCTCTACTGAAAATACAAAATATTAGCCAGGCGTGGTGGCAGGTACCTGTAATCCCAGCTACTAGGGAGGCTGAGGCAGGAGAATTGCTTGAACCCAGGAGGCAGAGATTGCAGTGAGCCAAGATTGCACCATTGCACTCTAGCCTGGGCGATAGAGCAAGACTCTGTCTTCCAAAAAAACACAGAAAACAAAAAACAAACAGGAAAAAAAACCAGGGGATTAGGTCAGATCTTTCCCCTTTAAAACCTTCTTGTGGCTTTCCAGTGCACTCAGAGTAACTACAATCAGCTCCTCCTCATCATCCCGTCTTTCCTGGGGATGGCATCCCAGTTAACAATTTTTCCTTCCTAGGTAGGGGCAGTGAGATGTGGGCCTCCCATGTTGTCTGGTCTACACAGTAGCGAACACAAACATTCTCATCTCCTACAGCATGGCTTACAGACTTTACAGAATGTCCCATGTTTTTGTGGCTGACAATTTAAGTGGTACATGTCCCTCCCATTCCACACACACCTCTGCTCTTTACCCTGATTAAATTTTCTTCATAGAATTTATCCAATGTTAACATATTTGTTTTCTGTCTCTCCCTGCTTGAGTCAGAGAGTGTTGCCTGCTGGGTACTCGGCAGGTGCTCTGTAAATACAGCAGAATGGCGCCTTCCCTGCCCGCCATGACACTTCACCACAGCTGACGTTTTCACATGGCTCAGGGCCAAGGTCATTGCCTGACACCCTTCTCCCTGCAGACTGTGGGCTCTGCAGGGTCTCCTCTGTGGTGTCTACATAGGTTCCCCAGGCTGGGCACAGAGGAGGTGCTACTAGTTGTTGATGTGCTTTCTCCACAGACAAAGCCACTTCCTGCCTCCTGAGGACTCCTCTGACTGCAGGAAAACTGGACATGAATGACTGCCCCCCAACCCCCCTCCCCTGCAGAGTGACCAGATGGAGTCCCGAGCCCTGGCCACGGGCCTGGCTTTCCGGGATATCAGGACTTCCAATAAATAAAGACTGTGTATACTGGGCTTTGACTCCTGCCATCCATACCTGAGAGGGCCCTAGGAGAGCTGGCTGGGCAGAGTCATCTGTTCCCCAGCTTCACCGGGTGTGCCAAGGAAGCGCCTGGGAAGAGCAGGACACTGCAGCTGTGCCCCAGGGTTGAGACTACCCTGGCCTCCCTTGTGAACTCTGCCACACAGCCGTTTCCTGATTCATGCTCCGTGCATGGGGGAAAGACCCTCGCTCCCTTCTACTCTAGCATTCCCCAACTTGTTACATATATATATATATATTTTAAATATATATTTTAAAGACAGGGTCTTGCTGTGTTGCCCAGGCTGGAGCACAGTGGTGCGATGATAGCTCACTGCAGCCTCGAACTTCTGGGCTCCAGTGATCCTCTGCCTCAGCTTCTAGAGTAGCTAGCACTGTAAGCGCTTGACACAGTGCCTGGCTGCATTCTCCAAATCTGTATTCTGTTTTCTGGAGGCTCGCGGGGGGGTGATAGATAACATGCGTCTTCCCTGCTGAATTCAGAATCAGCTGGGCAACAGTTAGAGGCATTAGGCAATGGAGATGAAAATACTGGCTTTATTATTGACAACAACTGCATGGAAGGATGTGTGGCTTAGAAGGCTATGCACTGGATTTCTCCCTCCCTTCGTTCCCTCCCTCCCTCCCTCCTTCCTTCCTTCTCTTTTTTTTTTTTTTTTTTTTTTTTTGAGACGGAGTCTCACTCTGTCTCCCAGGCTGGAGTGCAGTGGCGCGATCTCGGCTCACTGCAAGCTCCACCTCCCGGGTTCACGCCATTCTCCTGCCTCAGCCTCCCGAGTAGCTGGGACCACAGGCGCCCGCCACCTCGCCTGGCTAATTTTTTGTATTTTTAGTAGAGACGGGGTTTCACCGTGTTAGCCAGGATGGTCTCGATCTCCTGACCTTGTGATTTGCCCGCCTCGGCCTCCCAAAGTGCTGGGATTACAGTCGTGAGCCACCGCGCCTGGCCTTTCTTTTTTTCTGACAGAATTTCACTCTTGTTGCCCAGGCTGGAGTGCAATGGCATGATCTCGGCTCACCACAACCTCTGCCTCCCGAGTTTAAGCAATTCTCCTGCCTCAGTCTCCCGAGTAGCTGGGATTACAGGCTCCCACCACCATGCCCAGCTAATTTTCGTATTTCTAGTAGAGACAGGGTTTCACCATGTTGGTCAGGCTGGTCTCAAACTCCTGACCGCAGGTGATCTCCTTGCCTCAGCCTCCCAAAGTGCTGGGATTACAGGTGCCCGCCACCATGCCCAGTTAATTTTTGTATTTCTAGTAGAGACGGTTTCACTACGTTGGTCAGGCTGGTCTCAAACTCTTGACCTTAGGTGATCTGCTCATATCAGCCTCCCAAAGTGCTGGGATTACAGGCGTGAGCCACTGCACCTGGCCTATGCACTGGATTTCTGTTCTTAGTTTCCGTTTTTCCAGAAGCCAACTCAGAATTTGAATGCAGATGGTAATTTGAATTTGATTCCAGAAATACTGGTAGACGAATGGAGAAGAGAGACATAGAGAGGAAGGCAGCCAATAAAAGGTGCATTATCAAGTGAGTTACCACTCTGGGCAACTGGGACTCAGTCCCACTGGGGACCTGCGGGGGACTTTACAGAACATAACCCAGTTACCCTATCAAGGAGCAAGGGAATTGTGTTTATCTACCAACTTCCCATCTGTCATGAAGGGATATTTTCATGGGCATTGACTATCTGGTACTTCCGGCTTGCCTTTTATAGGCCAAGTTCACTTCTGCCATCAGAAGAATGCCCTCAGCAGAGTAAAATGAGATCAAGTGAGCAGCCTTAAACATGCAGAAGAGATGCTGAGTGGATCTGGGCAGGTACCAACAGTGGCTGCTGTGGCTTCTTCATGCTTCTCCTCAGGAATACAGGCTCCATGGGCACAGCTGTTTGATACAGGCTCCCCAGTAGGCACTGGTCCTAAAGAACAGAAAGCAGACAGGCATGAATGCAATAGAGAGACCCCAGAGTGCTGAGCTGAGCATGCCCGTGGCCTGCACCCACATTCACCATTCAGACGAGGCCTTCCTCCCTGGAGGTGATCCCAAACCTCCAGAAATTGGAATAACTGGCCATTTGATACCCAAGGGTTATGCTTTGCTTGGAAGAATGAGCCTGGCCTATGGGAGTCTCTCCTAGGGATTAATCTCCAAGACAAAGGAAGTTATTCATTGGTTTAGGAGCCAGGTAGAAATCCCGTAAGTTCAGGGTTGCAGGATTTTATACCATTTGTCTGAGCTAGGAGGAAACCCAGGTAGTGGAGAGAGAATTGTGATCAGTTCCTGTAACCTGCCACAATCCCTGGTGGACTGAACAAAGGGGGGCAAATGCCGGAATAAAAGACAAGAGACAAAAGAGTATTTGGAAGAAGGGGTCAGGGGGCACCTTGCCTCTAGTGGACAAGGGCCCTGAACTTTACACAGCCCCCGTATTTATTAGGCAAAAGAGATAGTGAGAAGAGGGTAGAAGAAGAGGTCAGCTGTTCGGTCCAGAGTAGGCTTGCAAGACTGCATTCTCTAGATGTCCCAGTAGATAACCTCAAGGAGCTCGGTAGCACCAGGAAGCTATTACCCTTAGCAAACCTTCTGCGGCAGGCACAGAAGTGAGTTTGCCCACATTCCGTATTCATGATAAACGGTTTGCTGCTTGATCATATAGCCTCAGTGGAATGCTGAGTTGGTCACATCCCACAGGCCTTTGGCTCCCTGCAAGTTCCTGTGGTCCCTGAAAGGGTCTGGATCCTGGTGGCTTTTTGTTTCCAGCTCTAGTTTCTTTGGGCTGTGGTGGATGTTTTCAGCCCACTCCACTTGCTTCAGTAAGCTTGAGTGGGGTTCTGTGCCATGCAACTAAAAGAAGTGTGATTACAACAGACAAAATGGAGATCCAGACTACACTTTAGAACATCTCTATGTGTCCTCTCTTACAATAGGCTAGACTGGTTTCTTTATATGATGGTGTCAGGGGTCCAAGAGAGTGAAAATGGAAACTTCAGACATCACTTTTACCACATTCTATTGGTCAAAGAAGTCGTAAGCCCAACTCAGATTAAAGTGGTGGGGAGAGTTTACTTCTTGATAGCATTTGGCTGCAAAAAATTGTGCCTATATTTAAATTACTGCAAGAACTTCACAGTGTCTCTTTCTTCTTGTGTCTTCTTGTGTCTTCTTGTGTCTTCTTGTGTCTATTTGAAGGTGGGGGTCTTTGGGAGGTAATTAAGATTAGACGAGGTCATCAGGGTGGGGCCACCATGATGGGACTGGTGATTTTATAAGAAAAGGAAAAAAGACCTGAGCTGGCCTGCTCTTGCCCTTTGAACACATGATGCTCTCTGCCATGTTATGATGCGGCATGAAGGCCCTCACCAGATGCAGGCACCATGCTCTTGGACTTCCCATTCTCTAGAACTATAAGAAAAATTCTTTTTAGTAAATTGCCCTGTCTATTGTATTCTGTTTTAGCAACAGAAAATAGACTAAAACAAACATCTACATTTTCAAATTGCCATCAACTTGTTAATAATATCTTTATAGTATCTTTTAAGGTTTGTAGAATCTGTAGTGATAACTCCCTTTTCATTTCTGACATTGGTTATTTGTATGCTTTTCCTTTTTTTGATCGATTTTGAGAAATGGTTATCAATTTTGTTAATCTTCACAGAAATTACTTTTGACTTTGTTGACACTTTATTTTGTACATTTGTTTTTAACTAGTTATCTTCTTTTCTTTTCTTTTTATTTTTTGTGAGACGGAGTCTCACTCTGTTACCCAGGCTAGAGTGCTGTGGCACGATCTCGGCTCACTGCACCCTCCACCTCCCAGGTTAAGTGATTCTCCTGCCTCAGCCTCCTGAGTAGCTGGGATTACAGGCACCTGCCACCACACCTGGCTGATTTTTGTATTTTTAGTAGAGACAGGATTTCACTGTGTTGGCCAGGCTGGTCTCAAACTCCTGACCTCGTGATCCACCCACTTTGGCCTCCCACAGTGCTGGAATTACAGGCGTGAGCCACCATGTCCAGCTAGTTCTCTTATTTTCTTCTTTCTTTAGATTTAATTGTCTGTTTCTACCTTTTTGAAATGAATGTTTAGCTCACTGGTTTTCAGCCTTTTTTTCCCTCCCTCCCTCCCTCCCTCCCTCCCTCCCTCCCTCCCTCCCTCCCTTCCTTCCTTCCTTCCTTCCTTCCTTCCTTCCTTCCTTCCTTCCTTTCTTTCAATGGAATCTCACTCTGTTGCCCAGGCTGGAGTGCAGTGGCATGATCTTGGCTCACTGCAAGCTCTACCTCCCAGGTTCATGCCATTCTCCTGCCTCAGCCTCCGGAGTAGCTGGGACCATAGGCACCCGCCACCACGCCCGGCTAATTTTTTGTATTTTTAGTAGAGACGGGGTTTCACTGTGTTAGCCAGGATGGTCTCCATCTCCTGACCTCGTGATCCACCTGCCTCGGCCTCCCAAAATGCTGGGATTGCAGGCCTGAGCCACCGCATCCAGCTTTCTTTTCTAATATACTTAAATTTGCCACAAAGCGTGACTTTCTGTTTTTTTTTTTTTTGCAAGATATGTAATTTTACTTGTCCCATAGCTGTGAAGAAATAACAAATCGTTCTTCAAAATAGATAAAATAGCTACAGTAACAACAAAAACCCATGAGTGCATTGCTGCAACTTAGCCAACAGTCCCGTTTCCTTCTTGCCATCTCTGCCAACAGGAGTCCTGCTCCTTGAATGTCTTTTTCTTTCACTCCTCCTTTTGCTCCTTATTTTCTCTTCTCTACTCTCTTTTGATTTCTCCATTGACCTCAGATTATTTAGAAGTTTTTCTAAATTTCTTAATTTCTAAACATAAGGAGGGTTTTTAGTTTTTAGTTATCTTGCCTAATTGCAATTGAGTTGGGAACATTTTATATGATTTTAATCTTTTGAAATGTGTCGAGCCTTTATGGTTTGGCATATGCTCAGCTTTTGTTTATGTGCCATATGTGCTTGAATCATAATCCTTGGTTCATGATGCACTGTCTTAGCTTGGGTTCCCCCGGAAACAGACCTTGGGACAGAGAATTAGAAGTTAATCCCAGTAAGCATTAACTAGGGCAGTGGGAAGTGAGACAGGGACAGTCGTCTTGAGTAAAATTTTCCTTACTGTTTTAACAGGTGTCAGAATACATTTTTAGTGGCCCTCCACATTTCCACTCTTCTTTCTTCTTTACATGGACTCTGCAGGTTTCCTCCTAGCTCTCTGGCTATGCCTCCACCTTCTCCCACCCAGCTGTGACATAATGATTTTCTTCAAGGCTTACACAAGGCCTCTTCTTATTCTCTACTCTGTGCAGTGATCTCCTTCATAGAGAATATCAGATAAGTCATTGGTTCACAGATGGTTATCTCCAGTTGTGGCTTCTGCCTTGGGCTTAAACCTGCTGCCATAGACCTTCATATAGATTTCTCAAAGGGAGCACTCAGTCCCAAGGTGTCTGGAATTGCAGGCATTATTTTCCCCAGCTTGTCATTCTCACCACCATTTCTTTGCACCCTGCCCCTGCAGAAGATTTGGTATTGTTACTGCTGTTGCTGTTCTTTTTCCTAGAAGGCCTCACTCCATCTTAAGCCTGGATATACAATTCCCCTTTTGTTCATTTTATTTATTTGTTTGTTTATTTATGAGATGGGGTCTCACTCTGTTGACCAGGCTGTAGTGCAGTGGTGTGATCTCAGCTCACTGCAGCCTCCACCTACTGGGCTCAGATGATCCTCCCACCTCAGCCTCCTGAGTAGATGAGACTACAGGCACGAGCCACCATGCCCAGGTAATTTTTGTCTTTTTAGTAGAGATGGGGTTTCACCATGTTGTCCAGGCCGTTCTCTAACTCCTGAGCTCAAGAAATCTGCCTGCTTCAGCCTCCTAAAGTGCTGAGATTACAGGAGTGAACCACCATGACCAGCCCCTTTTGTTAATTTTAAAGCTGAAATGAGGACTCAATTAATTTTGTTGTAGTCTTGTCTGGTGAGGGGTGATTCTTCGCCCTTGCTGCCGTCCCTCACACTCTTCCTATTTTCTAAATAAGCAGTCAATCATTTAGATCACATCACCCATATGAATAAAAGCCTTTCATGTCGGCTGCATTCTTCAGGCTTTTAACTTCTTACAATTCACCAGTTGCATCTAGTTACATCTGTGGATTCCTGCACCATTGCAGATGCGAAGCAGGAGAAAAGAAGTAAAGAAGTATTTCTTTTCTTTTCTTTTCTTTTTTTTTTTCCGGAGACAGAATCTCACTGTATGGCCCAGGATGGAGTGCAGTGGTGTGGTCTCGGCTCACTGCAAGGACCGTTTCCTGGGTTCAAGCAGTACTCCTGCCTCAACCTCCCGAGTAGCTGGGATTATGGATGTGCACCACCACAGCCAGCTAATTTTTTTGTATTTTTAGTATAGACGGGGTTTCACCATGTTGGCCAGGCTGGTCTCAAACTCCTGACCTTGAGTGATCTGCTCTCCTCGGCCTCCCAAAGTGCTGGGATTCCAGGCGTGAGTCACCGCACCCGGCCTTCATTTTTGTTTTGAAGGAATTGCTTCCTACCCCTTAAGTCCTGCAGTCCCTGAACTTGACCTTATCTACAGCAAAGATGAGAAAGGTGGAAGGTATGATAAAAGGAGAAAATACTTGCCAATGTTTTCTAAATTAACCCATTAAATTAAAATTTAACATTTTCTGCATTTCCTGATCACAGTCCTGTCTTTTACTCAGTTGTGGGCATGCACTTTTTCTTTTTCTTTTTTTTTTTTTTCTGAGATGGAGTCTTGCTCTGTCGCCAGGCTGAAGTGCAATGGTGCAATCTTGGCTCACTGCAACCTCCACCTCCCAGGTTCAAGCAATTCTCCTGCCTCAGCCTCCTGAGTAGCTGGGACTACGGGCACGCACCACCACGCCCAGATAATTTTTGTATTTTTAGTAGAGACAGGGTTTCACCATGTTGGCCAGGATGGTCTCAATCTCCTGACCTCGTGATCCCCCTGCCTCGGCCTCCCAAAGTGCTGGGATTACAGGTGTGAGTCACCACCCCCGGCCTGGGCATGTACATTTTATGGATCTTAACTTGACTTTTAAATTTTCTTTGAGAATTTGGGAATTTTATGAAAGCACTTTGTTAGTTTCTATTAGTGTCCTCTATATCCAAATTCTCGTTAAAGAATGCCGTCTCCCATCTCTCAAGAATTTATGAATTCAGGCTGGGCACGGTGGCTCAAGCCTGCAATCCCAGCACTTTGGGAGGCAAGGTGGGTTGATCGTTTGAGGTTAGGAGTTCAAGACCAGCTTTGCCAACATGGTGAGACCTCATCTGTACTAGAAAACCAAAAATTAGCTGGGCATGGTGGCAGTGCCTGTAATCCCAGCTATGAGGGGGACTGAGGTAGCAGGATCGCTTGAGCCCAGGAGGCGGAGGTTGCAGTGAGCCGGGATCATGACACCAGTGCACTCCAGCGTGGGCGACAGAATGAGACTCTGTCTCAAAAAAAAAAAAAAAAATAGAATTTATGAATTCACATTGTGCACAGGAAGAAAATTATGTGAATGTCCTTCCTAACAGGGAGAGTCCTTCCCTGGCCTTGCTCCCCTTGGGCTGCCATCTGCATGGGGCTTTCTTAGGTATCAAGGTCACCTCAGTTTGGAGGGATGCCAAAAGTGGAAATGTCAGGCAGGCCCTGTTTTCATTCTACTTGTCTATATTAGATCAAAGTCAGAGAGAGACTGTCAGTTCATAGAGGGAACACTTTATAACCTGTGTTTCTGGAGGAGAATTACACGCCAAGGTGGAATCACCTTGAAGCAAGGCTTGTGTGCCGGGGGTGGTGGCTCATGCCTGTAATCCCAGGACTTTGGGAGACTGAAGCGGATGGATCACTTGAGGTCAGGAGTTCGAGACTAGCCTGGCCAACATGGTGAAACCCTATCTTTACTAAAAGATACAAAACAAGCTGGGCATGGTGGTACATGCCTGTAATCCCAGCTACTCGGGAGGCTGAGGCAGGAGAATCACTTGAACCCAGGAGGCAGAGGTTGCGTTGAGCCAAGATCATGCCACTACACTTCAGTCTGAGCTACAGAACAAGACTCCATCTCAAAAATAAATAAATAAATAAATAAATAAATAAATAAATAAATAAATGGCAGTTCGAGACCAGGCTGACCAATATGATGGCCATCTCTACTAAAAATACAAACTTAGCCGGGCGTGGTGGCGCATGCCTGTGATCCCAGCTACTTGGGAGACTGAAGCAGGAGAATCACTTGAACCCGGGAGGCAGAGGTTGCAGTGAGCTGAGATCATGCCATTGTACTCCAGCCTGGGCGACAAGAGTGAAATTCTGTCTCAGAAATAATAAAAAAAAAAAAAAGAAGAAGAAAAGTGGAACCGTTTAGTAGATTATAATCACATTCCCAGTTATCAACTCTTTCCCTGTGTCAGCATTAAACATTCCCACCTCCACCTTCATCACATACCCTGTTGGAGGAGGGTGCTTCCCTGACCCACAGCCAAGGGCTGGCTGGTGAGACTTGTGTTAGCCAATGGAAGGTGAAAAGATGTGACATATGCTACATCTGGGCAGAAGTTGTAAATAGCATGCGTCTTGTAGTTTTGCATTTTGTGTTTCCTCTCTATGTTGTGGGAGTAGCCTTAGAGGACCATGCTCATTCAGCCTGGGATCAGGAATGAGACTAGAAACTGAGCAGAGATACAGGTCAACCTCAGTACTCATTTAAATGATCAAGAACTACATGCTTGTTGTAAGCCACTGAGATACTGTGGTTATTTGTTACGGCAGCAACACCTCAGTCATACAATAGGAACAGGCAACTTAACAAAAGAGGAAAGGAAAAATATGCAATCTCTCTAACCATTTGAGAAGTGTAGATTCCAGTGAGATTTTTGGTCCTTCAGATTGGCAAAAACTAAAAAGTCGGATGATATCTAATGTTGGCAAGAAAATGTAGAACTAGGCCAGGTGCAGTGGCTCACGCCTGTAATCCAATCATGTTGGGAGGCCGAGGTGGGTGGATCGCTTGACACCAGGAGTTTGAGACCAGCCTGACCAACATGGAGAAATCCTGTCTCTACTAACAATACAAAAATTATCTGGACGTGGCGGTGCATGCCTGTAATCCCAGCTATTCGGGAGGCTGAGGAGCAAGAATTGCTGGAACTCAGGAGGTGGAGTTGAGATCATACCACTTGCACTCCAGCCTGGGTGACGCAGCAAGACTCTCTCTCAAGAAAAAAAAAAAAGAGAGAAAAGAAAAACAAAATGTAGGCCAGGCACAGTGGCTCACACCTATAATCCCAGAACTTTGGGAGGCCGAGGCGGGCGGATCACCTGAAGTCAGGAGTTCGGGACCAGCCTGACCAACATGGAGAAACCCCATCTCTACTAAAAATACAAAAAATTAGCCGGGGGTGGTGGCACGTGCCTGTAGTCCCAGCTACTCGGGAGGCTGAAGCAGGAGAATCGCGTGAACCCGGGAGGCAGAGGTTGCAGTGAGCCAAGATCGTGCTATTGCACTCCAGCCTGGGCAACAAGAGTGAAACCCTGTCTCAAAAGAAAAAAAAAAAAAAAGAAAGAAAGAAAGAAAGAAAAATTAAAAAGAAAAGAAAATGTAGAAATAGGGCCAAGCGTGGTGGCTCACACCTATAATCCCAGCACTTTAGGGAGCCAAAGTGGGAGAATAGCTTGAGGCCAGAAGTTTGGGACCAGCCTGGGCAACATAGTGAGACCCCATCTCTAAAAAAATAAAAATTAAATTAAGTAGAAAGTGTAGAAATAGGTACCTCATAAACTATTGTTCATGGTACACACATTTTGGAGGAAAATTGGTGATACATTCCAAACTGTGCGTGCATGTTTGTGCCCAAGTCCATCTGGGATTGGGAGAGGAACTGAAATCACAAGAGAAATATTCAAGGGGTTCTTGCACTCTCTTTGTGTTATTTGAAATCTTGTGATAATTAATTTATGTATTGCTTCAACAATTAGTAGTAAGCTTCATTTTTTTTTTTTTTTTTTTTTTTTTGATGGAGTTTTGCTCTTGTTGCGCAGGCTAGAGTGCAATGATGCAATCTTGGCTCACTGCAACCTCTGCCTCCTGGGTTCAGGCGATTCTCCTGCCTCAGTCTCCTGAGTAGCTGGGGCTATAGGCGCACACCACCACGCCTGGCTAATTTTTGTATTTTTAGTAGAGACAGGGTTTCACCATGTTGGTCAGACTGGTCTCAAACTCCTGACCTCGTGATCCACCCGCTTCAGCCTCCCAAAGTGATGGGATTACAAGCGTGAGCCACCGCGCCCGGCCCAACAATTTTAACGTAAATAAATATTCTGTGCATAGAACTTCGTGCAATGTAGATATGTTGCCCTCCCCAAAAGAGGAACTCAGGACTTGACCATGGGGGAAGGTGCATTTTTCATCTTGCACCATTGTCCTCACCAATTTTTTAATCTTTTTTTTTTGAGACGGAGTCTCGCTCTGTGGCTCAGGCTGGAGCGCAGTGGCCGGATCTCGGCTCACTGCAAGCTCCTCCTCCCGGGTTTACGCCATTCTGCTGCCTCAGCCTCCCAAGTAGCTGGGACTACAGGCGCCCGCCACCTCGCCCGGCTAATTTTTTGTATTTTTTAGTAGAGATGGGGTTTCGCCGTGTTAGCCAGGATGGTCTCGATCTGCTGACCTCGTGATCCACCCGTCTCGGCCTCCCAAAGTGCTGGGATTACAGGCTTGAGCCACCGCGCCCGGCCTCAGTTTTTTAATCTTACACTGCCCTCAAACTTTACAGAAAATAAACTTATAGCACCCAAAATACGTTTGAAACAAAATTAAGGCTAAGCAAGGGCGTTTCCTAGCATGGAAGCGTGCATGGAATTAAGATGCTGACTCCGCTGCCGACCAGCAGGTGGTGCTGTCCCACACAGACCAGAGGCAGCTGCTTCCACGTGAGGCCTCCGGCTGGGAACTGCACATGGAGATTTTGGGGTGTGTCTTTGCTGGAAACCCTAAGGTCAAATAAGTGCACTTCTTACAGTGCACTTATTTAGTGTGTTTTGGGCAGTCATTATACTGTAAGAAGGGAGTCATTACAAAAAGTGGTATAACTTTAGTTATTAACTGAATGGTGTTATGTGAAGGTAAGTCCATAGCCCTGTATTTTAAAGGTACATAGTTTATTCTTTCTACTTCTTAGGTTGGACATTGACTATACAAGTGTTTATTATATTATTTTTAAAAACACAAAATAAATGAAAGCAGGGTATGCAGAGAATGGTGATGAGAGTGTATTATGAAAAAAGATTTTGATCTGTCTAATTCTGAGCTCTCGAGGTACGAAAATTAGAGAGAAGGAATTAGTAAAATTAAAACCTGATGTGAATAAAACAGGAAATAAAAACAAGGCAAAAAATGATTGAAAGGATTAATCCCAAATTGCTTCTTTCAGGATAAACTATATGCACCCTTCAGGAGACTGAATAAAGATAAAGAAAGTAAAAGGTTAAAAAGAGATGCATTTAGAAATCAGAAAGGAATGTAATCAGCAGTTGTCTGGAGGCCACTGCATGCCACTCTAGTAAAAATATTTCCTGCTGAACTTCTAAGGATCATATTTGACACAAGATGTAGAAAACACCAGTGTCCTAGTTACTGTGGGAAAGTTCGGAAAGGTGATCAAAAAACATCGTTTTTGTTTTTGAGATGGAGTCTCACTGTGTTGCCCAGGCTGGAGTGCAATGGCGCGATCTCGGCTCACTGCAATCTCTGCCTCTCAGGTTCAAGCGATTCTCCTGCCTCAGCCTCCCAAGTAGCTGAGATTACAGGCGTGCACCACTACGCCCCGCTAATTTTTGTATATTTATTAGAGACAGGGTCTCACCATGTTGGCCATGCTGGTCTCAAACTCCTGACGTCGTGATCTGCCCACCTCTGCCTCCCAAAGTGCTGGGATTACAGGCATGAGCTACTGTGCCCAGCCAAAAAAAAAAATCAGATATATATATATATATATAAAAAATCTCCTTTATTCAGATTTTCCTCTTGTGGATATTTTGCCTTATTTGCTATATTGCTGTTCTTTCTCACTGTTCTTTTATTTTTGGAGACAGCATCTTGCTATTTTTCAGGGTGGCAAGAGCAGTGGTGTGATCGTGCAGCCTTGACCTCCTGGGCTCAAGTGATCTTCCTGCCTCAGCCTCCCAAGTAGCTGGGACCACAGGTACACACCACTATACCCAGCTAATTTTTTTTTGGTAGGGGTCTCGCTATGCTTCCTAAGCTGTTCTCAAACTCCTGGGCTCAAGGAATCCTCCCACCTCAGCCTCCCAAAGTGCTGGGATTACCCATGTAAGTCACTGTGCCCGGCCTCTCTCTGTTCTTAACATTTTTTTTTTCCTTCAACAATTTGAGACTGTGTTGCAGACATCATGGTCCTTTACCCCGGATGTAGTGTAGAGTACACTAGTGAGGGAGCTTCTGGTATCAATGGGAAACTCACTGGTGGAGTCTCCATAGGCTAGGAGTGACAGTGAGATACGATGCCATTAAGCTGGGCTCCCTAGGGTTAATGGGAGTGACAGGATTCTGAAATAGCAGAGGCAGGTGGAGGCACTTAACCATCAGAGGCAAAGTGAGTATAATTATTATTGGAATGAGCAGCAAGCCTGGACTGGCAGTCAGGGCGCTGTGATATGCAGATACCTGTGGCAATGGCCAATGGTCCACACGGTCCCTTGGGGAGAACAGCATCCCATGAGGGATATTGCCTAGAGTATTATTTGACTGTATAGCCAGGAAAAATGAAGATCTGGGGAGCAGAGCCCTATGTCATCCTCCACAATGAAAATCACAAGTCTGGCCAGGCACCATGGCTCACACCTGTAATCCCAGCACTTTGGGAGGCCAAGGTGGGTGGATCACTTGAGGTCAGGAGTTCAAGACTAGCCTGGCCAATATGGTGAAACCCCATCTCTATTAAAATACAAAAATTAGCCGGGCATGGTGGTGGGCACCTGTAACCTCAGCTACTCAGGAGGCTAAGGCAAGAGAATCGCTTGAACCTAGGAGATAGAGGTTGCAATGACCTGAGATCGTGCTATTGCACTCCAGCCTGGGCAACAGAGCAAGACTCCATCTCAAAAAAAAAAAAGAAGAAGAAAAGAAAAGAAAAGAAAAAAAGAAAATCACACATCAGTTCTCAAGCTCAGTCCCCATTGACAGAAGGGCAGCCCAGTTCCCCCTGAGGAGGGACCCGACAACTGCAAATATATGCTAGTTCTTTGTTAAAGGGACCGAGCCATGTTCTAGAGTAACTGTCCACTCCCTGCCTAGAGTGGGCACCGGAGGCAAAGTAATAAGCGGAGTCCTGCCTCATGTTTGTCTCATGTTTGTCCAGTGGACCCACACTTCCCTCTTGATGTTATTTCCAGGTCTCTTAATTGGGGTGGATATACTTAGTGGGTAGCAGAACTTGAATATTAGTTCTCTCACCAATTATGTTAGGAAGGTCCAAGCATCAAGTGCCAAGATGAGAAATAAAAAATAATACCACATTCTGGAGAATGCAATTCTGGAGAATTGCAGAGATCAGCACCTCCATCAAAGACTAAAGATGCAGGATGATGGTTCCTATCATATCCCCATTTGGCTCATATGTTCAAAAAACCATATGGATTGTGGTGGATGACTGTGGACTTCCATGGACTTAACCAAGTGATGGCTGAAATTGTAGCTGCTAGGCTGGATCTTTACCTGAACAGATCGATACAGCCTGTGGCACTTGGCCTGCCGCTATTGATCTGATAAACGCATTCTTTTCAATCCTCATCAGTAAAGAGACTCAAAGTTATTTTGTTCATATGTAGGAAAGGCAGCAGAATAGATTTACCATCTTGCCCCAGTGCTATGGTAACTCTTCTCCTCTCTATCACAGTATGAGCCACAAGAACCTGATCATCTTGACATTCAACAGAGCATAATGCTAGCTGGACTTGGTTGAACAAAATATGGCAAGTACTCTGAATGATCAGATGCCAGTTGGTGGGAGACAAGACTCCCCTCCCCTAAAATTCAGAGGCATTGCCATATTGGTGACATTTGTAGGGGTCCGCTGGTCTGAAACAAGTTGATGTGCCTCAAGCACCCCCTATTGCCAAGAAGGAGGCATTTTGAGGCATCATGTACCACACTGGCGATATAGCATTACTCACTTATTTCCTAGTTCGAGTAATACCCAAACAATGAGTCCCTGCAGCAGATCCAGGGTGTGGGGCAAACTGCCCTGCTCTTTGGCTTCTGTGCCAGTGGGCCCAGTGGTGCTAGTGTATGCATAGTAGATCAAGATGCCATGTGGAGTTTCTGGAAAGTCCACTGGGAGAACTGCAGCACAGACCCCTAGAGATCTGGAGCAAAACTATGCCTTCTCTAACAGACAATTATTTGCCATTCATTGGCAAAGCAATTCTTGTCGTACCACTGGGCCCTAAAAGAGATTTTGAAATTGACCATGGGGCATCCAGTGACTTTGCACCTGGAGCTGCCTTTCAAGTATGATAGAGATGGTCATTCAGGAGCAGGTCGAGAACACAAGTAAACTAGTTAAATGGACACATGGCCCAGATCCCCAGGTCATCCACCTTGGTTGCATTGAAGCCATTCACTCATCTGATGTCTATAGCCTCAGGTAGGTGTATATGATCAACTGATGGAAGAACCATCTTTGGCCTTGTTGGTGTGAGCTGAAGTAGACTGCTATCCACTGAAATAGACTGCTATCATACTACAGCCCTACTCAAGGTGGCCCTCAAAATAGTCATGAGGGGTTATCTTCCCAGCCATCAGAGCTGAGTAGTGTATTTGGCCATCCACTTTGTACAGAGGGAGAAGAGGCCTGAAGTAGGTATGAGTATGGACTCCTGAGCTGTGGCAAATGGCTTGGCTAGTTGGTCAGCGACCTGGAAGGACCAAGTTAGGAAAAAGGGAGACAAGGAGATTTGGTATTTTTAGTAGAGATGCAGTTTCGCCATGTTGGCCAGGCTGGTCTCGAACTCCTAACCTCAGGTGATCCGCCCGCCTCGGCCTCCCAAAGTGCTGGGATTTCAGGCGTGAGCCACCAAGCCTGGCCTAATAATTATTAACTCTAGATATTTTGACATTCATAATCAACATGTATATAATTAATTAATAGCTCTACTGTCCTTCAACTATACAAGGATATTTGATTACATTAACCTCACATTCTCTCCTCCTTACATGCTGTGTTTCTCTTGTTCTTTGGGGACAAGAAGACATTCTTACAGTGTACTCTACCGTCAGTGTTCTTTGTTCTTTCCTGCATCTCTGATCTTCCTGGATTGCTCTTCTGCATAAGCACATCCTTCAGAATTTATGACAGTTCTTTTTGGAGCAAACCCTCTAGATTGTTAGCCTGAAAATGTATTTTACTGTCATTCTTAAAATATATTTTTGTTGAATATATAATTCCAAGTGAACAGTCTATGTAGAAAAAAGTTAACACAGCAGGCCTGAGCCTGCTATTCTCAGAAAAGTCGGCTTGCAAGGTTGGCCCTTGGCTGGCATCGAGTCAGTTGGATTTCCATCATTCTCTAATCAGAGTGTCTCACTGTATCTAAACTGCCTGTACAGTGTGGCTTGTGTTGAACACCTCTTTTCCTGCTGGGAGTCTAGAATTTTGGTGCATGCCAGACAGTGGATGCCAATGTAAGTACCTTCCCCGCATTAAAACCTTACACACTGAGTCTCTAATGAGCCTCCCTGGTAGACAATGTTTCACATGTGTTGTCATAACCTGTTGCTGGAGGAATTACATGCATCCTGTGGATTCCATTGGGAAAGGACTCTTGGAAGCTTGTGTTGCACCCAGTAGGAACTTGACCTGGCCTGGTACCCCGTGTATTACCTGGCCCCTTTAATGATGATGTTTGAGTCTCTGATTTTCATTGTTAACTTGGATCCTGTGTCCAACAGTTCCTGAAATGTCCGACTATTCCCTTTTCCCCAGTGTACATTTACCTGAGTACCTGCCCTCAGGTCTTTCTGGAGAAGGAATGGAGGGAATCATTACCACATACATTTGCCATGATGTTGTAGGATCCTCTCTTATGTGGCCTGGCATCCCATTCAGTCAAGGGGTACTGACTCAGGTCTAGAAACTGATCAAAGGATCATAATTTTTTATTGAGATGTGTCTTGAGCCTTTATCATCTTTCCTGATTCCCTCTGATTGCATAAATTAAGCTATAGCTTGCCCTTAGGAAAAGTATGTCCTATTATCATCTCTATAATTCTCTCTCTCTCTTATTTATTTATTTATTGAGACAGAATCTCATTCTGTTACCTAGGCTGGAGTGCAATGGCACTATCTTGGCTCACTGCAACCTCTGCCTCCTGAGTTCAAACGATTCTCTTGCCTCAGCCTCCTGAGTAGTAGGAATTATAGGTGCCCACCACCATGGCCGGCTACTTTTTTGTATTTTTTAGTAGAGACAGGGGTGTTTCACCATGTTGGCCAGGCTGGTCTTGAACTCCTGACCTCAGGTGATCCACCCGCCTAGGCCTCCCAAAGTGCTGGGATTACAGGCGTGAGCCATGGTGCCTGGCCCATCTCTATAATTCTCTGTGGGAACAGACTCCCCTGCCTGTCATACACTACATCTGTTCTTGCCATGTATGACAGCAATCTCATCCAGCTTCCTTCCGGCAGTGAAGTGTTGTCACCTGGCCTCTATTATTTCAGGACTCATCCTCATTAGTATTGGGAACACAGCTCTGTAACAGCATCTCCCACTCTCAGCCCACAGTCACCACCAAGCTTCTTGCTGATGTTGGTGGCCCCATTCATCAGCACATTCCTCCTCACTTGGATAAACAGAAGGTGCCCACGGCTCTCCTGTGGACTGCGGTGACCTGGTGAGTTTTCTGTCCTCAGTAGTGTATCCACTCCAGCATGCCCGCTTCTCTGAGTCATCTCATCCCTGTATCCACTATTGCACCGCAGTTCTGGCAGTTCTACTGTCATGGCGGATACTGCTTTTTCCTAACTTCCATGAGACTGTTGAGTGGAGTGTTAGTACTATCTTCACCTCCTTGCTAGGGTGAGAATCCCATACCCCACAGCAGCATTCTTGCATCAACAAACTTCCCTTTATCCAACTTTGTCCCACTTAATGCAGCATGAGGAGAGCCAGCCCCGTATGTGTCTCCCCAGCACCTGCTGGACATTTGGCCACATCCTGCGGTTCCTCCGGTGTGTATCATTCTTTCCTCCCTAAGCAGACCGAGTATCTTCTTGTCAGGTGGCCAAGCAGCAGCCCCTAAGCAGCAGCCTGGGGGAGTCACAGCTGCTATGCATCAAGCACAAGGCAAGGCCTGGCTGACATGCATGGTCAGGAAAGCAACAAGGAGCCATTTTTTAGATCAGGCAGTTTATATTACTTACACAGATGGTGAAAGCGCAAGTAGACAGAGGTGCCAGGTCCCCGTGGCCCTTGCACAGGGCAACACCAAAACAAAAGAGGCCAAATGGCAGCAACATGAGTGCCACGTGAAGCCCATACCACAGTGCAGCCAAGCAGCTTTAGAGGTGGTAGCTATGTGCATGCTGTCAGGGATGGGAAGGTATAATTCTAGGTGGTCCCCAATTCCCACTGCCTCGTATACATGCCTTCTATAATCACCTCCCCTCGAGTGTGGGTGCTAATTCTAAGCTACAACCAAGTGTTTCCCCCTTCCTTCCTAAGCTACAGCCAAGCCTGCCTTCCTTCCCTCCCTCCCTTCCTCCCTCCCTCCTTCCCTCCCTCCCTCCTTTCCTTCCTTCCTTCCTTCCTTCCTTCCTTCCTTCCTTCCTTCCTTCCTTCCTTCCTTCCTAAGCTACAGTCAAGCCTGCCTTCCTTCCTCCCCTCCCTCCCTCCTTCTTTTCCCTCCCCTCGCCTCCCCTCCCCTCCCCTTCCTTCCCTTCCTTTCCCTTCCCTTCACTTTCCTCCTTCTCCCTCACTTCCCCTCCCCTCGCCTCCCCTCCCCTTGCCTTCTCTTGCCTTCCCTTCCCTTCCTCTTTCTTTTGACGGAATCTTGCTCTGTTGCCCAGGCTGGAGTGCAGTGGTGTGATCTCATCTCACTGCCTCAGCCTCCTGAGTAGCTGTGATTACAGGCATGCGCCACCACACCCAGATTATTTATTTTATTTTTTTTGGAGATAGAGTCTCGCTCTGTCGCCCAGGATGGAGTGCAGTGGTGCAATCTCAGCTCACGGCAAGCTCCGCCTCCTGGGTTCATGCCATTCTTCTGCCTCAGCCTCCCGAGTAGCTGGGACCACAGGAGCCCGCCACCATGCCCGGCTATTTTTTTTTTTTTTTTTTTTTTGTATTTTTAGTAGAAGCGGGGTTTCACCATATTAGCCAGGATGGTCTCAATCTGCTGACCTTGTGATCTACCCGCCTCAGCCTCCCAAAGTGGTTTTTCTTTTTCTTCTCTTTTCTTTTCTCTCTCTTTGTTTTTTTGATTTTTTTTTTTGTATTTTTAGCAGAGGCGGGGTTTCACCATATTAACCAGGATGATCTCGATCTCCTGACCTCGTGATCCACCCGCCTCGGCCTCCCAAAGTGGTTTTTCTTTTTTCTTTTTTTTTTCTTTTTTTTTTTGTGTGTGTATTTTTAGTAGAGACGGGGGTTCCCCATGTTGGCCAGGCTGACCTCTAGTGATCTGCCCACCTCAGCCTCCCAAAGGGCTGGGATTATAGGCATGAGCCACTGTACCTGACCCAGCCAAGTGTTTTCCAATCTGCAGCTGCACTCAGAGGAGGGCAAAGCGTGGAGTCCCATGCTTACCAGAACCAGGGAGGCAGGTGATAAACTGGCTTGGGAGAGTTCTGAAGAAGATCACCCCATCTTGAAACCACCTTTGCCAAAATGAAAACTGAGGAAATTATGACAGTGAAATATATCAGATCTGACTGACTCCATCTTGCTTCTAATCTCTAAACTGTCCTCATCCATTCCTGGGCATAGGCCGAACTAGCCTTGGGAAGGAATTTAGCTCATAGTTTAAATAACAGCCCTTCCCAAGAGCGAATCTGTTCTCGTGAAACGAAATGAAAGGCCACCAGCCACCAAGTTAGGTTGAGAGGGGCTGGAACTCTAAATATTACCAGCCATTATGTGGGAGGTCATGAGATTTGCAACTTCCCTGATGACTCTTGAAGGTAACATCACTGTTGTGAACCTGAGATTGGTCTTTTGAGATGTCTCCTCAGGTTTTTCCATTTCTGACAAGTAGTTGGCCCCGCCTGGACCTGCCAACCAGTTCCGTGGCCCTCACCCAGGAACTGACTCAGTGTAACAGGATAGCTTGGACTCCCTATGAGTTCGTCCCCAAGCCAACCAATCAGTGCTCCTGACTCACTGGACCCCTACCCACCAAATTATTCTTAAAAACTCTGATCCCTGAGTTGTCTTTTCTTTTCTTTTCTTTTCTTTTCTTTTCTTTTTTTTAATTATACTTTAAGTTCTGGGTGACATGTGCAGATCCTGCAGTTTTGTTACATAGGTATACACGTACCCTGGTGGTTTGCTGCACCCATCAACCCATCACCTACATTAGGTATTTCTCCTGTTATCCCTCCTCTAGCCCCTCACCCCGTGACAGGCTCCGGTGTGTGATATCCCCCTCCCTATGTCCATGTGTTCTCGTTGTTCAACTTCCACTTATGGGTGAGAACATGCAGTATTTGGTTTTCTGACCTTGTGATAGTTTGCTGAGAATGATGGTTTCCAGCTTCATCCATGTCCCTGCAAAGGACATGAACTAATCCTTTTTTATGGCTGCATAGTATTCCATGGTGTATATGTGCCACATTTTCTTAATCCAGTCTATCATGATGGACATTTGGGTTGGTTCCAAGTCTTTGATATTGTGAATAGTGCCACAATAAACATATGTGTGCATGTGTCTTTATCGTAGAATGATTTATAATCCTTTGGGTATATGCCAGTAATGGGATGGCTGGGTCAAATGCTATTTCCAGTTTTAGATCCTTGAGGAATCACCACACTGTCTTCCACAATGGTTGAACCAATTTACACTCCCACCAACAGTGTAAAAGCGTTCCTATTTCTCCACATCCTCTCCAGCACCTGTTGTTTCCTGACTTTTTAGTGATCACCATTCTAACTGGCATGAGATGGTATCTCATTATGGTTTTGATTTACATTTCTCCAATGACCAGTGATGATGAACATTTTTTCATGTGTCTTTTGGCTGCATAAATGTCTTCTTTTGAGAAGTGTCTGTTCATATTCTTTGCCCATTTTTTGATGGGGTTGGTTACTTTTTTCTTATAAATTTGTTTAAGTTTTTTGTAGATTCTAGATATTAGCCCTTTGTCAGATGGATAGATTGCAAAAATTTTCTCCCATTCTCTAGGTTGCCTGCTCACTCTGATGATAGTTTCTTTTGCTGTGCAGAAGCTCTTTGGTTTAATTAGATCACATTTGTCAATTTTGCCTTTTGTTGCCATTGCTTTTGGTGTTTTAGACATGAAGTCTTTGCCCATGCCTATGTCCTGAATGGTATTGCCCAGGTTTTCTTCTGGGATTTTTATGGTCCTAGGTCTTATGTTTAAGTCTTTGATCCATCTTGAGTTGATTTTTGTAAAAGGTGTAATGAAGGGGTTCAGTTTCAGTTTTCTGCATATGGCTAGCCAGTTCTCCCAACACCATTTATTAAATAAGGAATCTTTTTCCTATTGCTTGTGTATGTCAGGTTTGTCAAAGATCAGATGGTTGTAGCTGTGTGGTGTTATTTCTGAGGCCTCTGTTCTGTTCCATTGGTCTATATATCTGTTTTGGTACCAGTACCATGCTATTTTGGTTACTGTAGCCTTGTTGTATAGTTTGAAGTCGGGTAGCATGATGCTTCCAGCTTTGTTCTTCTTGGCCAGGATAGTCTTGTCTATGTGAGCTCTTTTTTGGTTCCATATGAAGTTTAAAGTAATTTTTTCCAATCCCATGAAGAAAGTCAGTGGTAGCTTGATGGGGATAGCATCAAGTCCATAAATTACTTTGGGTAGTATGGCCATTTTCATGATATTGATTCTTCCTATCCATGAGCATGGAATGTTTTTCCATTTGTTTTTGTCCTCTCTTATTTCCTTGAGCAGTGGTTTGTAGTTCTCCTTGAAGACGTCCATCTCATCCCTTGTAAGTTGTATTCCTAGGTATTTTATTCTCTTTGTAGCAATTGTGAATGGGAGTTCACTCATGATTTGGCTCTCTGTTTGTCTGTTATTGGTTTATAGGAATGCTTGTGATTTTTACACATTGATTTTGTATCCTGAGACTTTGCTGAAGTTGCCTATCAGCTTAAGGAGATTTTGGGCTGAGACAATGGGGTTTTCTAAATATACAATTATGACATCTGCAAACAGAGACAATTTGACTTCCTCTCTTCTAATTTTGAATACCCTTTATTACTTTCTCTTGCCTGATTGCCAGAACTTCCAATACTATGTTGAATAGGAATGGTGAGAGAGGGCATCCTTGTCTTGTGCCGGTTTTCAAAGGAATGCTGCTAGTTTTTGCACATTCAGTATGATATTGGCTGTGGGTATGTCATAAATAGTTCATATTATTTTGATATATGTTCCATTGATACCTAGTTTATTAGAGTTTTTAGTATGAAGGGGTGTTGAATTTTATCGAAGGGCTTTTCTGCATCTATTGAGATAATCATGTGGTTTTTGTCATTGGTTCTCTTTATGTGATGTTTTACATTTATTGATTTGCGTACGTTGAACCAGAGTTGCATCCAAGGATGAAGCCA
Organism: Macaca fascicularis; assembly: GCF_037993035.2. Classification (NCBI taxonomy): domain Eukaryota; kingdom Metazoa; phylum Chordata; class Mammalia; order Primates; family Cercopithecidae; genus Macaca; species Macaca fascicularis. The sequence goes on from NC_088387.1 coordinate 19,608,019, forward strand.
ACTTGATCATGATGGATAAGCTTTTTGATGTGCTGCTGGATTCGTTTTGCCAGTATTTTATTAAGGATTTTTTCATCGATGTTCATCAGGGATATCGGCCTGAATTTTTTTTTGTTGTGTCTCTGCCGGGTTTTGGTATCAGGATGATGTTGGCTTCATAAAATGAGTTAGGGAGGATTCCCTCTTTTTCTATTGTTGGAATAGTTTCAGAAGGCATGGTACCAGATCCTCTTTGTACCTCTGGTAGAATTCAGCTGTGAATCCATCCAGTCCTGGACTTTTTTCGGTTGGTAGGCTATTAATTACTGCCTCAATTTTAGAACTTGTTACTGGTCTATTCAGGGATTTGACTTCTTCCTGGCTTAGACTTGGGAGGGTGTATAGTCCAGGAATTTATCCATTTCTTCTAGATTTTCTAGTTTATTTGTATAGAGGTGTTTATAGTATTCTCTAATGGTAGTTTGCACTTCTGTGGGATCAGTGGTGATATCCCCTATATCATTTTTTATTGCATCTACTTGATTCTTCTCTCTTTTCTTCTTTATTAGTCTGACTAGCAGTCTATTTATTTTGTTGATTTTTTTCAAAAAACCAGCTCCTGGATTCATTGATTTTTTGAAGGGTTTTTCGTGTCTCTATCTCCTTCAGTTCTTCTCTGATCTTAGTTATTTCATGTCTTCTGCTAGCTTTTGAATTTGTTTGCTGTTGCTTCTCCAGTTCTTTTAATTTTGATGTTAGGGTGTCAATTTCAGATCTTTCCTGCTTTCTCTTGTGGGCATTTAGTGCTATAATTTTCCCTCTAAACACTGCTTTAAATGTGTCCCAGAGATTCTGGTATATCATGTCTTCATTCTCATTGGTTTCAAAGAACATCTTTATTTCTGTCTTCATTTTGTTATTTACCCAGTAGTCATTCAGGAGCAGGTTGTTCAGTTTCCATGGAGTTGTGCGGTTCTGAGTGAGTTTCTTAATCCTGAGTTCTAATTTGATTGCACTGTGGTCTGAGAGACTGTTTGTTATGATTTTTGGTCTTTTGCATTTGCTGAGGAGTATTTTACTTCCAATTATGTGGTCAATTTTAGAATAAGTGTGATGAGGTGCTGAGAAGAATATATATTCTGTTGATTTGCGGTGGAGAGTTCTGTAGAGGTCTATTAGGTCTGCTTGGTCCAGAGCTGAGTTCAATTCCTGGATATCCTTGTAAACTTTCTGTCTCATTGCTCTGTCTAATATTAACAGTGGGGTGTTAAAGTCTCCCACTATTATTGTGTGGGAGCCTAAGTCTCTTTATAGATCTCTAAGAACTTGCTTTATGAATCTGGGTGCTCCTGTATTGGGTGCATATATATTTAGGATAGTTAGCTCTTCCTGTTGCATTGTTCCCTTTACCATTATATAATGCCCTTCTTTGTCTCTTTGATCTTTGTTGGTCTAAAGTCCGTTTTATCAGAGATTAGGACTGCAACTCCTGCTTTTTTTTTTTTGCTTTCCATTTGCTCGGTAAATATTCCTCCATCCTTTTATTTTGAGCCTATGTGTGTCTTTGCACGTGAGATGGGTCTCCTGAATACAGCCCACTGATGGTTCTTGACTCTTTACCCAATTTGCCAGTCTGTGTCTTTTAATTGGGGCATTTAGCCTATTTACATTTAAGGTTAATTTTTTTTTTTTTTGAGACAGAGTCTCACTCTGTTGCCCAGACTGGAGTGCAATGGCATGATCTCAGCTCACTGCAACCTCCACCTCCCAGGTTCAAACTATTCTCCTGCCTCAGCCTCCTGAGTATTACAGGTGCATGCCACCAGGCCTGGCTAATTTTTTAATTTTTAGTAGAGACCAGGTTTCACCATGTTGGTCAGGCTGGTCTCGAACTCCTGACCTCGTGATCTACCCACCTTGGCCTCCCAAAGTGCTGGGATTACAGGCGTGAGCCACCATGCCTGATCCAAGGTTAATATTGTTATATGTGAATTTGATCCTGTCATTATGATGCTAGCTGGTTGTTTTGCCCATTAGTTAATGCAGTTTCTTCATAGTGTCGATGTTTTTTACAATTTGGTATGTTTTTGCAGTGGCTGGTACCAATTGTTCCTTTCCATGTTTAGTGCTTCCTTCAGGAGCTCTTGTAAGGCAGGTCTGGTGGTGACAAAATTCCTCAGCATTTGCTTGTCTGTAAAGGATTTTATTTTTCCTTCACTTATGAAGCTTAGTTTGGCTGGTTATGCAATTCTGGCTTAAAAGTTATTTTCTTTAAGAACGTTGAGTGTTGGCCGCCACTCTCTTCTGGTTTGTAGGGTTTCTGCCAAGAGATCTGCTGTTAGTCTGATGGGCTCCCTTTGTGGGTAAACCTGACCTTTCTCTCTGGCTGCCCTTAACATTTTTTCCTTCATTTCAATCTTGGTGAATCTGAGGATCACGTGTCTTGGGGTTGCTCTTCTCGAGGAGTATCTTTGTGGTGTTCTTTGTATTTCCTGAATTTGAATGTTGGCCTGTCTTGCTAGGTTAGGGAAGTTCTCCTGGATAATATCCTCAAGAATGTTTTCTGGGCCGGGCGCGGTGGCTCAAGCCTGTAATCCCAGCACTTTGGGAGGCCGAGACGGGCGGATCACGAGGTCAGGAGATCGAGACCATCCTGGCTAACACGGTGAAACCCCGTCTCTACTAAAAAATACAAAAAACTAGCCGGGCGAGGTGGCGGGCGCCTGTAGTCCCAGCTACTCGGGAGGCTGAGGCAGGAGAATGGCGTGAACCCGGGAGGCCGAGCTTGCAGTGAGCTGAGATCCGGCCACTGCACTCCAGCCTGGGTGACAGAGCCAGACTCCGTCTCAAAAAAAAAAAAAAAGAATGTTGTCTAACTTGGTTCCATTCTCCCTGTCACTTTCAGGTACATCAATCAAACGTAGATTTGGTCTTTTCACATAGTCCCATATTTCTTGGAGGCTTTGTTCATTCTTTTTTATTCTTTTTTCTCTAATCTGGTCTTCTCTCTTTATTTCATTAAGTTGATCTTCAATCACTGATGTCCTTTCTTCTGCTTGATAGATTTGGCTACCGATACTTGTGTATTCTTCACGAAGTTCTCGTGCTGTGTTTTTCAGCTCCATCAGGTCATTTATGTTCTTCTCTACGTTGGTTATTCTAGTTAGCAATTCAACTAACATTTTTTCAAGGTTCTTAGCTTCCTTGCATTGGGTTAGAACATGCTCCTTTAGCTCGGAGTTGTTTGTTATTACCAACGTTCCGAAGCCCACTTCTGTCAGTTGGTCACACTCATTCTCTGTCCAGTTTTGTTCCCTTGCTGGCGAGGAGTTGTGAGCTTTTGGAGGAGGAGCGGTGTTCTGGTTTTTGGAATTTTCAGCCTTTTTCTGCTGGTTTTTCCACATCTTTGTGGATTTATGTACCTTTGGTCTTTGATGGTGGTAACCTTCGGATGGGGTCTTTGAGTGGACATGCTAATCTTTTCTGTTTGTTTCTTTTTCTCCTAACAGGCCCCTCTGCTGCCAGTTGGCTGGAGTTTGCTGGAGGTCCCCTCCTGACCCTGTTTGCCTGGGTATCACCAGCAGAGGCTGCAGAGCAGCAAAGATTGCTGCTTGTTCTTTCCTCTGGAAGCTTCGACCCAGCAGGGCATCTGCCAGATGCCAGTTAGAGCTCTCCTGTATGAGGTGTCTGCCAGCCCCAACTGGGAAGTGTCTCCCAGTCAGTATACACAGGGGTCGGGGTCCACTTGAGGAGGCAGTCTGACCCTTAGCAGAGCTTGAACGCTGTGTTGGGAGGTCTGCTGCTCTCTTCAGAGCCATCAGGCAGGGACGTTTAAGTCTGCTATAAGCCCCTGACTGGGTGGGCTGCTGCCTGTTTTAGAGATGCCCTGTCCAGAGAGCAGCAATCTGGCAGTCTGAACACAGCAGCCTTGCTGAGCTGCCGTGGGCTCCACCCAGTTTGAACTTCTCAGCAGCTTTGTTTACACTGTGGCATTAAAACCGCCTGCTCAAGCCTCAGCAATGGCAGGCGCCCCAGCCCCCATCAAGCTCCACCGTCCCAGGTGGATCTCAGATTGCTGCTGTGCTGGCAGCGAGAATTTCAAGCCAGTAGATGTTAGTTTCCTGGGCTCTGTGGGATGCGACCCGCTGAGACAGACCACTTGGTTCCCTGGCTTCAGCCCGTCTTTCCAGGGGAGTGAACAGTTCTGTCTTGCTGGCGTTCCAGGCACCACTGGGGTATGGAAAAACAAACAAACAAACAAACAAACAAAACCTCCTACACCTAGTTCAGTGTCTGCCCAATTGGCCACCCAGTTTTTTGCTTGAAACCCAGAGCCCTGGTGGGGTAGGCACCAGAGGGAATCTCCTGGTTTGCAGGTTGCGAAGACCAGGGGACAAGCGCGGTATCTGTGCTGAAGTTCGTCAGGCTCAGACCCTCATGGCTTCCCTTGGGTCTGGGGAAAATTCCCCGACCCCTTGCGCTTCCCAGGTGAGGTGACGCCCCACCCTGCTCCAGCTTGCCCTCTGTGGGCTGCACCCACTGTGCAACCAGTCCCAGTGAGATGAACCGGGTACCTCAGTTGGAAATGTAGAAATCGCCCACCTTCTGCACTGATCTCGCTGGGAGCTGCAGACCGGTGCTGTTCCTATTCAGTCAACTTGAATCTCTCTCCTGATCCCTGAGTTTTCAGGGAGACTGATTTGAGTAATAATAAAACTCTGGTGTCCTGCTCAGCCAGCTCTGCATGAATTACTCTTTCTCCATGTAATTACCCCATCTTGAAAAATGGGCTCTGTCTAGGCAGCAGGCAAAGTGAACCCACTGGGCGGTTACAATCTCACCATGTTTCAGGAGCCTCGGGTGCTCTTGCACAAGGGGAGTCAGACTGTGATTGAGCGTTGTCTACATGGCCTAAGTGGAGATATGCAGGGTCTCCAGGGTACTGTGGAGTTGGCACTCCACACCACTGCCCTGGACCTTCCACATACCCTGCTGATAATTCTGGATATTCTTTTTTTTTTTTTTTTTTTTTTTTTTTGAGATGGTGTCTCACTCTGTTGCCCAAGGCTGGAGTGCAGTGGTGCAATCTCGGCCCACTGCAACCTCTGCCTCCGGGTTCCAGCAATTCTCATGCCTCAGCCTCCTGAGTAGCTGTGACCACAGGCGTGTGGTACCACACCTGGCTATTTTTTGTATTTTTAGTAGAGACAGGGTTTCACCATGTTGGCCAGGCTGGACTTGAACTCCTGACCTCAAGTGATCCACCCGCCTCGGCCTCCCAGAGTGCTGCAATTACAGGCGTGAGCCACTGCGCCAAGCCTGGGAGTTTTTGGGGGTTTTTTTGTTTGTTTTTTTGAGATGAGGTCTCACTGTGTTGCCCAGGCTGGAGTGTAGTGGCACAATCTTGGCTCACTGTAACCTCTGCCTCTCGGGTTTAAGCAATCCTCCCTCCTCAGCCTCCCAAGTAGCTGGGACCACAGGTGTGCACCACCACACCCAGTAATTTTTGAATTTTTGGTAGAGATGGAGTTTCACCTTGTTGCTCATGCTGGTTTCAAACTCCTGAGCTCAAGTGATTTGCCCACTTGGGCCTCCCAAAGTGCTGGTAATTACACGTGTGAGCCACCATGCCTGGATTGGAAATTCTCCATCACTTACTTTAGATGTACTGGTAGAGGGTTGTACCAAATGCTTTTTCTTACTCAACATTAAATGAGAGTAACCATGATGATGACTCCCAGGAGGACAATTAGGCCTGCTTGGAAAAAGATAGGCTGCAATCAGACTTCCATCCAGAGCCAAGCCAGTTAGGTATGTCATTCATTCAGGTGTCCTACTTGGCTGGCTGGCGGAAAATCCAGGGCAATGTGATCATACATTATCACTCACACTTGATAGCCCAAGCTGGGTGTGTGGTAGGCAATTATACGCCTGATATCCACCGTAAGAAATGCTATTCATTTGAGGCAAAACTGTAAGAGTGTAAGTCTCCGGCTATCATAGCCCAACCTATTCTCAAAGCTATGTCCTGCTCAGGGTGAATTAGATTCTGCTAATAGGTTTGGGTGACCACAGCAGCAGCACAGTGCTGACATGAGGTCAAGGTCCAATTCTCACAAGACTGGAGGCTGGGATTAACAATATGAAGGAAATTTAAGTATTAGAAAGAGACTGCAAGAAGGACTAGTTCCTGGAAGAATACTTCCAAAGTACTCAAAGGAGGAACTTTTCTTTTGTTTTTTGTTTTGTTTTTTTTTTTTTTGAGATGGAGTCTCGCTCTATCCCCCAGGCTGGAGTGCGGTGGCGCGATCTAGGCTCACTGCAACCTCCGCCTCCTGGGTTCAAGCAATTATCCTGCCTCAGCCTCCCAAGTAGCTGGGATTACAGGCACTTGTCACCACATCTGATTAGTTTTTCATATTTTTGGTAGAGGCAGGGTTTCACCACGTTGGCCAGGCGGGTCTCGAACCCCTGACCTCAAGTGATCAACCTGCCTCAGCCTCCCAAAGTGTTAGAATTACAGGCGTGAGCCATCGAGCCCGAGCAGGAGGACCTATTAAAGGTTTGTCAGCAGGGTCAGGAGGAGTAAGACAGATTGAGCAACACGAGGAAGTTTTGTTGTTTTTAGGTAGTGGAAGGGGACCAGAGATACCAGCAATAATAGGATAGGGGTAAGTAGAAAAGAAACCTAAGTGTCCAGAAAAAGAATTTTTTTCTGATGTCTTGGGCAGAGGTTCTCCACTTCTAAAGTCAGAGGTCCTCGATTTAAGGTCTCTCAATACAATGGGAGTAGTAGTTAGACTGAGGGCAGTGGTGATGACCCAGACAATGTGACTAAAAGATTCTGAGATGACAGGCCAAGCCCGGTATTCTGCAGGCAAGAGCCAAGAGAGATCTAGGGTGTCCCTTCACCACCATCCTGGACTTTTGATGTTTTTTCATGGCCATGAGATAGGTATAGCTAGTCCCTGCAGTCCTCACTCAGTCTAATACATACCATATGGCTGAGTTTATTCCTAAGCAGTGCAGCTTTGTGTGTGCGTGTGTGTGTGTGTGCGCGCGCGCACGTGCAACTTGTGCCACCTAGAACATCTTCCACTCCCTCACATAGTGGGCAATGCCAGGACCACTTTGGGAGTCGTTACTTCATACTCATGATCAATATCATCAGTATCTATAATTGCCCAGATCCAGGAAGCACAGCTGGACAGTAAAACATCAGGTTAGGCCGGGCATGGTGGCTTATACCTGCATTGCCAGCATTTTGGGAGGCCGAGGCAGGTGGATCACAAGGTCAGGAGATCAAGACCATCCTGGCTAACACCGTGAAACCTTGTCTCTACTAAAAATACCAAAAAATTAGCCAGGCGTGGTGGCACATGCCTATAGTCCCAGTTACAGTCCCAGCTACTTGGGAGGCTGAGGCAGGAGAATCTCTTGAACCCAGAAGGTGGCGGTTGCAGTGAGCCAAGATTGTGCCATTGCACTCCAGCCTGGGCGACACAGCAAGACTCCGTCTCAAAAAAAAAAAAAAAAGGGTGGGCGCTGTGGCTCATGCCTATAATACCAGCACTTTGGGAGGCTGAGGTGGGTGGATCACCTGAGGTCAGGAGTTCGTGACCAGCCTGGCCAATATGGTGAAACCCTGTCTCTACTAAAAATACAAAAATTAGCCGGGCGTGGTGGTGGGCGCCTGCAGTCCCAGCTACTCGGGAGGCTGAGGCAGAAGAATCGCTTGAACACGGGAGGCAGAGGTTGCAGTAAGCCGAGATCATGCCACCGCACTCCAGCCTGGTGACAGAGCGAGACTCTGTCTCAAAAAAAAAAAAAGAAGCATTAGGTTAGAGTTTCCCACCCCCTGACTTTTTGACTACTTGCTAATTCCAGTAGTTTGGTTTCCCCAGGGGTGAGCATGGGAGGGGAAGGAGGAATGAGGCGAGTACATTGTGTGGTTTGGGTCTCTTACAGCCAGTCTGGGCCTTCTCCCCGACTCCTCAAACTCACACAGATTCTATTTAAAAAGGAAGTTCCCTTTTGGGGAAATGGCACATTTAGAATCCATATTGTCTGTTTTAAGTGTGTACTCTATTGAGAATTGAGCTTTGATTCTCTATGTACCCTTTTTAGTTTCTCCATTAAGCATCCATCTCTCTCTTTTTTTTTTTTTTTGATACCAGGTCCCGTTCTGTCGCCCAGGTTGGAGTGCAGTGGTTCAATCACGGCTTACTGCAGCCTCAACCTCCTGGGCCCAGGTGATCCTCCCACCTCAGCCTCCCAAGTAGCTGAGACCACGGGGGTGTACTACCATGCCCGGATAATTTTTTGTATTTTATGTAGAGACACGAGTTTCACCATGTTGCCCAGGCTGGTCTTCAGCGATCCACCTGCCTCAGCCTCCCAAAGTATTGGGGATACAGGTATGAGCCACTGTGCCCAGCCTCATTCCATCCTTTTATGACATCTATTGCCTGTGGGTGATGAGGGTCCTGAGATGTCCTGGGAATGTCCAAGGTGGCTGGCTAGTGTTGGGTACTCTTGACTATAAATGCAGCCTCATTTGATGAGATACATTCAGGGAATCTCAGTATGTAACACAGGTCATCTGCGAGTCCCTAAATGTATGTCACATATATCTTCTATCTGTGGTGAGCACCTACATTGCCATGCCATACCCAGAAAGGTGCCTACTGTAGGCAATGCCTAATTGTATCCCTAAGCGGAACATTTAGAAGGTTATGTAGCCTATTTGCCAGGACTGGCCAGAATCTGGTGTCCTGGGTTTATATGTGTCCTGGAGTTTTCTTTGCCCCTTGACTGACAGGCTCATTTACCAGACTTTGGTGGCTTCCTGTCCTGCATTGTAGACAGAATGCCGTAGCCTCTGTGATGGTGCATTCAGCTGTCCTTACCTGGAAGGCACAAGTCTGATGGGGTTTTGAATTCCACTCATGCTATTTTTATGGACATCCACGTCCATAAAACAGAGGGCAGTGGTGTAGCATTAATAAAATCTGAGGCTGGGCGTGGTGGCGCATGCCTGTAATCCCAGTTACTTGGGAGGCTGAGGCAGGAGAATCACTTGAACCTGGGAAATGGAGGCTGCAGTGAGCTGAGATCATGCCACTGCACTACAGCCTGGGCAACAGAGGGAGACGCCATCTCAGGAAAAAAAAAAAAAAATCTGATATCATGATGTTCACTGCCATAGGGGTTGAAACTTGATCATTTAGTGTTGCTTCCGGGCACAGGCCCACACTGCCAGCCCATTGGCTACCATCTCTAAATCAATGAAAAAGCAGCAAGGAGCATTCTGGAGGGGTTTTTCAGGAAAATCACCACTGTCCCCAGCTCTGTTCATTGGGTAGTACCTTTTGGTGTGTGCAAAATTTTAAACAGCTTTTGTTTTCCCCTGTGGCTGCACAGCTGCAGGGGCCAAGAACAATCCACCAGCCTGTAACTTAGCGGGCTCCATCTGTGAACCAGCTTCAGGCGTCCTCAGGGACTTGGTGTATCAATGCCTCCATGAAGCTGGAGGTGCTGGCACAAAATGTTCCTCTGGGATTAAGGGAGGAGACCACCCCTCATATTGTCTTATGCCCAATTTCTGCCTCCAAAGAAAGAAGAAGTAAAAACTAAAAGGCAGAAATGAAATCCACAGGCAGACAGCCCAGCGCCGCGCCCTGGGCCTGGTAGTTAAAGATCGACCCCTGACCTAATTGGTTCCATTATCTTATAGATTACAGACATTGTATAAAAATGTACTGTAGGCCGGGCGCGGTGGCTCAAGCCTGTAATCCCAGCACTTTGGGAGGCCGAGACGGGCGGATCACGAGGCCAGGAGATCGAGAGACGATCCCGGCTAACACGGTGAAACCCCGTCTCTACTAAAAAATACAAAAAAACTAGCCGGGAGAGGTGGCGGGCGCCTGTAGTCCCAGCTACTCGAGAGGCTGAGGCAGGAGAACGGCGTAAACCCGGGAGGCGGAGCTTGCAGTGAGCTGAGATCCGGCCACTGCACTCCAGCCTGGGTGACAGAGCAAGGCTCCGTCTCAAAAAAAAAAAAAAAAAATGTACTGTAAAAATCCCTATCCTGTTTTGTTCCGATCTAATTGCCAGTGCATGCAGCCCCCAGTCACACACCCCCTGCTTACTCAATCAATCACGACCCTCTCACACGCACTCCCTCTCACACGCACTCCACGCGAGCCCTTAAAGGGGACAGAAATTGCTCCCTCGGAGGGCTCAGCTCTTGAGACTGAAGTCTTGCCGATGTTCCCGGTCGAATAAACCCCTTCCTTCTGTAACTCAGTATCTGAGGAGTTCTCTCTGCCGCTCGTCCTGCCACAGGTTCAAGGGATGTCTGGCCATCTTCTAATGCCATATGTAACTCCTCTGATGCCTGATGACCCCATTCCACACAGTAGCCAGTCACTGGCACTTGTAGCTGCAAAGGATCATTAGAGTTAACTGGCCTGAGCAGAGTGCAGTCTGTACAGCCTGCCGGACACTGCTGCTGTTGTTGTTCTTGTTGTTGTTGTTGTTGTTTTGAGATGGAGTCTCACTCTGATGCCAGGCTGGAGTGCAGTGGCTCGATCTTGGCTCACTGCAACCTCCGCCTCCCGAGTTCAAGCGATTCTCCTGCCTCAGCCTCCCGAGTAGCTGGGACTACAGGCACGAGCCACAATGCCCAGCTAATTTTTGTATTTTTAGTAGAGATGGGGTTTCACCATGTTGACCAGGATGATCTTGATCTCTTGACCTCATGATCCGCCCGCCTCGGCCTCCCAAAGTGCTGCGATTACAGGCATGAGCTACCGTGCCCGGCCTGGACACTGTTCTTAAGCACGCTGGCCTCTGCCAGCTCTTTTCCTCAGTGCCGTGGTCTCTTCCCTGCCTGTACTGCTTCACCCACATTACATGGCTTGGCTCAGGGAGCCCAGTGGGTCCTGGATGTGCTCTCATCCCACTAATGCTGTTCTCATGGTAGCATTTTTCCAATGGCAACATCGCTTGCCATTGTGGACAGATGTATTATATATCCTTAGAACAGGCTGTGTATCCCCACACTGGGAAGGGTACACGACCTTGGGTGAGACAGTTCCTGCGGGTCAAGGATATTCTTGGAAGATGTTTCACCTGTGAATCATTAGCAGTCCATACTCTGGCAGCTCATGGAATGACTCCCTAGGTCCTGATAGGAAATTCTAAGAGGTATCCAAAGGTTCACTACACGTTGTAAAGTCGCAGGTGTGGAGCCCACACTGCCACCATAATTAAGGCTGTAGCAGGTCTTTCTACCATTCTGTGAAGCTGCCTGCTGCTAGGAGATGTGGCATGTAGTAAACAGGAACTCCATAGCCACGGCCCATAGCCTAACACCTTTTATCATGAACACATGTCCCATGGCCAAATAATTTGTACGTAAGACATCACTGCAATGGAATAAGCATTTGTAAATCTATGAATAGTGGTGCTGGTGGAAGTGCTGTGGGTGGGATAAGCAAACCCGTGAATATGTTTGTGTTAATCCACCTTCATTCGCCACCACCATTTACCTCTTGCACTGACCAAATAGGTGAGGTAATAGTGGTGTTATGGAAATCACTAGCCCTGCATCTTTCAAATCTTTATGGAACTAATTTCTGCAATGACTTCAGGCACAGAATTGTTTTTAGGTTATTATCTTGGTTGTAGGTGGCCCTTTCAAGGATTCTAATTGGTCATTCCCACCGTGACAGACCACATTCCTCAGATAAGGAGAGCAAGGCTGGGAAAATAGCCACATGGTGTGCCTGGGATCCTACCTGACCCACTGGAAGGTGGACTCTGGCCAAGACTTATCTATCCCTTGACCTCCCTAAGCCTCTCTCCAATTGACCATAGAGATTCCAGGGATTAGGCTCAGATAATACCAGTCACTACACATGTGACTTCCAGTAAAATGAGCACAGACTGAGATTATAGAACCCAATTCCTGGCCCTCTCTGTTGCTAAGTGTCTATCAGGAAAGATCCTCCCTGAGCCTGCTTACTCATCTGTAAGTTGGAGCCAAAAATGTTCTTTGGATCATGTGTCATTTGTGCTGATGTGATAAGATTACACACATCAAGGGCTTTACACATTGCCTAATGATCATAAGTACCATTCACCGTTTCTGCTGCAAAGTGTAAAGAGGAAGATAAATTATCTATTACTATTTAGCAGTATCTTAATAACTCATATTTTATGCACTTTTAATTTCATTTATTTCCAAATCTTTTCTTTTCTTTTCTTCTCTTTTCTCTTTTCTTTTTCTTTTCTTTTCTTTTCCAGTAGAGACAGAAACTCTCTTTGTTGCCCAGGATAGAGTGCAGTGGCAATCATAGCTCATTGAAGTCTTGAACCTCTGGACTCAAGTGATTTTCCTGCCTCAGCTTTCTGAGTAGCTGGGACTATAGGCATGCACCACTATGCCTTGCTATTTCTTTTTTCTTTTCTTTTTTTTTTTGAGTTGGAGTCTCTTTCTGTTGCCCAGGCTGGAGTGCAGTGGCATGATCTCGGCTCACTGCAACCTCTACTTCCCGGGTTCAAGTGATTCTCCTGCCTCAACCTCCCAAGCAGCTGGGACTACAGGCGTGTGTCACCACACCCAGTTAATTTTTGTATTCTTAGTAGAGACAGGGTTTCACCATATTGGTCAGACTGGTCTTGAACTCCTGACCTCGTAATCCACCCACCTCAGCCTCCCAAAGTACTGGGATTACAGGGTGAGCCACTGTGCCCAGCCGCCCGGCTATTTCTTTAAAAAATTTTGTAGAGATGGGGTCTTGATATGTTGCCTAGGCTCAAATGTTGTCATCTTTTAAATAACAGGATTTGGGGCTGGGTGTAGTGGTTCATACCTGTAATCCCAGCACTTTGGGAGGCCTAGGCGGGCAGATCGTGAGGTCAGGAGTTCGAGACCAGCCTGGCCAATATGGTGAAACCCCATCTCTACTAAAAATACAAAAATCAGCCGGGCATGGTGGTGGGTGCCTGTAATCCCAGCTACTCAAAAGGCTGAGGCAGGAGAATTGCTTGAACCCGGGAGGCAGAGGTTGCAGTGAACTGAGATCATGCCATTGTACTCCAGCCTGGGCAGCTTGGGCGACAGAGCGAGACTGTGACTCAAAAAAAAAAAAAAAAAATCCAAAAATTTAAAAAACAATAAACAAACAAACAAACAAACAGGATTTAGGGATAGGAATTTATACTAAGTCAATTTTCTATGAATATTCTTACATGTCAAATTTCGAAGGCCCAGACTCAAATACTTGATTCTTATTTTCAAATAATTGGGCTGTAAGATTTATCTGTTACTTCTTAACATATAATTTGTACACCTGTCTAGGATTTAACTTGGAAAAGACTTTTCAGAACTTGGTATGATTATATAAAACGTGTGCTTATGACCACAGCTGGTAGGCATGTGAGATGGTGAGGCATTTCCGCAGAGCAGAGGTTCATAAAAGCTTTATCATGCATCAGAGCTACCCGGAAGGCTTTTTAAAACACAGATTGCTTGGCTGGGCGCAATAGGGTGCGCCTGTAGTCCTAGCTACTTGGAAGGCTGAGGCAGAAGGATCTTTTGAGCCCCGGAGTTTGAGGCTACAGCACACTGTGATTGTGCCTGTGAATAGCCCTACACTCCAGCCTGGGTGGCATAGCAAGACCTTGTCTCTAAAACAATAACAACAACTAAAACAAAAACCATGCAGATTGCTGAACCCAACCTAGAGTTTCTGATCCAGTAGTACTGGGGTGGGGCCTGAGAATTTGCATTTCTGACAAGTCCCCAGATGATGCTGATCCTTATTCTCCTGGCCCATAGACCATTTAATTAAAGCCAGCAAAGTACTCATCAACGTTGACCCAGGATATAAGCTGAAGATGAAGAACAGCCTTGAGGCAGCGAGGGAGGCCTGCCCTTTAACATCAGGAAGCCAAGTAAAGGGGTGACTCACCAGGGCAGGGTGGGGTTCCTGTGTGTGAGAAACCAGAATTGAGAGCTGCACCAGCTGTGCGGCCCCAGGTTTCTCAGGCGGCACAGGGGAAAGGCACTCGGGACCACACCCCAACTCACCTACCCTGTGTAAGTTTTTTCCGTTGCACATATCAACATCTAACATGTCATACATTTGATTTACCTCATTTATTCTCTGACTCCCTGCCTCCTATTAGAATGTAAGTTCTCTAGAACAAAGATTTATATATGTTTTACAGAAGAACAGTGCCTGAATCATAGCAGGTGTTCATGCCTATATACATATAACTATGTTCATAATGTTGTTTCTAGAAGGATCCACGAGAAAATGGCGGCAGACTGTCTCTGAGCAAGGGAAATGGGGGAGTGGGTGGGGGGAACTATAACTTTTTTTTTTTTTTTTTTTTTTGAGACGGAGTCTCGCTGTGTCTCCCAGGCTGGAGTGCAGTGGCATGATCTCGGCTCACTGCAAGCTCCGCCTCCCGGGTTCACGCCATTCTCCCGCCTCAGCCTCCCAAGTAGCTGGGACTACAGGCGCCCGCCACCACGCCCGGCTAGTTTTTTGTATTTTTAGTAGAGACGGGGTTTCACCATGTTAGCCAGGATAGTCTCGATCTCCTGACCTCGTGATCCACCCGCCTCGGCCTCCCAAAGTGCTGGGATTACAGGCTTGAGCCACCGCGCCCGGCCGGGAACTATAACTTTTTACTGACTCTATAGCCTTTTGAATTTTTCCTTTTCTTTTCTTTTTTTGAGATGGAGTCTTGCTCTGTTGCCCATGCTGGACAGTGCAGTGGCGCAATCTCATCTCACTGCAACCTCTGCCTCCCGGGTTCAAGCAATTCTCCTGTCTCAGCCTCCCAAATAGCTGGGATTACAGGCGTGCGTCACCATGCCTGGCTCCTTTTTGTATTTTTAGTAGGGATGGGGGTTACACCATGTTGGCCAGGCTGGTCTTGAACTCTTGACATTGTGATCCACCCGCCTCAGCCTCCCAAAGTGCTGGGATTACAGGTGTGAGCCACAGTGCCCGGCTGAATTTTTCCTATGTATCTTATCTAACTAATCAAAAACAGATCTCTATTGTTGATTAGGAAATATAAATTGGAAGAGAAATACGTATAATAGGAAAAACCTGAAGGAGCCCCATTTCCCCCTAAATCTGGTGAGAGCATTGTGGACAGCTAAGTGAGAACACCTGAAATATGCTTGAAGAAAAGTTCATCTTTGAAAGGGCATTCAGCTCAGTCCCACGTGGCCCTACCCCAGTCCCAATCTGCACCTGGCCCTATCCCAGGACAACCCTATGGGGCCCCAGAGTTCCCTCCTAGAAACCAGAAGTTCCCAGCCCTTCCTGCTGCCCACCCCACCCCATGGACACTTGTCCATGTGTCAAGTAACAACAGCTAATACTGGAGTGGGTTAGAAACAGCCCTGGGGCTGCCTCAGGAAGGAGAGAGTATCTCTAAGTCCAGAGAGCTCAAGGTGGAACGAGAATCCAGGTGTTCAAAGGGGAGGCAGAAGGAAATGATGACAGAAAAGGGGGATTTGTGCTCATCTCAGCAGGAACTTGGGTTGGGGCTGAGAAACTAGGAGGAGCCATGCCCCGGGGAGCCTGGAGGAAGATGCCCAGGCCAGAGCACTACCTTGGAATTGGGGGAGCCAGGCAGGACCCCGAGTAGACACCAGGGGTTAGCGCCTGTTAGAGGAAGTTGAGGAAGAAAAACAATTAAGTTGCCCTTCCAAACAAGGCAGGAGCAGTTTCTACCATAGATAACCGCTGGCCTAGTTATTTAGACAATATATATGTACTGAGCACATCGTTGTGCAGGGTCCTATGTCAGAAAAGGGATTTTGGGGCCAGGCGCGGTGGCTCATGCCTATAATCCCAGCACTTTGGGAGGCTGATGTTGGCAGATCACCTGAGGTCAGGAATTCAAGACCAGCTTAGCCAACATGGTAAAACCCTGTCTCTACGAAAAATACAAACATTAGCTGGGCATGGTGGCTGGTGCCTGTAGTCCCAGATACTTGGGAGGCTGAGGCAGGAGAATCACTTGAACCCAGGAGGTGGAGCTTGCAGTGAGCTGAGATTGCACCACTGCACTGCAGCCTGGGTGACAGAGCGAAATTCTGCCTCAAAAAAAAAAAAAAAAAGAGATTTTGATAAAACGCAGACTTACATGACCTGAGGCTACCTTCCTAGAGACTGAGTCTTCTTTGGAAGGTGGCAGGGATGCAGCAACCCACACAACCAAGCCATTCCCACCTCACCAATGTGGAGAACCTGAGAGACGGTGCCTCCCTCCCCCGCGGGATTTTCTGTGGTCTCAGACCCCACAGCAGCTTCTGTGCTCACCCAGCAGGGGGCAGCCTGAGCTCAGGCGCCATCTTCCCAGCACCTGCTTAGGAGACGGGACAGATCGGTACCTAGCCCCCTCACTGCCCACTGCAGGGTGGGCACGGTGCCCACTTGCTGGTGGCAGCAGCACCAGAGAAACAGGATGCACCAGGAGGCTGTAAAAAAAGGCTGTTTTGAGTTCTCCCTAAGCCGTGATGGTGCTGCCTGGCAGATGCTCAGCCCTGGCATGCTGCCACACTCACCCTCTGTAGCATCCCGAGACTAAGGATCATCTCCTTCTCATCCCATTGCAGCCTGCTCACCCTGCTTCTACTCACTGTTTCTCTGAGGCATAGAATCCTGGACCCCAGAGCTGGAAGGGACTTGGTTCCTGCTAGTGCCGGAGTTGCCATTTCAAATAACTTCAAAGGGCAGGCAGGGAGCCTGAATCTGTGAAGCTGACTTAGGATAATATGGCAGGAAATGGTAGTGGCTAGGCCGAACTGGGGAAAAGAGCCTTGTGCAAAGGCATCTAAATTTAATTGTTTTGCTAACTGTGAGTAAGATAAAATGCAGCTATAGGCTGAGTTGGGACATGAGTTGGCTGCCAGTTTCCTCCCTGTCCAGTCCACCCCTACACCTTCGAGATGGGCAAACGAAGGTCCAGAGAGGGCCCAAGATAGGGCCTGATTCCCTTCTCACCAGAATCCAGTTCTTCAGTGCTGTTTGTTCCTCGGGGGCACAGGGCAAATATTAAACAGAGAGAGTTGGGGGTGGCGGGGACGTCTAGCTTCGCCTGCCCCACGGCTGCTGATCAGTCTTGGATTGCTTCATTTCCTTCCTTGGCCACAGATCTCCTGTTTGGAGAAAGCAGCCTCCTCCAGAATACAGGGCACTCCTTTTCCTCAGAATGAGTCACAGCCTCCAAGCAGACTTGTGGACAGCTTACTCGGAGACAGAATTCTCCACTCCCACTGCTTTTTCCAATGAATACCTCCAGTGGTGGGGCTCCACTGCCTTGGGCCACCGCCCTAGGGCTGCGAACTTTAATGTACTCAGGTTTTTCTCTCCTTAAAATGAATTCCTACAGAGAAACACTCAGGGGTCTTCTGGCCTTGATTCTTCAGATCTCATTAAAAAAAAAAAAAAAAAAAAAAAAGATACAGATTAGAAGCATAAAGTGCTGTTTTCTCGTAAGGTGTGAAGGCCGCAGGAGTGTGGCCGGTACTTGTCGTGGCTCTGCAGGTACCAAGAGTGGTTCTTCAGAAATCCAAGCTTGTGCCTGCATTGCCTCCATCTCCAGGAGAATCAGCAGGCCATGCTGAGCTTGGTGGAGATGCTTCATTAGGGCAGGAAACCTGAACCTCAGTCTCCTGGGTAGCAGGAACTGGGTTGTGGCCCCATTACCAATCATAGAGACACCTTTGGGACCTGGGGTAAGTATTTATGATACAGCTAGTCACGTGAAGAAAGAGGGGAGGATGAGGACACAACCAAGGCCACTGTCACAGAGCTCCTGCCCACCTAGCACCTCCCAACCTCCCAACCAACATGTGCAAAAGATGGCCAGAGTCCTGAAAAACTGGTCTCGAAAGGACATTGTCTCGAGTATACCTTTGAGAGGAGGAAACAGAACATTTACCTATTTGTTCAAGGAAAAAGAAACAGAAAAAGAAAAAAACAGAGACGAATAAGATTAGCTACCTGCAAGGCATGGTAGGAACAGGATGGAAATAAAGGGAATGAGGGGGAATGAGACTTCTAGGAATATCTCTTTTTGTTTATTTTCTTTTATTTTTAGCAGAGATGGGGGTTCCTTATGTTGCCCAGCTGGTCTTGAACTCCTGGGCTCAAGCTATCCTCCTGCCTCCACCTCCCAAAGTGCTGGGATTACAGGTGTGAGTTACCACACTCAGTCCTCTTTTTGTTCTGACCTGACTTAAAATCATTTTAATATTTCACAACTCAAATACAAATAAAACTCACAAGGACAGGGAAAACCCTAAAGTTGAATACAAACAGAAACAAGCAAATAAAATGTACCCTTTGACTTCTATCTTACCACTTTGTAGTAAAAATAGTTAATCCCAGTAACATGCTAAACATTTTCTAGTTTCATTTAACCCTTGCAACATCCCTAAATGGTAGGTACGATGACTATTCTAGTTTTACAAAACGGGAATTGCCCTTCAGGAAGGAGGCAAAGGAAGCTCCCAAGCTCCCAGGGACTTGAACTCATGTTTTGCACCAGATTTTTTACTAGATCTCAATTCCGAAATCCTATTCCATCTTCAGCTCTGAGCCAGGCATAGAAGGATGATTTAGTGTCTCTGAGTTCCAAGAATCTACAACACTTAACATCTCAGTGACAAACTTTTAACATCCTGAGGTTATACATAAGGGAATGAATAATTCCTTTATCATTCATACAGATTTAAAGGCCAGGCCGGCATGGTGGCTCACACCTGTAATTTCAGCACTTTGGGAGGCTGAGGTGGGTGGATCACGAGGTCAGGAGTTCGAGACCAGCCTGGCCAACATGGTGAAACCCTGTTTCTACTAAAAATAAAACAAATGAGCTGGGCATGATGGCAGGAGCCTGTAATCCCAGCTACTTGGGAGGCTGAGGCAGGAGAATCTCTTGAACCCGGGTGGCGGAAGTTGCAGCGAGCCGAGATCGTGCCACTGCACTCCAGCTGGGGTGACAGTGCGAGACTCTGTCTCAAAAACAAAACAAAACAAAAAGATTTAAAGACCAAAAAGATTTTAGAAATTCTGGGCACTCCGTGTGGTCTGCTTTCCTGGACGATATGGGATTTTAGGTAGGTATAGAAAAGGAGCTGGAGAATTCCAGAGAGCAGAAGACACTTGGAGCGAAGGGCTGAAAGGGGCTTGGTGTGTTAAGCGCAAAGGCTTCCGGCCAGGCGCGGTGGCTCAAGCCTGTAATCCCAGCACTTTGGGAGGCCGAGATGGGCGGATCGCGAGGTCAGGAGATCAAGACCATCCTGGCTAACCCGGTGAAACCCCGTCTCTACTAAAAAATACAAAAAAACTAGCCGGGCGAGGTGGCGGGCGCCTGTAGTCCCAGCTACTCGGGAGGCTGAGGCAGGAGAATGGCGGGAACCCAGGAGGCGGAGCTTGCAGTGAGCTGAAATCCAGCCACTGCACTCCAGCCTGGGCGACAGAGCGAGACTCCGTCTCAAAAAAAAAAAAAAAAAAAACACAAAAAGAGCAAAGGCTTCTGCATAGGAATGAACAACACAGTAGGACGTCCATCACGCTGCTGGATGACTCTCAATATAAGAGTTCCAAGTCAAGGCGAACGTCATGGAAGGAAGATGTCCACAATGAGGCCGGGGTGAGGTTGGTAAATTCCAGTTCCTAACTTTAGCCCTTAGACAGCTACATTTAGATATTGGATATTTGCTGCCCCTTTCAATTACTGGGCTGCAAGTAATTACTTCTCCAATTACCTAGGAGAAGGCAGAGGCTACATTCTGGATCTACGACTAAAAAATGTTTTTGCAAAAAACGTTTGCTCCTTTGGTTGTTTTTGCTTTTCTCTTTCATCTCTACTTCCTCAGCCACTCCCTGTTTGCTGAGCTGAAAAGCAAGTTCTCAGCCCTGCCATCTCTTTCGAAAGCCAGCTTGCCTGTAGCCCCCAGGGGCGAGGAGAGGTGCTAGAAGAAAACACTTCTCCCCTTCTGGGTCCCTTCCGAGCTGGAGGTGGTGCTCAGTGGGGACAATGAGAAAAAAATGGGAAAGCAAAAAGGCTTTGTGGGAAAGGAGAGTGGCCACATACCAGCGCTGGGTCTAGCTGGAGGGCAAGCAGGAAACACGAACAAAATGAAAACGTGGAGAATTCCTATCAGACCACTGCTTCACTGTATCCCAAGTTTTAATCAGGACGAATGTTCAGATAAACCAGAAAAATCCTTGAAACGAGGACAAAGGCAACATTTGAGCCTCAAGTCGCTGCTTCCCATTGTCATCCCCTTTGGAAACAACAAAAAATATCCCACATGTCTGACCAGACTGGCCAACATGGTGAAACCCCGTCTCTACTAAAAGTACAAAAATTAGCCAGGTGTGGTGGCAGGTGCCTGTGGGCAAGGCTGAGGGATGAGAATCACTTGAATCCAGGAGGCAGAGGTTGCAGTGAGCCGAGATTGTGCCACTCTGTATGTGTGTGTGTGTGTGTGTTTGTGTGTGTATACACACACACACATACATCCCACATCTCCCACAGGATAAAGTCCGTATCTGGTCTGCTTTGATCGTTTCCTCCCTGTCATCATTGACCCTGTGTCCTCCTGGCACCTCTGCCCAAGCCTTGTCCAGCAGCCCCTTGCCCTGGATTCCCACACCAGGCTACAGCTCTCCGTCCACGCCCCCCATCCCCACGGGGAACATGCTTCCTCTTGCAGCCCGCTTCAGGACCAGCCCACACACCACCTCCTCCAGGGGCACTGGGTCCCCGGAAGGTGGTGGCTCCTCCTCCCGACTCCAGGCACTCTGACACCACTTTGTCAGTGTGTGGTTTTCACATCCTGTCCTAGTGGTATGTTTGTCTTTTCGCCCCCAGATTCACAGCTTCCTAAATGAAGGAGCTAAGTATTGCTCTTTTCTTTAACCTAGAACAAGATACAGTTTCTGATCATACTTAATATTTGATGAACAGATGTTTTCCTTTAAAGTTTCACTTAAACTTTTAAAACCTCAAACCACAGTAAGAAATACATCTGACATTACCACCCAGACTCACACACACATGCCACTGAATCAAAAGTTTCATTAAATAATACTCTGTTGGAAGCATTCTGATATTTTCTTTAATTCCATTTTTTTTCCTTTTAATTACATTTATTTTAATGCTGAATTTACTCCCGTGCCATAAGTTTTTGTTTCTTCAGTTTCTTCTGGGATATCTTTTTCTTCTGGGCAACCTCCTCTTCTGGTTTAGGAACAATCTGTTCCTTTTCAGTAAGGATCATCTCAATGTGGCAGGGAGAGCTCATGTATGGGTTAATCCAACCATGAGCTCTGTAGGTCCGTCGGCGCATCTTAGGTGCTTTGTTCACTTGGATATGCTCGATGACCAGAGAATCTACATCTAAACCCTTAAGTTCAGCATTACGCTCTGCGTTTTTAAGCATGCGCAGCAAAAATTCAGCACTCTTTTTGGGCCACCGACCTTGTGTCCAGCCCCACTGCTTGGCCTGGGCACACCTGCCAACTCCACCATTGTAACGTCGGACTGGTACGCACTGTTTCTGTAAAGTGACATCTTTCAGATACTTCGTGGCTTTTCGAATATGCATACCCTTGACGGCCTGGGCAGTTTCACGAGTGTTCTCAAAGTCAACACGAAGATTGGAACCTCTTGATTTGCATGATTTCGTGGGGTTCTCCAGGTCAAGTGAATAGCGAACCATTTTCATAGATGATTACCTCAGGCCGCTTAGGGAAAGAGCTTAATTCCATTTTTTAAAAAGTGCTTGTTGGGACTTGTAGGTGGAAAGCCATGGTCATAAAGTGTACAGAGAAGCTGTCATTGCTAAAGTGAGAGAAGCTTTGCTTCCAAGCTAGGATCAGGTTAGGATTAAACTATAAACAAATGAGGGCCTCCGCTTGCTCTGATCTGCAGACTGAGAGAGTCTGGCCTCATTAAGAAGTACAAGCCAAGGCGGGACTTACTGACAACGGTGACGGACTTCAACCTGGGGCCTGCTCGTTGCAGCTTTCCTGTTCAGTGCCTTATATCTTTCCTTCACTCCTTTAACACACCCGTCCCTACCCCACGAAGATGCCCCAAACTGTGCCTGGTTCCCCAGCGATATTTTGTGCACAGCTCTCTGATGGCTCTTGTCACACTGTACTGTAATGCGAATCTTTTTTAGATGGCTAGCTCTTCAGCTGAGCTGCTGGAGGGAGCCTGGTCAGGGAAATGCTGGCCAAAAAGAGTGTGTGAATGGGAGGAGAGGAACTGTTGCATCTTGGGGTCTAGAAGTGCCCATCTCTTCCCTGTTGTTGCCTGGGGAGGGGGTCACCACTGGCTCTGGAGCCACAGCAGGGAGACGCAGGCCCGGGCACACCATGGTGGAGGAGAAGGGCAGGGAGCAGTGATGTCATTCAATTACAGAACTCGGTTATCCCTTAACTTTGTATAGCTACTTCACCACTTAATAAATTTTTTGTTTGTTTGTTCGAGACAGTGTCTCACTCTGTCACCCAGGATGGAGTGCAGTGGTATGATCTCAGCTTGCTGCAGCCTCTGCCTCCCAGGTTCAGCATTTAACATCTCAGTGACCAACATTTAACATCCTGAGGTTATACATAAGGGAATGAATAATTCCTTTATCATTCATAAAGATTTAAAGACCAGGCCTGGCACGGTGGGTCATACCTGGAATCCCAGCACTTTGGGAGGCCAAGGAGGGTGGATTACTTGAGGGCAGCAATTCAAGACCAGCCTGACCTACATGGTAAAAACCTGACTCTACTAAAAATGCAAAAATTAACCAGGCTTGGTGGTGTACGCCTGCAATCCCAACTACTCGAGAGGCTGAGCCAGGAGAATCGCTTGAACCTGGGAGGCAGAGGTTGCAGTGAGCTGAGATCCACCACTCCACTCCAGCCTGGGCAACAGAGCAAGACTCCATCTCAAAAACAAAACAAAACAAAACAAAAACCCCAGGCTGGGCATGGTGGCTCATGCCTATAATCCCAGCATTTTGGGAGGCTGAGGCGGGCGGATCACTTGCAGTTAGGACTTCGAGACTAGCCTGGCCAACATGGCGAAACCCCGTCTCTACTAAAAAATACAAAAATAAGCCAGGCATGGTTGCACATGCCCGCAGTCCCAGCTACTTGGGAGGCTGAGGCAAGAGAATCGCTTGAATCTGGGAGGAGGAGGTTGTAGCGAGCAGAGATAGCACCACTACACTCCAGCCTGGGCGACAGAGCGAGAATGTCTCAAAATAAAAAATTAGAAAAAGAAGAAGAAGAAGAAGAAAGAAAGAAGAAGAAGAAAGAAAGAAGAAGAAGAAAGAAGAAGAAGAAGGAGGAGGAGGAGGAGGAAGAAGAAGGAAGAAGAAGAAGAAGAAAGAGGAAGAAGAAGAAAGAAGATGAAGAAGAAGATGAAGACGAAGAAGACGACGATGAAGAAGAAAGAAGATGAAGAAGACAACGAAGACAAAGACGACGACGACGAAGAAGAAGAGACAAAACCAAACCAAAGAAAATGCATGACTGCTCCTCTTAATTATTTACCTAGCTCTGTTTTGTTACATATTATAGTTGTAACCCACAAGCAATAGATAAAATGTCACTAGATATAATGTTTGTGGCCGGGCACAGTAGCTCACTCCTGCAATCCCAGCACTTTGGGAGACCGAGGCAGGCGGATCACCTGAGGTCAGGAGTTCAAGACCAGCCTGGCCAACATTGTGAAACCCAGTATCTATTAAAAATACAAAAAATTAGCCAAGCGTGGTGGCACGCACCTATAACCCCAGCTACTTGGGGGGCTGAGGCAGGAGAATCACTTGAACCTGGGAGGCTGCAGTGAGCTCATTGCATTGGGCAACAAGAGTAAAATGCTGTCTCAAGGCTGGGCGCGGTGGCTCACGCCTGTAATCCCAGCACTTTGAGAGGCCAAGGCGGGCAGATCATGAGGTCAGGAGATTGAGACCATCCTGGCTAACATGGTGAAACCCTGTCTCTACTAAAACTACAAAAAAAATTAGCCAGGCGTGGTGGCGGGTGCCTGTAGTTCCAGCTACTCAGGAGGCTGAGGCAGGAGAATGGTGTGAACCCGGGAGGCAGAGCTTGCAGTGAGCCGAGATTGCACCACTGCACTCCAGCCTGGGTGACAGAGCAAGACTCCATCTGAAAACAAAACAAAAACAAAAACAAACAAACAAACAAAAGTCTCCCTCAAATTCATGCTGATATCTAATTCCCAACGTGATAACTTTTGGAGGTGCGGCCTTTGGGAGGTGATGCAGTCATGAGGGTGGAGACCTCATGAATGGGATTAGTGCCCTTATAAAAGAGACCACCAGAGAGCTTCCTCTCCCCTTCCTTCCAGGACACAGTGAGAAGCCAGCTGTCTATGGACCAGAAAGCAGGCCCTCAGCACACATCGATTCTGCTGGCGTTTTGATCTTGGACTTTTCAGCCTCCCTGTGAGAAATGAGTTTCTGTTGCTTACAGGTCACCTGGTCTATAGTCCTCTGTTACAGCAGCCTGAACGAACCAAGACACCCAGGTACACATTGCCAAAAAAATTACGGCCTAGCCCACATTCTCAGAAGCTTACAGTCTTCCTTTAAGTAAAGTTACATGGGAAGACCATGCACTGTGGAGCAAAAAGGGCCTGAGTTGAGACTAGCTCTCCCGCTTGTCATGCTGTGGTCTTGAGAAGCACCTGAACTCTTCGGAGCCCCTTTCTCCTCATCTGTGGAATTCGGGTAACTATGCCATTCCCCAGGCTTGCTGCCAGGAGGAGAATGAGGGGAGAGACTTGGGAGCAGCTCACATTCCTGAGGAAGTTAACTTTCTAAGGTAGCCACATGAGGCCACTTGCCTCAGTGCTCAGGAGGTGGTGGTGACAAACTGGACGGGGCAGAGAACATTTTTTCCCCTGGTGAAACAGTGGAAAATAAAGCTGGACAGACAGTGGAGGGCGCTGTCATGGAAAGCTGCAGCCAGACAGAATGGTCTGGAGTTTGTCTTGCAGGCAGCGGCAGTGGGGGAAGCCTTTGTGAAACTCATGGTTCAGCAGCTGAGTCTCGCCGCCTATGTAGGTTGGGTGCCGTGGGGTGAGACTGGAGGCTGGGACCTGAGAGGTGTCAAGGGCTGCCTGTGGACTCAGCCTGGGGCAGTGGGAGGGGCAGGGATGGAAGGCAGGCCACAGGAGTGAAAATAGGGCCCCGGTTCTAGGGCGCTGTTTCCCCTGCATCTTGCTCTCTGCCTTTCTCCTCTTGTCCTTTGGTCTCCACCCCTATCCCCACCTCCCAAATGCTTCAGAGCATAAAGGTGCTGCCCAGTCAAAATCACCCCCACAAACTCCAGGTGAACTTGGTCTGGGCAGCTTTGAGTGGGTCATGAGTGGAGGAAGGGCAGGCCCACTCTTTCCTTAGTATATGAGTGAGAAAAGTGACTGCTGGTTAGATCTCACAGGAAGCCAGAGCCACGTGGCAGCACCTGACTTCAACACGGCTGCAGCACAGCCCGCGGGGTGAGAAGCTGACACCTCTGGGCCTGCTGAGGCAGGCTGCTCCTTCTACACCAGGTCAGGGAAATCAGGTCACCCGCCCCAACAGTCTGCCAGACGCTGGGGACTGACTGCTGCCTCTGGGACATCCACCACAAAGGATTCATGGACTCAGTGACAGGGCCAGGCACCTGGCTGAGGATCTCAAACTGGTGCGGCCCACGGGCCCATTCAATCTATAGATGGGTTTTGTGCAGCCAACACCGTCCTTCTTGTCTACCTCTTGTATATGCATTCTGGACTTGCCCCCGAGCTTATGAATTTACCAACCCCATCTTAGCAGGGCATGAAGAAATGCAAGGCACTCCAGGAGCTGCTGATTTTGCTGGGTAAGCAAAACAAGTATACAGGCAAAGAGGGCAGACGATGGCAGACCCAATGCATGGGGCAGGCATCCGCACTTCTGAGTTGAATTTAGAGAAGAGATCTTCTCTTCTCCAGAGGTGAGGTGCACACTGGGCCTGGGGGAAGTAAACCCTGGGATGAGCATGGGAGAGGGAGGTTCCCCAGTGGGGAAGGACATGAGGGCGTGGACTGGAGAAAATCTGCATAGCTGGGCCCCATTCCACAGAGGGCCCCGAGAGGTGTCTGCTGGATAAGGGAGTGATGATGAAGGCACATGGGGAAAGTGTACAGGACTGGGTCACCCAAGACTCAGTAATCTGGAAAAGGTGGCAGAGTGGGGAGCTCTGATTTGGGAGAGGCACTGATTTGGGAGAAATCTCAGAGGATGTAAAGACTGATACTGTGTGGAAGTTGGATGCAAAGGACTCCAGGCTTGAAGCTTCAGAGTATGTAAGAGAGGTGCATCTCTGGTTATTGAAGCAGGGGAATCATGAGAGGGCGGCTGCTCAGGGTGGGAGGTGAGAAGCTGAGACATTTTGGTTTAAATGTTATATTTGACAGAAGAGATGCTCACATTGAGAGCTATGGGCCAGGAGATGGAGGCCTGGTGGAAACGTGCATGTGGAGGTGGTGATTTAGGGCAGGGATGGATTCGGTGAAGCCCCGATTCGGTGAAAAGAATGTGGAGGGACAGATACTGGGGATGAGGAAGAAGGAAACTGCTGCAGAGCTGGAGAGGTGGGGTGTACACAGATGTCAGGGGAGAAGACAGTCCTAGGGAAGTGCTCTATTAGCATGATCAATTGCAGAGGTTTCAGAAAGAGTGCTGAGAAGAGGCTGGGGCGTCTGAAGCTAAGGGGCAATAGGAGTTTCAGCAGGGTTGCGGAAGGGGGCACTACCTTTCAGGGTAGAGGAGAGCAGGCAGAGGGGAAGGAAGGTGGACTGGTAGAGACTGCTGTCTCAGGGAGCAGGCAGTGGAAGTGATGGGTACGATCAAGCGGGAAGCACAGATGTTTGGAGGCAAAAGGGAAGGAGACAGTGAGCAGGAAGTACTGAATTTGCTGAGGACAAAGGAGAAAATGACACAGAAAGAGGCAGATGAGGTGGACGGGGTAGATGGAGAGGCTAATCTTGGATTTCACAACAGGCTGCATCCCCTATCCCTCCATTGTGTGCCAGGCCTGCCAGCTTGTGCCTGGCCCCACTACCCCCCAGCCTTGGTCTTTATTCTTGTGGTTAGGTAGCATGGAAGTCAGGCAACTGGATGGACCAGGCACTCTCTGAGAATGGCCGGGATGTTCATAGCTCAGGGCTGGGATCCAGAGCACCAGCAATTATTCTTTTTCCTGTTTGCTACTGATTCTTCTCTTCTTCCTCTATCATAGGGTCCATCAACGCTGGTGGCTAGAAATCATCCAGAGGGCTGTAAACATTCGCGAGGCACTAAGTGGTCCCTGTTTTGGCCCAGGCAGCAGCAGACAAACGGGAAGTGAAAGTGGGTAACCACTGGAAGGTGAGGGCGAGGGCTGGTGTCATCTCCAGCGCTGTTGGCAGCGACAGCTATGAGCCGGCCTTTGCCAACATGGTGAGTAACTACAGATTTAAAATTCCTAGCAGCAAAGCTGTGTCTCTTCAGGGTTTGGTTACCCACGCTGACCCCATAACAACCACCACGCCAACAGCAGGGAACATCAACAAGCAAGGAGGTGACCATGAGGATGACCTTGCCGTAAAAACAACCACACATCCCACACCCCTGAGGAATGAGGCACCCACCAGCTGGGTCTTGTAGGGCTGTTCCAGAAAGCGCAGGCTGGGAGGAGGATGCAGTAAGGAAAGAGGCCAGGGTCTAAATGGAAAGGGTCATTGTAAGGGAGAGACGGCCGGGCGCGGTGGCTCAAGCCTGTAATCCCAGCACT
This sequence comes from Macaca fascicularis, assembly GCF_037993035.2. NCBI lineage: Eukaryota > Metazoa > Chordata > Mammalia > Primates > Cercopithecidae > Macaca > Macaca fascicularis. The sequence goes on from NC_088387.1 coordinate 19,635,885, forward strand.
TTGGGAGGCCGAGATGGGCGGATCACGAGGTCAGGAGATCGAGACCATCCTGGCTAACACGGTGAAACCCCGTCTCTACTAAAAATACAAAAAGCTAGCTGGGTGAGGTGGCGCGCGCCTGTAGTCCCAGCTACTTGGGAGGCTGAGGCAGGAGAATGGCGTGAACCCGGGAGGCGGAGCTTGCAGTGAGCTGAGATCCGGCCACTGCACTCCAGCCCGGGCAACACAGCGAGACTCCGTCTCAAAAACAAAAAACAAAAAAAAAAAAAAAAAAAGAAAGGGAGAGACAGGCTTGTTCATCAATGACCACTACAGAGTTGGAAAGAGAAGGCAAAGAAAATGCCATACTACTGAGGATCAGTGTCCAGAGGTTTCATTCTATTGAAAGTTAGAGACGCCAAAGCTGGGGTTAATGTTGGTAACGGAGATACGGATGGGCCATGACGCCACCAGCCATGTGTAATCAGAAGGGGATTGAAAAACATCCCCAGCCTTGAAACTGACATCTTCTCTTATGTGCTGGGTGGACATTTGGCAATATCATATAAAATGAAAACATTTGCATAGCCCATGACCCAGAGAGTCCACTTGCATAAGGACATGCTTTATAATGGTCTATTCCACGGCAGATAATAAAAGAAGGCATGCAGGAAGATCTATATGCAGTGACGTGCAAAGGTATCAACAAGTTGCGGAATCCCATGGTATGATTTCATTTGGTTAAAAAAAAAAAAAAGAAAAAAGGTATATACTACATATTATAGTAAAAATACCTTATATGTGTGTGTATATTACAAGTAATGATTATAAGTGTGTGTGGGGGGGTTAGACTAGAACGTTAGAAAGTTGAGATTCTAAGGAGGAGCACTTTTCACTTGATATTCTTCTCTACGGTATAGTTTTTACATGAGTGTTTTTTTTTTTTTTTTGACGGAGTCTCACTTTGTCTCCCATGATGGAGTGCAATGGCGTGATCTCAGCTCACTGCAACTTCCACCTCCTGGGTTAAGCGATTTTCATGCCTCAGCTTCCTGAGTAGTTGGGATTATAGGCATGCCCGGCTAATTTTGTTTTTTTTGATACCGAGTTTCGCTCTTGTTACCCAGGCTGGAGTGCAATGGTGTGATCGCGGCTCACTGCAACGTCCGCCTCCCGAGTTCAAGCAACTCTCCTGCCTCAGACTCCCTGAGCAGCTGAGATTACAGGCATGCTTCACCATGTCTGGCTAATTTTTTGTATTTTTAGTAGAGACGGGGTTTCTCCATGTTGGCCAGACTGGTCTTAAACTCCTGACCTCAGGTGATCCAGCCGCCTTGGCCTCCCAAAGTGCTAGGATGACAAGCATGAGCCACTGCACCCGGCGAGCATGTATTATTTTTATAATAATTTAAAAAAATCTTGAGCTCCTCTTGCCCTAAACTATTTCCCCTATTAGTCTGGTTGTTTTAATGCACATATATTGTGAAATAATCAGAATACAAGTCTGATAAATATGAATTCTAGTGGGGACAATGGAATAGGGTATTTGCAATTGAAATCACTGCATGAAGTACTCTCTCCCTTGTTCCTTTTCTTTCCCTTCTCTGGCCTGAATGTCCCATCCCTACCCCCATCCCTGTAAGTCACTCCTCTGGCTTAAATGGGAAGTTAACACAGGGTGGCAGGAAGAACAGCAGACTTGGAGTCTCTCATGCGTTGCCTGCCACGGCCCCCTGTGCAGGACTCCAGGCCCTACTCTAACACTTGCTATTTGCCCAACTGTAGGCTCTCAGACCCTCATGTCCCTGTGATAGCATTAAAAAAAAAAAAAAAAAAAAAAACTTGCTCTGCCTACATCACACAGATGTGAAGATAAAATGAAACAATGCCTTTGAAGGTATCTGGAAACAGAAGAGAGTCCTATACATATATTTAAGGTTTTTACAAATCAGCATTAACATTTGATTTTATAACCATCATTAAAAAGGGAAAAGTAAATGGGTGGAGAGGGAGGAGTAAAAAAAACAAAACAAAATGTAGAGGCAGTATTCAAAGTCACAGTTAAAAATTTCATATTCCCTGCAGGTGGTGGGTGCTGAATGGTTGAATAAATGAACAGTCCTCAAATGGATATATTTTGGGGCAATAGTAAGTTGCCCCCCCAGAAGAAAATCACTTTTGGAAAATAAAACTGGGAAGAATCTGTGCAAAATGGATGAGACCAGCCACAGAAGCACTTCATCCTAAAATATGGTAAAGGTGGTATATACAAAATTAGGCCGGGTGCAGTGGGTTATAGCTGTAATTCCAGAACTTTGGGAGGCCTGTGTGGGTGGATTGCTTGAGCCCTGGCATTTGAGACCAACCTGGGCAACATGGTAAAACCCAGTCTCTACAAAAAATATAAAAATTAGCCATTCGTGGTGGCATGCAACTGTAGTACCAGGTATGGGGAGACTGAGGAAGGAGGATCACCTGAACCTGGGAGGTCAAGGCTGCAGCGAGCTCAGATTGCACCACTGTACTCCAGCCTGGGCAACAGAGTGAGGCCTTGTGACAAAAACCAAAAAACAAAAACAACAACTTGGATTGGACTGGGCAGGGTGGCTCACACCTGTAATCTGAACAACTTGGGAGGCCGAGGTGGGTGGATCACTTGAGGTCAGGAGTTTTAGACCAGCCTGGACAACATGGTTAAACCCTGTCTCTACTAAAATTACAAAAATTAGTCGGGTATGGTGGTGGGAGCCTATAGTCTCAGCTACTCAGGAGGCTGAGGTGGGAGAATTGCTTGAACCCAGGAGGCAGAGGTTGCAGTGAGCCGAGATTGCGCCACTGCACTGCAGCCTGGATGATGGAGCAAGACTCCATCGCAAAAACTAACTAACTAAATAAATAAAAACAAAATAACAAAACTGGGGGATACCCAAATCCAATCAATATTCAAATAAGTGTTTGCTAAATGCCAGGGATAGTGCTATGCATTTTACTTATTTAAGTCTCATAACAACCCTATTATCGCCACTTTACAGAAGAATGGGAGGCACAGAGAAGTTAAGCAATTTGCCCAACCTCATAGCACGTAAATGGTAGACGAGATTCTAATTTCTAATAGTCTGGCCCCAGGGCCCATGTGCTAAGCTATCCCTTACCTAGAACACTACGAATGCTTGCTCAGAGAAACAGGACTTAAAATAGAAAAAAGTGGTGTTTTTTGAACATCTGACTGAAAAGGAATGTGTTAACATGTTGTTTCTAAACTTACCAGGTAACAAGAGTCATTCTTCTTGTGATTGCTTCCCAAACTGCAGCAGGCTGTTCCCCCATGAATCACATGGGGATCTTGTTAGAATGCAGATTCTCACTCAGCAGGTCTGGGGTGGGAAGGCTCTAGGCAGAAGGCAAGAGGGTCCCCATCATTGGAGATGGACTTCCCCACTGAAAATGAAGAAACTGGCTTCTGCTCAGAACCTCAGTCTCCCATGAGGCAGTTCCTAACAGTGGAAGCCTCTCTTTGAGTGCCCCAAACACCTGAATTTCTGGACCAGGAAAGCTGAGGTGCAGCCCCAGGCCCTCCTCCCTCCCTGAAAACTCAGCCTTTTGTGCCCAGCAAGCTCTGTGGGGGTCTTGTTGGGGAGCTTTCTCTTGCTGAACGGATCAGACGAGTGAGGGGCACTGACCCTGGAAAAGGGATGCTGGGGAGCAGGAGGCTCTGCAGTGGTGGAGTGGACTGCACAGCGAGTGGTCTGGCACAGTCTCCTGTGCCGTGGTCTGCAGAGAGAGGCAATGATAAATAAGGATGAACTGGAAGATGAGGTGTGCGGTTCATGTACAGAAGTGGCAGGTCTGTCGGGGGAAAGGAGAGATTGACTTTGCCTCCTTGGCTGTTGTATTCATGGCCCGTCCTCAGTGTGAAACTCAACGCAAGAAGGAGTTTGTGCCCCATAAAGGCATGGGCTGGTCAATCTTGTTGATCCACTAGATCCATAGCAGGCTATTTATTGACTGAACAGACAAATGAATGAAAGGCTAGGGAAGCCATACAAAGCCAGATGCTATTACCCTCCACCTCCTCCTGGGATGACTGTGGGGATGACTCACGTCCTGCTGCCCCCTCACTTTCTCAGCCTAAAACCACACATCCTGGACTGTGCAGGCAGCAAACTGACCCTTCCTTTTCCGCTGCAGGAGCTTCATTACACACAGTTCCCAAGTTTCCAGCAAGTTGCCTTTCTTCCCCGTTTAAGAGCTGAGAAAACTGGGCCTTGGGGAAAACAAGAAGTCCCAGTTTAAGTCACCAGAGATGTCTTTCTAAAGAAGCATTCAGGATGCTGTGCTAGCCAGAAGCTGGCTCCAGAGACACCTGGACCATTTCAAGCTCTAAGAACTGTGTTTCTGTTCCCTCTGTCTGGCTCCTACGCCATATCACGCCCACATGTGTGAACTCAAAGCCAAAGGGAAGAGACCAGGCCATGTGCAGCTAGGACGGAGGCATGTAAAATCTGGAGAGGGTAGAACAACCTCCCATCCTCCTGTGTTGGCAGAGAAATGGACCGACCAGTTTGCCTGGCACAACCAAAACTCAGCTTTCTTGCTGTGGGATGCTGGCCTGAGACCAGTCTCAACCAGTCTCCATATCAGGGCTTGGCTGTCTGGGTGCTTGAAAGTACCCTTCCCCCACCCGATCCCAAGCGTCCCTTGGACCCTGCCAGGACAGAGCCACAGATGCCGGGGAAATGGGAAATGTCTGGAGACAGAGAGGACAGCCACATCCAAAGCCGGTAGGAAAGTGGTGGTGGTGACATGTGCCCCTTGCTTGAAACATTATTTTGAACTTATGTCCCGTAGGAATTGACTACAGGTGGGTTTTGTCTTGCAAGATAGGTTTCCTTTCTTGAGAAGTCTCAAGAGAACAGTTTTCAGTAACTCTAAGACATGGTTAGACCACTGCAACAACTTTATTTCTGGAGAGAATATGTGCTCTGGCTTCCTGCCTCTTCCTACTCTGGGGAAACTGGGGCCAATCTTGAAGACTGATCTCCTAGAAATGTCCTTTTTTTATTCCGACAGGGTTTGACGCAGCTCAAAATACAGGCTGTAAAAGCAACAGAGTTAATAAAAATGAGGGGGAAAGGAGGAGGAAGTAAATGTGTTAACTTAAGTGCAAATAAGAGTTGGCGCCTAGGGCAATCATACTTGCCTCAGCACTTTTTGGCATCCTGGGAAAAGGCACTTACAATCTTGAAACTTGTCAGGTTCTTCGCAGCCTTAACTGTCGCTGCCTTCTCTGTACCTCCATTTCTCTGTCTATAAAGTAAGGGGAAAATACTTCATCCGAGATTTGAGAGCATCACCTGAGACAATGCATGCAGAGCACCTGAAACAGTGCCTGGCACACAGTAAGCATTCAACTGCATCACAGATATTATTATTATTTTGAGATGGAGTTTCGCTCATGTTGCCCAGGCTGGAGTGCAATGGCATGATCTTGGCTCACCACAACCTCCGCCTCCCGGGTTCAAGGGATTCTTCCGCCTCAGCCTCCCAAGTAGCTGGGATTATAGGCATGCGCCACCACACCCAGCTAATTTTTGTATTTTTAGTAGAGACGGGATTTCTCCATGTCGATCAGGCTGGTCTCGAACTCCCGTCCTCAAGTGATCCACCCGCCTTGGCCTCCCAAAGTGCTGGGATTACAAGCTTGAGCCACCGTGCCCAGCCACAGGTATTATTATTATCTCATTCATCTGGGGATGGGGGAGGGCATTGGTGGGTGGAAAGGCGCTGGTTTTCCTTTACTGGAAGGCTCCTACCTTCTCTTCCCTGGATGCTCTTGCCCCTGCTCCCATTCAAGTCCTCATAGACGGCCTCTGAAGCCGCCTTTGTTCCTGGTCTGGCTCCAGAACGTTCCCATGCCCACTTGAGCTCCCTCTGCTTCAAGTAGACTATTTCCAGGATGTGTACTTCATGTACATTGAACAGTGACCTCAAATGCATTTCCTTGACTGTGCCTCTCTGAACTAAAAAGTGCAGAAATGGCATTATTTCCTTCTTTTGTCTGGTCTTCCGCAGGGCTAGGTTGAGATCAGGGGAGAGTACCTTTCCTAGCTCTCGGCAGCTCAACTCCACCTAATTAGTGAATGATGGACATGTCCCCAAGAAGACTCCAAACCCACAGTGCCCGGCGTGGTGTTCTGCAGCATGCCACAGGTCATCTTGTTCTGTCCTCTCTGAGGGTGAGGTTGGGGAGGGACCCTCAGCTCACAGGCTTAGTGACAGTGACTCACCAAAGATCCTGTGGGCAGTCAGGGTCTGGGCCAGACCAGTGAGCCCATTCACATGGCATGAGCCGCAACCCTTTTTCTCTTCCTCCAGCAGCAGCCTGCTTTGTGTGTCCCCTCACTATGAGCCGTGGGAGAAATCTGAAAGAGCTTGGATCAGAGGGCAGGGAGAAGAAGGTGGTCCTGACATCTGACACATACTTCATTTTAAACATGGGCTATGTATGACAGGCCTTCAGCTAGTTATTGAACAAAGAGAATAAGAGCCCTTTTAGAAGGGCTTTACATATATTCATTCATTTGGTCCTCACAACAGCACTGTGAGTTAGATATCTCAGTCTCTCCCCTTTACAGACCAGGAAACTGAGGCAGAGAATTTATTTACCTATGGTCACAGGAATAGTAATAGAGCAGGTGGTTTAGTCTTACAGTCTATGTGTTTAAACGCTAGACCAAACCACCGCCCTAAGATACTAGAGGGTGTTTGTGCCAGTGCCTGGATTCTAAGTGGTTAGACTCTCTTTAGGATCTCTGACCTGTTACCCCAGCATTCAGAGATAAGTTCAGAAACAATGCCATTTGTGCATGAACTGACAACTGACGGTCCTCCTACCTCCTACTTCTATTTAAAAGGCACTGTTACTTCTTTCCACAGGCAGACCCCTACCTCTCCTCCCTTAGGGGAGGATGAAGGTGTCCCAGCCAAGGAAGGTCCTGGTCTCCAAGGGCTGTACCCTACTGGTCCTGAGGCAAAGCAGTGAGGGCCCACCCCGGTTCCTCACCTCCCTTTCTACCCTTTCTGCCCAGAGGCAGAGGCATCTCAGTGTTGGAAAGACAAGGATTTCTTCCTAAAAAGGAAGGATTATACTATATCAGAGTCTGAAGATAGTTTTCACTTGCAACGCAAGGGAATTCCTTAGAATCTCCACCGTATGATTTCTCTGCAAACCCACTCCGATGGGGCTGGAGAGTGCTCTCTCACTCAGATGGATCTCTCAGGGCTTGTCCAGCAAGTGTTTGCCAACTTGAAGAGCTACCTACTATCACAGACCTATAAAAGTACACCCGTGGACAGACTGAAAACAAACACACACACACACACACACAACCGCACACTGGGAGAAGTTCTAGGCAATTTCCTCGCAAATAACTGCTTTGAAAATTACTGTTTTAAATGGGCAGAACACGAAGGACTTTGAACAGATCATCCTTTTTACTCAATGTTTTCCTAACCTTGAAGTGAAGGTGGAGGGAACAGTACGTTTTAAGGTGCCAGGATTACACTAAGGGGTCAGTGCTCCCGGATATGAACTTTCTTTTTCAGACCGACCTTGGGACCTACAACTTTGTAAGTTGCTCATACAACTCCATCAAATGTTATAGGTAGGTCAGAGGACATTCAGGTTGTTTAATCCTCTATAAATGACTCAGGCAGCAACAATTTACAATGTCTCTGTTTCTGCTATACAGTGCCCTCCTGCTAGAGATGGCAAAAATGTGGGGAGGGCTTCACAGCATTCTAAGACGGGCATTTCTGGCTGGAATTTTGAAATCTCACTACAATCCTGACAAGAGACCACGACCTTAATCTTCCATGGCACGACTGGTTAGTCTTGATCTTAAGCCAAATAATCAACCCCCAAATGTGTATTAACACATCTAAATAAGGTCAAAACTACTCTATATACCACGCAGGGGGCCAGAAATCAATCTTTTCCTCAAAAGGATAAGCTTTCAGGATGCAATAACATCCCCTTCCACCCTTTTCTACATCCTAAAACAGGAATATTCACGGTAACAGCAAAGCGGAAATCAGCTTTTCCTGACCATGTACTGAATTCTAGTCACATTCATACACCTTAATTCATTTAATTCCAGCCACAGGGTAGGCAGCCACTGTTAACATTTTACAATTGTGAGAACGCAGAGATCTGGGACTTGCTCAAGGTGACACACTGCAGCAAGGAGGCAGAATTTGAATCCGAAGCAGTGTCCCTCCCCCTCGCCACAGCTGCGGCGTTACAAACACAGGTCAGTCACGGAGAAATTAATGACCCACAGCCATCCTTGCAGCTCTGCGCCATAACTGGGGAGACAAGCTGGTTCCCGTGACTCTTCAGTCTTTCTGTTTTCATCCAAGTGCATGACTGCGGGAGCAAAGCGACCACGTGAGCATCCCCCCCTCCTTCCCCAGGCGAGGGACAGTGCCAGGCCAAGGACAAGTCACAGGTGCAACAACGTGCCAGAACTGGATCCGGAGCCCCAGGGCGCAAGATCTCCCGCAGCGTCACCCGGCAGACGGGACGGGTGTGGCCACCGGGCGCGGCAGGTCATGCGTGCGCTGAAAGTGCGGCTGGAGGCGCGGACGGCTTTCCAGAGCCCCGAGAGAGGAGCTAGGAATGACTTTGGTCGCAGCCTCTGTAACCCCGCATGACGGCCTCCAGGGTGACGGCGAGGTCCCCCTCGCTCTCTGGCGGTAATCAGCCGGCGGGGCCAGACAGTGCGGAGATTCCAGGGCGAGGCCGCCGGGAGGGGGCTGTCCCACCCCACGTGGACCGGCTCCCTGCTAGGGGCGTGGCCGCCGGCGCGGGAAGGGCCAATGAGCGCCACCGTCAGGCTCACCCGGCTGGGCACGCCGGGCCGAGGAGGGCTGCGTCATGCCGGGGGCGGGGCTCCGGGGCCGGCGCGAGGCGCGGCGGGTCACGCGGGTCGCGGCGCGGGCTATAAGTAGGGGCCGGCGGCGTGCTCCGCTAGAGTGATGGCTGCCGGCGTTCGCTGCGTGCTTCTTCTTCTCGGCTGCTGAGGCCCCCCGCGGCTGCTTCCTGGATAAGTCGTGAGTCCAGCGGAGCTGTCCCCGGTGCCGCCGACCCGGGCCGTGTGCTCGCCGACCGCAGGTGCGACCCGTGGCTCCCGCTGCCGCCTCGATCTCCTCGTCTCCCGCTCCGCCCTCCCTTTTCCCTGGTGAGTAGTGGCGCCGCCTCGTAAAGGCTCTTTCTTCTCCCGGGGGCCGGGCGCGGACGCCGTGGCGCTGGAGGCAGCCGGCGTGGGCGGCGCGACTGGCTTCTCTCGTTGCAGCTGGCCGCCTCCACTCCGCCCGTCCGCCCGCCCGCGGGCCTTTTTGGCGGTCCCTGGGCGGCGCGCGCGGGAACGGCCCTTTTCCGGTTTTCGCGCGGAGGGCGCGCGCGGGCTGGCAGCGCAGTGGCTGGGCTGGGCTGGGCTGGGCTGGGCGCGCGCGGGCCGCGGAGGACCCTGAGCCACGTGCCCGGCCGTCTCGCGCGTGCTACTGGGGATGGGGGTCTGGAGTAGCCCGCAGGGGCCACTGCGGGGCCCCGGGCGCGTGGGCAGAGCGGGGTACCCCACTGGCCCCCCAGGGCCACGCAGCTATTGTTATTTTCCCCCTCCCCCGCAGGATGAACTTGCGTCCTTTTTCTTCTCCGCCATGGAATTCTGCTCCGTGCTTTTAGCCCTCCTGAGCCAAAGAAACCCCAGACAACAGATGCCCATACGCAGCGTATAGCAGTAACTCCCCAGTTCGGTTTCTGTGCCGTAGTTTACAGTATTTAATTTTATATAATATATATTATTTATTATAGCATTTTTGATACCTCATATTCTGTTTACACATCTTGAAAGCCGCTCAGTAGTTCTCTTACTAAACAACCACTACTCTAGAGAATGGCAACGCTGATTACCAGTACTACAGCTGCTACCGCCGCTTCTGGTCCTTTGGTGGACTACCTATGGATGCTCATCCTGGGCTTCGTTATTGCATTTGTCTTGGCATTCTCCGTGGGAGCCAATGATGTAGCAAATTCTTTTGGTACAGCTGTGGGCTCGGGTGTAGTGACCCTGAAGCAAGCCTGCATCCTAGCTAGCATCTTTGAAACAGTGGGCTCTGTCTTACTGGGGGCCAAAGTGAGCGAAACCATCCGGAAGGGCTTGATTGACGTGGAGATGTACAACTCGACTCAAGGGCTGCTGATGGCCGGCTCAGTCAGTGCTATGTTTGGTAAGTTCTTTTTAGGTTTTGTCCTCTTTGTGGTGGGTGAGCAAATTTGTATCATGGGTGGTTCCATTTTTGTGCTTAACCTTTCAGATTAACCTTTCTGAATGCGCCACTTACATAATGGAATTTTGCCATTTACTTAATAAAACTTGACTGTTTCAGGTTCTGCTGTGTGGCAACTCGTTGCTTCGTTTTTGAAGCTCCCCATTTCTGGAACTCATTGTATTGTTGGTGCAACCATTGGTTTCTCCCTCGTGGCAAAGGGGCAGGAGGGTGTCAAGTGGTCTGAACTGATAAAAATTGGTATGTTTAATTCCAAATGGCTTGTTCATTTTCGTGTTTGTCGTTTGTTACCATGGCATTAGATATGGGAGTATGTGTTCTAACGTGGAGGGACAGACCAAAGAATTTTGAACTCTTAAACATTTAAAAGTGGTTTCTGGTTTCTGATTTTCATTATTTGATATTTTTTCTTAATGTGTTCTATTCCAGTGATGTCTTGGTTCGTGTCCCCACTGCTTTCTGGAATTATGTCTGGAATTTTATTCTTCCTAGTTCGTGCATTCATCCTCCATAAGGTAACCTTTCTCCCCTGTATGAAGACCTTTCATGGAGCACACCCAATCGATTTCAAACCCAGTGGTATTTTCGCAGATGTGATTGGTGTATAGATATGTGGCCTTGAAAAGTTAAAAAAAGTTATTTATTCTGTGCGTGTCTTGTATGTTGTGGAGTTCTCTGAAAGCAAGTTTTTAATACTCAAGAGGTCAGTCAGGAAGGAAGAATTGAATACTATGATGTGCCAAGAAATAGGAGAAGCTGGGAGCAAAAAAATACAGAAATTTATTTTGGGTGGCTTTGTGTAGCTGTATACAGATTATTTGTTTAAACCACCATTATATTCAGGCTAATATAATGCGTAAGCTTGGAGTTCAAGACAGTGTTCCCTGTGGCTTTTTTAGTAAGCTGCCAGTTAAATGGGTCTCTGCAGTGCTGATTATCATAACCAGTTTATAAGCTTCTAGATGAGGACTCTGCCTCCCATGGTGACTTGAACTCCAATTTCTCAGAACAGGTGAAAAGAACCAGTTAAAGGTAGTTTTTGGCTAAAAAAAAAAAAAACAATTCAGGCAGCCATTTAATTTCCTGTCCATTTGAAAATCCCTTTTAAGTGACCCAATAGCATTTCTTTGATCAAGAAGTCATGCTGGCTGCAGAATAAATGTTGACAGGGGATTATGTTGGCATAGCACTGAGTTACGGTGAGAATAAATGCATTTTTCTCAGGACACAAAGTTGTCCTTTTTCTAAGGTGAATGGCTCTTAACGATCCATTGTAAGTTCTTAAAAATGTTCCTAAACTCTAGAAATCTGAGTGAGATAGCATAAATCCCGGCAGGTAAAAATGTGTGCAGACCCACTTGTCTGGTCTAGTCTAGTTCTAAGCTTCTCTAGGGAAAGATTTGTCTCTTCTCTGTAGAAATTCTATGACTAGTAAAGTGATTCACTGATCACTTTTCCATAGCTGGAATCTGGCAGAATAGAGCAGTTTAACACTTTGAAAACTTGAAATATCTTTAGCTTGGTATAATTTGAGAGTAAACAGTTCATTGATGTTCATGAACTCTTAAGTTTGGTACTGTTTTATTCAGCAGACAGGTGCAATGAGCATCTACCTTCCCACTCCCTACAACTGTAGTGTACGATACTAGGGTGCTTAACTTAGAGGCTCACCAGTAGTGATGGACCAGATTGTTTTTTTTAGTGTTTTTATTAGAACCCTGTATCTTGCTACTTAACAGAGAGTCAGAAGCATTAGTAGGATCTCCTGCTGTGAATTCCTGCTTGGTACAGGTTTATACTGGCCCTGCGTTGATTACTGAGTAGTAGATGATTTTGTTTTTGGAGAGGGTTTGTGTGTTTCGCCTCCACAAAACACTTATTCCCCAGAGGGGGAATGGTGGTGCTCCGAGGTGCAAAGAAGGATTCTCAGGTGCCCAGAACCTCTCATTTGAGGAATGCATACCCCCGCGGTGTTAGTGAGAGCTGAAGTTAGATACAGTAACTGATTTCTTAATTGTGTAGGTCTTATATGGGTATGGGAATGGGCATGATCAAATGATGAGGAACGATTGGCATAGTGTTTAGAACAGTATTGACTTTGAGGATCTTCCCCCACTCTGTGCACGCGCACACACACACTCTTGCAGGCCAATCCCTCAGTAACAGGAGTTTTTCAGATGAGTATGAATATTTCTGCTTCCTTTTAGGAGTTAAATTTCAAGAAAATATCCTTAGACTGGTAAGCTTTGGGTATCCTAACTGCTAAAATCTGAATATTTGGCCATTAAGATACATTCCAACTCTTAAATGTCTATCTTGAAAATTAAGATTAAAATGACTTTTTTTTTTAATTTCAAAAAATTGCTTGTAAACGTTTTCTATTCTCTGAATGTTTGTTCCAAGCATGTTGGGAATCTGGTGGGAACAGACAGAATGGAGGTGAGTTAGTTCTGTTTAGGACTGGCATTGCACAGAAGGAATACTCGTCAGTGCTCCTGTTGAGTATTTTTAAATTCTAGTCAAAGAAAACAGAAATAAGGCTTTTGGCATTCTCATTTGTTAGAAATATATCTAGGATATCTTCCCTTTTCTTTAGACAAAACCAGAATATCCAATACGTAAAAGCGAACTATTCTGGTGAAGATGGGGGGTTTTGTGAAGAACTTCTTTCCCATCCCACATGACTAGACGAGGAGGCATTCACATTATTTCCAGGTGAAGTTTTACTTGTGTGTTAGGTGGATCTGTACAATGATGAGAGACCTTCCTTGTTTTACCTTCTTCCTAGACTCTCCGGAACTTTCTCCGGAACTTTTGTTATTTTTTTTAAACCGTGAACCTGTATTCCGTAATAAACTATTGGTATAGTAGTGTAATTCATACCCTACCCCATCCCCAACAACTTTGCGTAGAGAGTACCTCAGATTTGTTTACCTCGGGGAATACTTAATTGGGCTATAATACAGGATAATAAATACACAGGCTGCTACTTCTGACTAGTCAGTTACAATTTGATTTATAGATAACCATAATATCTTTCAAAATCTATTGAGAAGTCCCCACATAATGTCTTTAAAACCCTAAAGGGTTTTAATTTTGGGGGGTGGAAGTCTTGGGTTGGGTTTTTTGGAGGCCTTTTTTTTTTTTTTTTTTTTTTGAGACAGAGTCTCACTCTGTCGCCCAGGCTGGAATGCAGTGGCACGATCTGGGCTCACTGCAACCTCCGCCTCCCGGGCTCAAGCAATTCTCCTGCCTCAGCCTCCTGAGTAGCCGGGATTACAGGTGCTTGCCACCACGCCCAACTACTATTTTTGTATTTTTAGTAGAGACAGGGTTTCACCATGTTGGTCAAGCTGGTCTCGAACTCCTGATCTCACGTGCTCTGTCCGCCTTGGCCTCCCGAAGTGCTGGGATTACAGGCTTGAGCCACCGCACCTGGCCCTTTTTTTTTTTAAGAAGCGAAGTCTTGCCCTGTCACCCAGGCTGGAGTACGATGACTTAATTGTAGCTCACTGCAGCCTTGACCTCCCAGGCTCAAGCAATCCTCCTGCCTCAGCCTCCAGAGTAGCTGGGACTACAGGTGTGTGCCACCACATCTGGCTAACTTTTCATATTTTATAGAGGTGGGGTCTTCCTCTGTTGCTCAAGTTGGTCTTGAACTTCTGGGCTCAAGCCATCCCCCTGTCTCATCCTCCCAAAGTGCTGGGATTACAGACAGATGTGAGCCACCACCACACCTGACCTGCATTTTCTTAAGACTAGTCTTTAGAATAAAAATACACACCTTAGTTTCCTCATTTTGTTGACTGCCCTCAGAGTTTGGAGTTGGTTATTCAAGGATGTTTAACAGTTCTTGGTTTCTGTAGGCTATTGTTTTTGTTTTGACTGTTTCACTATCTGTTAACATTCTCTATTAAACTATAGGTAAGAGTTAAATTTTAGAGTGGTTTTCAGTGAGCACCCGTCTCTGCTAATTTGAAATGGTACCTTTACTTTACACTTGGGTCTGCGCTTTCCCTTGTTTCATTGCTCTTAAGCTACTGACTTTCCAGTGTATTGATTATTGGTAGAAGCTATAGGGTTTTACTCTGTTTTTTCTCCCCAAGATTTTCCATTGGAATTGTGATCAAGATAGCATTAAGCCTTCCCATGTATGTATTCAGATCTTTGCTCCCAATTTTTTTTTTAGGTTAAGGTCTTTATAAAGATTTTAGCCTTCCTATGTATGTATTCAGATCTTTGCTCCCAATTTTTTTTTTTTTTTTTCCTGAAAGGGAGTCTTGCTCTGTTGCCCAGGCTGGAGTGAGGTGGCCCAATCTCCGCTCACTGTAACCTCCACCTCCCAGGTTCAAGTGATCCTCCTGCCTCAGCCTCCTGAGTGGCTGGGACTACAGATGCTTGCCACCACGTCCGGCTAATTTTTTGTATTTTTAGTAGAGACAGGGTTTCACCGTATTACGTAGGATGGTCTCGATCTCCTGACCTCATGATTCTCCTGCCTTGGCCTCCCAAAGTGCTGGGATTACAGGTGTGAGCCACCACGCCCAGCCTCCTCCCATTCTTTTGGTGTTTGACTTGGGTGTTCTCCTATAGAATTAATACATACTAGGTATGGTAGAGTTCTTATTTTTAGTCACTGGCCTTACTGTTCCTTAAACATTTCAAATTTTTGACTCAGGGCCTTTGCACTTGCTGATACCTCTGTCTGGAACATTCAGCACCCAATTAATCAGGTGGTTTGCCCCTTCTGTACCCCTAGTTAATGTACACAACTTGCTAGCTTACTACATTTATGTCATGCTCATTCCTTGACTCTTCCCCACCCGAATGGTGCCCCCCCATCACTCCCCTCTTACCCTTCTTTATTTTTCTTCACAGCATTTGTCACTATTTTACATTATTCCATACTAGAAGGTGAGTGTCAGTTCTATTAGAACAGAAACTTGGTCTTACTCCCTCCTGTATTTCAGTGCGCAGAATAGTGCTTGGCACACAGTCTGTTGAGTGAGTGGATGACCTTGTGTGCAATCAGTTATTATCGTTGAACTTTGGTAAAGCATTAATTATGGCATCTTTGTCAGATGTTTAGATAAGATGGTTGCCGTAGGTATAGTCTGCATGTTGTATTTTTAGTCTTTGAAGGTATGAAGTCAGGTAAGCAAGATCCTAACATAGTCTGTTTCTTGACATCTCTTACAGACGTAGAGTATAGCCTATCCTCAGGTGTGTGCTCAAGTTTACATTAGGGCTTTTGGGTACCTTAGAATGTGGGTATTGCAATCTTTATTCAGGATGTTATCAGTCACTGGTACAGTTAGCTTTGTTATTAAAAATAGAAAAAAAAAAAAAAAAAAACAGGTAGAAGTTGGAATTAGCCTTTGTAGGAAGAATTCCCGGCGCAAATGCAGGAAAAACCCAGTTGTCCTTGGAAACTGCTCTGGAGGAAGAGTTATTGGCACTATAATTCCCAAACCTACCCTATTAAGAGATTCTGTGAAAATGGGTTAACCTTTATACCTTTTAAGATACTGATCTTAATAATGTTTTACAGGCAGATCCAGTTCCTAATGGTTTGCGAGCTTTGCCAGTTTTCTATGCCTGCACAGTTGGAATAAACCTCTTTTCCATCATGTATACTGGAGCACCGTGTAAGTAACTATCAAAATATTTAAATGTGAATTTAAAGTTGTTTACAAAACTTGCATTAAATGCCCAATTTACCCCTTTTTGCTTTACAGGGCTGAAATCTCCTAGAAGGTGGCTGGCCTGCGCCCATTTCAGAAGGCTGCAGGCTAGTGTACGCTGAGTTAACCTAGATAGTTTTTCAACCAAAGAGACCTGCTCAGATTCTAAATCACTACAGACCTTTCCTCTTTAGTCTTCACAGGATCCACTGATAATAGGATCATCTCCTTCCCTTTCTCCTGTCTATGCTAAAAATGCTGGAATTAATACTGACCTCAACTACTGAAGTCATTAGTTATATCTGATCTTCAGTAATCAGTCGTTTAGGACTGGTTTGCTGGATATTCTCATTTTTCTCTCCCAAATGGAGATACTATTGTTTCTAAGTACTAAACTTCCATGAATCTGCTTGAATGAGAAGAGTTGGGATGTTTACCACCTGCTCTAAGTGCACTTGGAAGAAGAATTCATGCAGCTAAGAGGAAAAATAATTTGTGAGAATATAAAGGTTGAAATGTTGATGACTTTCATGTTTGGGACTAAGGCAAGGCATGGATTAAATTATGGTGCTACAAGTTTAGCAACAACAAAAGATGGGTAACTTATAACTGGCAAGACAGTACAGTTTTGGTATCTTGGCTCATTTGACCTGATAGTCTGTGACTACATAGGCAGTGATTTTTATTCTTTATACTGTGACCCACTGGATGAAATAGAGGACGCATGTGTATGTATGCAGAGAGAAAGATAACTGAAAGAGTTTCGTGAAGCCACTTATGCTTACTATGTGCTGTGCACCCATATTTTCAAATTCTGTCTCTCTCTTTTTTTTTTTTTTTAACATTTGTTGTGGCCCACTGAAATGATTTCAGTTTTGACTAATGGGTTGTGACTTGCTTAAACCACACTGAAGTGGTAAGTTGCTGACCCAAAATAGAGTTAGCTAAATATTTTTATTTTTTGTTTATTTTTTTGAGACAGTTTTGCTCTTGTTGCCCAGGCTGGAGTGCAGTGGCATGATTTTGGCTCACCACAACCTCCAGCTCCCGGGTTCAAGCAATTCTCCTGCCTCAGTCTCCCAAGTAGCTGGGATTATAGGCATGTGCCACCACACCCAGCTAATTTTTTATTTTTAGTAGAGAGGAGGTTTCTCCATGTTGGTCAAGCTGATCTCCAACTCCTGACCTCAGGTGATCCACCTGCCTCAGCCTCCCAAAGTGCTGGGATTACAGGCATGATCACCACACCCAGCCAATAGTTTAATTTTTTATCTTATTTTAGATTCAGGGATTATATGTGCATTTTGTTAGATGGAGCTAAGTATTTTTAATCTTGCTTTTATTCTTGGAATGATCAGGAACAAAACAGACAAGTTTAAGAAAATATTGTTCTTAGGATATACTGAACTCATGTGCAGGTGAAGAGAAGCTTGTATGCCAGATTTCCATTGTAAAATGAGTTATTTGTGATGAACTAAAAAGTCTCCTATTGAGGCTCTTAGCACTCATTGTTAACGTGGTAGAAGCAAAGCTCAGAGTTGAGTTAAATTAGAATCATTTTGAAAACAGAAACTTAGATATTTTTGTTCTGTCCTTTATGGATCATTTATGAGAAAAACCAATCTCTTCCCCTTTTGACTTGGAATGTAGACCAACTTGTGATAGACAATACTTTCATGTATATTTTAGTTTGTGTGACCACATGATCAAAACTGAAAGGAGAAATTAAAATGAAAAGATGTATAGTCACCATAGAGTTATAGTTTGGTGCCAGATGCTGTGGCTCATGCTTGTAATCCCAGCACTTTGGGAGGCCGAGGTGGGTGGATCATGAGGTCAGGAGTTCAAGACCAGCCTGGCCAAGATGGCGAAACCTTGTCTCTACTAAAAACTACAAAAACTAACCCAGTGTGGTGGCAGGCGCCTGTAATCCCAGCTACTTGGGAGGCTGAGGCATGAGAATCACTTGAACCTGGGAGGTGGAGGTTGCAGTGAGCCAAGATCGTGCCACTGCACTCCAGCCTGGGCAACAGTACGTCTCAAAAAAAAAAAAAAAAAAAATTTTGAAGGGACCTCAATTTGTTTCTGATTGATTGATTGATTGATTTTTTGAGACGGAGTCTCGCCCTGTCACCCAGGCTGGAGTGCATTGGTGCGATCTTGGCTCACTGCAACCTCCACCTCCCGGGTTCGAGCAGTTCTCCTGCTTCAGCCTCTTGAGTAGAGTAGCTGGGATTACACATGTGCATTACCACGCCCCAGCTAATTTTTGTATTTTTAGTAGAGACATGGTTTCACCATGTTGGCCAGGCTGGTCTCGAACTCTTGACCTCAGGTGATCCACCCACCTCAGCCTCCCAAAGTGCTGGGATTACAGGCGTGAGCCGCCGCGTCTGGCCTTGTATCTGTTTTTAAAGATTAATCATTTCGGGGTTTAATAGAATTTCCAGTTTATAAGTACAGTCACTGACTTCATGGTTCAGTCTTCAGTTATTTGACTTTTTGATGGGTTTATAGGTACATAACCTCATTGTAAGTTGAGGAACATCTGTGATTTCATACATAGCAAGCAAAATAAAGCAAAACAAGCAGAAGTAACTAAGCTATTTCTAGATATCAACTACAGATCATTATAATATCTTTTATATATATATATATATATTTTTCCCCCCCCAGGGATGGGGTCTTGCTGTGTTGCCCAGGCTGGCCTGGTATTCCTGGGCTTAGGGGGTTCTCCCACTTCAGTCTCCTGAGTAGCTAGAGATCATTATAACATCTGTTAGACTTAAATAGGATTATATAGTGCTTTACTTCTTTTTTGTTTTTGTGATGGAGTTTCACTCTTGTCACCAGGCTGGATGGAGTGCAGTGGCGCGATCTTGGCTCACTGTAACTTCCACCTCCTGAGTTCAAGTGATTCTCCTGCCTCAGCTTCCCGAGTAACTGGGATTACGGGTGCCCACCACCACATCTGGCTAATTTTTGTATTTTCAGTAGAGACGGGGTTTCACCAGGCTGGTCTTGAACTCCTGACCTCAGGTGCTCTGCCCATCTCAGCCTCCCAAAGTGCTGGGATTACAGGTGTGAGACACTGTGCCTGGCCGGTGCTTTACTTCTGTCTGTAACACAGGCTAATGGTTTGGAGCATACTGGCATGCATATGACAATCAGATAATGACTAATATTACGCATCCTTAAACCATGTGACCAGTGTTGCTAGGCAAGTCTTTTTTTAACGTAAGACTTATTAGTGAAATTACCACTAAACTGTGTGTGTGTGTGAAAGACGAAACTTTTTTTTTTTGAGACAAAGTCTCGCTTTGTCACGCAGGCTGGGGTGCAGTGGCGTGATCTCAGCTCACTGTAGCCTCCGTCCTGCACCCCCAGAGTCAAGTGATTCACCTCAGCCTCCCCAGTAGCTGGGACTACAGGCGCCCACCACCATGCCCGGCTAATTTTTTTGTGTAGTTTCAGTAGAGACGGGGTTTTGACATGTTGGCCAGGCTGGTCTTGAACGCCTGACCTCAAGTGATCTGCCTGCCTGGCCTCCCAAAGTGCTGGAATTACAGGCATGAGCCACCTTGCCTGGCCGAAAGACAAAACTTTTAAAACTATTCCTTCAATTACTAACTTTTGATAGATAATATCCTTGTTTTCTGTGTCTTTGATATTGCTTTCAAGGAGATAATCTCATTAAAGCATCTTACTAAAAGTAAAGGCCAGTACAATGAATATAATGAATATAATGAATATAATCACCTTTTTCTGTCAGCATGACAAATGTGACTACTGAGACATTGTTTTAACATTAAGTTTGGAGGTGGTAATGGAATATGTGGCAGTTATGATCATGAGCTAGGGAGTGGAACACTGTCTTTTTCATAGCTAGTCATAGGTCCTTAGCATGTAGTGATCCTTACTATCTTGCAAGGTGAAGAAAGGAAAAAGGCTATATGTTGAGAAGCATAGGACACTTGAGTCCCGCAGGTGTTCAGGTGGGCCGGGCTGGTGTGGGTTTTCAGATGATCATTGAGTTTTTCTCCCAAATTTGTATAGGCACTAGCACAGTAATCCTGTGCCCTTAAATCTGGCAGCAGTTGTCAAGGGTGATGGGCTGGCATGGGGAACGCCTCAGTCCCCGGAGGAGGGTTTACACAGTATTGCAGGGGGCTGTTGCCCTGGGGTTTTCAAGATTGCACCATTTTATCTCCTAGTGCTGGGCTTTGACAAACTTCCTCTGTGGGGTACCATCCTCATCTCGGTGGGATGTGCAGTTTTCTGTGCCCTTATCGTCTGGTTCTTTGTATGTCCCAGGATGAAGAGAAAAATTGAACGTAAGTAATAACTTATAACAGAAAAATTTATCTAATAATGTTGTGTTTCTTTTTTATTTGGCCACCTGTAAAAATCTATCAGGAGAGATTGGCAAAATAAGAGATTTTAAAGAGAAATTTGAGGATATGGGTTTGCTGTCCAAACTGTGTTCTTAAGTGGACCTACATGACCTAAGACCTAGTGATAGAGAGTATTCAACCTATGCTGTAGAGACAATCTGGGCATTGAATTTTTTTTTTTTTTAATGTTCCTTGGTCAGTTGCCAATGACATGATAGATAAATTGAGAAATCATAGCCTACATTTACTGAGAAGTACGAGGATACCTTAATGAAAAATAAGGGGTAGGTACAAGATATTTCCTTAGAGGTAAATACCCCACTACTTCTGTGTATAACTTCAGATTCAGACAAGCAAAGCTAAGTCTAATGTGTACATGTTGTATATGGGCGAGAATACATGTAGACATTGTGTTGCAGTGTACAATACAAATACATATACAAACACACATTGTGTGTCTGCTAGAATTGTAGCACAGATTCTAGAAGTAAACATTTTCAGGTGTCATGTGAAGGAATCGTTTAGGCCATTACAACACACTTCTGTAATACTGAGTAAATTTTGGTTAGTATCAGGCTTTTTTTCTTTTTTTTTTCCCCCTTAAAAGAATCATTTTCTGCCCTTTTCATCTATGTGAAGGCTGGGTTAGCAATTTGAAGTTTATCCTTTCGAAGGTGAGGGATGCACAGACTGCAGTGGCGTTAGGAAGAATGCTGCGTCACCGCAGCTGAACCGAGGGGCCTCCGAGAGGTTCTGTGCTAGTCTGGCTGTGCCGAGTGCACGGTGGAAACCAGGCTTTCAGGACTCTCTGACCTCATTTTCCCTCTCAGGGAGGAGATGAGATAAGTCTTGCTTTATGTTGGAAAGTCTGTAGTTGGAGGTGCCTGAACAGATAGGTCAGCATACTGAGCACTGGTATGAGAGAGAGGCAGAAGATACTCTGGTCTGCCTGTGGGATTTAGAGCCATGATGCACATCTTTTTGTTTTATAGAGATGGAAATTAAAGTTGTCGTCTTTAGTTCCCTGCATTGAGCTGTGCCACTTTGCTCGAATTGTTGGACTGAAATTTGAGAGAATCCTTTTTTCAAAAGAACAGAATTCGATACAGTTCAGATTTTTAGTTTCAGATTATCAGCCCCATGGTTGAGCTACTTTCCACTACAGAATGAGTCGGCAGGGAGCTAAGAAGGGTTCTTATAGCTGTAAAGGGTTGTAAAAATAAAAACAGAACAAGAATGTGCTACAGAAGCCCATAAAACCTAAAATATTTACAGGAAAACGTTGGGACCCCTGACGTAGGGTGGCCTGCATTGCTGGTGGTTCCCAGGTGAGAGCTGCTGGCAAATGATAAAGCAGGCAGGAAAAATGTTCCTGAATGTTAACTGAAGTTCACATACATTCTTGTTTTGAGATGAGTTTTTTGGGGGTGGAGGAAAAAGTAGCAGGGTCACAACCAAACCAAAAAAACCCTTTTTTTTTTTTCTAGGAGAAATAAAGTGTAGTCCTTCTGAAAGCCCCTTAATGGAAAAAAAGAATAGCTTGAAAGAAGACCATGAAGAAACAAAGTTGTCTGCCAGTGATATTGAAAGCAGGAATCCTGTTTCGGAGATAGGGCCTGCCGCTCTGCCCCTCCAGGCTGTGGTGGAGGAGAGAACAGTCTCATTCAAACTTGGAGATCTGGAGGAAGCTCCAGAGCGAGAGCGGCTTCCCAGCGTGGACTTGAAAGAGGAAACCAGCATAGATAGCACCGTGAATGGTGAGTTGGAATTCCTGCTTTCACTTTGTTACCTGCGGTGGTGAGGAGGTGATTGTTTTGGATCTGATGCTTTTTGTATTGAATGTCACCTTGGTGGTCTTGACTAGGTGCAGTGCAGTTGCCTAATGGGAACCTTGTCCAGTTCAGTCAAGCTGTCAGCAACCAAATAAACTCCAGTGGCCACTACCAGTATCACACCGTGCATAAGGATTCTGGCTTGTACAAAGAGCTGCTCCATAAATTACATCTGGCCAAGGTGGGAGATTGCATGGGAGACTCTGGTGACAAACCCTTAAGGCGCAATAATAGCTATACTTCCTATACCATGGCAATATGTGGCATGCCTCTGGATTCATTCCGTGCCAAAGAAGGTGAACAGAAGGGCGAAGAAATAGAGAAGCTGACGTGGCCTAATGCAGACTCCAGGAAGCGAATTCGAATGGACAGTTACACTAGTTACTGCAATGCTGTGTCTGACCTTCACTCGGCATCTGAGGTAGACATGAGTGTCAAGGCAGAGATGGGTTTAGGTGACAGAAAAGGAAGTCATGGCTCTCTAGAAGAATGGTATGACCAGGATAAGCCTGAAGTCTCTCTCCTCTTCCAGTTCCTGCAGATCCTTACAGCCTGCTTTGGCTCATTTGCCCATGGTGGCAATGACGTAAGGTCAGTTGACATTGATCTTAGTGTTGCTAACCCTATTTTTAAACTGTTTATCCTTGTCATAGCCTGTGCTTGTGGTAGTGGTACTCCTAGCATTTACGGGACCCCAAATAATCCAAATAGGATGAGGTAATAGCAGTTCTTGACATAATGAGACAGTACAGTTTTATTCTTCGGAGGAATTACAAACAATGTTTATTTTTGTAGTTGATAAATATAAACAGATACTCTTCACAGAGAAGGCTTTTGTCTATCAAGATGAGATTCAGTTCTTTGATAATGAATTGTGGCATGTAAGATAAGATGTAAGATGAAAAACTTAAGTTTTTCATATAGAATGATTTTGTAGTTTAGTTTGTAAACTGTTTATTGGAACCCGAGAGTTGCTTTAAGCTGCCTATAGGAGGAAAGAGGCCACCATTTGCGTGGCATTCCCTCCATCAGAGCTGTGTTCATATTTCTGTTGTATATGTTGGGGTTCCATTTATGTCCTTAGAAAAAAAGGCCCTTTTGCCAGATGAGCTTGAAAGCTGTACTTTAGACAACCTGGTAGGTCATTCAGCAGATTGGGTCTTGCCAAGATCTAGTTCTGCCTGAAAAGTCACTTCCGCCCTCTTTGTCTCTTCCAGCAATGCCATTGGGCCTCTGGTTGCTTTATATTTGGTTTATGACACGGGAGATGTTTCTTCAAAAGTGGCAACACCAATATGGCTTCTACTCTATGGTGGTGTTGGTATCTGTATTGGTCTGTGGGTCTGGGGAAGAAGAGTTATCCAGACCATGGGGAAGGATCTGACACCGATCACACCCTCTAGGTAAGTAGGTGGAGCAGGTTCTACAAATGTCAGTACTCATTTTTTTCGGAGATGTAATACTGTCGAGTGCTAACACAAATCTCTCGTTGAACGTAACCAAGTTCCTGATGTTCTTATTGTCGGTGTGTTCTTTTTAGATTTTACTTGTCTGGCCCTTAAACATTTTGGTCAGACATTTTACCCATTCAGCTCTGGGGGTCTCTGAAGAAAATGACTTTTCTGAGAAAGCTGTGTGTGCTAAGAGGGGATAGTTACATATACTTGCCTTTTATTTGTCTTTACTTGGGAGCTAAGACTCAATGTTTACCAAACTCTTCAAAATAAAAGTGCAAATGTTATTTAATAGTGGGATTTCAGAAAAACGTAAGACTTGAAACCTTCGAATAAGGAAACGGGGCATCCGTGGCCTGATTTAGATAAAGTAGATAGATCTTAGGGGTTATAGCACGTAAAGATGTCAGTGGAGGTTTTGTGACTGAATAGAACAAAACAGGACTGTGTTAACTTGAGACGTAGTGTTAGCTTCTCAAAAAAGTCAAACTCACTTCCTGACAAGAATCCTTTTGTGTCTATAGTGGCTTCAGTATTGAACTGGCATCTGCCCTCACTGTGGTGATTGCATCAAATATTGGCCTTCCCATCAGTACAACACATTGTAAAGTAAGTGTAATGCCAATGTGTGTCTTTCAAATGGTTCTTCTAATATGTAGGGTTTTTAATTTTACTTCTCTGATACTTTGATTTAGAAGGTTTTGTGCAATTGGAGTCTTGAAGAGTTCATAAATCTAGGACAAGCATACAATTTCTTGTGTCTGTTCTTGTTTAAGCAATTAAATAGATATTCTCCCCAAATAATAGAAACATTCTTTTATATAGAGCTTACTGTAATTTCTGGTTACTAACCTCTTCCTTTGTTACTTAATCCTCCCTCATTGTAGTCTCTTTATATAATATATATATATATTTTTAAAATCTCAGTCATTTCTACTTGGCACCATTATGTTTTATTTATTTACTTATGAGTTGGAGTCTTTCTCTGTGGCCCAGGCTGGAGTGCAGTGGCACAATCTCGGCTTACTGCAACCTCCGCCTCCTGGGCTCAAGTGATTCTTGTGCCTCAGCCTCCCAAGTAGGTGGGATTACAGGCACCTGCCACCATGCCTGGCTAATTTTTGTATTTTTAGTAGACACATGATTTCACCTTGTTGGCCAGGCCGGTCATGAACTCCTTCCTGACCTCAGGTGATCTACCTGGCTTGACCTCCCAAAGTTCTGGGATTAGATGCGTGAGCTACCGCTCCCGGCTGACACCATTATGTTCTTTGTCTTTGGGGAAGCCATTCAGAGCAGGGTAGGTGTGTGCTTAAAAACTGGTGGGTGCTTTAATTCTGGCCAGGTGGGTGTCTGCTGCCATTTGTGGTGGCTGAAGGCCTGGTATCTAATAAGTCTGTGAGGCTTGCCAAAATGTTGGCAAGGCAGTTTATTTACAGAAGGCACATATTCAGGGCCTCTCGGGATTGAAATACTGAGAAACAAAACAAATCTTAAGGTTGTCTGATGATAATCTAATAATTATAGGAAAAGAAAGAAACTGGTTTCCTTAAGAGCATTTAAGCTGGTCCATCATGGATCCTGCTGAGTCATCTATTTGCTGCCAGGTTGTGTCTCACAGCAATTGTTTATTAGGTTTAATATCAGCCACTCTGTAAATAATCTTAGGAAGACTTACAGCACAATTGGTTGTTAAAAGCAGTGTATAGGCCGGGCGCGGTGGCTCACGCCTGTAATCCCAGCACTCTGGGAGGCCGAGGCGGGTGGATCACGAGGTCAGGAGTTTGAGACCAGCCTGGCCAACATAGTGAAACCCCGTCTCTACTAAAAATACAAAAAATTAGCTGGGCATGGTGGCGGGTGCCTGTAATCCCAGCTACCTGGGAGGCTGAGGCAGGAGAATTACATGAAGCCGGGAAGCAGAGGTTGCAGTGAGCCGAGATTGTGCCACTGCAGCCTGGGCAACAGTGTGAGACTCTGTCTCAAAAAAATAAAATAAAATAAATAAATAAATAAATAAATAAATATATAAACAGTATATATTCATTAAATTTTAGTAGCTTAGAAGGGGAAAAGAAATAGTTCTTGTGTCCTTTTACTACCGTTAGTATAGATTATGATTGGATTTTCAAATTGCCTTCATTTTCCCATCTTAACCTATTGTAAACCAGCTTTCTTGGACTTGGTCTTGTCCAGGGGTCTGGGGCTCCTTGTCCAAACAGTCTCAGGTGTCTGTTTGCCAAAATACCATTGCCAGTTTAATTACCTGTTTCCTTGGTCTGTTTCTCTTTTAGGTGGGCTCTGTTGTGTCTGTTGGCTGGCTCCGGTCCAAGAAGGCTGTTGACTGGCGTCTCTTTCGTAACATTTTTATGGCCTGGTTTGTCACAGTCCCCATTTCTGGAGTTATCAGTGCTGCCATCATGGCAGTCTTCAGATACGTCATCCTCAGAATGTGAAGCTGTTTGAGATTAAAATTTGTGTCAATGTTTGGGACCACCTTAGGTATTCCTGCTCCCCTGAAGAATGATTACGGTGTTATTGAAGACTGACAAGAGTCTTTTTATTTGGGAGCCAGATGAGGGAAGTGTTACTTGTGCTATAATTGCTTTTGTGCTAAATATGAATTGTCTCAAAATTAGCTATGTAAAATAGCCAGGGTTCCACTGGCTCCTGCTGAGGTCCCCTTTCCTTCTGGGCTGTGAATTCCTGTACATATTTCTCTACTTTTTGTATCAGGCTTCAATTCCATTATGTTTTAATGTTGTCTCTGAAGATGACTTGTGATTTTTTTTTTTTTTTTAAGCAACCATGCAGAGCCATTTGACAGAGTATGCTCTGCTTCGTTGGTTTCACCAGCTTCTGCCCTAACATGCACAGGGATTTAACAACAAAAAAATATAACTAAAACTTCCCTTGTAGTCTCTTATATAAGTAGAGTCATTGGTACTCTGCCCTCCTGTCAGTAGTGGCAGGATCTATTGGCATATGTGGGAGCTTCTTAGAGGGATGAGGTTCTTTGAACACAGTGAAAATTTAAATTAGTAACTTTTTTGCAAGCAGTTCATTGACTGTTTCTGCTAAGAAGAAGTAAGAAGGAAAAGCCTTTTGGCAATCTTGGTTATTTCTTTAAGATTTCTGGCAGTGTGGGATGGATGAATGAAGTGGAATGTGAACTTTGGTCAAGTTAAATGGGACAGCCTTCCATGTTCATCTGTCTACCTCTTAACTGAATAAAAAAGCCTACAGTTTTTAGAAAATTTGTTCTCATGGTTTTCATTCATACTTGAATCATCTGGGCTTCTGATCAGTTCACCTTATATCATTTTTTTTTTTTTGAGACAGATTCTCACTGTGTCGCCCAGGCTGGAGTGCAGTGGTGTGATCTTGGCTCACTGCAAGCTCTGCCTCCCGGGTTCACGCCATTCTCCTGCCTCAGCCTCCCTAGTAGCTGGGACTACAGGTGCCCACCACCACGCCTGGCTAATTTGTATTTTTAGTAGAGACGGGGTTTCACCGTGTTAGCCAGGATGGTCTCGATCTCCTGACCTTGTAATCCGCCTGCCTTGGCCTCCCAAAGTGCTGGGATTACAGGCGTGAGCCACCGCGCCTAGCCTATCATTCTTAGGAGATATGAATATCTTAACAAGTGAGGGCTACTGTCCAACTTAAAGCTCCCCACTCCTCCCTGTTAACGTTTCTTGTGTCCCCAGAATATGCATGACATTATTCCATAGGGACTGTTGTAGCAACCTGGCATTTTCCCTCTTAGTCACACAGTCTATACACTTTCATGTTAGCACACATGGTATTGTTTTTTTTGTTTTGTTTTTTTCCAATTTTTTCTTTTGATACTTTTTTTTGTTTGTTTGTTTGTTTTTGTTTGTTTTTGTTTTTTGAGATGGAGTCTCGCTCTGTCCCCCAGGCTGGAGTGCAGTGGCGCGATCTCGGCTCACTGCAAGCTCCGCCTCCTGGGTTTACGCCATTCTCCTGCCTCAGCCTCCTGAGTAGCTGGGACTACAGGCGCCCGCCACCGCGCCCGGCTAATTTTTTGTATTTTTAGTAGAGACGGGGTTTCACCGTGGTCTCGATCTCCTGACCTTGTGATCCGCCCGCCTCGGCCTCCCAAAGTGCTGGGATTACAGGCGTGAGCCACCGCGCCCGGCCTCTTTTGATACTTTTTGTTTGTGTTTTTGAGATGGAGTCTCGCTGTGTCGCCAGGCTGGACACTGCAGTGGTGTGGTCTCGGCTCACTGCAACCTCAGCCTTCTGGTTTCAAGCAATTCTCCTGCCTCAGCCTCCTGAGTAGCTGGGACTACAGGCGCTCTCCACCACGTCTGGCTAATTTTTAGTAGAGACAAGCTTTCGGCATGTTGGCCGAGCTGGTCTCAAACTTTTGACCTCAAGTGATCCGCCTGACTTTGCCTCCCAAAGTGCTAGGATTATAGCCATGAGCCACTGCATCTAGCCTACTCATGGTTTTTAACAGCCAAAGATTTACTGTTGAATGGACAACTTTATTTTACTATTTTATGTAGATTGTTTTTAGCTTTGGTATTAGGGTAAACCCTTGAACAGTGTGGAGGTCGGGCACCAACCCCCGTGCAGTCAAAAAGCCATGTACAACTTTTGATTCTAAAAACTTGACTACTAATAGCCTACGGTTGACCAGAAGCCTTAGCAATAACATAAACAGTTGTGAACACATATTTCACATGTTATATGTATTATATACTGTATTATAATGTAAGTTAGAGAAAAGGAAATATTAAACCATAAGGAAGACACATTTACTATTTATTAAGTGGAAATGCATATAAAGGTCTTCATTCTTATCATCTTGAGTAGACTGAGGAGGAGAGGAGGAGTTGGTCTTGCTGTCTCAGGGATAGCAGAGATGAAAGTAAGTGCATATAAGCGGATTCTGCAGTTCAGACTAGTGTTCAAGGGACATCAGTACAAGGACAGCAAAAATGAGTAGGGGGCAATGTGTAGCTAAGTTCGTTTAAAAGTTCTCAGTATTGGATTCTTCAGTCCTGACCCATTATCTTTTTACCTTTGATCAGAAATTGATGAAAAGTACATTTCTTGGCAAACTAGATTGATAGTTCCTGTCCTGAGAGTGTGGGACAATACTTTTGAATTTTGAGTTTATTCAGAGCATTTCGCTAGAAACCAACACTGAGAATCTAAGGGTAAGGCAGTGCCTAGTCTGACCTCTGCCTGTAAGGTTAGGCCACTGGCTGGGTACATACCATTGTATCCTGTTGTCAGTTTAATGATCTTGCTGAAGACTTCTCCATGAATGTTTGCCATTTAGTGTCAGGCCTTACACTAAGTTTTTACATACATTTAATCCTCATGGCCTTTTGTGGTAGATCCTATCCTGATTTTGTACATGATGAAACTGACATGGAGAACATCTGTATTTGCCCAGTATTGTAAGTTAGCAGAGGATTGACGTTAGCTGTAGCCTTTGGGGCCGGCTGAAACTAGCTTTATGACTTTTTACTTGAGGGAAGGGAGGGAAGGGAGCTGTTGTAAAGGGCAACTGAGCATTAGGCCTTGAACTGAGGGTCTAGGGGGAGATCCTCAAGAGCTCTGGCACTGCCTTCTCTTCGTGCTGGATGACCTCACGTAAGCCCAGATCCTTTCAGAGCCCAGTGATTACATGGAGAAGAGGACCCTCCCTGGCATTTTCACTTGGCTCAGGACAGAACACCTGAGAAAATCCTTAGACCAAGCTTGTCCAGCTGAAGACAGTTTTTCCAGTGTGGGCCAGGGAAGTAAAAATATTGGACGCCCCTGACTACACCAAGGATGTGTTTCTGTAGACAGAGCAGGTAGACCTGGGGGAGAGGAGCCCCGAGAGCTAGGAAGGGACCAGACGAGAGAGGTTATATTTCTACTTCAGTTGTCTGCCATGGGGCAGGGACACATTGTGGTGAGAACCCTGGCTCTTTTTTTTTTTGGCATAGACATTGCCTTTTTTTTTTTTTTTTCTTTTTTTGAGACCAAGTTTCACTCTTGTTGCCCAACTGGAGTGCAATGGCGCGTTGTCGGCTCACTGCAATCTCTGCCTCCCAGGGTTCAAGCGATTCTCTTGCCTCAACCTCCTGAGTAGCTGGGATTACAGGCTTGCGCCACCACGCCTGACTAATTTTTGTATTTTAGTAGAGACAGGATTTCACCGCTTTGGCTAGGCGGGTCTCAGACTCCTGACCTCAGGTGAGCCACCTGCCTTGGCCTCCCAAAGTCCTGGGATTACAGGCATGAGCCACCGCATCCAACTAACATTGCCTTTTCTTAACCAAAAGTTTTGTTTATTTTAAATCAAGGTTGTATGTGCAAATTGAAGAGCCAGCTTGTCCAGCGAGGCTTGGAACAAAAACAGGTCTGCCAACATTTCCCTTTAATGAGGCAATCACTTTCTATTATTTTGGTATTTGCCTCTGTATATCTAAATGATACACTTGTGTTACTATTTCCCTCTCGCATTTTTTGGCTGAGTGTGGGTGACACTTCTGGGACTACTGGGCCTTTGTCTTGGGTAGGAGTTCACTAGGGGTGACTTTTGCTGTCCTCAGTCCCCATTTGTGACTCTCCCTTATCCCATTTATGGTAATAATATTTGGAGACATTTTCAGTTGTCACAGTCGGGGGATGGTGCTGACCAGAGAGGCTGCTGTAAGCATCCTACAGTACACAGGGCAACTCCACAACAGAAAATACCTGGGCTGAAATGTCAGTAGCGCGGAGGTTGAGAAACCCTGACATAGGGTGATCTGGTTGCGCTCTTTCCTTGGAGGAACCCCAGAGAAGCTTCAGAAGGCTAAAAGCCTGACTAATGAAAGTTCTAGGGCTCAGTGGGGGAAGTGGTCACCACGTATTTTAACCTCACTGTTTTCAGCCTAGACAGCCCATCCTTTGGGTGGCTTCAGTAGGCATGGGTTTAGTTACCACAGTTCAGGTAAATACCAGTCCCCTGACAACACAGCTCATATTTCAGTTACCGTGGTCTACTAACTGAGTAACTATAAAGCAAAGCCTTCAGTGTTAGCTCTTCAGTCCACAGATCACCTTTAGAAAACAATAGGCACATCATGATGGGTGATCTGTCATGTCACTTCCTTCAAAGTCTGTTGGTGATTGGCTACTGTACAGCTGTTACTCAGTTCACTCCAGATGAGAAAGCTTTTGGTTGTGTTGCCTTCTTGTCTTCCAGTGGGAAAGATACTACTTAGGCTAACTTTCTCTACTACTGTGGGATTATGCTCCAGTTCTTTTTGGGGCTTGAGTGAAAATGAAAATTTGCTTTTTACCATCAAACACAACTTTCATTAATCCAGCCAATGCACAAACAGATAATTTTGATTTTTTTTTTTTTTTGAGACAATGCCTCGCTCTGTCACCCAAGCTGGGGTGCAGTGGTGTGATCTTGGCTCACTGCAACCTCCCCTTCCCGGTTCAAACAATTTCCTGCCTCAGCCTCCCAAGTAGCTGGGATTACAGGTGAGCACCACCACACCTGGCTAATTTTTATTTTTATTATTTTTTTTGAGACATATCTTATTCTGTCACCCAGGCTGGAGTGCAGTGGTACGATCTTGGCTCACTGCAACCTCTGCCTCCTGGGTTCCAGTGATTCTCCTGCCTCAGCCTCCTGGGTAGCTGGGACTACAGGTACATGCCACCATGCCCGGCTAATTTTTGTATTTGTAGTAGAGACGGGGTTTCACCATGTTGGCCAGGCTGGTCTCAAACTCCTGACCTTGTGATCTGCCTGCCTCGGCTTACCACAGTGCTGGGATTGCAGGTGTGAGCCACCATGCCCGGCCACACTCAGCTAATTTTTATATTTTTAGTAGAGACGGGGTTTCACCATGTCGGCCAGGCTGGTCTTGAACTCCTGACCTCAAGTGATCCACCCGCCTTGGCCAGGGTGCTCTTGAACTCCTGGCCTCAAGTGATCTACCCACCTTGGCCTCCCAAAGTGCTGGGGTTACAGGTGTTAGCCACTGCACCTAGCCATTATTTTGATTTTTAAAGCTCATTATCGTCTATGGAGTTTTGATAGGCCATTGATGCTATATCCAGAGATCTTGCTTTTTTTGTTTTTATTTTTTTTTCTGAGGTGGAGTCTTGCTCTGTCGCCCAGGCTGGAGTGCAGTGGTGCAATCTCGGCTCACTGCAACCTCCATCTCCCAGGTTCAAACGATTCTCCTGCCTCAGCCTCCTGAGTAGCTGGGACTACAGGTGCATGCCACCACGCCAGGCTAATTTATTGTGTTTTTAATAGAGGTGGGATTTCACCATGTTAGCCAGGATGGTCTCGATCTCCTGACCTCATGATCCACCCACCTCGACCTTGCAATTTTTTTTTTTTTTTTGAGACAGAGTCTCTCTCTGTCTCTGTTGCCCAGGCTGGAGTGCTCTGGTGCTATCTTGGCTCACTGCAACCTCTGCGTCCTGGGTTCAAGCAATTTTCCTGCTCCAGCCTCCCGAGTAGCTGGGACTACAGATGTGTGACACCACGCCTGGCTAATTTTTTGTATTTTTAGTAGAGACAGGGTTTCACTATGCTGGCCAGGCTGGTCTTGAACTCCTGGCTTCAAGTGATAAGCAACCCCCTCAGCATCCCAAGTGCTGAGATTACAGGTGTGAGCCACTGCGCCTGGCCAGGTCTTGCAATTCCTTTAGCTAAAGTTTGGAAGAAATGGAAAGCATCATGGTAGAAATTAACAGTAATATTCAGTGTGGTAGAAACTTACTATGCTGCAAGTGACTTTGCAGAATTCAACTTGCACATAAAGTGAGTTACATTTGACCATGGGAAGGTAGATTAGGCTGCTGTTTGAGAGATTCTAGACAGGCAGCCAGAGGAAGTTAGCGAAGGTAAATATACCAGCAAAAATGAGGAAAGTGATTGTGGCAAAGAGAACATAGGCGTCCCAGAGGAGGCGATGCTGGCAAAAACTTCACTTTAACAGACCTCTTGGAGTTAATTTATAACACTGAGAGTCCAGAGGGCAAAATACTGGATGCTGATCCAAAAATGCTTAGTCCCGATATGTCTAATGTTTTAAATTACAGGTACTAAATAAATAGTGGTTTTGCCATTTTTGAATTTCCCTGTACATTTTTACAGTTTGTTGTTGTTGTTTTTGAGATGGAGTTTCGCTCTTGTTGCCCAGGCTAGAGTGCAATGGTGCAATCTCGGCTCACTGCAACCTCTGCCTCCTGGGTTCAAGCGATTCTCCTGCTTCAGCCTCCTGAGTAGCTGAGATTACAGGCATGCACCACCATGCCCGGCTAATTTTGTATTTTTAGTAGAGATGGGGTTTCACTATATCGGCCAGACTGGTCTTGAACTCCTAACCTCATGTGCCCAGCCCACCTTGGCCTCCCAAAGTGTTGGGATTACAGGCGTGAGCCACTGTGCCCAGCCCTACTAATTCTTTAATATCATCTGATACTCCATCTGTCCACTGCTTCTTAGATTTTCAGTCTTACTGGTTCTAACCCATCCTTTGTTTCTCTTCCAAGTTACTTGAGACTCCAACCTCTGAGCCTTTTAGTGGCCAGCTTAGCTTCAGCCTTCTGGGGTCAGCCAAGTCTTTCCATCTGCTATCTAAGCTTCCACAATTTTGAGGTTTTTTTCCTCCCCTGTTCACTATGCCTCTACAATATTCCCTTACTGCCCTAAGGGAGTGAAGGTAAATGTTTCAATGTGTATTTACCTGGAAATTCTTGACTAGTTGGTATTTTAGTAGTATGTATGTACGTATGTATGTGTGTATTGATTGATGATTGATTGATTGATTGATTGAGGTGGAATCCTGCTGTGTTGCCCAGGCTGGAGTGCAGTGGTGGAATCTCGGCTCATTGCAACCTCTGACTCACAGGTTCAAATGATTCTGCTTCAGCCTCCTGAGTAGCTGGGATTACAGGAGCCCTCCATCACACCTGGCTTTTTTTGTATTTTTAGTAGAGACAGGGTTTCACCATGTTGGCCAGGCCGCACCTGGACTCCTGACCTCAGGTGATCCACCTGCCTCAGCCCCACAAAGTGCTGGGATTACAGGTGTGAGCCACTGCGCCCGGCTTTAATATTTGTTTTAAAGTGAAACATTTATTGGAATGTTTACATTGAAAAGTCTTTTGAACAATTAGGTATAGAAAGTAGAGAATGGGCTGGGTGTGGTGGCTCACGCCTGCAATCCCAGCACTTTGGGAGGCTGAGGAGGGCAGATCGTGTGAGGTCAAGAGCTCAAGACCAGCCTGGCCAACATGGTGAAATCCTGTCTCTACTAAGAATACAAAAAGTAGCTGGGTGTGGTGGTGCACGCCTGTAATCCCAGCTACTCGGGAGTCTGAGACAGGAGAATCACTTGAACTCAGGAGGCAGAGTTTGCAGTAAGCTGAGATCACGCCACTGCACTCCAGCCTGGGTGACAAAGTGAGACTCAGTCTCAAAAAACAAAAAGAAACAAAAAAAAGAAAGTAGAGAATGAACATATCTTGCTTGCTTTCCTGTTTCTTAGTCTGATTATCCAAAGGAAACCACTGTCAATAGTTTGAAAACCTTCACAGGCGTTTTGTCTATGCATATGTGTGCATATGCACACACACATACTTCCATGATCTTTCTGAGAGATGGAGCTGTTTATTTCTTAGTAAAGCCCCCGTGTTGTCTAGAAATTAGTTTATTTCACAGAGTAAATATCAATATTGAATCATCTGGTTTACCTCCTGTTGTCGCTGAGAACTAAATAGTCAGGTTGGTGCAAAAGTAATTGTGGTTCTTGCCATTGAAAGTAATGGCAAAAAAAAAATGAAAGTAATGGCAAAAACCACCATAACTTGCACCAACCTAAATAGATGTTATGCAATCGTGCACGTGTTTACCTACAAGTTACCATCAGTGTTACAAGCTGGAGCTAAACTTTGGGCTAAGCTAGTGCTTTCAACGAGTCATTTCCTGATTGGGGGAAATAAAAGGATTTGTTCTCACTGTATACTGCTTTCACCTTCATATAATATAAAGCTGCTTAAAGACCAAAGGTACAAAGTTAGACTCACTCATTAAAGCTGAGTTGTAGTGTTCTCTGTAAAATCTAATGGTATGGGGATGCTTAGTCTATGAAAACTCCTTCTCCACTGTAATGTTTGTGCGGGGTGTATAAAGCAAGTATCTTAGTAACCAATGGTTTTCTCTCGGCTCATACCAAAATCTTAATTTAGTGTTCCAAATTTTGATGAGGTTACTGAACTGATACCCCATGGTGTGAAAGTTGCTTCTCTTTTTAACGCTGTTCTCTGCCTTTCTCTTCACCTCTGCTTGAGAGAGATCTAAATTCTTCAAGCTTCCATTGTTTTGCCTGACATACAATGAAGTACTGTATTTGAAGAGCCAGGGAAGGCCAGCTAGCTGGAGACTGTGGAGGTGCTCAGACCAAAGTTACTTTTGTGACAGAGTCTCACTCTTGTCGCTCAGGCTGGAGTGCAGTGGCATGATCTTGGCTCACTGCAACCTCCGCCTCCCGGGTTTAAACGATCCTCCTGCCTCAGCCTCCCGAGTAGCTGGGACTACAGGTACGTGCCACCATGCCCAGCTAATTTTTGTATTTTTAGTAGAAACGGGGTTTCGCCATTTTGGCCAGGCTGGTCTCAAACTC
This sequence comes from Macaca fascicularis, assembly GCF_037993035.2. NCBI lineage: Eukaryota > Metazoa > Chordata > Mammalia > Primates > Cercopithecidae > Macaca > Macaca fascicularis. The sequence goes on from NC_088387.1 coordinate 19,671,253, forward strand.
TTGACCTCATGATTTGCCCGCCTCGGCCTCCCAAAGTGCTGGGATTGCAGACGTGAGCCACTGTGCGTGGCTATTTATTAATAGATTTTTAAAACAACTACTAAAACAAAACATTAGAGCTGCTCATTGGCAGTTGTACTTACCTTTCTAATGATCAGGCTTTTGTGTAAACCCCTTTTGTTGCTGGATTTCTTAGTTTCTTCCTAACACACTGTGGTGCATTGGAGAATGATACTGCACTTATTAAAAGGAGCAAGATGCTTATTTTCTGGAAACTGCTGAAATGGTAGCAAGATCTCCCCTCCCAGGATATTATTGCGGAAGACCTAGATAGCAGGTCTCTACTTCCCATTCATTCTATTTCTAGAAGCAAGCAAATGTTCTCTAATTGCAGGCTTGGGATGAATGCCTCAGCAGTGTTTCCTGCTGTGCTAATTGGAAAAATATAATTTTCAACTAACTGTGTCCTCCTTTGCAAAATAATAGTTGGCATCCCAGTTGCCAGTGTGGTTCCTAATGTGAACTAGTACTTTTTAGCTTAGCACTGAGGATAATAGACCTTTGGAAATCCCGGGGAGAGCTGTGCTGTATACAAGGACCATTAGAGACCTCATGTCAGCCCATAAGAATAAGTGCCTATTGATCTCTTTTCCTAGGAGCCTTTATTGAATTAAATTTTAACTTAAAAATTTTGGGGGGCCTTGTTCTGGGAATAATAATCGATATTGTCCATTAGTTGAACAGTCCTGTGATGGACCTTATGTGTACCTTATTGATTTGGAATGGAGGTTAATTTTCTTTTAGCTAAGATCTTGGCTTCTGGCAAGCTCTTCATCAGCCTAAATGTGGTTGGCCTTGGCAGATTCTTGGAAAAACTGTCAGCTTGGGAAGAGAGATTTGGTTGGAGTAACTTCTGTTTAGCATCTTTTTTTTCAGACTGGTTGTCTTGTTTCATGTAGAATTACTTTCTCACATAGAGAAAGGGTTTACTTTTTTTTCTTTTTAAATTGAGACGGGGGTCTCACTCTCACGCAGGCTGGAATGCAGTGGTGCCATCCTGGCTCACCGCAGCCTCCGCCTCCCAGGCTTAAGTGATCCTCCCACCTCAGCCTCCCGAGTAGCTTGGTCCACAGGTGCACGTCACCATGCCCAGCTAAGTTTTTGCATTTTTGGTGGAGACAGGGTTTCTCTGTGTTGCCCAGGTTGGTCTTGAACTCCTGAGCTCAAACAATAGGCTGGGATTACAGGTGTGAGCCACTGCACCTGGCAAGGCTTTAAATTCTAAGTTTCCACTGGTAGCAGAGATCTTAATGTCAGTTGATTAAGTTGAGTTGACTAACTCAGCCTACCTGAGTTTTGATTTCATCTCTACTACTTACAAGTTGCATGACATGGGATGTTGTTTAATCCCAGTCCTCTTATCTAGGATTGGTGATAACAGTGCCTACGTCAGAGGATTTTCATTAGGATTAAATAAAATAATGCATGTAATATGTGTAGTGCCTGACTTAAGAACTTCATAGTGTTTATTAACTAACTGATCTCATTCTCCATATAAATATTGACATGGTAATATTCCACTTGACACTGATTCTCTAAGGTACCTTTTCCTGACTGTGGTGGGACAAGTAATTTTCCTTAACTGTAACTTCATTTCTTAAGTCTCAAATGAATTTAATTTTGGTGAATTTGCCTTTATACCCTATATGAATTAGGATTAGGTTGAGTTGTGAGTGACAGAAAACTTCAATAACAAAGAAGAGAAAGTTTATTTCTCTCCTACATAAAAGAAGCCCAGGCCTATTATGGTGGCTCCACGGTCACCAGGATGGAAAGACAGACTTTTTTTATCTTGTTCCATCCTCAACATGTGGTTGCAAACACTTCAAGACCCAAGGACCCAGAGATGTCAGTTGTCTCGTTGTTGGTGATATTAAGGTGTTCACATCACTAATAGCAAGGAATTTGTATGCCTTAGTAAGATATATGTCCATGCCAGAGGGTGGCATATAAATCCCACTCCTGATTCCAATTTCTGCATCAGGATCCAGGCGGGAGACAGAAATTGGAGTTATTTTAACAGAGCATTTAATAAGAGTTGTTAGCTAGGTGTAAAGTGTTAACCAGGTAACTGAAGTGGCAAGAAACCAATGTTAAGCTGTCAAGGAGGTAGCAACCACCGAGGCTGTAAGAGCAGAGAAGAGGCTGGAATGATTAAAACGTTAGAGGCTTAGAGAGAACCCGTGTGACACTGAAACTCAGGCCCCTGAGGAAGGGTCACCCCCCGGCTGGAGCTGTTGTGTTGGTTTGGAAGGGTCCTCTGGGGCTGGGTCCTGGCTGCTGAGGAGGGCAGGCGGGCAGTCGGTGACTTGAAAAGGTGCATGAAGGGGTTGGTTCGGTGAGAGCTGAAGAACCACACACAGCACCCAACTGCTGACATAGAAAGAACTGCAGGCCGGGCGTGCTGGCTCACGCCTGTAATCCCAACACTTTGGGAGGCCGAGGTAGGAGGATCACTTGAGGTCAGGAATTGGAGACCAGCCTAGTCAACATGGTGAAACCCCGTCTCTACTAAAAATACAAAATTAGCCGGGCATGGTGGCAGGTGCCTGTAATCCCAGCTACTCAGGAGGCTGAGGCAGGAGAATTCAGTTTGAACTCAGGAGTCTGAGATTACAGTGAGCCGAGATTGCGCCACTGCATTCCAACCTGGGCGACAGAGCAAGTCTCCATCTCAAACAAAAAAAAAAAAAAAGGAAGGAACTGCTGCTATCAGAGTGAAGAAATGTGAGGTCACCCTTTGCGGGAACAGGAGGCAAACAGGAGGAAGTTCCTTTTCCTCTCTCCAGCCTCCAGCAGAGCGAAACAGGGGAGCCCCTGGCAAGCAAATGTTGGAAGGTTCCCAGCCCAGCGTCGCAGTAGAGCAGGGAGGGCGGGATTTGGAACTGAGATCTGATCACACAGCCCACGGAGGCGGTGTCTCCCAGTTTTCTCCATTGTGGAAGTGTCTTTTCCCCTTGGAATGAATGCATTCTCTGTGGGGGCGATGCTTTGAGAGTGTGTGAATGTCACGTGCTGCCACAGTCTTTCTGCCAATGGCCTTGGTATATCTACTAAGGAATCTCACCTGAATCAATTATTATGAAGGTGATTGTAAAACTATTTTCTATTTCTCTCATTCCTGGTACATCTGTTAGTTGGCATTCTTTGGTAAAGAAGAGCTTTCCCTTCTCCTTCGCCCCCATCCCTGGGAGACGTGGTTTTTAAGTGGTTGGCCACATACCCAGCCAAAGTTGGAGTTCTGTCTATAAGGACTGGGGGGAGAGCAAATACTGGTGTCCATGGCTGGCACTCTGTCACAGGGCTAAGCCTAGACAGTCTGACTACTGCAGTTGAATCCACGATTGACTTGAATCGTAAAAACTTAAAGTAAAAAGAAGGAATTAGTACTTCACACATGGAAGGATGGGAAAAGATCACCTGAATTCACAGGTGGTGTCTGGTATTTCAGGACTGTCATGGGGGATTCACTGGGCCAGTGGTTCTAAACCTTGGCTGCTGACATAGTTTGGATGTTTGTCCCCTCCAAATCTCACGTGGAAATGTGATCCCCAAGGTTTGAGGTGGGGCCTAGTGGGATATGTTTGCGTCATCGGGGCGGATCCCTTGTGAATGGGTGCCCTGCCCTTGGTAATGAGTTAGTTCTTCCTCTATTAGTTCATCAAGAGTTGGTTGTTAAAAAGGATATGGGGGCTGGGCGTGGTGGCTCATGCCTGTAATCCCAGCACTTTGGGAGGTCGAAGCAGGCGGATCACCTGAGGTCAGGAGTTTGAGACTATCCTGGCCAACATGATGAAACCCCATTTCTACTAAAAATACAAAAATTAACCGGGCATCGTGGCCTGTGCCTGTAATCCCAGCTACTTGGGAGGCTGAGGCAGGAGGATTGTTAGAACTCAGGAGATGGAGGTTGCAGTGAGCCGAGATTGCGCCACTGCACTCTAGCTTGGGTGACAGAGCGAGACTCTGTCTTAAAAAAAACAAAAACAAAAAAAGGCCAGGTGCAGTGACTGACACCCAGCACTTTGGGAGGCTGAGGCAGGTGAATCATCTGAGGTCAGGAGTTTGAGACCGGCCTGATCAACATGGAGAAACCCCATCTCTATTAAAAATACAAAATTAGCCTGGCATGGTGGCGTGTGCCTTTAATCCCAGCTACTTGGGAGACTGAGGCAGGAGAATTGCTTGAATCCAGGAGGCAGAGGTTGTGGTGAGCTGAGATTGTGCCATTGCTCTCCAGCCTGGGCAACAAGAGGGAAACTCCATCTCAAAAAAAAAAAAAAAAAAAAGAGAGAGAATATGGGGGCTTGGTATGGTGGCTCATACCTGCAATTTCAGCCTTTTAAGAGGCTGAGGCAGGAGGATCGCTCAAGCCCAGGAGTTTGAGACCAGCCTGGGCAATATAATGAGAACTAATCTCTACAAAAATTAAAACAAACACACAAAAAGGATCCGGGACCCCCTGCTCTCTCTCTTGCTCCCTTTCTCATCGTGTGACTTGTCTGTTCCCTTTTGCCTTCCCCTATGAGTGAAAGCTTCCTGCAGCCTCACTAGAAGCCGAGCAGATGCTGGTGCCATGTTTGTAGAGCCTGCAGAACTGTGATCCAAATAAACCTCTCTTCTTTATAAATTACCCAGCCTCAGGTATTCCTTTATAGCAATGCAAAATGGACTAACATAACTGTGCATTGGACTTACCTGCGGGGACTTAGACCTGGGTCCCATCCCAGGGCATTGTGATTTAATTGGTATAGTTGTAGCCTGAGCATTGAGATCTTCGAAAGCTCTCTTGGACATTCCAATATGCTTGCAGAGTTGAGAAACTTGAAACAGACAGCCGAAATTGGCCACACGGGGTAAACTAGTGCACCTTGTTTCAATCCATTGGACAGAAATGAAGGGATTGAACCAGGAAGACTGGCATGCCTTGCTTTCAAATCAGCACTTTCAAAAATCCGTCCATCGTTAGTGTTTGACCACATGGCATATTTATAGATTGGATTGCTCACCTTCAAAAAAAAGAGTGACTGTTCTCAAAATCCAATTTAACTCAGCTGGTCCGATCCAGGTAACCAGATTTAGAGTGCTTTTCATGACTTTAGTCACAAGCTCATTTGAGCTGTTTTAAAAATGGAAACGACTTTTTCTATCTTAAGGATGGAATGAAGGAGAGGATTCTGAAGCTGCGGAAGTGACAAGGGGTGGTCTGAGTAGAAATGACAACAGTTGCTACTGTGCCTTGAACCTTGGCCACAGTCCCAGCATTGTGCCACATGCTTAATATAAAGTAGGTCTTTAAAACTTGTAAAAGTTGTGAAATATTTCAGACATAGAAAAGGCATAAAGAATAATGACCGGGTGTGGTGGCTCATGCCTGTAATTCTAGCACTTTGGGAGGCCGAGACAGGTGGAGCACCTGAGGTCAGGGGTTCCAGACCAGCCTGGCTAACATGGTGAAACCCCATCTCTACTAAAAAATACAAAAATTAGCTGGGCGTGGTGGCAGATGCCTGTAATCCCAGCTACTGTAGAGGCTGAGGCGGAAGAATTGCTTGAACCCAGGAGGCGGAGGTTGCAGTGAGCCAAGATCACGCCACTGCCCTCCAGCCTGGGCGACAAAGCAAAACTCCATCTCAAAAAAAAAAGAAGAATAAAATCATGAACAGTCTGGTTCCCACCACACAGCTTAAGATTCCAGAGCTAGGCCAGGCTAGGTGCGGTGGCTTATGTCTGTACTCCTAGCACTTTGGGAGGCCGAGGCAGATGGATCATTTGAGGTTAGGAGTTCAAGACCAGCCTAGTCAACATGGTGAAACGCTGTCTCTACTAAAAATACAAAAAAATGAGCCAGGCGTGGTGGTGCTTGCCTGTAATCCCGGATACTTGGGAGGCTGAGGCACAAGAATCTCTTGAACCCGGGAAGCGGAGGTTGCAGTGAGCCAGGATCGGGCCATTGCACTCCAACCTGGGCAACAAGATCGAAATTCTATCTCAAAAAAAAAAAAAAAAAAAAAATTCCAGGGCTTAGATTGGTTTTGACTGAATTTGGTGTTTATTATTTCTTTTTATTTTTGTCACACACATATATGTAGCTAAATATATAATATAAAATGTATATTATGTATAGTTATATATAAAATATGTATTAGTTATATACATAACTAAATAAAATATGACACTGTTTTGCACGTTTTAAGCCACAGGTAAATGATCTCACACTACATGTACTGTTGTACAATTTACTTGTTTTTGCTTAGCATTGTAGTGAGATTCTTTTAATTCCAATTAAAGAGTACTTTCCTTAGCATTCTTATATGGGGTTCCTTGGCCACCTGTGTCAGAGTTTCTCTAAAACCTAAATCTAGAAGTAGAATTGTTGTATTATATTGTAATATAATACAGTCAGGCTGGGCGCAGTGGCTCATGCCTGTAATCCCGGCACTTTGGGAGGCTATGGCAGGCAGATTACTTCAGCTCACAAGTTCAAGACCAGTCTGAGCAACGTGGCGAAACCCTGTCTCTACAAAAAAATACATAAAATTAGCCAGGTGTGGTGGTGCATGCCTGTAGTCCCAGCTACTTGGGGAGGCTGAGGTGGGAGGATGTCTTGAGCCTGGGAGGCGGAGGTTGCAGTGAGCCGAGATGGCACCACTGCACTCCAGCTTGGATGATAGAGCCAGACCCTGTTAAAAAAAAAAAATACCAAAAACCTAGTATATATTATATGCATATATAGTATATACTGTACTATAGTATGTGTTCATTTATAATCTTATCAGATATTGCCAAATAGGTCTGAAAATGGAACCAGTTTAAACTCTCATTAGCCGTGTGTAAGTTTCAGTTCTATGCCTTTACCAACACTTGGTATTGTCAGACTTAAAAGTTTTTGCCAAATACATTATTTCTAAATTCTCCCAACAATCCTGTGAGGTAGCCTCATTTCAGGCAAAGAAACTAAGCGTCAGATACTAAGCAACTTTTCCAGGGACACAGCAAATAATTAAAAGAGTTGGTTCTATCCCAGCACTTTGGGAGGCCGAGACGGGTGGATCACGAGGTCAGGAGATCGAGACCATCCTGGCTAACACGGTGAAACCCCGTCTCCACTAAAAAATACAAAAAACTAGCCGGGCGAAGTCGTAGTCCCAGCTACTCGGGAGGCTGAGGCGGGAGAATGGCGTGAACCTGGGAGGCGGAGCTTGCAGTGAGCTGAGATCCGGCTAGCCTGGGCGACAGAGCGAGACTCCGTCTCAAAAAAAAAAAAAAAAAAAAAAAAAAGAGTTGGTTCTAACCCAGGTCTGCAGATTCCAAAGCTCTTGAGCTGCATGAAGTCACTGGAACGTAGTGGAGCTTCTGAACCTGTAGCTGGAGAAGAGTATCACCAGGTATGGGAGAAGGGTCAAGGACCAGGAGTTAGGAAGGAGTAATAGGAACACGGGAGAAAGCACATAAAGAAGTATGTAAGGCAAGAAATGCTGGCAATGGCCTGTCTGTGGCACCAGCCGGCAAGACTGCCACAAGAAAAGGATAACTGGCCAGGCACGGTGGCTCACGCCTGTAATCCCAGCAATTTGGGAGTCTGAGGCGGGTGGATCCCTTGAGGTCAGGAGTTGGAGAACAGCCTAGCCAATATGATGAAACCCCATCTCTACTAAAAATACAAAAATTCGCCGGGTGTGGTGGTGGGTGCCTGTAATCCCAGTTACTTGGGAGGCTGAACCTGAGAGGCGGAGGTAGCAGTGAGCTGAGATCACACCATTGCACTCCAGGTTGGGGGACAGAGCCAGACTCCATCTAAAAAAAAAAGGAGAAAAGAAAAGAAAAGGATAACTGTGACAACTAAAAAATTTTTTAAAGAGATGGGGGTCTCACTGTGTTGTCCAGGCTGGAGTGCAGTGGTGTAATCACAGCTTACTGCAGACTCCAACTCCTGGGCTCAAGCGACCCTCCCATTTCAGCCTCCCAAGTAGCTGAGGCTACACGTGTGCCACGGTGCCTGGCTAACTGTGACAATTTAAGAATGGCCAGTTTCTTTGACACTCTTCCCACAGAGGTAGGGTCTATGTCCCCTCTCCTTAAAACGAGATGGGCTCTAACTGCTGTGATTCATAGAATTTGGTAGAAGCGACTGCCAGTTTCCAGGTTCAGGTCTTAAGAGTCTGGCAGCTTCCACTTCCTGTGTCTTGGAACACTTGCCCTGGGGAAAAGTAGCTTCCATAAAAGAAGGCTGACTACCCTGAGACTGCTGTGTTGTGAGGTAGTCCAAGCAGATTCATGGAGAGGAATCAAGATCTCTTTCCTCTTCTCTCCCCAGCCAACATCCTTGGCAGAGCTGTGAGCCAACAGCCAGCCCCAGCCTGCCAGCTGTGTGAGCAAGCAGTCTTGGAAGGTGATTCTACAGCCCCAGCTGAAACACTCCAACTCATGCCACGTGAGCCGAGAAGAGCAGCCAAACTGAGCCCTTCTGATCCTCCAAATGTAGGCAAAATAAATTGCTGGTTTTAAACCACTAAGTTTTGAGACAGATGGTTATGTAATAATAGATATCAGAGCTCTAGCTGAGGTAGATGCTGAAGGGAATATGTTTTTATCATTCATGGATATCACAAAATATGTATATTTAATGCATTTCAAAATTTTAATTCTAACCAATACAGTTCTTTGGAGTTTACTTTTCCCGTTATAGAAATAGTACATTATAAATCACCTACTTGCGAATCTCAGTCTACTCTTGTTATTTTTCCATGTTCCATTCTAGTCTTTGCTTAAAGTGCATATTTAATTTGTAATTAAATATGTGATTATGGAATAGATATAATTTAGATTTCTCGTGTTATGTCATTTTTAGATGGTATTGGTCAATGGAAATCGGACAGTAATTAGGGTGGCACGAAATTAGTCATAACTTGCCTTAATTAATTTTTTGTTTATTTTTTTTTTTTTTTTGAGACAGAGTTTCACTCTTGTCACCCAGGCTGTAGTGCAGTGGTGTGATGTTGGCTCGCTGCAACGTCCGCCTCCCAGGTTCAAGCAATTATCCTGCCTCCGCCTCCCGAGTAGCTGGGGTGGTGCAAGTGCACCACCACACCTGGCTACATTTTGTATTTTTAGTAGAGATGGGGTTTCACCATGTTGGCCAGGCTGGTCTCGAGCTCCAGACCTCAGGTGATCCCCCTCCTCAGCCTCCCAAAGTGCTGGGATTACAGGCATGAGCCGCCTCCCCTGGCCTGCCTTAATTTAACACTCATGTGCTGTCACTTATTTACTCCTTGCAATAACTCAATCTGGCAGTTTGATCTTACAGACGAGAGGACTAAGGCATTGTAGAGGTAAAGAAGGCAATCCAAAGTCACATGGCCAGAACATTAGGGAATGTGTCATTACAGTGGTGGGGAGAGTGAAAGCAAAGCGGACACAGGTTACCAGGTGCCCACACACACAGAAAACTTCTAACCAGTAAGGTGGGAGCATTTCCAAATCTGAGATAAATGAGACTACTAGATGCCAATTGGATTGCTGCTCCCAAGGAGAATCTGAGTGCATGGAAAATTATTTAAGGACCATTGAAACCATTTTGGTGTGTGCTTTGGCAATAGCTCCTCCTGAAAAGCACGCAGCCGGCAGAAGATCTGGATACCAAAGTGACTGAGATTCTACGGGTGCTCAGAGAAGAGAGTCCCTGCTACGGATCCTGTGAGCTGTGCTTCTAGGGTCTTCAAAGTCAATAAAAATGAGCAGGTGATTGAAGGAGAAGGAAAATAAAGCACAAGGGAGGTGATCTGGGGCTTTGTAGGAATGCCTCTGTTACACATTTCCAGGGTTTTATTGCTGGAGCCTTGTACTCTTGGTGAGATCTCCTAAGGTGAAGTGTTGGATTTAAAACAGTCTGATAGGCCGGGTGCGGTGATTCACGCCTGTAATCCCAGCACTTTGGGAGGCCGAGGTGGGCGGATCACCTGAGGTCAGGAGTTTGAGGCCAGGTCAACATGATAAACTCCGTCTCTCCTGAAAATACAACAATCAGCTGGGCATGGTGGTGGGCGCTTGTAATCCTAGCTACTTGGGAGGCTAGGCAGAATTGCTTGAACCCGGGAGGCGGAGGTTGTGGTGAGCTGAGACTGCACCATCGCACTCCACCCTGAACAAAAACTCAGTCTCAAAAAATAAAATAAAATAAAATAAATAAACAAAGAAATAAAACAGTCTGATAGTCCAGCCTGGTGGCGCAGGCATAGCTATAGTCCCAGTTACTTGGGAAGTGAGGAGGGAGGACTACTTGAGCCCGGGAGTTTGAGGTTGCAGTGAGCCGAGATCACACCACTGCACTCCAGCCTGGGTGACAGGGTGGAACCCTGTCTCAAAACAAACAAACAAACAAACAAAACAAAACAGTCTGAGTTGCAAGCATCATTATAATGACATTGATATTGCTGCCATTTTCTGAGTGCCTGGCGTGCAATGCTGGCTGTCCCAGTGTAACCCATTGCCTGTAGCAGCTTGGTCTACCCTGACTGCTGAGGGAATCTCGAGGCATGCTGGTACCGTAACAGGCCAAGCCTTGGTTTGCCCCCTGCCTCTGTGAAAGACAGGGCTCATCTTCTATCCTGATGGCCCCCACCCCACCTTGCAGAACTTTATGCCAAGCAGAGCAGATGTCACGGGTAGGAGCCACTGATCTACTTTATGGTGACACAAAACTGCTGGGACATGTGTTGAGAAACACGTTCTGGAGAGCAGCAGAGGCTGTTCCAGGCATTGACTTTGCAAAGCCACTGGGCTGGTGCTAGGCTAGGCTAGGGCTTGCTTCATTGCTGGCTTCCTCCTGAGCAGCCCTCTTGTCACCCAGGGGCAGCCAAGCATCTTAGGAAGGCAGTGACTCTGGCAGACCAGCTTGCTTCATCGGGCCACTTTTTGCTGTAATAGCTACAACTATTTCCCAGAAAAAACGCTTGTCACAGGAACCCTGTCACTTAGAGCTTTGTGTGTGCGCTTCATTGAGGGACTGACCAGCACATGCAGCAAGAACCTGGCTTTGCCTGACAGAGGCAGATGATATTAGGAGCCTGTTGAAGACGTAGGAAGCAAAGCTTCTCGAATGACACCAGTATTTGGAGACTGCCTCCTTTTGTGTCCCTTTGGGAAGTATGATGCAGTGGACACTTGTGGATATCCTGGCATCTGTTCCTCTTCCCTTTCCCCTTCCCAGCAGGCTCAGACTTCCAGTGGGGACTTCAGTGATTCCAGCTTTAAGCCCATCAAGGCGTGCCAATTCTATCTTCTGGGATGGGCATGTGAACAACTCTAGTCCATTCAGGGTGAATCTCAATCTCAGGACTTTTGCTGGGATTTTGGAGCAAAGATCTTTCTGCTGCTTTTTTTTTTTTTTGAGATGGAGACTCTCTCTGTCACCCAGGCTGGAGTGCAGTGGTGCAATCTCGGCTCACTGCAAGCTCCACCTCCCAGGTTCACGCCATTCTCCTGCCTTAGCCTCCAGAGTAGCTGGAATTACAGGCACCCACCACCACACCTGGCTAATTTTTTTGTATTTTTAGTAGAGACGGGGTTTCACCATGTTAGCCAGGATGGTCTCCGTCTCCTGACCTCATGGTCTGCCCGCCTCGGCCTCCCAGAGTGCTGGGATTACAGGCGTGAGCCACCGCGCCCGGCTCTGCTGCTTTTAAAAGGAGAGCATGCAGCCCCAGGTGTTCCTCTGGAGAACACAGGAGTCCAGGCCTATACCCAGGATGCCACTCCCATGGGGAAAACAGCATGGAGCCGAGGAAAGCAATGGGTCCTGGCAACATCACTGAGCTGTTGGATGAAGCCTTCCGGAGGACTTTTCTGTGATGTGGGCCTATACCTTTCTTTTATTGTTTAAGCCAACTTGAGTTGTGCTTTTTGTTTCTTGAAACTGAAACCATCCTAACGGGTACCCCTGGGATACCAGTCACTACTTCTCTCTGAGCTGTTGGATGGGCAGAGACAAAGCTCCAGCCCCTGGCATGGGGGAAACAACTTGGTAACCAAGGCTAGGCCCTTCTGAGAAGACGGAACTGAAATGCTGGCAGCCCTCGCTGTGGGCTCCTCGGAGAGTCCGCCCTGAGCTATACATCCCAGTAGTTGCTGGAAGAGGTCCCTTCCAGATGTGAGGGGGGACCTAAATTCCCTGTCCTGAGGGAGTGTACCGTCAGTCATGCCCATTAGACATAACCGAGGCTTGAACGGTTAATTCCCTAGTGGGCTTTATTTAACTACTCTTGAAACAATGGAAGCCTAGATACCCTGTAAATAATCACAAAGATCCTGTCCTCCCATCCCCATTCTTTCTCCATCCTGACTTAGTAATACCAGCAGCTCAAAATACTGCCCCACTTCCTGTTTTTGTTTTCCGTAGCTCCTTCCCACCAGGTTTACCAGATGACCCTGGAGATAGGCTTCCAGGTCCTATCAGGCGCCCTTTCTCCTATCAGCCTCAGGCAGCTATGGGCCTGCTGGCTCCACCCAGTGTGCAACTCCCTGGCTCCAAGGTGGGGCTCTCCCTTGCCCCAGATTCTGCATGGGTCTGTCTTGTTTCATTCTCACCTGATAGCTCAAAAAGATTAACTGTCCTCTATAGTGGATTAAGAAAGAAAGAGGTGGGGAGAGCAAGAACGTAAACTGGTTTAAAAGTTAATACAAAACCGCAATAATGCAAATAGTTTGGTGCTACTAGTCCAGGAACAGACGTCAACTCATTGGAACAGAATAGAAAGGCCTGAAATAGACCCAGGGATATATGATATATGGGAATTTACTGTGTGGTAAAAGTATATTTTAAATTACTGGGAAAAGGAAAGGTTCTCAGCTGTGGGTGGTTTTGTCTCCCTGGGAGCACTTAGCAATGTCTGGAGATGTTTTTGGTTGTCACAACTGAGAGGCTGCAACTGGAATCTGACAGAGGCCAGAGGCGCTGCTAAACATCCTACGGTGCAAGAACAGCCTCCCACAACAAAGAATTATCCAGCCCAAAACGTCACCACAGTGTCACTGTGGTGAGGTCTTGGGATACATGGGATGGTGGGAACAATTGGCTAGCCATTTGGGAGAGGAAAACAAAGTTAGATTCTGAATCATACCACAACTTAAATAATTTCAAGTTAGGTAGAAACTAAATTTTAGTAAGTGGAATCATTCATAAGATCCATAATAAGGTTTAGAAGAAAACACAGATAAGTTTATCCTTATGCTGTAAGGACTTTCCTAACCATACAAGGCACAAACGTAAAGGAGGTACTCAGAGGTTTAACTCAATGATCACAAACAAAACTACACAGACAATATAAAAGACTAATAAGAACTGCGGCATGTGAGACAAGAAATTAATATCCTTACTATGCAAAGGGCTCATGGAAATAAGAAGACAATAGACTTCAGAAGAAAAAATGGACAAAGAAAAGGTATGACAAGGAAGGTTATTAAAAACTAAGGTATGGTCAGTAACCCATGAACAAGGTTTGGTTTCCTGCAGTAAGCAGAGAAAGGGAAGTTTTACCTACTAAACTGGCAAAGATGAAGAAAATGATAGAACCCCAACTGTATTAGGGAGGGCTGAAGAAATGGGTACCCTCATGTATCGCTGGAGGGGCGGAAAGTGACAACATTTTGGAAAGCAGTTGTCAAAATCATAAATAGCGCGGTGGCTCAAGCCTGTAGTCTCAGCACTTTGGGAGGCCGAGGCGGGTGGATCACGAGGTCAGGAGATCCAGACCCTCCTGGCTAACACGGTGAAACCCATCTCTACTAAAAATACAAAAAATCGGCCAGGCGTGGTGGCGGGCGCCTATAGTCCCAGCTATTCGGGAGGGTGAGGCAGGAGAATGGTGTGAACCCGGGAGGTGGAGCTTGCAGTGAGCTGAGATTGGGCCACTGCACTCCAGCCTGGGTGACAGAGGGAGACTCCGTCTCAGAAAAAGAAAAAAAAAAAAAAAAGAAAAGAAAATAATCATGAAAGTGTGCAAAAAAAGAAAAACCCTACAAGAATGCTCACTGTAGCACTGTTATAATGGAGAAAGACTGGAGAAAATCCAAATGCCCAATAACCAGTGGTCACTTACACATTCATTCAATACAATTCCTTGTAGTCCTTCATGTAATAATAGTATAAAAGGATTATTTGCCTTGGAAAACTGTTTATTATTTATTCAGAGAGGAGAAAACAAATAATAAAATATTGTAGTCATATCATATTTTTGTAAAATAAAAACATACAGCTATGTTCACATAAGTAGAAAAAGGACAAGATGCCAAACAGTTGATAGGACGATCTCTGGTTGGGGGATTATAGACTATTTTTTCTGTATTTTCAAAAATTTCTAAAAGATACTGCATTGTGATAAGAAAAGAATGTTATTTGAAAATTTTATAGCAAAGATGTGTGGAGTACTAACTGGGTACAAACTGCATTCCCTAGGCCTCTGCAATCTTGGTTTCTGGTCTTTGGACCAGGCCCTTCCCCTCCTCTTCTGCGGCCTTGGTTTTATCATCTGTAAAATGGGGCTTGGATGATCTTAGACTCTCAAAAGCCTGTCATTCAAAGCTCCTGCTGTCGAAGGTTGGCGAGCCCCTTGAGAATTTTGTGCCAAAACGTTTGCTCATTCTTCTTACCCATTCATCGTCACAAGTGTTTTTCTTTTTGCTGTTGTTGTTTTTAAATTTGAGACGGAGTCTCACTCTGTTGCCCAGGCTAGAGTGCAATGCCACGATCTTGGCTCACTGCAACCTCCACCTCCTGGATTCAAGTGATTCTCCTGCCTCAGCCTCCTGAGTAGCTGGATTACAGACCTGTGCCACCACGCCCTGCTAATTTTTGTATTTTTAGTAGACACAGGGTTTCACCATGTTGGCCAGGCTGGTCTTGAACTCCTGACCTCAGGTGATCTGCCCACCTCAGCCTCCCAAAGTGCTGGGATTACAGGTGTGAGCCACCGCACCCGGCCAATAGTCACAATTTTCTGACAAATGATTTACCCACAAAAGACTTACACGCATGTCTCTTCTTTCATTGGACCTTTGCCCTAGAACAAACACAAGATAAGGAGGTAAATGGGCACATCTTAGAGCTGAGCCAGCTGAAGCCCGGAAGAGGGACATCCCTTGGTTCTGGTGCTTTCCTGTCCACTTTAACTCGATTCTGCCAACCCCAGGGCCCTTTGTATGGACGGGGAACCCAGAACTGCTCTATTATTAGGTTGCTGGAGAAAATGAGGGCAGACCTGAAAGGAGAAAGAACCTGCGAGCGACAGAAGCAAAAGCGGTTTTATCAAAGTAAAAGCTAATTACAAAAAGATATTTGGAGTCGCTGCTTGGACAGAAAAGTTCCCAAACTACTTGGAAAATGCTGTTCTTGCTGGTCGATCTTTAAGGGATATCATTCAGTTTACTCCAGGGCTCACTTTGTTTATCTGCATTGAGGGGTGGGAAGTGGAGGTAGCTGGAGTACCTGACTCTTTCAGATGAAAAATCCAAGACTTTTATTTTGGATAGGGATTTTTCAAGCCCTGCTTTTGCCTGTGCTACATTCTGCAAGATTCAAGGGGGAAGAGAACAGAAGAAATGGGGTTCTAATAACTCCATCCATCTAAGCAGCTCATTGCTGTACCAGTACTGTCCAGTAGAAACATAATATGAGCTCATATGTAACTGCAATTTCTCTAGAAGTCACATTTTAAAAAGAAACAGGCAGGCTGGGTGAGGTGGCTCATGCCTGTAATCCTAGCACTTTTGGAGGCTGAGGCGGGAGGATTGCTTGAGCCCAGGAGTTTGAGACCAGCCTGGGCAACATAGAGAGATCCCACCTCTACAGAAAAATTAGCTGGGTACAGTGGCATGCCTTTAGTCCTAGCTACTCAGGAGGCTGAGGTGGGAGGATCGCTTGAGTCCAGGAGGCAGAGGTTGCAATGAGCTGTGATCATGTCATTGCACTCCAGCCTGGGCAACAGAGTGAGACCCCGTCTCAAAAACAACAACAACAACAACAAACAGAAGGAATTAATTATTATTATTATTTGAGATGGAGTTTCGCTCTTGTTGCCCAGGCTGGAGTGTAATGGTGCCATCTCGACTCACCGCAATCTCCGCCTCCCGGGTTCAAGCGATTATCCTGCCTCAGCCTCCTGAGTAGCTGGGATCACAAGCATGCGCCACCACGCCCGGCTAATTTTGCATTTTTAGTAGAGACGGGGTTTCACCATGTTGGTCAGGCTGGTCTTTAACTCCTGACTTCAGGTGATCCGCCTTCCTTGGTCTCCCAAAGTGTTAGGATTACAGGAGTGAGCCACCGCGCCTGGCCGGAATTAATTTTAATAATAGGTGCTTTTACCGAATATATCAAAAATATTATTTCAACACATAAGGAACATAAAACTTATTGAGGGACTTGATATCAGTTTTTGGTACCAGCCTTGAAATCTGGTGCATATTTTCCACTTAGAGCACATGTGAATTGGGACTAGCCACACCTCCCGGGCTTGTTAGCCACAGTGGTTAGTGCTTCCCATAGTGGACAGTGCAGCTTTAAGCCCGATGAGGTAGGCAGGGCTTATTTCCCCCATTTTACAGATGGAAAAAGAGGTTCAGAAACCTACAGGTGTTCCTTGGCTGAGCAGCAGGAACCCAGGCCCCAAGCCTTCCCGCTCCCCACAGGTGGCTTCTCCCATTCTCTCACTTCCTTCCACAGCCTGAAGGCTTCTCCCATTCTCTCACTTCCTTCCACAGCCTGAAGGCTTCTCCCATTCTCTCACTTCCTTCCACAGCCTGAAGCACAGTCCAGGCCTCCTTGCAGCTCACAGACAGCTGGAGGGGCAGAACCAGCCTCAGCTCCAGTATAATGACGACCGTGACTGCAGTGGAGCGGGGCTTCCAAGCAGGGATGGGGCCGTGAAGGCGGGAGGAGACAAGGCCAAGTTATCTCTCAGCGACAGAATGGCTTTGGCTACGAGTTTCGTGTGGGCAGGGCTCCCCAGTAAGCTGGCAACAGATACCCTGAGACTTTCCTGAGGAGCCACCTGCCAGCATTTTTTTTTTTTTTTCAAGACAAGGTCTTGCTCTGTTACTAAGGCTCGGCTCAAGTCCACCTACCTCAGCTTCCAAGTAATTGGGACTACAGGCGCACACCAGCACGCCCTACTAATTTTTATTTTTATTTTTAAGAGATGGGGTCTTACTATGTTGCCCAGGCTGGTCTCAAACTCCTGAGCTCAAGCAATCCTCCCACCTTGGCCTCCCAAATGGCTGGGATTACGGGTGTGAACCACCATGCCCCGCCTACCTGCCAGCTTTCTATACCTTTAACTCATGGTGTTCATCTGCACACAGTGTTTCATGTTTCCATGAGCCTTGGACCCTCCAGAGAGACTCAAAGTGCCTGGCAGAAAGAAGAGAAGCCATCCATTAAAATAACAATGGTGGCCGGGCGCGGTGGCTCAAGCCTGTAATCCCAGCACTTTGGGAGGCCGAGACGGGCGGATCACGAGGTTAGGAGATCGAGACCATCCTGGCTAACACGGTGAAACCCCGTCTCTACTAAAAAAAAAAAATACAAAAAACTAGCCGGGCGTGGTGGCGGCGCCTGTAGTCCCAGCTACTCGGGAGGCTGAGGCAGGAGAATGGCGGGAACCCGGGAGGCGGAGCTTGCAGTGAGCTGAGATCCGGCCACAGCACTCCAGCCTGGGCGGCAGAGCAAGACTCCATCTCAAAAAAAAAAAAATAATAAAATAAAATAAAAATAACAATGGTAACATTCCTACAAATATGGTAGCAGCGCATGTCTACCCAGGGCAAAGTGGTTCTCCCGCTGACAATGCAATATTTCTCCAGCATCCCTGGGAGGCAGGTTGGATATGCATTATTTCCCATTTTGGGGGCCATTCTCTACTGCCCCCAGACCCTGTGCTGGCCTTCTGGAGGAGCACTGACTGCCCTCATGCCAGGGTTCTGCTGTCCACTTGGGGTCTACAGGCTGGTTTTCCCTGGACATGGCCAACTCAGAGATTGTTTGATGTGATCCATACATTTAGGTGCTTTTTCTAATAAAAGTTTTATTACAATAAAAGTAAATCTAGAAAAAAGTTTTTGAAAAGCAAATACTGGCCAATCACAAACTCTTGGTTCTACAGACAAATATATAAGCTAAGGGACAGCTTGGGCATGGGTTATACACGGAGGCTGTGCTGCTGAGCAAAGCCAGGGGGAGGGCTGAGAAGGAAAAGACAACGTCTGAGCCTGGCCCTGCCACTCAACATGGAGACTTCAAAGATGGCTCTATGGATATCACAAAGATCTCAATATGCTTTAGTTAATTTCAATGCTACAGCCAATTCTATCTAACAGTGTCAAACAGTATTAGTCAATGAATTAGATCTTTAAAGTGCTTTTCTGAATGGATGCACAATTTTACAGCATGACCTTGAGCCTGGATAAAATATGTTCCCTGCCTTGAACGATACTGTGAAGATCAACTGTATTAGTTTAAAGGAAAGTTCTCTGTAAACCAGGAGGTTACAACAAACACATACAGGTTGTTATTACGATTAATCATCCTCATTCATTTTTCTTTAACCCAGCTGCAACTGGTATTAATCTTTGTAGTTTTTGTGAGAATCTTCTCATCAAAAAGCCTCTGTAGTCTTTAAAAAAATTTTTTTTTCCTCTCAGGCCCTCAGTAACAGTTTTTGAGACAGGGTCTCTCTGTAGCCCAGGCTGGAGTGCAGTGGTGCAATCTCAGCTCACTGCAACCTCTGCCTCCCTGGCTGAAGCAATCCTCCCGCCTTAGCCTCCCGGGTAGCTGGGACCACAGGCACCCAACACCATGTCTGGCTAACTTTTGTATTTTTTATAGAGATGGTGACTCACCATGTTGCCCAGGCTGGTCTCAGACTTATGGGCTTAAGTGATCTTGCCAGCTCACCCTCTGAAAGTGCTAGGATTATAAGCATGAGCCACCTTGCCTGGCCAGCCTCTGCAGTCTTAAGTTTCCTACATAACAAATATTTATTTTGCCCTCAGCCCAGAACCCATCTTCTCATTCTGGCACCTAAGAACCAGGAGCAGCCTGGAGCAGGAACTCACTCACTGTGACCTTTCGCTCTTGACTGCTCGTTTTTTTTACAGTCAGGGTATGTTTCCACACACGACTTTCCATGCCCTCTGCTCCCTGGGCCACCCTGCCTTTCACCCCAGGCCCAGTGATCAAGACAGGTGGGGACTGAGTTCATGGCTCCTGCCCTAGAGTGAAGAGGGAGTGAGTTGAGAGCAAAGGCCGGGGGTCCCCACTGGCCCTTCTCCCCACTGTCAGAGAAGAGTAGGGTCGGGCCAGAGCGCTAGGATTCTGCTGTTGGTGGGCTCTGACTGCATGGTGGGGGGCACTCGCCAGAGGCATCGTCTGGAGGTGGAAAGTGGATCTGCCGACAGCCATCGTGGGTGTTCCATCCTTGAGTCTGCTTTTCATGACGTTACTCATCTGTTTGCCTGTGGGGATGAACATCAAATTCCAAAAACAAAATGAAGCCAGCGGCCAGCCCACACCCCTGTGCCCCCCTGATGAAGATGCCCTGAGCTAGGCGGTTGACCCGCCTCAGAGTGATGAAGGTGAGCATGGTGTCACTCTTCTTTCCTGAGCCTGCCCAGGACCTTCAGGGAGAGCAGGCAGAGGAAGGCTCCTTCACCTCCTCACCTGGACCTGGTCTCCTTTGATGCTGGCACAGAGGGTGTGAGGAGTCTGACAGAGGCTGTCTCATTTTCTCTGGGGTCCTGAATATAAATGGACAACAACGGTGGTCATACTCTTCCATCATTCATTCAGAAATACCCCCAAGCCTACACACACAAGTAATTGTAGCTGGGTGCACTGCTGCATACCTGTAGTCCCAGTTACTCTGGAGCCTGTAGTCGCAGTTACTCTGGCGTCTGTAGTTTCAGTTACTCTGGAGATTGAGGCAGGAGGATTGCTTGAGAACAGGAATTCACGTCCTAGATCCTGGGCAACATAGTGAGACCTCATGTGCACACACACACACACACACACACAAATATAACCGACATATCAAATTTTCACTCAAAACCTCCTCTTCTATTTATGTTTTTAAACCAGGTCAGGCAAGGTGGCTCATGCCTGTAATGCCAGCAACTCAGGAAGCTAAGGCGGGAGGATGGCTTGAGGCTAGGACTTTGAGACCTGCCTGGACAACATAGCAAGATGCTGTTCCTAAAAACAGTTTTAAAAATTACCTGGGTCTAGCGGTATGCACCTGTAGTCCCAGCTACTTGGGAGGCTGAGGTAGGAGAATCATTTGAGTCCAGGAGATTGAGGCTGCAGTGAACTTTGACCCTGCCACTGCACTCCAGCCTGGGCAACAGAGTGAGACCCCGTCTCTTAAAAAAAGAAAAGATATGCCAAATAGAAACTTAAAAAAAAGTCTGCAGTACTGACAGCCCACCAAATTAAGATTCTCAGCTGACGTTAGCAGATTACCAGTTCCTCACCACCTGCTTCTTCCAAAGGCTCTGTCTTTTGCCAGAATGCATACATTACTTTATCTTTTCTCTCATGTACACATTCTGATATATTTGTAGACGTATTCCTTTTCTTTTAAAAATAATTATTTTAAACTTAAAAAATTTAAAGATAATACATGAATATGGTAAAAAAAAAAAATTCAAACCGTAATGGAAAAATGTAAAATGAGAAGAAAAATTCCTCCTCCCCATGGCATTCTCATTTCTCAGGGACAGCCACTGTGAACAGATCCGTGAGTATCTTTCCTAACATTCACAATGTGTGATATGCACGTTTGATGTCACCCCAATAAAACCGGGTGTCCATGCTCTTGCCTTAGCACAGTGACTGTGTAAAAGAAATACAAATCTGACCTCATGTTTGAACTAGTCTAGTTCTTTACTTAAGATCCCTGGAGGCCGGGCGCAGTGGCTCACACCTGTAATCCCAGCACTTTGGGAGGCCGAGACGGGCGGATCACAAGGTCAGGAGATCGAGACCATCCTGGCTAACACGGTGAAACCCCGTCTTTACTAAAAAATACAAAAAATTGGCCGGGCGCGGTGGCTCAAGCCTGTAATCCCAGCACTTTGGGAGGCCGAGACGGGCGGATCACGAGGTCAGGAGATCGAGACCATCCTGGCTGACACTGTGAAACCCCGTCTCTACTAAAAACTACAAAAAACTAGCCGGGCGAGGTGGCAGGCGCCTGTAGTCCCAGCTACTCGGGAGGCTGAGGCAGGAGAATGGCGTGAACCCGGGAGGCGGAGCTTGCAGTGAGCTGAGATCCGGCCACTGCACTCCAGCCTGGGTGGCAGAGCAAGACTCCGTCTCAAAAAAAAAAAAAAAAAAAAAAAATTAGCTGGGCGTGGTGGCGGGCACCTGTAGTCCCAGCCGCTGGGGAGGCTGAGACAGCAGAATTGGCGTGAACCTAGGAGGCGGAACTTGCAGTGAGCCGAGATCGCGCCACTGCACTCCGGCCTGGGCGACAGAGCAAGACTCCGTCTCAAATAATAAAAAAAAAGAATCCCTGGAAAGTGCTAAGGACAGAGGCGCACAACACACATATATGTGTCTCAGGATTTGCAGCTGTAAGCAACAGAAATCATTGTTTTCTGTTAGACAATACTGGTGCTCATAGAATCTCTGGATAACTCACAGCTAGGAGGCTCTGCAGACGAGACCAACCCCCAGAATCACGCGGCAGAGTTGGTCTGGTTAGAACGTGACCACAGACATAGGCACTGGTGGCTGCAGCTTGCAACACCATGACACCCACTCTGGGTCTGGGTTGCTGGCTGCGTGGACCGCTCCAACTGCCACCCAGGAGACTGGAGGTATTGCCACCACTGCCACCTCATGGACTGCGTGGGTTTTACAGAGTGCTTCATGTCACTAATTTCTTTTTCTTTCTTTTTTTGAGACAGGGTCTCTGCTCACTGTAGCCTCAACCTCCCAGGCTCAAGCAATCCTCCAACCTCAGCCTCCCAAGTAGCTGGGGCCACAGGCACACACCACCACGCCCAGCTAATTTTTGTATTTTATTGTAGAGAAGGTTTCTCGCCATGTTGCCCAGGATTTGATTGGTGGAGTGACCAGTCCCAACCCTCCCTGCAAGGAAAACTGAGGACGTGAGTCTCTGGCATTTTCAGCTTCTACTGTGAAGGGAATTCTGCCTTCTAAAGACGGGGTTCCTTTAACAGACAGAGGATCAGATGCTGGATGGCTCAAAAGAATGAAAATTGCCTTCTACAATACCACCCTGCAAAGCTTCTTAAAAACACTGTTTTTTTTTCTCTGACCCCCCAAGTGTCTTCCTTTCTCTTTCTCTCAGGTACTCCCTCTCTCTTTGACTCTGCATCCTACCGTCTGCTTTTTTTACTGCCTTGTGGAGTTCCTTGATTCCTTAGGGGGTGGTGGGGAAACTGAATGCTTCCGCTTTAATAATTTTGTTCCTGCCACATATACATGTGAGAGGGCCTAAAATATGTGTGCAGTTTTTACACAAGGGATGTTGTGCTCTGCCCAATGTTTGGCACCTTGCTTTGAACAGCATAGATCGGGGATCATTCCATTTTCATACAAACAGAGTGCTACCTTATTCTCTTAGATGGCTGAACAGTGAATGAACCATGATTTCTTCTTCTTTTTTTTTTTTTTCCTGGAAGCGTGCTAGACGACTCACCATGGTTTATTTAGTACATCTTCCCCTGATTGACGTTAGGTTGTTGTCAACGTTTAGTGACCAAAACAGTACTGCACCCTGATGCATATGTATTACTCGTCTGTGTTAAGTCGGGACGTTGCTTAGTCCAGCTGGAGGAGAATTCTAGCCTTTAACACTCCTGGGTGTGAAGTCACAGTGGGCTGGGTGGGCCTCCCAGGGCCTGCTTCCAGAGAAGTCTCCGTATGTCTTGTGGGTGGCTGTAGAACCTGGGAGTGAGGCTTGGCAGTAAATCTGCAGTGAGAAATGTCACAACCCAAACAGTAACTCATACACAGAGCTTCACATGTCTCATTCCACAAGGATCAGCAGCTGGACCATTACCTGGAGCTACAGACCTGATGACAGCCCCAGAAATGGCTAAGGCAGAGGAAGTGCCTGGGAGTTATTTGGCAATTTGACACAGTATCTTTTAGATATTTTTAAAGCCACTGAGCAATTCAAATCCTCATGTTTAGGGATAGATTCAAAGGCCAGTCTTTTCACTATTGGACTGGATGATTTTTAGTCATCTCACCTCCCAGCATTTACTCCGTTTCCTGGATGCAGCAGCCGCATCTCCTTCCAGGGTGTCACCTGTTCAGGTCAGGTGCCTCCTCAGGGGAAGCATCCCTCCCCCGCCAGGTTGCCAGGGCATGTGACTCTGTCTGGAACAACCACACCCTGTCTCCTGGACTTCGACTGCTGCGAGGAGTGAGGCTAGAACCAGAGAAACCTCGCTGATGCTGACTCATGCTGGAGGCTCCTGCAGAGTGAGCGTCAGAGCTCATGAGCTCATCTCCTTAGAAACCAGCATGCCTGAACTTGACCTCTGGCTTCGGCAGCCAGGCGGCAACAGTAACAACAGCAACTCCCTCCCCGCTCCTCAGGGCCCATTTCTGCCCAGCTTCTCCTGCCTTGGTCCTTCGTGATCTACGCTCCTCCTATGCCGTCCTTCCAGCCCCTCAACCATCCTGACTTCCTTTTAGGCAGAGGTCCCCTTGACCCATCCCATACCTCCCTCACTTCCATGCTCACCTGGGAGCTGCAACCAGAGCCAGCTAAAGCTCTGCATCCCCCAACCCAAGGACACCTTCACTCTCCCTCCAAAGCCCTGTCTCACCTCAATGAGATGCCTCACTGCGATGCTGGAACCATTTCATCCTAATTGGGGTCAGGTTCTCCCCAGTCCTGTGACTTCTGCCTCTCATCACCCTGAAGGCAGGCAGGAGAGCCCTGGTGTGGCAAAGCTGGGTGGGGAGCAAACGGGCACAGGAGAGAAGAGCGAAGGTGTGGGAGGATGAGTCACTGGCAGAGTGGGCAGGGGTGCTAAGGAAGGAATGAGTGCATGGACCTGGGCTTGATGACTCAGCTACTGAACACCAAGATGCTGCAATTTGAGAGTTCCAGAAAGTTCTCCCTACTTAGCGCTAGCTATTTTACCAGCCTGGGTTAATACAGGATCTTTGGATCCCTCGAGAAAATGAAAATATTTACATTGTGACCCCATTAAAATCCAGGCACTGTCATTTGGGTTTGTTCATAACTAAGACCCAACAAAGACCAAGCAGTAAGAGGATGAGACACTGGCCTGTTGGCTCCAGAAGACGAAAAACAAATCAGAAAATCTGAATTTGAGGACTGGTTTCCCACTTACTAGTGAGCCGCCTTAAGCAAGGTGTTTGATTTTTCTAAACACCAATTCTCTCGTTCATACCAGGTCTCTCCTGCTGTCTGGAGAATGGGTCAAAGTGGGCGAGGGAAGGAATGACCCAGAAGTAAGGCTGGAGGGGGCGGGAAAGAAGTGGAGTGCCAGCACCCCTGCTCCTCCCTGTGCTCCCCAGGCAGCCCCTACACACACCTCCCTGTCCCCAAAGCCCCCAGCCATGTCTCCATGGAAACGAGGCAGGAGCACAGAGCAGCCTCCGAGGTGTGCATCGCTGTGCATCTGTAGTTGCGGCATAGAGTGAGAGCAAATCTGGCGATAAAATTGATAGTAGGTAAACAAATGAGGCGGTCCCAGGAGAGAATTGCTCATGCTCTGGAAGACTCATGTGACCAAAAAGGGCAAACAGGGTGTCCTAATTTTTTTTATTTTTTTATTTTTTGAGACGGAGTCTCCCTCTGTCGCCCAGGCTGCAGGCAATGGTGCAATCTCGGCTCTCTGCAAGCTCTGTCTCCCAGGTTCAAGCAATTCTCCTGCCTCAGCCTCCGGAGTAGCTGGGATTACATGCACACGCCACCACGCCCAGCTAATTTTTGTATTTTTAGTAGAGACGGGGTTTCGCTATGTTCGTCACGCTGGTCTCGAACTCCTGACCTCACGTGATCCGCCACCTCGGCCTCCCTAGATGCTGGGATCACAGGCATGAGCCACCACACCTGGCCCACAGTGTTCTATTTAACAAGCAGTCTGGCCCAGCTGTCATTGGAAATCCACCCAGCTTCAGGTCAGCCCCATGCTGGGCGCTTTCTGAACTCTTTAGACCCTAGTAGGGGAGGGGTGGGTGCGGGAGGTGGGTGCTGGGTTTTGTTCACCCAAAAGTTTTCAAATGAAACCGTGTTCTGGACTCTGGAATGCCCGTGAGGCCTTCAGTAGACCCCACATCATCACCTCTCAATGCCTGCCCTGACAGGGACTAGGACCCGTTGTGAATGTGAGGGGAGCATGGCCATGGGTTGGGCATGGGCAGCTGTCCCCAGGCTGTCATGTTCAGAAGACACCTAAGCTTTGAGGGTTTACTGGTTCTTTCCTCCTTCTGGAAGGTCTCCACTGATTTTAAACAAATGGTTAATGCATTTATTTATTTATCTATTTATCTATTTTATTGATTGATTGAGATGGAGTCTTGCTCTGTGGTCGCCCAGGCTGGAGTGCAGTGGCTCCCTCTCAGCTCACTGCAACCTCCACTTTCTGGGTTCAAGTGATTTTCCTGCCTCAGCCTCCCAAGTAGCTGGGATTACAGGCACCTACCAC
This sequence comes from Macaca fascicularis, assembly GCF_037993035.2. Classification (NCBI taxonomy): domain Eukaryota; kingdom Metazoa; phylum Chordata; class Mammalia; order Primates; family Cercopithecidae; genus Macaca; species Macaca fascicularis. The sequence goes on from NC_088387.1 coordinate 19,697,026, forward strand.
CACGCCAGGATGGTTTTTTTTTTTTTTTTTTTGAGACGGAGTCTCGCTCTGTCACCCAGGCTGGAGTGCAGTGGTGCGATCTCGGCTCACTGCAGCCTTTGCCTCCCGAGTTCAAGTGATTCTCTTTCCTCAGCCTCCCCAGTAGCTGGGATTACAGGGTGCGCCGCCACGCCCGGCTAAGTTTTGTAATTTTAGTATAGACAAGTTTTCACCATGTTGGCCAGGATGGTCTCAAACTCCTGACCATCCACCCTTCGAAGATCCCTGCTCTCTCAGAATTTGTAATATAAACATAATGTTAATGAGAGGTACAAATTAGAGAACTTATTGAAGTCAAAAGAGTGAGATTTAAAAAATACAATGCAGTTTTAGAAGTGGAGACATTGGAATCCTTGTGCATTGCTGGGGGAATGCATTTTAATTTTAATTTTTAATGTTTTTTAGAGACAAGGTCTCACCATGGCCCAGGCTGAGTGCAGCGGAGCTTTCATAGCACACTGAAGCCTTGAACTCCTGGGCACATGCGATCCTCCCACCTCATCGTTCCAAAGTGCTGAGATTACAGAGGTGAGCCTGACTGGGAATATAACATGGTATATAGCCTCTGTGGAAGACAGTATGACAGTTCCCAAAAAGTTAAACATAGAATCAACATATGATCCAACAATTCCTCGTTTAGGTCTATACCTCAAAGAATTGAAAATAGGGATTCAAACAGAGAGATAGCTATACACCCATGCTCATAGCAGCATTATTCACGAGGGTCAAAAAGTGAAAACAACCCAAGTGTTTATCAACAGGAGAATAAATAAGCAAAATGTGTTGTAGTCATACAATGGAATATCATGCAGCCTTAAAAAGAAAGGAAGTTGGCTGGGTGTGGTGGCTCATGCCTGTAATTCCAGCACTTTGGGAGGCTGAGGTGGGTGGATCACCTGAGGTCAAGAGTTCGAGACCAGCCTAGCCAACATGGTGAAACCCAGTCTCTACTAAAAGATACGAAAATTAGCTGGGCATAGTGGTGGGTACCTGTAATCCCAGCTAATCGCTGGAACCGGGGAGGCGGAGGTTGCAGTGAGCTGAGATTGTGTCACTGTACTCCAGCCTGGGCAAAAAGAGGGAAACTCCATCTCAAAAAAAAAAAAAAAAAAAAAAAACAACGGGAAGGGAATTCTGATACATGCTATAACATGGGTGAACCTTGAAAACAATTACACTAAGTGAAATCAGCCAGACACAAAAGGAAAAATCCTGTATGATTCTATTTACATAAAGTACATAGGAAAATTCATAGAGAAAGAATACTGAATAGTGGCAACCAGAGCCTGAGGGGCAGGGGAAATGAGTTAGTGTCTAATGGGTACAGTTTCAGTGTGGGAAGATGAGATGTTCTGGAGACGGATGGTGGTGACGGTTGCACAGCCATGTGAATGTACTTAATGCCACTGAACCGTACACTTAAAAATAGTTAAGGCCAGGCGCGGTGGCTCACGCCTATAATCCCAGCACTTAGGGAGGCTGAGGTGGGTGGATCATGAGGTCAGGAGATGGAGACCATCCTGGCTAACACGGTGAAACCCTGTCTCTCCTAAAAATACAAAAATTAGCTGGACATGGTGGCGGGCACCTGTAGTCCCAGCTACTCAGGAGGCTGAGGCAGGAGAATGGCATGAACCTGGGAGGCGGAGCTTGCAGTGAGCTGAGATTGTGCCACTGCACTCCAGCCTGGGCAACAGAGCGAGACTCCATCTCACAAAATAAATAAATAAATAAATAAAGGGTTAAAAAGTGGCACAGTTTATGTTGTGTATATTTCACCACAATAAAAGGCAAAAAAGTAAGGAATGCACATAGTAAACTAATTCATTCAAAAAAGTGAATGTTTTCCAATTGGCTTTCCCACCCTGTTTCCCAGTCTTGCTTCTCAGAGTTACCCATTGTTAGCAGATGCTGGTGGATCCTCCAAGACATGTTATCTCCACACAAATAGAATCACACTGTCTACAAAACTGCAACCTTTTTTTTTTCACTTGCTAATATCACATCCATCTTTCCAATTCAGTACAGGAGCATCAACCTCATTCTTCAGAAGGTTTCATTTTAGGATATTCCATAATTTAACCAGTTCTCTCTTGATGAACATTTTGGTAACTTCCAGATTTTTGCTCTGCAAACTATGCCACATTACATATGTTTTTGTGCTGCATTAATTATCTTTTACATAGCTGTGGGAATATAGGTAAATTCTCAGAAAAGGGATTTCTGGATCAAAGGGCATGTGTGCTAAAAATGTTGGTAGATCCTGCAAAATTGCCCCACAAAAATAATGCATTATTTTTCATTCCCACCAATGGGCTATCTCGTTGGCCATCCCTCCCTCCCTCCCTCTCTTTGTCCCTTCTCTCCCTCCCTTTATTTCCTTCCTTCTACCTAACAAACAGACAAGTAAAAGTACTTTTTTTGGCTGGGCACGGGGGCTCATGCCTGTAATCCCAGCACTTTGGGAGGCCAAGGTGGGCGGATCACTTGAGGTCAGGAGTTTGAGACCAGCCTGGCTAACATGGTGAAGCCCCATCTCTACTAAAAATGCAAAAAATTAGCCAGATGTGGTGGCAGGTGCCTGTAATCCCAGCTACTTGGGAGGCTGAGGTGGGAGAATTACTTGAACCCAGGAGGCGAAGGTTGCAGTGAGCTGAGATGGCGCCACTGCACTCCAGCCTGGGTGACAGAGTGAGACTCCATCTAAAAACAAACAAACAAAAAAAGTACTTTTTTTCAAGGTACATAACAGGAATAAAAATAAAATGTATACTGTTCTCATAGTTTGGTGATTCAGGTTTGCTGTGTTTATATGACAGATTATTTTGAAATGTTTGGGCCTTAGGCATGCTTTTTGTGTTGTCAATACACATTTTTAAAAAATATTTTTTATTTTAAGGAATGACTGTTGTGCTCAGGGTATAATTTTAGTTTTGGTTGTAATCACCCTTTCTTCATATGATTACTTATTTCCCTGAAGTTTTAAATTTTTTTGAATAGGTAATATACTTCCATGGCTCACAATTCAGAAATAAGGACCAATGTATTGTGAACAATTTATCTCTTTCTCTTATTTCCTGTCTCTAGTTCCTACCACCTTCTCTGTCCTCTGAAATCCTGTTTTTAGTTTCTTATATATTCCTCCAGTTTCTTTATGCAAACGGAAGAAACTTCAAATATAGATTCTTATTCCTGTTTTTTTAAATAAATAATTCCAACTTTTATTTTAGATTCAGGAGGTATATGTGCATGTTTGTTACCTGGATATATTGCGTGATGCTGAGGTTTAGGGTACAATCGATCCGGTCACTCAGGTAGTGAGCTTAGTACCCAATAGTTAGTTTTTCAACCCTTCTCCTCCTCCTTCCCTTTGTCCCTCCCTCCCCTCTCTAGTAGTCCCCAGTGCCTATGGTTGACATTTTTGTGTCCATGTATATCCAATGTTTGACTCTCATTTACAAGTGAGGACATGTGGTATTGGTTTCCTGTTCCTGCATTAATTCACTTAGAAGTCCTCCAACTGTATCCATGTTGCTGTAAAGAATGTGTTTTGCTCTTTTTTACGGCTGCATAGTATTCCATAAAGTAGAGGTACCACAGTTTCTTTGTTTAATCCATAGATGAGCACCAATCCATGACTTTGCTATTGTGAATAGCATTGTGATGAACATACAAGTACATGAGTCTTTTGGTAGAACTATTTGTTTTCCTTTGGGTATAAACCCAGTAATGGGACTGCTGGGCTGATTGGTAGCTCTGCTTTAAGATCTTTGAGAAATCTCAAAATTACTTTCCACAGTGATTTAACTAATTTACATGCCCACTAACAGTGTCTAAATGTTTTGTTTTCTCCACAGCCTCATTCAGCTTTTTTTTTGACTTTGTAGTAATAGCCATTCTGACTGGTGTGAGATGGTGTCTCATTATGGTTTAGATTCCCAATTTTCTGATGATATTATTGGTGTGGAGCATTTTTTCTCATGTTTGTTGGCTCTGTGTGTATGTCTTCGTTGGAGAAGTGTTTGTTCATGTCTCTTGCCTACTTTTTAATGGGGTTATTTGTTTTTTTCTTGTTGTTACTCCCCCCTTTTTTTTTTTTTTTTACACAGAATGTAGATACTATTTGTTCTACAACCTTTTCCCCCCAGAGTTGTTGGTAAATCTTGGAGTTCTTTCCTTACTAGTAGATAGAAAGCTTCCTCATTCTTTTTTTTTTTTTTTAATTAAGGTATGATTGACATGCCAAAAAGCTGTACATATTCAGTTTGTACATCTTGATGAGTTGAAAATAGGCCGGGTGCGGTGGCTCAAGCCTGTAATCCCAGCACTTTGGGAGGCCGAGACGGGCAGATCACGAGGTCAGGAGATCGAGACCATCCTGGCTAACACGGTGAAACCCCGTCTCTACTAAAAATACAAAAAACTAGCCGGGCGAGGTGGCGGGCGCCTGTAGTCCCAGCTACTCAGGAGGCTGAGGCAGGAGAACGGCGCAAACCCGGGAGGCGGAGCTTGCAGTGAGCTGAGATCCGGCCACTGCACTCCAGCCCGGGATACAGAGCAAGACTCCGTCTCAAAAAAAAAAAAAAAAAAAAAAAAAAAAAAGAAAATAAACATACACCCATGAAACTGTCACCATAACAAAGCCATAAACGTAACCATCAAATCTAAAAGTTTTCTCTCTCTTCCTCTTTTTTTGTGGGTGTGATAAGAACATTTAATATGAACTCTATCCTCTTAACACAATTTTAAGTATGCAATACAGTATTGTTAACTATATGTGCCATGCTGTACAGCAGATCTCTAGGACTTGTTCATCTTGAATAGCTGAAACTTTGTAGCCTTTGACCAACATCTCCCTGTTTCCCTCGCCCCCCAGTCCCTGGAACCCTCATTTTTCATAGTTGTATGTGCATAAAGTATTGCATTACTGTGGGGCCTTAACTTTATTTAACCAGCCTTCTATTGATGGATATATGCTACTTACTTTACTGTTATAAGCAGTGTTACCATGAGCAGCCTTATATATGTGGGCATTTTGGATTTGTACAAATCAATCCTAAGTGTAAAAGTGGAATGGGTCAAAGGATTGATATATATTTTTTTTTAGAGTCAGGATCTTGCTATATTGCCCAGGCTGGAGTGTGGTGATACTATCATGGCTCACTATGGCCTCAAACTCCTGGGCCCAAGCAATCCTCCCACCTCAGCTTCCCAAGTAGTTAGGACTACATCACAGCCAACTAATTTTAAACGTTTTTTTGTAGAGATGGGGTATTGCTCTGTTGCCTGGGCTGGTCTCAAACTCTTGAGTTCAAATGATCCTCCTGCCTCTGCCACCCAGAGTGCTGGGATTATAGGCATGAGCCACCACGCCTGGCTGATTTATCTTATTTTGACAGATGCTGTCAGATTGCCTTTCAGAAGTGGTTGTATCCGTTTACATTCCCACAAAGAATGTTTGAAAGTTCCTCTTTCTCCACAGACTCACCAACAGAGAATGTTATCAACTAGTTGGATTTTTGCCAATGCGATAGGTGAAAATTATCTGTAGTGTTAATTTGCAGTTATTTTATGAGAGAGTTTGATGATCTTATATGTTTAAGAGTCAGTTGTTTTTCTTTTCTTTGAATTATTTGCTCATTTTTCTCTTATTGGGTTATTGATGTTTTTCTAGAAACTCTTTATGTATTAAGGAGATTCACTCTTGTCTGTGATATGAGTTTAAGTTCCTCTTCCCACAGAGTCACCTGCTTTTGGTTTTGCTTATGGTATATTTCATCACTGCTTTCTGAATTATAATTGCTTAATTTTTTTAAATTTTGAAATAATTTATGACCCAAAGAGTTACAAAGATAGTACAGAGAGTTCCCTTAAATCCTTCTTTCAGCTTCCCCCACTGTCCTCCAGAATCATTATACAATGACTTTTGGTCAGAAAGGTAACATTGACTAAGCAGAGTTAATTAATATGTAGATTTCAGTTGGGTTTCCCTGTTTTCCACCTAATGTCCTTTTTCTGTCCAGGATCCAATCTAGGATCCTGTTTTGATTTAGTTGTGATATCCTCTGAATCTTCCATCAGTCACAGTTTCTCAGTCTTTTCTTGTTTTTCATGACCTGGACAGTTTTTAACAGTAATGGTTGGGTATTTTGTAGAATGTTCCTCAACTGAAGTCCATTTAATGTTTTCTCATGATTATATGAAGGTTACGGATTTAGGGGGAGAATAATGCAGAAGTAATGTGCTTTTCTACCAGTGCACTATGTCAGGGTACATGATATTAACTCTGATTGCTTGGCTAAGACAGTGTCTGTCTGGTTACTCCACTGTAAAGTTTCTATTTTCCATTTAACAAGTATTTTGGGGGAGGTACTTTGAAACTACTGAAATATCCTGATTTTTCTTAAGCTTCTGATGAAGGGCAAGTGAGCCTCCAAATTGGAGATTGGCCAGAGGGGGTTTTTGGCTTTGCTCAGGAAAGAATTCAAGAGAGAGCCAGTGGTGTTAGACAGCAACTTTTATTGATGCGGTAGCGAAGAGCAGTAGCAGAGGAACTGCTTCTTCTGGAGCAGGGCTGCCCATAGGCAATGTGTCCAGAGCAGCAGCTCGGGGCAGTTCTGCGGTCATACTTATACGTACTTTATTATTTATTACTATTATTATTATTATTATTTTGAGTCAGGGTCTCGCTTTGTTGCCCAGGCTGGAGTGCAGTGGAGCGATCTCAGCTCACTGCAACCTCTGTCTCCCTGGTTCAGGCGATTCTCTTGCCTCAGCCTCCTGAGTAGCTGGGACTACAGGCATGTGCCACCACGCCCGGCTGATTTTTTATGTTTTTAGAGGAGACAGGATTTCACCATGTTGGCCAGGCTGATCTTGAACTCCTGACCTCAAGTGATCCACCTGCCTCGGCCTCCCAGAGTGCTGGGATTACAGGCGTGAGCCACCATGACCAGCCTGTACTTTATATGCAAATTAAGTGATGTGTTATTTAGAAATTTCTAGAAAAGGAGTCATAACTTCCAGATATTGCCATGGCAATGGTAAACTGTCATGGCGCTGGTGGGTGAGTCTGATGGATATTTTTGGTGCCTCTTCTCTGTTTCGGCCAGTCTTGAATCTCGTCTGGAGTCAAGTTCTGCCTCCTACCTCACTTCTACCCACTAATTTTAGCATTCTTATGTGGATCTTGTTACAGACTGGGCCAGGTACATAATTTGTAGGTCTTAGCACAAAGCGAAAATTCAGAATCCCTTTTAAATAAATTATTAGGAATTTCGCCGGGCGCGGTGGCTCAAGCCTGTAATCCCAGCACTTTGGCAGGCCGAGGCGGGCGGATCACAAGGTCAGGAGATCGAGACCACAGTGAAACCCCGTCTCTACTAAAAATACAAAAAAAAAACTAGCCGGGCGCGGTGGCGGGCGCCTGTAGTCCCAGCTACTCAGGAGGCTGAGGCAGGAGAATGGCGTGAACCCGGGAGGCGGAGCTTGCAGTGAGCCCAGATCGCGCCACTGCACTCCAGCCTGGGCGACAGCGTGAGACTCCGTCTCAAAAAAAAAAAAATAAATTAAATAAATAAATAAATAAATAAATTATTAGGAATTTCTAGATGGAGACAGCAGAGAATTAAACAAAGTGTGGGCTTTTAGTTATTGCTGTGGAATTTTAATGGTGATTTTACCATTTCCCTCATTATTTCTACACTTATTAATTGGAGTTCTTCTGTAAGGAAGAGCTATCCTTTCTGCCCTATTTATTTATTAAGTCATTTATTTACATCAATATGAATTTGTGGACATTTATTTCATTCCTTGGGTAGTAAGTCAATACTATTGTTATTCATTTTTGCTACTCATATTGTTTCAGTTTTGAAAACTTGGAGAGCTCTTTCAAGTGGTTCTTGTGTTTTTTTAATACGCCCCCATCTTTTCTTATTTTTTTTTTTCTTTTTGAGATGGAGTCTTGCTCTGTCACCCAGGCTGGAGTGCAATGGTGCAATCTCGGCTCACTGCAACCTTCGCCTCCCGGGTTCAAGTGATTCTCCTGCCTCAGCCTGCCGAGTAGCTGGGATTACAGGTGCTCGCCACTGGGCCCAGCTAATTTTTGTGTTTTTAGTAGAGACAGGGTTTTGCCATGTTGGCCAGGCTGATCTCAAACTCCTGACCTCAGGTGATCCGCCTGCCTCGGCCCCCCAAAGTGCTGGGATTACAGACGTGAGCCACCGCACCCAGCCTTTATTTTTTATTTCTTTTAGTACTTCCTTTCTTCCTGGTAGCACAAGATGCTCCAGGTTTATTTGCATTTTCTCTTTCTTAACCCTGGAATCAACGACTTCTCCAGGGATCCCTGATTCTTATTATTGGAGAATGGTATTTGGATGCTAAGTGTGCTCATAGGTACTGGGGTGTCACTGTTTCTAGCCCCTTTCAGTGAACAGAGCTAGGAAATAGTAACCCATACTTACAAACATATTTTATTTCATCCTATTATTTCGCTCACATTTTTCAAACATCATTGCTTTTTTTTTTTTCTTTTTCTTTTTTGAGAGGGAGTCTTGTTCTGTCACCCAGGCTGGAGTGCAATGGTGCGATCTCGGCTCACCACAACCCCCGCCTCCCAAGTTCAAGTGATTCTCCTGCCCCAGCCTCCTGAGTAGCTGGGATTACAGGTGCACACCACCATGCCCAGCTAATTTTTGTCTTTTTAGTAGAGACGGGTTTCACCATGTTGGCCAGGCTGGCCTCCAACTCCTGACTTCATGATCCTCCCACCTCGGCCTCCCAAAATGCTGGGATTGCAGATGTGAGCCACCGCGCCCCGCCAATCGTTGCTGTTTTTAAATTAATAAACTTTATCTTTTAAAGCAGTTTTGGTTTCACAGCAAAACTGAGCAGAAGGTGCAGAGAGTTCCCATCCACCTCTCCCGACACATGCACAACCTCCCACACCGTGGACATCCCCCACCAAACTGTTACGATCGATGCACCTGCACTGACTCACCCCCATCACCCAGAGTCCACAGTTTACACTGGAGGTCGCTCCTGGTGCTGTACGTTCCATGGGTATTGACAAATGTGCAATTACATGTATCCACCATTATAGGATCATGCAGAATAGTTTCACTGTCCTCAAAATCCTCTGTGCTCTGCCTGCTCATCCTCTGCCTTCCCCCAACCCTTGGTAACCACTGACCTTTCTGCTGTCTCCATAGTTTTTCCTTTTGAGAATGTCGTGTAGGTGGAATCCTACTGTATGTACCTTTTTCGCCTGGCTTGTTTCACTTAGTAATATGCATTGAAGTTTCTTCCCTGTCTTCCATGGCTTGATAGCTAATTTCTTTTTAGCAGTAATATTCTGTTGTCTCGATGTATCACAGTTTATTTATCCATTCACCTGTTGTAGGACATCCTAGTTGCCTCTAGGTTTTGGCAATTAGGACTAAATCTGCTGTAAACTTCTGTGTGCAGGGTTTTTTTTTTTTCTTTTAGACAGGGTCTCACTCCGTTGCCCAGGCTGGAGAGCGGAGGCACAGTCATTGCTCACTGCAGCCTTGACCTGCTGGGCTCAAGCGATCCTCTCACCTCAGCGTCCCAAGTAGCTGGGACTACAGGCATATGTCCCCATGCCTGGTTAATTAAAAATTTTTTTTTAGATATGTGGTTTCTCTATGTTGCTCAGGCTGGTCTCAAACTCCTGGACTCAAGCAATCCTCCAGCCTTGGCCACCCAAAGTGCTGGGATTGCAGGTGTGAGCCACCATGCTTGGCCTCTCTGTGCAGATTTTTCTGTGGACATAAATTTTAAATTCATTTGAGCAAGTATCAAGTAATGTGACTACCGAAACATATGGTAAGAATATGTTTAGCTTTGCAAGAAACTGGCAATTTGTCTCCCGAAGTGGCTGTACCATTTTGTATTCTCCACCAAAAATGAATGAGAGTTCCTGCTGCTCCATATTTCCACCATTATTTGGTGTTGTCAGTGTTTTGGATTCTGGACATCCTAATAGGCATGTGGTGGTACCTCATTATTGTTTTAATTTACAATTTCCTAATGATATATATAATGTTGAACATCTTCTCATATGCTTACTTACCATCTGGGTATCCTGTTTGGTGAGGTGTCTGTTAAGCTTTTTTGCCCCTTTAAAAAAGTTATTTTTTACTTTTTTAGAGATAGGATCTTGCTGTGTCACTTAGGCTGGAGTGCCGTGGCACAATTGTAGCTCACTGCAACCTTAAACTCCTGGGCTCAAGTGATACTCCTGCTTCAGCCTCTTGAGTAGTTGGGATTACAGGTACATGCCACTGTTTCTGGATAATAATAGTAGTTATTATTATTAATTGTAGAGAAGGGGGTCTTGCTATGTTGCTGGGCCTGGTCTTGAACTCCTGGCCTCAAAGTGATGTTCCTACCTTGGCCTCCCTAAGTGCTGGGACTACAGGTGTGAATGACTGCACCCAGCCTTTTGCCTATTTTTAAATTGAGTTGTTTTTTTTCTAGTTGTTGCATTTTAGGTGTTTTTTTTTGTGGGGGGCTAAGGGGACGGGGTTTCACTTCATTGCCCAGGCTAGAGTGCAGTGGTACAGTCATGGCTCACTGCAGACTCAACCTCCTGGGCTCAAGCGATCCTTCTGCCTCAGCCTCCTGAATAGCTGGAACTTTTTATTTTGTTTTGTAGAGATGCGGTCTCACTATGTTGGCCAGGTTGGTATTGAACCCCTAGTCTCAAGCAGTCCACCCACCTCAGCCTCTCGAAGTGCTGGGATTACAGGAATGAGCTATGATGCCTGGCTAAGAGTTCTTTGTATAATCTGGATAATAGTGCTTTTGTCAGATATGTCTTTTGCAAATGTTTTCTACTAGTTCGTGGCTTCTCTAATCAGTCTCTTGGCATTGTCTTTCAGTATTATTACTTTTTAATTAATCACTTTGAAACTCTATAGAGAATTTTTAAGTTCATTTTATTTATTTATTTTTTTGAGATGGAATCTTGCTCTGTCACCCAGGCTGGGATGCAGTGGTACAATCTCGGCTCACTGCAGCCTCTGCCTGCCGGGTTCAAGTGAGTCTCCTGCCTCAGCCTCCCCAGTAGTTGGGACTACAGGCATGTGCCACCATGCCCAGCTAAGTTTTGTAGTTTTACCATGTGTGATTTCACCATGTTGACCAGCCGGGCCTCGAACTCCTGACCTCAGGTGATCAACCCGCCTCGTCCTCCCAAAGTGCTGGGATTACAGGCGTGAGTCACCGCTCCCAGCCTTTAAGTTCATTTTTAAAAGTTGTTTTTTCTTCTTTTTCTTTTCCTTTTTTTTTTTTTTTTTTTTTTTTGAGATGAAGTTTCACTCATGTTGCCCAGGCTGGCATTTAATGGCGTGATCTTGGCTCACTGCAGCCTCCACCTCCTGGGTTCAAGTGATTCTCCTGCCTCAGCCTCCTGAGTAGCTGGGATTACAGGCGTGCACCACCACGCCCAGCTAATTTTTATTGTTGTTGTTATTGTATTTTTAGTAGAGATGGGGTTTTGCCATGTTGACCAAGCTGGTCTTGAACTCCTGGCCACAGGTAATCCGCCCTTCTCAGCGTCCAGCTTGTTATTGATTTTTTGGGAAATGTTTTATGTGTATATAAACAGAAATGTATATGTATTCTCCCTCATTAAAAAGTAAAAAAGTGCTAGGATTACAGGCCTAAGCCACCGCACTCAGTCTCATTTTTTAAAGTTTGAACTCATTTTTTCCTTGTCCTTGAGTATGTTTTTCAGTCTCTGCCTTCTTCCCTCTTATCCCGTCTTCACCCTTTCACAGCTTGATTCATTCAATAAGCGTTGAGAGTGCACCTACTATGTGCCCGTCTCTGTAGATACTGTGGGTACGCTATGGAACAAGAAAGATAAGCTCCGTGATCTCTTGGCGTCTTCCTGAAGGGCCACATCTACTACATATATAGAAATTTAAAAAGAAATACATGCTCGTTATTTAAACAAATAAAATAAAATAGGAGTGTATAAAGTAGGATGTGAATGTTTGCCCTCAGTCACCCTAATCCCACTCCTCTGCAGTCTCTACAGTTAATGGGTTGGGGTATAGACTTCCATGGTACCTTTGGCTAAACCAAATCTGCATGATGTGGAGGGTCTCGGGTTGTGGCAGGCCTGGCAAAAGTATTTCCAGATGGAAACTCGCACTGGTTGGGATGTAAAAGCCAAGTCACAGTATCCCCATTTTCATTCCCAAAAGTTCTGTTTTCAGTAGGCTTGCCTGATTGTTGCCTGCTGACCTTGGAATTACTTGAGGCTTCCAAAATACGTTCCTTGGAACCCTGGCTGGGATGCTGTTCTGAAAGATTCCACGGTCAAAGGAATATAAGACACACTCTCTATTGTATTTCCTTCTTGGGGGCTCATTATGCATATCAAAGCATCACAGCTCTGAGAATTCCTGTAATCACCACTCCTGTTTATTCCAATGTTCCCTAAGTGTATTTAATCATATCTTCTGTTTGTTCCATGTAACTCGAGTAACCCCTTGTTGATCTCAGGTTCTGTGGAACTGACTCAGGGAGCCCAGGAGCCCGTGCTAGTCCATCTGCATGTGGCTCTTGCACCAACAGTTCAAACAGGTAAGCAAGCAAAGTGTTCCAGATCAGTGACTGGCACAGCGTCCTGTGCAAACGTGCAAATGTGCAAATATGCTGTGATTACAGCATTTCTCCAGGGCATTTTGTATCTTTCTAGGGTGAGCCGAAGGCCTCCAAGGATGTGAGCTTCCCCTGAAAAAAATTCACAGCAGATGATGAGTGATGCAGACCAACCTCGCCACCACTCATGCAAGAACATTCTATATTCACGACCATTGCTTATGACACCCAGTGACCACTGTGGGCTCTAGGCTTATTTAGATATAAGCCTGGCTTGCACTCCAAATTCAATGCCTTTTAGAAATCTAAAGTACTCCTCAGAATTTCCACCATTTCCCTAGATAGCATGCCCTCATGTTATCTCTGACTTTAGCTCCTGTTCCTGCGGGTGCTGTCCTGGTTCCACGCCTCCAGATGGTAAAAATGTCAGCCCTTGAGATTTCTGCAAAGGGAGCTGTTCGCAGCAAGCATGTGCTATATGGGAGGTTTGGAGCAGGAGTGGGCATGTGAAGAAGACAGAGGAGAGGTCTCGGCAGCCGATGGTATAGTAGGCAGCCCCATCTGTAGCATCTCTGATCTTGGGGGCACCACTGGCCTACATCTCATCCAGTCCTGGCTTCCTTTGCACGTGTTGCTGCTCTCTGTCTGTCTCTTCCTTTCCTTCCCCGCTCTCCACCTCCTTCACTGGAGCAAGACTCCTGAATCACGAAAGAGTTCAGCCCTATCTGTAGATCTCACCTTACTCAAAGGGGCTTATCAGGCCGGTGGCGAGGGAGTGTGGTCTGCACAACCTCAGGAAGTGGGTTGGCCTGTTGGAGCATGAGCTCTTTTTTGGCTTTATAGCTCTTGGTATTTGTTCTTCTTGGGTTTTCTAGTGCTTTCTGAAAACTCTGCTTTCTCAGGCTGTAGGACCCGGAATTCAGGGCATTTCCCAATGTGGGAGCAATGAAGGAAGCATAGACAGAGAGATATGTGATGTGCATGAGAAAGGACAATTTTTAAAATTTGTAATGAGAAAAAATTTCTGAAAAGATAATCTAAACAAAAGAAAAAAATCCAAGTTATAAGAAGAGTATACCGTGAAAACCAAGCCTCCCTCCCCACCTTCAGTCCCTTAGTTCGTGTTCCTAAAATAGCCACTGTCACCAGCTTGTTATTGATTTTTTGGGAAATGTTTTATGTGTATATAAACAGAAATGCATATATATTCTCCCCCATTAAAAAGTAAATGACAGGCTGGACGCAGTTGCTCACGCCTATAATCTCAGCACTTCAGTAGGCTGAGGTGGGTGGAACATTTGAGATCAAGAGTTCAAGTCCAGCTTGGCCAACATGGTGAAACCCCGTGTCTACTAAAAATACAAAAATTAGTTGTGCATGGTGGCAGGTGCCTGTAATCCCAGCTACTCGGGAGGCTGAGGCAGGAGAATCGCTTGAACCCACGAGGTAGAGGTTGTAGTGAGCCGAGATCGCGTCACTGCACTCCAGCCTGCGCGACAGAGTGAGACTCTGTCTCACAAAAACAAACAAACAAATAAACAATAAATAAATAAATAAATAAATGGTAGCCTGTCATACAGATAATTTTACTTTTGCCTTTTAAAAATTTAACAGCATACCTTCACTATTTTACGTGGAGCTACTTATAAATAAACAGACACAACACATATATATTTTATTTTTTTCCTTTTATTGGCACAAAAGTCAAACCTAGGTGATCCTTCTCATCAGCCATTGGAGAAGGCTTCTAGGACATGGGATTTTCCAGTATGAGGTGGGATTCTGGGTGCCAGACACTCCTGATGTCAGATTTAGTGATGATGAACACTAAGCATCATTTCCGACTGCTCGTAACTGTGGCAGATTGTATGCTTGTTCCCAGTTCTCTTCTGTCCACTCTGTAACAGGATCTGTCTGTATCACCCCAAGCCACGGGACCTGGAGCACCTTCCCGTGGGAGGAGTGTATTCCCTTGCTTCTTCAGCTTTAGGCTTGGAAGAGGGTGGGAGTTGTACACGCCAAGTCCAAGTCAAAGCTTTAAGGGCCATTGTGGACTTCTGCTTTATGTCTTTGTCCGTGACCATGAGGATGGAGGTAGGAGCTGGGCTGTTCCTTTAGCTTGGGTCTCAGACTAAGAAGACATGGAATAAAGCCACAGTTGACCCACATCTTATGAATAATGTGCGTGAGAAATAAACCGTGCTTGCTGTAATCGCCTAAAATTGCGGAGTTGTTGGTTACAGCAGCCTAACCTGGTGAAAGGTGACTCCTGCTAGGAGACAGTGTTGGCTGTGCTCAGTCACAAAGCACCAGACAGCTCTGAGGACCTGGTTCCTTGCTTGCAGTGTGCTCTATTTGATCTGGATCGGCTGTTAGTTGATAAAGAAGCTGAACTGTAATCACAGTCCTTTGGGAGACCAAGGCAGGTGGATCACCTGAGGTCAGGAGTTTGAGACCAGCCTGACCAACATGGTGAAGCCCCATCTCTACTAAAAATACAAAATTAGCCAGGCGTGGTGGTGCATGCCTGTGATCCCAGCTACTTGGGGGGGCCGAGGCAGGAAAATTGCTTGAACCTAGGAGGTGGGAGTTACAGTGAGCTGAGATCGCACCATTGCACTCCAGCCTGGGCAATGAGAGCAAAACTCTGTCTCAAAAAAAAAAAAAAAAAAAAGGAACCTCAGGTTGTTATTACAGGAACCAAGATGTCCCATACTTAGTCACTTTTCTATACTTTCTATATTACGTGGAAGTACCAATGGCTGGGGATTTTCAGGAAGCCATCTGGCAATGCAAAACAAGAGTTTTCACTTCTAGAAATCTAGCTCAAGAGAATAATTAAAGGCCGGGCGCGGTGGCTCAAGCCTGTAATCCCAGCACTTTGGGAGGCCGAGATGGGCGGATCACGAGGTCAGGAGATCGAGACCATCCTGGCTAACACGGTGAAACCCCGTCTCTACTAAGAAATACAAAAAATAGCCGGGCGAGGTGGCAGCGCCTGTAGTCCCAGCTACTCGGGAGGCTGAGGCCGGAGAATGGCGTGAACCCGGGAGGCGGAGCTTGCAGTGAGCTGAGATCCGGCCACTGCACTCCAGCCTGGGCTACAGAGCGAGACTCCGTCTCAAAAAAAAAAAAAAAAAAAAAAAAGATAATAATTAAAGATATACAGGGAGGTTCATGAAAGAGTTATTTGAAAAATTGGAAGCCACTTAAATGCCCCATTACAGGGCAAGAGTGTATACACTATTCTATATGATGGACGTTATGAAGCCATTAAAAATCAGGTTGCTGAATATTTAATGACTTAAAGGAGATGTTGATCTTGAATATTGAATGAAATAAACAGGACACAGAACTGTGGATGTATGACCATCCTAATTTGCAGAACAAATTTGGGATTGTGCAGTTTATAATTTTATATAGTTTTTCACTTACACTTGTGAATAAGCATTTCCCCTCAGTCATGAAATATGTAAATATGTATAAAAAGAAGACCAGGAAGGAAATAAGCAAAAACAGCGGTTATTTCTAGTAGATAGCATTTCCTATCCTGTACTTTCTATATTTTCTAAACATTCTACGATGACTGTGTACTACTTTTATAATTAAAAAAAAAAAAAAAAAGTGGCTGCTACTTAAAAATGAGAATTATTCCGGTCACCTCTAGGGCTGTGCCTCTGTGCCGTGGTTACCCAGGGGCCTTAACTGCGGCTCCTGGTCTAAGAACAAGCTTGTGTGTTTAATTAGGTCACCCTCCTGCCGACCTAGAATCTCCGCACAGGGCTTAGCTTGTGCTGCCCGGAACCCCCCAGGAGCCGCCCTCCAAGGGAACTCTCAGCTTCTCACACACAGGCACTGCTTCTGCCTGCTGAGTGTGAATTTGAGACTTCTGTGAACTGTCACTCCGACAGAGCTGCCACTCTCAGGCCTCTCCAACCTATTTTCTTTAAGAATCAATTCAGACGCCCAGACACAGTGGCTCCTGCCTATAATCCCGGCACTTTGGGAGGTCAAGGCGGGTGGATCACTTGAGGTAAGGAGTTCGAGACCAGCCTGGCCAACATGGTGAAACCCTGTCTCTGCTAAAAAATACAAACATTAGCTGGGTGTGGTGGCATGCACCTGTAATCTCAGTTACTCGGAAGGCTAAGGCAGGAGAATCGCTTGAACCCAGGAGGCAGAGGTGGCAGTGAGCCGAGATCGTGCCACTGCACTACGGTCTGGGCGACAGAGCGAGACTCTGACTCAAAATAAATAAATAGGCCGGGCGCAGTGGCTCAAGCCTGTAATCCCAGCACTTTGGGAGGCCGAGACGGGCGGATCACGAGGTCAGGAGATCAAGACCATCCTGGCTAACCCGGTGAAACCCCGTCTCTACTAAAAAATACAAAAAACTAGCCGGGCGAGGTGGCGGGCGCCTGTAGTCCCACTACTCGGGAGGCTGAGGCAGGAGAATGGTGTAAACTCGGGCGGCGGAGCTTGCAGTGAGCTGAGATCCGGCCACTGCACTCCAGCTTGGGCAACAGAGCGAGACCCCGTCTCAAAAAAAAAATAAAATAAAATAAAAAATAAATAAATAAATAAATAAATTCAGACATACCTTATTGAAGAGAAAATGAAGACTTGGGAACATTTTAACAGTTTTGGGATGATGAGAATTCATTAATTCATTAATGAACAATAGCTGCGGTTGCAGGCAGCTACCATTCATTGTTTCCTACGGCCTTCCCCGTATGTCCTGTGTCACATGCGTTCAGGCTCTGGAGTGACTGGTGTGTGGACAGAGGGAGAGGGAGAATTCTCAGAAGTCAAGCTGGCGTGACAGCTGGAAGAGCCGCCTGGGAAGGAGCTCATCCCAAGGGGAGAAGGAGCTTGGCACAGCCAGCTTGACTCAATAGCAAAGCCTTCAGTATAGACCTCCTGGTCTGCTTCCCCACGTGCTGTTCCACTCACATCTTCATCCAGGTCTGGCCCTTGTGACGGTGTGCCGTGTGCTGTGTGGGGTGCTGTGCGGTGTGCTGTGCGTGTCTGAGTGTGAGTGTGCGAGTGAGTGAGAATTCAGGGTCCGGTGTCCACGGGGGAAGCTGCAAAGGAGTCAGGGAGCAGAACTGGGGACAGGTGGAGAAGGGACAGCTGGGACTGGCAGCCTCATAGGACAGAGTCTGTGAAAAAATAGTACAGCACCATCCACTTTCAAAAATAGTCTTCCATAGCTGTTTTACAATAACCCGTGTGAACTGCTGGTGACACCTTGGACCTTGTCATCTCCCAGGCTGCTCCACATCTGAAGCCTTACATTTTATCATCTTTAATGGTTTTAAATTCAAGTAGGAGGTACACACAGTGATGTACATGAATTCCTATGCCCACTATTGGGTCTGTGAGATTCACCCATGTTATTGTGAGTAGCATGGTTGGTTTTTCTTCATTGCTGATTCTACTGGGTCAACACTTCACCATTTATTTACCCATTCTGGAACTGTTGGCTATCTGGCTTGTTTTCAGTGTGCAGCGATGATGGATAAAGATAACATGGCATTTTGCATACGTCTTTTGGTGGACACACACCTTTGTCTTTTTTTGCTTATTTGTTTTGGGATGATGTCTCACTCTGTCACCCAGGCTGGAGTGCAGTGGCAGGATCTCGGCTCACTGCAACCTCCACCACCTGGGTTCAAGCGATTCTTCTGCCTCAGCCTCCTGAATAGCTGGGACTACAGGCGTGTGCCACCAAACCATTTTTGGTAGTCACGTTTTCACCATGTTGGCCAGGCTGGTCTCAAACTCCTGACCTCAAGTGATCTGCCTGCCTCAGCCTCCCAAAGTGCTGGGATTATAGGTGTAAGCCACCGCGCCTGTCCCACGCCATTGTCTTTTAACCCACTTTCCTTCCTGTGGCCTATTTGCTGCTCATTGAGACTCCAGTCCTGCAACCCTGCCGGGTTTCTTGCTCATCAGTCTGGCTACTGCCCTGATTCATTTCGTTCTTGGCTAAGACTCATGCAAGGGGTGCCTTTCACAGGCTGTTTCCACTTCTGCACCCTCCTCTCCCTCCTGACTCCTGCCCTATCTCACCACTGACATCCCACTGGCCGGCCGAGGCCTCCCCTGACCTAATGAATAGTGCAGGGGGCATTTGGGCCTTCTCTCCGTCTGCCTTTCTGCAGCACTGTGCCTGCTCCAGGGGCTTAGGTCAGCCTTTCTCCTCCTCCTCTTCCCCTCCTCTGCCTGCTTCCTCTCAGCCTCCTCTGCTGGGTCCTCTCCTGTCTCCATCCCACCTGGTTGTTCCTGGGGCTCTGTTCTTGCCTCTCTTTCTGTCCCTCTCCAAGGGTCCTCATGCTGGATCTTTAGCTGCCATAGATGCTGATGCAACATCTCTCATCCTTGATCCCTAGGTCCAAAAATCTAGGGGATTTTCCAAACTCATTTGGTGGAAAACCTTGATAGGCCCTGATAGGAGGTTATTTGCTGTCCCTATGTAGCCACTCCGTGTGAATGAATATTCATATGTTGGCTGCAGGAATGTCAACGTGTTTGACTCTGGGCTGCTACCCCAGATCCCAGCAAGGGTGTGACCATGCATATATAGAGGGAATTATGTTTTACCTTCTTACCTCCAGAAAATATTAAATCTAGCTGGGCATGGTGGCTTGTGCCTGCAATCCCGGCTAGAGGCTGCGACCAGTGTATTGCTTGAGTCCAGAAGTTCCGGACCAGCCTAAGCAACATAGTGAGACTCCCGTCTCTAAAAAAACCTTTTATCTTAAAAGGAAAATATTGAGGTTGAGTGTGGTGGTTCATGCCTGTAATCCCAGCACTTTGGAAGGCCAAGGCAGGCAGATGACCTGAGGTCAGGAGTTCGAGACCAGCCTAACCAACATGATGAAACCCCGTTTCTACTAAAAATACAAAAAAATTAGCCAAGCATGGTGGCGGGCACCTGTAATCCCAGCTACTTGGGAGGTTGAGGCAGGAGAAGCGCTTGAACCAGGGAGGCGGAGGTTGCAGTGAGCTGTGATCATGCCATTGCACTCCAACCTGGGCAACAAGAGCAAAACCCCGTCTCAAAAAAAAAAAAAAAAGAAAGAAAGAAAGAAAAGAAAATATAGAATCCGAATATATCTGGCCCTAATGGGTTCAGCTTAGGAATTGTAGACCTGGAACTCCCCACTGTGCCTCAGCCCAGGCCTACCCAGCTCATGAATGGGGCCGTTCACCCTCCTGACAAGCCCCCTTCCTTCTGGCATCTCTGGGTGGGTGACTCCATACTCCTCTAGCTCCTTAGAATCTAAGCCTCTTCCCTCACCAAGATCCCCGACGGTTCATCAGTTCTCAAGTCCTGATTAACGTAGTGGGTCTCTGGCCTGTCCTCCCTTCTCTATTTCCCATTAATTCAGGCTCTCAACAGTGCCTTCCTGGGCGACTGCAGTGACTTCTCAGCAGCTCTGCTTTATCTGAGCTTCCAGTGCCTCCTTGAGCTGCCACCAGAGGCAGCTTTAGAAATCGGGTGGAGCACACCCTCATCGCGCTCAAGATGCTGCCTGGCTCCCCACCATCTACAGGATCAAGGTCAATCTCTTTAGTGGAACACAGGAGCCTTCCCGATCTGGCCTTGCTCTCCTCTCCCATCTCCCACGGGTCTCTGGTACTGGTGGTGGGCGGGTCACAGCCCTTCTCCCTTTCACACCCACTGTTGCTCTGCTAAGAATTCTTCTTGTGGTCTGCCTAGGGGGCTCCTGTTCATTTTTCAAAAGAGAGTGGGCGTCAGCTTCTCCTGGAACTGCCTTCACCTCGTTCGCCTACAAAGGCCAGGTTTTTGGTGAAATACAACTCTCCTGTTGATGTCCTGCTTCCATATTTTATGCCCAAAGCCCCATGTCTGTAATGGAACATTCTAGTAGGAGCCGAACTTGCCCTCTCAGTGTCACTTCTCTCGAGTCCCACGTGAGTGGCATCTCCCTCCCCTCCATACCCCTTCCGTGTGCCCACTACTGCTCCCAGAACTCTGGCTTGATGAATTCTTCTCCTTACAACATTGTGACAGTCCCCTCTGGAGGATGATTGCTTGAACTTGAGCCCTGGACAGCTTCCCAGTTTCTGGCACCCCTTCCCATCCAAACTTATAAACCTCATCCCAGCCCAGACTTCATCCACAGACAAATGGACTCTATCCTTAAGGCTTCCTCTCCTTCATCACAAATCACTCTGCAAGCCAAAGGGGGTTTTCTCCCAAATTTTCTCCAACCTCTCCCCTCCTAGCATCACACCCACCGAGGTCTGATTCAGGCTCCTTGCCCTACTCACTGCAGCTGTCTCCAAACTGGCCTCTGCCCCTCGATCCGGGGCCAGGGAGATTGACCCTTCTTGCACAGGGGACCAGGTCACTCTTCCTCTTGCCACTTTCCACATATGATCTGTCGCCTACAAGATAAAGTCCCTGGAGAGCCACTGCGGCGTGCCCTACTCACCCCTCATGCCATTCTCTGCATTCCCAGTCATGTGTGCCCCCCTCCAGCCAGGCCTGTCTGCGTGCGATTCCTGCCCACTGGCCGGGCTGTCGCTCAGAACCATTCGTGGACACCCTTGCATGAGTGCGGCTCCACCTGCCCTTGCCTGGTGGCTTATCCTTTAAGGCTTCCTTCTCCGGAAAGCTCTTCCTTATCCCCCTGGGTGCTCAAGGACACGGGCTCATCTTTTCACTGTTTCCTAGTAACACGTGTTGTCTGCCTCCTCCTGTACTGTGAACTCCCTAAAGGACAAGTGACACATCTTACTCATAGTTTTGAACCCAGCTTCCAGCGCGGGCGTGGTGGGAGGCAGATGCGTAATCAATGTATGTTGTCTGACTAGGATGATTTATGAATAGGAGATGCCTGGAATACACGGATCTCAGGCTCCCACCAGCTTCCCTTTGCCTCTGAACTCTGCCCTGGCCCCTCCTCATCTTGCCCACATCCTGCTGTGTAGATACTCGCCCCTTCCGACTCTGAAGGTTGCAGGGAGGGGGCCCGTGGCTCTCTATGGGAGAGCTGCCCCAGCTTTGGCTCTCAGCCTCCCTGGCTGAACCTCAGTGGGAGCTGAGCAGGTTTGCCGTGGCCTTGGATGCCCTTCCTTTCACCCCAGATCTTGCCTCAGGGCTCTCCTGCAGCTTCCTGCCCTCTGCTGCTGGACTAGGAGGCCTCCAGCACTCTCCCTGACATGTTCCTCCAGGAGAGGACACAGCTGTCCCCTGAGCCTCCGGCGCCCTCCACCTCCACCATTCTCAGACGCTTCCCTGGGGAGACACGACCTGTCAGGACTGCACAGCTGCTAAGATGAGGACCCCCTTGGTGTTCCAATTTAGGAGTAAATAAGGCTTCGCCCCCTCAGGAGTCGGTTTCACATTAAAGAGGAGTCCCAAGAACCTTGCACTGATGGCACTTGGGGGAACCCTTGGCTCCTGGTCTCCCCTGCTTTCTCTGGGCTATGTAGTGACCTTCCTGTCCTCACCTCCTTTCCACCTATCCCTGAAACTGCAGGCTCCAAGGCCTCCAGCCCGAGCTCAGGGTCAGTGTTTGGCATGCCCTCTGCCCAGCCCTGGTCCCAACATACCCCCCACCCCAGGTCACATAGGTGCACCCTGTTACCCACCCACCCACGCTCACACATGCATGCAGGCAATCACACACGCTGACACCCACACTCATGCACATGCGTGCACCTCCTCACGTGTGCACACACACCCACACTCATACACATCCCCCACTCACAGATCACACACATCACAAACTCCTGGCAATGTTCATTGTTTTGATGGAAGGAGAGATAGGTTTTTGGAAATTTCCTAATCTCTCACCCCACATCTCCCCCTCCATGACCCCGAACAGAAAAAGGGGCCAGCATTTGCCCTGGGTGAGGCAGAATTGAATCTGGGCCATGGTGCCCCACGTCTCTGACTCATTCTCAGACCCGTCCAGCCAGTGGAGACCAACCTTTGGTCAGAGACTGGTCAAAGCCCCTCCCCAGCCACCCTAGAACATGGCTTTTAGCAGTGTGGCCACATCAGAGGGGAGCAGACACCTGGGGACTCTAGCAGGGCTCGAAGGCCATTGCCCTCAGGGCAAGTCCCATCCTTTGCTATCCCCTGTGGTTCATTTTCTTTCTGCCTCCCAGCACTTGGCTCCTTGCTGGCTGTGTGAAATTCCTTTCTCTTCTAAACTAATAAAAATCCTACATTTTCTTTAACACCTCGTCCGAGACTCTCCTCTGTTCAAAAGACTCCCTGGCGTCCTGGTTGGGTCTCTGCGTCAATCCCCCTGTACCAGCTGCACCTGTGTGAGGAAGGCCCTGTCTGGAAGGAGGTTTCTGGTCACCTGAAGATGGTTTCTCCAAGCTCAGGAGAGTGGACGTTGCCCCATCCCCTGGTCACAGGTTCCACACTGCTTAAAGCTGTGGTGGATGCGCTGGGGGGATCTGGAATTTTGCCTCTTACAGAAGGTGAGGGGAGACAGCCACGCCCTGCACTTGGTCCCTGCCCCACCATGCACCCCGGTTCTGGTGACCTCTTTGAGTGCAGGCAGTAGTGGTGAGCAAAGCCTGCTGGGCCTTGACCCTTTTTGTTTTCTTTTTTAAGAGAGTGGGTCTCACTCTGTTGCCCTGACTGGAGTGCAGTGGTGCGATCATGGCTCACTGCAGCCTCCACCTCCTAGGCACAAGTGATCCTCCCCACTCAGCCTCCTGAATAGCTGGGACTGCAGATATGTGCCACCATGGCTAATTTTTTTTGACATTTTTAAAGAAATGGGTCTTATTATGTTGTCCAGGCTGGTCTTGAGCTTCTGGCCTCTACTGATTCTCCTGCCTTGGCCTCCTGACTCACTGGGATTATAGACGTGAGTCACCGTGGCGGGCAACACTTTTTAAATGGATACAGTCTAGGTAGAAGAATCAAGAGGAATGCTGGCTGGGCTGGTCCTGTTTCCACCTCCCTGTAATAAAGGAGAGCTGCCAAGCTGGGGGCTCAGAAGAAGGTGGGAGGAAGAGGGGGAGAACTCCAGGACAGCAATAAGGAGGCTGGAAAAGGGGACTTGGAACATAGACCATCTTTTTAAGACATTTTGAAATTTGTAAGTAATTTTGAGTTTATGAAAAGTTGTAAAAGTAAAAAAATAGTACAGAGAATATCCTTACAGCCTTTACCAAGATGTACCTGTTGCTAACATTTTACTCTATTTGCCTTGTTGTCCCCTGTTCTATATGAACACACATGGGTATGTATGTACGTAGGTATGTGTGTGTATGTATGTGTATGTATGTACCTGTGTGTATGTATGCATGTCTGTGTTCATCTGTCTGTATGTGTATACAGACAATTATCTTTCCTGAACCACTTGAAGGTAAGTTACACTCATCATGAGCTTTATCCTAAATTCTTTAATGAATATTTCCCAGGAATAGGGATATTTTCTTACGTTACCATGGTATAGTCATCCACTTCATAGGTTTACATTGAGACAGGACTTTCATCGAACCCACCACCCACACTGCAATCTTATTTGTTGACCCATCATGTCCTTGGCACTATATGTGCCTGCAGTAGAGGATTCTGTGTAGGCTTGAATATTGCGTTCATTCACCGTGGCTCTTTAGCCTTCTGTAATCTGGAACATTTCCTCCGCCTTTCTTTGTCTTTAATGACATTGAAAAGTCAAGGGACTTTTGTGAGGGGCCATGGGCAGAGGCGGTTTTGCCTACTGATTAAGAATACAGATGCTGGCACCCGGCTGCCTGGGCTCAGTCCCACACTGCCATTTATCAGCCTGGTAAGTGTAGGCGAGTTGCTTAACCCTTCTGTGCCTCAGTTTGATCCTTCATGAATCCAGTGAACAGTTAGCCTGTCACGTGGGGCTGTTAGGAGGCTTGGCACACAGTAGAAACAGGGCAGCCATTGGCTTATTGTTTTGGTGGCAAGTATTTTCTTGAAGAGGTTCCCAGTGCATCAAGCCTCACAGGGATGGCTTAGCATTGGCTCAGGGATCAGGATCAAGTGGGGACTGTGGCAGCCTTCAGTCCTCCCTGACTGTACATACGGTTAGCCTAAGGATTCTGTGGTCTGGACAAGCAGCCATATCCTAAGATGGTAGCAGAGACCACGCCAAAGATGGTAGCAGAGACCATGCCAGCCAAAGACTCAACAGGGATGCGGCGACCTCAACAGACAGCAATGTGTGGACCTAGGACCCTCCAGGAAGCGAAACCCTTCCCAATTACCAGTGTGGCTGGGGGTAAGTCCCACGTTGTTGAGTCAGCCCCAGAAGAGGTACCTGGAGAAGGGACCCGAGAAGCCACTGAAATGACGAATCATACCTGAATGTTGCTGGATGGCTTCATCGCCCTCAGGTGCAGAGGCTTCAAGATAGAGCCTAAGTTCAGCTATAGGAAAGGCAGGTTTTGTACAGCTGCCATGATGCCTCCCAGTGGAAGGGCTGAGCAACTCCTAGAGACTTCTCCTAACCAGATATTACGCCTCCTTCTCTTTTCTGACCTAGAGAGGAACCAGGCAATGTGGAAAAGGGGCTTAAAGGGCTCCCATGAGATGAGCAGAGCGCATGGAGTAATGGGTGGAAGGGACTCCAGACAGCCTCCTGATTTCTGAAGCTCAGTTCTCGCCTGACACCTTCCGTGAAGGCTGCTGTATATAGCCTGCTAACCATCGGTCCGTCTATCCATGAATCTACCCACCCAACTGTCTGTCTGTCCATTCACTGATTTGTGCATCCACCCATCTCTCCATCCATCCTTCATCCCTCCATCCAATGAGGAAACACATATCCTACAGCCTCCATATCCTTGCCTCACCATCCTAATGCAGTCATGTGGGGCTTGACCACAGGGATATGTTCTGAAAAACGTGTTGTTAGTCGATTTCACCATTGTGCGTTGTCATAGAGTGCACTTACACAAACCTAGGTGGTACAGCCTACTACACACCTCGGCGGCAGGGTACAGCCTATTTCTCCTAGCCAGCATCACCACAAACATGTGAGTGATACTTTGCATTATGATGGTGATGAGGTCACTAGGCCATAGGAGTTGTTCAGTTCCTTGTCATCTTACGGGACTAAGTGGCATATGCAGTCTGTTGTTGGGCAAAACATGGCTCTGCAGCTCACAGCTGTGCTTGCTCATCTGGCTTTGTCAAGGAAGGAGCGATAACTTTTATTTTTTTTAAGAGTGCCACCTTCATTTAGTTTAGTCATTTTGGAGAGAAAGTGCTGAAACTGACTGTAAACTTGTCTTTTGTTTTTTGAGACGGAGTCTTGCTTTGTCGCCCAGGCTGGAGTACAGTGGTATGGTCTTGGATCACTGCAAGCTCTGCTTCCTGGGTTCAAGCGATTCTCCCACCTCAGCCTCCTGAGTAGCTGGGATTACAGGCATGTGCCACCGTGGCTGGCTAATCTTTGTATTTTTAGTAGAGATGGGGTTTCACTGTGCTGGCCAGGCTGGTCTCAAACTCCTGACCTAGTAATCCGCCTGCCTTGGCCTCCCAAAGTGCTGGGATTACAGGTGTGAGCCACTGTGCCCGGACCTTTTCTTCCTTCCTTCCTTCCTTCCTTCCTTCCTTCCTTCCTTCCTTCCTTCCTTCCTTCCTTCCTTCCTTCCTTTTCTCTTTTCTTTTCTTTTCTTTTCTTTCTCTCTCTCTTCTGCCTTGCTTTGCCTCGCCTCGCCTCTCCTCTCCTCTCCTCTCCTCCCCTTTCCTCTCCTCTCCTCTCCTTTCCTTTCCTTTCTCCCCCCTCCTCTTTTTTTTTTTTTGATGGGATCTCACTTTGTTGCCCAGGCTGGAGTGCAGCAATCTTGGCTCACTGCAACCTCCGACCCCCGGGTTCAAGCAATTCTCCTGCCTCAGCCTCCTGAGAGACTGGGATTATAGGCGTCTGCCACCGCACCTGGCTAATTTTTTTTTTTTTTTTCGTATTTTTAGTAGAGATGGGATTTCACCATCTTGGCCAGGCTGGTCTTGATCTCCTAATCACGTATCCACCCGCCTTGGCCTCCCAAAGTGCTGGGATTACAGGCGTGAGCTACCGTGCCCTGGCTTGTCTTTCTTTTAAACGACGGCCTGTCACTTCAGTTAAGTCTTTCTGGATGATCCAGGTCACTAGCTCCAAACGGAAGTCACGTGCTTCCTTGTGGAGCCAGTGGCACAGGCCCTCAGGGAGTATTTAGAGCTCTACACTAAATGGCCCCAGTGGCTCTGCTTTTTGACACTTCCTTTTGTACTTTCCCTCACCCCCCATTCTGAGATCCCAGTTATTTTCGCAATTCTTATAGCCCTTGGCATGCTTCTAGCAATGTCTTGCCTAAATGGCCTTGAGCTGGGAAATTTGATAACCAAATGTGTTAGAATTGTGCATAAAGCGAGAGTACTGAGTTCTTTCTTTTATCATCAGTATGGTACAGAGCCTCCTGCCTTTGTATCCCGACGTTTGCCTCATTCTGGGTTCTCTGCTACTCTCTAGGCGGTTGAGGTCCATGGATACATAAGCCCTAGGAATGGGGAGGGCACAGTGGACATGAGTTGCTTTTCCCAGATCCTTGCTGATTTGCTCTAGAGAAAAGGATGAGATACCAGAGCCTGTCCTGACTGACTCCTCCCTCAAAGGGGTTGGGGGGAGACGGGAGCACAAGGTGGGGCCACCTGGGTCAGCAGTGCCTGAAACTGCTGAGGGAGAGTGGCTGGGCCCCACTGATAGTGTGCAGGAGGCTGAGGAAGGGATCCTTGTCTCCTCCTGACTCTGGGTGACAATGGCCAGTGTGGACCGGGGAGAGCCTGAGGGACTGGACTCCCCTCAAGGCCCGAAGCAGAACTGGCACCAGCGGTGAGATGGGCACCTGGGGTGGGGGCCAGGGGTGTCGGCCCATAAACGCCCCACACGCCACAGCAGCACACAGGGACTCCTTTAAATACACAGCGATGGGGACTCCCAAAATGCAGACGAGCACTTGCACTCACAAGGGACATGCTTCCATAGCTGCAGCAGCCCATCCGGGAACTGACCACACACACTCCGGCAGGAGGTCCCCTTCACTGCCTTCCCTCCGCAAAGATCTCTCCCCTTCACCACGGACACAGTGACACGTGCTATCCAATTGTGACAAACACATCATCTCTGAATTTGGACAGGGGAGTCCCATGTCAGAAGGTGACAGCCCTCACACCAACAACTGCACATACTTTCTTACAGGGTCGGATGCCTGTAACACGCCTGCACGGCGGGACAGCAAACTGCTGATTACCCGCACGCACTCAGATGCACGCTTGCACACATGCTCACACACGCTTACACGCACACTCGCACTTGCCTTCGGACACACATGGGTCCAGGCAGGGCCCCGGCTTGGCCTGACCCACTTCCTCCATCCTTTCTGCAGCTGCAGGGAATGCTCTGCCCTCCTCTGCTGGGTTTCCGCCCACTCCGTCCTTGAGTCTTGGATTCTGAGGGGCTGGGGGGCTGATGCCAACATCCTCCTGTCTCTCCCCAGGATTTTTGTCAACCGCAGCCTGGCACTGGGGAAGATTCGTTGCTTTGGCTTCGACATGGACCATACACTCTGGCTGGTAGAGAGGGCTGGAACAGAGCGTATTGGGAGTGGAGGGAGCAGGGGTTGGGCGGCCAGGCACCAACCCCCTGACTCTGTCTGGGCCTCTGCAGCCTACAAGTCCCCAGCCTACGAGGCCCTGGCCTTCCAGCTGCTGCTGGAGCTCCTAGCGTGCATCAGATACCCACATGAGATCCTGCGCTACACCTACAACCCCACCTTCCCCACCAGGTGTGTGACTCAGGACAGGCGGGAGGCCACCCGGCCTTGGTACTCCCACCCACAGTCCCCCCGACCCCCGTCCCCAGGGGGCTGTTGTTCAGTGCGCTCTATGGGAACCTGCTGAAGGTGGATGCCCACGGGAACGTGCTGCTGGGTGCCCATGGCTTCACCTTTCTCTCAGAGTAAGGGACAAAGGGTGCCGGGAGAGTGGCGGGCCAGGAGGGGAGGACTGCCCACTGTGGGGGAGGACAGAGGGAGGGGGGAAGGACACAGGCCCACGGGGGAGGCTCAGCACAGAAGGGATGGGTGGGGATTGGAAGGGATGGCCAGAGCCTGGACAGGCCTCCAGGAGGCACTGGGGAGGGGGCACTGGCTGCCCCCAGCCTACCTCCTTCTCAGGGCAGAGATCTGGAGCTTCTACCCCAACAAGTTCATTCAGAGGGATGACCTGCAGTGCTTCCACATCCTCAACGCACTCTTCAACCTGCCTGGTGGGTGGAGGGTTGGGGGCACGGGAGGTGGTCCCGAGGTCCGGAGCTGAGGGTTCCAGGTCTGGCCTGGTGGGGAACTGCCTGGCTCCCTGGCCTGACAACCGACCGGCCCGTCTGCCCCAGAAACCTACCTCTATGCCAGCCTGGCCGACTTCTCCTCCGGCTGCTCCCGTTACACCAAGTGCGTCTCATGCCCTGTCCAGCCCTGGGGCGACCAGTAGGACACAGTCACTGCTCAGGGACCAAATCCCAAAGTGGGGGCCCCCCAAGGGTTCCCTGAGGGACTGGAAGGGCTCCAGAAGGCTCAGTGGGAAGGCCTTTACTGCAAGGTGGCCCCCAACCCTGTCACCGGTGCTGCCCCCAAGGGGTGACCCTTAGCCCTGGGTGATGCCCCTCCCAGGATGGCTGGGACATAAGCCCAGTGAAGGCCTCAGTGTGGCTGGTGGGGTCACTCTGGTGTGGGACTCAGGGTTGGAGGTCACATCAGGTCCCCTTATTGACGTCCCCTGTCCCCTCTTGGCCTGCCCCAGCTGTGACACCGGTTATCAGCATGGGAACCTCTTCATGTCCTTCTGAAGCCCCTCCCAGGATGTGACTGATGCCATAAATAATGTCCACCAGTCGGTGAGTGAGTGGTCCAGGACCCCCGGACCCCTGACCTGTCTGCTCTTGATTCTCCTGGGCAGCCTTCGGGCCTCCAGTCCCCGTAGATTTTCCATCCACTTCCCACTGAGGACTGAGGTCTGGTCTGGGCTTCCCAGAGCCACCCACTCTCCTCATCTTGGACACAGACATGTGGGTGGGTACACACACACACACACACACACACACACACACACACACACACACGGCCCTTTGCTCCCTCCTGCAGGGCTGTCTCAAGGAGAAGACCCTGGAGGACTTGGAGAAATATGTGGAGAAGGATGTGAGTGGCCACAGACCCAGGGCCATGGCCATCACCCCTGAAGCAGCCGGGCTGCCCCCCGCAACCCTTCCCTGGCTTTCTTTGAGGTTTAGGCTGAGCTCTGCTCCCCAGGTGCTGGGGGTTGTTTTATGGGGCCTGGTGCCTACCTGCCTGGGTTGGGGTGGGCTCCCAGAAGGCTGAGACCTGAGGAGGGGATCCCAGGGTGGCTCTGGGAGTCCCACCCCTGCAAGTCCCTCTATCTCTGCTCCAGCCACGCCTCCCCATCCTGCTGGGGAAGATGAAGGAGGTTGGGAAAGTGTTTCTGGCCACCAACAGCAGCTACAACTACACCGATTGAGTATGTGTATGGAGGGGTGGGCCCTCCGCCTCCTTCCTGGCCCCAGGAGACACGGAGGCATTGCAAGCAACAGGGAGGGGTGGGGCGGGGAGCAAAGACCCTCCTACCCCCACCACTGGGCTGGTCTCCTGGGCTCCATTTCTTGGCCTTTCAAGGCCTCAGGGGAATGAGCAACTTTCTCACCATCTTGCTCCTGTGGCCACCAGTGTGCCAGGGGGATGGTGGGTGAGGGCAGAGGCAGGCGGTGGCCCAAGTTTGGTGCCCTGACCCTGCCTTGTCCTTGCCAGGCCATCATGACCTACCTGTTCAGCATCAGTGAGGTGAGTATTGGAGTGTTGCGCACATGGCTGGGGTGGGCTGTGTAAAGGGCCATCATGACCTACCCGTTCAGCATCAGTGAGGTGAGTATTGGAGTGTTGCGCGCATGGCTGGGGTGGGCTGTGCAAAGGGCCAGGGCGCCAGGGAGAGACGTGGGTCTCTCCCACGTCCAGCCTCCCTTTGAGGAAGACCTGAGTGTGTGAGTGGTCATTTCTCATGAGTGGAAGCTCCCCAGTGGGTAGGAGGCTGGTGACCTCAGCCAGGCCATGGGAGGAGCCTTTGCGGGGGACAGGAGGCAGTCAGCTCTGTGGGGAGGGGCGGCGGAAAGGGGGTGAGATGAGGGCATGGCAGGTCAAAGGGAGGGGTGCTGGGAATGTGACAGGGCCTGGTCACTGGGAATGACCAGGTGTCACTGGGCAGGCAGCAGGGCCCTAACTTGGTAGCCATGCTGGTGCCACCTGTCCCTGGGTCTGTGCTGTGAGGAGATCTGGAGGCTGGCCTGAGGGTGCACATGATGTTCGACACCCACCTCCACAAGTTCCTTTTGAGCACTTTCTACTGCCCAGCTTGGCTGGGGACGCTGGTCAGCGAGACCTGGTTCCCAGGGGCTGGAGAGGTCTCATCCAGCTGGGAGGTTGGTGGGGAGAGGGCAGCCTGTGGTGGGTGACCGGCTGTGGCAAGGTCAGATTTACCAGGCTGTGCGTGTGTGGCTTGTGTGCACCCGCAACAGGCTGAGGCCTCGGTCAGGCCCTGGAGGTCCTACTTCGACCCGATAGTGGTGGACACGCAGAAGCCCCGCCTCTTTGCAGAGGGGGTCGTCCTGAGGCAGGTCAACACGGTAATGGCAGGTGCAGAGGTCAGTCGACCTGCACCCATGGACCATGGTTAGAGAGGGCAGCCTGCCTGCCCCGTAGACTTGACCTGCCTTTGCGGCTGGCAGCTTTGCTGGCCTGTCTGTCCCTGGAGGCAGGGAACCTGAGGCCTCCTTCAGCGCCCTCTGCTGCCTCCTTCCTCCCACACCCCCATGATTACCTCTGCCACTCCCAGCTCCCTGAGACCCTCCCTAGCTAGAGACCAAAGATGTGGTTCTTCTGGCTCCAGGGCACCCCTCTGCCCCTCCAGGACTCAGGAAAGCTCCGCGTGGGCACCTACACAGGGTCGCACCAGCATTGTGCTCTCTACTCTGGAGGTACCAGCTCCCACCATGCCCCATCACTCCTTGGGAACCCTCCCTCCCTCAGCTAAGAACCCAGGCCCCTCACCAGACCCAAGTCACCTGCCCCAAGGCAGGAAGGGCAAACGGGTGCCTGTCCTCCCTTGGTGGGGCAGGCTCATCGGACATGGTGTGTGAGCTGCTTGGGGTTCGGGGGAAGGGCATCCTGTATATTGGGGACCACATTTTTGGGGACATTCTGAAGTCCAAGAAGCGGCAGGGCTGGCGGACTTGCCTGGTGGTTCCTGAGCTGTCCTGGGAGCTGGACATCTGGGCCCGGGAGGAGGGTGAGCTGTTGGTGTTGTGAACAGTCAGAGGGGTACTGGCCGCCTGTGCAGAGGCCCCAGCACTGCCTTCCCCTTTTGCCCGTGGGAAGTTAGCAGTTGTGACCAGGAATCCTGGCCGCTCTGTTGTTTCTGGGGGAGGAAACAGACAAGGAAACAGAGACCCAGGGAGGCTAAGCGGCCTGCCCCAAGTCACACAGCCAGTAGGGGCAAAACTGCAGGTGGCACCTTCCTCCTGCACCTGACCCCACCCTCCCCACCCACCCCGAGGAGGTTCAGTGAGTGGAAGGCACACACCCTCCATCCAGGAATGACTTGAAGTCATCCTCCAGGGCAGGGAGTCGTGTGAGCCCACACAATTTGGGGTTTGTCCTGAGAGCTGAGGCTTTAGGTTTGAGTCATTGCCATGTGACCTCAGGAAGGTCGCCTGACTCTCTCCCCTGTCCCATGGGGCCTACGGGGCCTACGCTGTCCCTGCTTCGGTCTGGGCAGAGTCTCACCTGATGTAAGGGGCCAGGGGTGTTATGTACACAGCTGGGGGAGTGCAAGTCCTCGGCTGGACCACGGCAGACACAGGCAGGCAGGGCCAGTGGGTGACATGGGCCGTCACTCACCCCCACTGACCCCTGGCGGCTTTTCAGAGAGGATGGAGGAGCTGAAGAGGCTGGACACGCACCTGGCAGACCCAAACCAGTGAGACCCTGGCCTTTCTGGGGGTGGGATGGGACAGGGAGAGGGATGGAGGGGCAGTGGCTCACATCCCTTCCTGGCAGCGAGGTCCTGGCCAAGGTTATCAGAACAACAAGATGTGTTTCAGGCTAAGCTTCCCTAGCAAACTGGATGTGGGGACCCCTCTCACCCCCTTGGGACTGCCCACACTCTGTGACCTCTAGGCCCTTCTTCCGAACCTGTCCAGCACTCAGGGACTTGCCCTCGCTCGTGTGCACACCCCCAGCCCGGCACCCCCACTGGATGCCCGCACGGTGTCCTCCCACCCTACCCCTGCTGGGGTCTAATGAGACTGTCCTGGCACTCGGAGGCTCTGTGTCTCCCCTGGGTCACCTGGCTATTTTTGTACCAGGCACATGGATGGGAGCAGTTGTGAGCTGCAAGTCATCAACTTTACCAAGAGAGAGATCCAGGTGAGAGCTGGGTGGTGAGGGAGGAAAGCACAGGCCCAGGGGGAGTGGAGCCGAGTTCGCTTCCCGACTGCTTGCCTGCTGGTTTTATCCTTGGTGCCAAAGGCCCAGTTACCGGATTCTCCTCAACCGCACCTGGGCTCCACCTGCCTTGTCAGCTAGCGCCCTCTGCTGGCCGACATTCCAAAGGGCAGTCCCGCAGTCCTCGCCTATCACCCTGCCTAGGAAATGCCTGCGTGCTGGCTGGGCCCTTATTGACCCACTAGCCAGTTCTGATAGGAAATGTGATTTAGGGCCACTGAGCCCAGGGTCCTGGGGAAAGAGAAGAAAAGACAGTGTTCCCTCATGGCATTACTGACCGGCCACCAAAAAGCTGGAGGTGCCCATGGGCCGGCCAGATGGAGGGAATCAGGTCACTCGGTCATCCTAAGCGCAGCTGGGGCCGATCACAAAGGGTCTTTGCAGAGCCTTTTACAAAGCACAGTCGTTTGATCTTCCCCACAGCCTTAAGAGGTGGACGGAGCTGGGATTGTCACCTTTATTTTACAGATGAGGAAACTGAGGCTCAGAGAGGGGTCATCCTGGGAGTAAATGTTGGGACCATTCTCTAGGCTCTAAAAGCAGACAAGGAAACAGGGCCTGGTGGCGGGGTGGGGCCTGCCAGGAGAGTAGGAGCGGGGCTGGGGGTGTCGCCATTGCCAAGTCCTCTGTTGGACTCAGAAGGTAAATTAAGCTGCGGGTTTAGTCCTGGGTGGTCCATCTCCAGGGCCAGGCAGGTAACTGTGATGGAAAGCTGGAGTGGGGCCTGTGGCAAAGAGGGGAGCTGCCCCACCTCCAAAAGCCCCACCTCCAAAAGTCTACAACATGCTGCTCCTTCCCTACAGAGGGGCATAGGCCTCAATGTCCCCCGGTGAGAGGCCCAGAGAGGCCAGGGTTGCCCAGAAAGGGAGTAGGCGAGGGCAGGCTTAGGTGGGCTGGGATTTCAATTCAGTGTGTTGCCCCTCTGGCCAGAGGGTCACCCGGGAGCTGGACCTGTGCTACAGCACCGTGGGCAGCCTGTTCCACTGCGGTTTCCGCCAGACACTCTTCTCCAGCCGGCTGATGCGCTACGCTGACCTCTACACTGCCACCTGCCTCAACTTCCTGTACTACCCGCTCAGCTCACTGTTTCGGGTGGCCCCGGAGTTGGTGGGTCTCTGTGGAATCTCCATGGCTGTCCCTGAACGTCTGCCCTAGAAGGACCCACTGGTCCCCAGCCTTGCTAGGAGCTTGCAAGGTCACCAGCCTCAATCTCCCACCTTCAGACTCAGTGGGGTCACAGCCTTGCAGATAACTGTCCCTGTCTTAACAGATGCATGGGAAGAGTTAGGTTTATACAGATAAGATGCCTCAGCAGGGATATTCTTCCTCGTGCCCAACCTTAACTTCTGCTTTAGATTGAGACCACACTATCTCATCATTTCCTTGGTAGAAAGGATATCAGTTGCAAGGAGGAAGGCACAGTACTCCTATCCTCAGTAAACATACAGTGACTTCCAAGGGGGTGGAGGAGGCAGCCGATGTTACAGTAAACACTCTGGCTGGTTTTCCTCTGGGAGACCGGAGGATGCTTCCGGGTTAAGAACAGGGTGGCAGAGATGGCTATGATGGCACTGGGCAAGGGTTAGCAGGAGTCATGAGACTGGCCAGCGCAGGGCTTCCCTGGAACCTGCACGTGTCAGTCCTCCCAAGTTGGTATCATCATTTCCATTTGATAAGATGTACAGCCTGCAGTTTAGGATCTGGACTTGAAGCTAGACCTTTGAGGTTCCCTGCCGCCTGCTTTCCCTGCTGCCCTTGGCTGCCCTCCAGATGTTTGAGAGGGGAAAAACCATTTATTGAGTGTCTGCTGTGCTTCCTGCACTGGGCTGGGTGCTTTTCATCGATTCTGCTTAATACTCAATATAACTCAGCAAAGTAGGTTTTATCTTCCTCATTTTATCATTGACGAGGAAGCACAGAGAACCTAAGTGACTTGCTGTCACAAAGCTAGTGGACCACACAGCTGGGATGTGAGCCTGTCAAGCTCCAAGGGTCACACTCTGTCCCCTGCACTGTGCTGCCACACACTTGGGGGAACTGGTTTTCACCGGGTGGCCTCATCTCATCTCTGGGCTCTTAGATGGGCTGGACCGGAGAGCTCCTGTGGGCAAAGCTGGGGGTCCAGGCACAGCCATCTGTGCTGGTAGATATTATTGTTAAAGTAGAGACCAGATAGGTGAAGAACACACTGGCTCCCCCTCCCCAAAAGTGACAAGGCAAAACATTTAAAGAAATTTGACCTTGTCAATCTTCCTGGCTTGGGATTTTTTTTTTTTTTTTTTTTTTTTTGAGACCGAGTCTCGCTCTGTTGCCCAGGCTGGAGTGCAGTTGTACAATCTCTGCTCAGTGCAACTTCCACCTCCTGGGTTCAAGCAATTATTGTGCCTCAGCCTCCCAAGTAGCTGGGATTACAGGCGTGCACCACCATGCCCGGCTAATTTTTACGTTTTTATAGAGACAGGGTTTCACCATGTTGCCCAGGCTGGTCTTGAACCCCTGGGCTCAAGCAATCCACCTGCCTCGGCCTCCCAAAGTGCTGGGATTACATGCATGAGCCACCGCACCTGGCCTTGGCCTGGAATTTTTGAGGAAGTGAAGTCTGGCTACCAGAACCTTCATGCCCCTGCTGACCTTCCGAGGCGCCTTCCTCCGCAGCAACGTTGTTGGGCGGGAAGCTGGCCGCTGTGAGCAGGGGAGCCTGTGCATAGCTGAGGAATCCTGAAAGGCCGTACCTGGGACGGAGTGCTCCACCTCCACCTGCATTGATCCCTACAGATGCCACATAAGTCAGTTGTGGAGCAAGAACGGGCCAGTCTGGACCCTGCCTCCCGCCTCCTCTCCTGCAGCCAGAGGGTGAGTGGCTGTGGCCGAGGAGCTCTGTGGCCACAGAGGGCTTGGAGCAGTGGTTCCCAGTGGGGTTGTATCAACCTCAGGGTGCATGAGGCAATTGGTGGGGGGGCCTTGTGGGCTTGTTTTCGTATGCAAGCATAGTTATTCCTGATTATTTATGTAAAAATACATATTATTTTATTGTAAAATGCTTTTCTTTTTATTTCTCCTTTGTTATAGTTAGGGTATTATATTGATATTTTAAATTATTATAGAGATGATAATTGTATCGACGAATTTCAATTGAGGATGGAAAAGTAGAAGTTAAATATTTGTTTTTAAACTGGGATATTGGGGCCAGGTGTGGTGTTTCACGCCTGTAATCCCAGCACTTTGGGAGGCTGAGGCAGGCGGATCGCCTGAGGGGCAGAAGGTCGAGACCAGCCTGGCCAACATGGTAAAAATCTGTCTCTACTAAAAATACAAAAATTAGCTGGGCATGGTGGTGGGAGTCTGTAGTCCCAGATACCTGGGAGGCTGAGGCAGGAGAATCACTTGAACCCAGGAGGCGGAGGTTGCGGTGAGCTGAGATTGCACCACTGCACTCCAGCCTGGGCAACAGGACAAGACTGTCTCAAAAAAAAAAAAAAAGCGGCGTTGGATCCAAAAGGGCGACAGGTTCTGCTCAGCAGTGCTTTGTGCACTGTTGGACCCTGCACCCCTACCCTACAGACTGCTGTCGGCCAATCCATACATATCATTCCCTCCAGGGAAGGTTGCAGGACACGCCCTCTGCCACACCGAGGCTTCCTCCCCAGACACGCTTTGTTAACATCAACGACTAGCAGCTCTAGCTTCAGATCCCTTTGACACTTTATGGGGTCTGACCCGCCTCTGAGCTGAGACAGGAGTGGATGCCTGGGTTCCTCGTTGGGTTCTGTACCCCTAAAACCCTGCATAAAGGCTCCTGTTCCTCCCTTGGCTTTCTGGGGGTTCACATTAAAAGATGTGCATCCTATAGGTCCCATTTTGCTGTGTTGTACCAGGCACAGCATTCATTCTTTCAACCAGTGTTTACTGAGCACCTCCCGTGTGCTGAGCAGTTTAGAAAACAAAGTGTAAGTTACTTCGTTCCTGCGTAGGAGAAGCTCAAAACTCATGTGTGTTCACAGGCTTTAATCAGTGGTTGGCAACTATTTTTCTATCCTAGCCCAGCAGAGAGATGGACACACTCCTGTCAGCAACAGTGGCTTGCTGGGGAAGCCTGTGGTTTGATCCCTCTATATCCTCACCCCATCGGAATCCAGCCTATGGCATTTTGACACATTATCTACCCCTGGTTGGGAGTCACTGTGTGAGCTTGGGAAGAAAATATCCATAGTCACTTTCTGTGTTTCTTATAAGGGTGAGGGCAAAGAGAGAAATGAGGACCAGGAGAGTTGCATCGAGGCTGACGGGGTCCCAGACATGGGCCAGCATCACGGGTCATCTTCTACTTGAGATATTTTTCAGACAACAGAAGTATAGAAGAAGGAAAAAGCAACTGTATTGAAATCTCCTAAATGTAGCAGATTTGGAGCCTGCAAACACTTCTTCTAGGGAGGAGGGAGTATTGCTCTTAACCTACAAGGCATCCCTGGCAGTCTTTGAGATGTTTGGAAATGTGTGCACAAGTGAAATTATTTTACCTACTTCTCTTGAACGCATGATGTCTCATATCCAATTTTATTTCTAAATATTTCTTTTAAAAAATAGGTATTTCTGTGCACTTCTGATTCTGTTACTAGTAAGAACAATAAAACCTGATTGGATCTGTATTGCCTGACTAACTGCTTTTTCATCTGGGTCACTACGAAAGATGTTAAATGAGAGTGCCCAAATGTCTTTGAGTTTGTATATACGCATTGAAACACATAAAAAGTCATACTCACGATTTTAAAACTTCACTCTCGAGTGTGTTAGAAGCTTCTCTGTGGTATTAAAGTGCTGAAGCATCATTGTTCTGATGTCACTGATTTCAATTTACTCCTACAGTTCACTTTTTGTCTGTTAGTGGTATCATCTGACATTCTAGGGAGACCTAGGTTGAATCTGTATGTTTGAAATGACAAAGCGAACCCTTGAAGGAACAGGTCTGAGGATACATTTCATTAGCTTCATTTTCTGTGGATAAACACTGGCAACACTTGGATGCCTGAGGATAAATAAGGGACAACGGGCCATGGAATTGGAGAGTTTACTTTTATTTTTTTGAGACAGTGTCTCATTCTGTCGCCCAGGCTGGAGTGCAGTGGCACGATCTCAGCTCCACCTCCTGGGTTCAAGCAATTCTTCTGCCTCAGCCTTTGAGTAGTTGGGATTACAGGCACACTCCACCACACCTGGCTAATTTTTGTATTTTTAGTAGAGACGGGGTTTCACCATGTTGGCCAGGCTGGTCTCAAACTCCTGACCTCAAGTGATTCGCCTGCCTTGGCCTCTCAATGTGTAGGGAATCACAGGCGTGAGCCACCAAGTCTGGCATCTTTTTTTTTTTTTTTTTAAACATCTTCTTTGCATTTCAGAAGCTTCCAGGTTTGACACTGCTAAGGCCTTTTCTTCCTTTCCCTGGATTGACTTTTAGGTCCCAGAGCCTGGAGGGGCAGGTTCTCCAGGTAGATACCGCGTCTCACTGACCTGTGTCTTTAAACACTTGATTCTTACTCAAGGGCTAAAGGACAGTATTTATCAGAAAAACTGCTCAGACCCTAGAGCCCATACTTTTCCAGAAAGGTCCTGAAATACAGTGTAGTAGCTAATACTACAAAAATCAAATCTTCGAATTCCTACCCAGGGTAGAGAGGAAACAGAAAAGGACTGAGGGATAAACAATCTGGCAGAAATGCCTTAGGGGATCCTAGCGAGGGAGAGGAGAGAGGGAGGGGCAGGGGCAGGGGCAGGAGAGAGGTGGCCAAAGGGCCTTTCCTGTGCTTTTCCTATGCCTGGCCCATTCCCTGCCTCTTCTCCCTGTTACATCTGCTCTCCCCTCAGCTAACCTCCCTGACTAGACCAGTTTCTCTTTAGTCCCTCGCTCATAGGCCTCTATTTCTCAGGCCTTGGAGACTTGCATTTGTGGTTCTTAGATTAACATGTGTCCCCACTGGACTCTCAGCTTCAAAAGGTAATGTCCTTTTGGCTCACCGTTGTGTCTCTGGCATCTACAGTATTTTATTGAATGACGCATGTCACCCAGTTTACTATTACTCTTGTAGAACTGCAGGGAAAGGGGCGAGGCAAAGAATATGAGACAAGAGAAAGTGGAGAAAGGACATAGGGCTTTGGATTAGAACGCTGCTTCTAAACTCTCAGGAATGTGTCTCGGTAGGAGGTAGGACAGATCCTTCTATTTGGGGAGTTTTTTTTTTTTTTTTTTTTTTTAAACCTGATGTCACCTCTGCACTCCTGTTTTATCTATACCTTAGAGACAGAAGCACACCATTGCTTCCAAGACTGTGTGCAGACACTGACAGTCATCTCCCATTTCTGGAAGAATTTTTAGCTGGGCATGTGGCCATCTGATACACATTTCCCTGCTTCTTTAGAAGGGTGGGGACATGTGACCAAGTTCTGGCCCCTAAATTCTGGACAGAAGTAATGGTCCAACTTCCAATCTGTGACCTTAGGAGGGGTGTGCCTTCCCCTTCCTCTCTTCCCCCTTCCAGCTGGCTGGAGAGCGAAGTTGGTTGGGAGCCTTCTTTGGCCACATGGACGAGGCTGCCTCCGAGGGATGGTGGAGTCACAAGACAGACATAGTCTGGACTTGGCATTAGATTAGCATTGGGCTGTCACTTGGATGGCTGATGTGAGAGAGACGCATTTCCATTTGGGACTAGTGACAGCAGCTGAATTGACATCTCATTCTGGCATCGTCTTGAGCAGTCAGGAAATGAAGAGAACAGAAGCAGCATCTCTGGGGTAGTGAACTAGTGGTAAAAATGTGATCATTTATTTGTAGAATAAATGACAGTACTTTGGCTGTCACAGTGATTCCTGCTTGGTAAACTGGGAACAGTTCAATCATTTATCTTGCTCAGATGTGTTGTTTCCTTATCCTCACCCTACTCCTCATTTCCTTACTTTAAATGAGATAGGAGTTAAAAGTTCCGGACCTGAAGCCAGACAGCCCTGATTTTGAAATTGCAGGACTGACATTTATTAACTACTCTGTTTCCATAACCATGTCATAAAGCTATTGTAAGGATATAGTGAGATAACGGATACGGAGCTTGGCCAGAGTAAGCACTAAATAAGGGTTTTCTATGCTATTATGAGAGAGAGAGAGAGAGAAAGAGAGAGAGAGAGAGAGTGTGTGTGTGTGTGTGTGTGTGTACATTAGTCAGGATTTTTTCTTTAGCAACTGAAGGAAACCTAATGAAATTAGTTTGAGAAAAGAGAGAATTTATTGGCTCATATAACTAAAAAGTCCAGGGTTAGCCCAGCTCCAGGCATAGCATTAACCAGGGAGTCAAATCAGGCATTGGACATAGCTTGCTTTCTCCAACTCTCAAGTTTATTCCGTGTTGGTACTATTCTCTGGCAGGTTTTGTCCACGAGGTTATAAGATGGCTGTCCCCAAACTCCAGGTTTCTATCTTTTCAGCTACTCTACCAGGAAGTATCTAATGAAAGTCTGGGAACTGATGCCTCACTGGTTGTGAGACACTACCCCATCCTCCAATCAATGCCACTGGCCAGGGAAATGCCAAGTTTGGCTTTGCCAGGCCTGGGTCACACGCTTATACTGGGGTTGAGCCCATTCTTCTTAAATCACGTAGATTGTCAGCAGGAAAGAGGTGGTAGTAGGGAAATTGGGGTGCATTTTTTTATGAGACAGAGTCTTGTTCTGTCGCCTAGGCTGGAATGCAGTGGTGTGATCTTGGCTCACTGCACCCTTTGTTTCCCGGGTTCAAGTGATTCTGCTGCCTCAGCCTCCCAAATAGCTGGGACTACAGGCGCACTCTACCACACCTGGCTAATTTTTGTATTTTTAGTAAAGACAGGGTTTCACTACATTGGCCAGGCTGGTCTTGAACTCTTGGCCTCAAGTGATCTGCTCACCTCGGTCTCCCAAAGTGCTGGGTGTGAGCCACCGCACCCAGTTTGGGGTGCTTTTATTAGAAGAGGGAGTACATGCCAGCAGGCAAGAACTTTTTTTTTTTTTTTTTTTTTTTTTGAGACTGAGTCTTGCTCTGTCGTCCAGGCTGGGATGCAGTGGCACGATCTTGGCTCACTGCAATCTCCGTCTCCCAGGTTCAAGCAGTTCTGCCTCAGCCTCCTGAATAGCTGGGATTACAGGCACGACCACCACACTTGGCTAACGCCTGTATTTTTAGTAGATGGGTTGGCCAGGCTGGTCTCAAACTCCTGATGTCAGA
The DNA here is from genome assembly GCF_037993035.2 of Macaca fascicularis. Taxonomy (NCBI): domain Eukaryota; kingdom Metazoa; phylum Chordata; class Mammalia; order Primates; family Cercopithecidae; genus Macaca; species Macaca fascicularis. Next base: position 19,738,535 of record NC_088387.1, read on the forward strand.
TGATTCACCCGCCTCGACTTCTCAAAGTGCTGGGATTACAGGCATGAGGTACCATGCCCAGCCTCAGGAACAGTATTTTACAGTAGGTAAAAGACTCAGTCGAGTGCCTGGCATAGTGAGCACTAATAAATGTGAACCATTGTGCTTCTCCTCTGTCTTCTGGTTCATGGTCATTCATTGTGCACAGAGATACCATATATAATCCCCCCACCTTTCTTTCTTTAAAACTTGCTTTACACTCACCTCCTCTAAAAAGCCATCCCTGAACAACGTTAGGCTGATTTCTGCAAAGGCCCGTATTTCCACTACAATTCCCTATCAATCTCCTTCCCAAATCATTACGGGCCCACCTTCTTTCCTTTCCACTCTCCCTCCTTCTTGCTCCCTATGTCTAGGAGCAGCTATTTACTAAACAAGAGGGTTACTGAGTATCTACAAAGAGCCCCAGAATTAGGGTGCAGTTTTCTGTAGCTGCTGTACCATCCACAATCATTTCCACATCCTTTTGTGTCTGGAAGACTCTATAGTCCGACGAGGCTGTTCAAAACCTCCAACTTGCCATTTTGAAACTTATACATTATTAGACAACAACAGTTCAACCTACACTGTTATTGTTGGGACCCAGGGTAATACTGTGAGACATCCTGCAAGGAACTAGCAATAAAGAAAATAAAACTGCTCTTTTCAGAACTAATCTTTAATGTAAAGACAATGGTTTTGAGGAGACATAAAACCACCTTAAAGAGACAACTGACTCCTAGGCCTGGGGTCAGGGGAGGGATTTAGGTGGCAAAGATGGACCATTCTAGAAGCCAGAAAAAAAGTAAGTGCACAAGCAATGGATGGCAGTGCAGGATCAATCATGAGGACCTGGTCGACGGACTCAGGACAGTGTTTGAGATGTGAGGCAAGAATATTCCTAACATAGGACTCGCTTCAGACTCTCTAAGCCTGGTGATTTTCAATATTTGATTTCTCTAAGTCCATGTTCAGACTCTGTGATCTCTAAGCAGCCTCTGAGCATTATTTGGCTTCACAGGTAAAGTGAACTCTAATTCCTGCATTTTGGTGACAATTTTATTTTATTAGGTATATTTAAGATTTACAACATGATGTTATGGGATACACATAGAGAGTAAAATGGTTGCTATAGTGAAGCAGATTAACATTATCATCTCACAGTTTTTCATGTGATAAGAGCAGCTAAAATCTACTTACTTAACAAAAATCCTAATACAATTGTATTAACTTTAGCCCTATCTCTAGGCTTGTTTGTCTTATCTGCTATTTTGTATCCTTGGCCTACATCTCCCCATTTCCTCTTCTCCAATCTATGGTAAGCACTGTTTGTGTACTTGAGCTCCTTTTTTAAAAAAAATTAAATATTCCACATATGAGATCATGCAGTATTTCTCCTTGTGTCTGGCTTATTTCACTTAGCATGTTCTCCAGGTCCATCTATGTTGTGGCAAACGGCAAGAACTCCCTCTTTTCCAAGGATGAATACTATTCCATGGCATGCATATGCCATATTTTCTTTTCTTTATTTGTCCATTGATGGGCATTTAGGTTGTTTCCACATCTTGGCTATCGAGAATAACACTGCCACAAACATGGGAGTGCAGATATCTTTATGAAGTGATGATTTAATCTTTTTTTTTTTGAGACGGAGTCTTGCTCTGTAACACAGGCTGTAGTGATGTGATTTTGGCTCACTGCAACCTCCACCTCCCGAGTTCAAGTGATTCTCCTGCCTCAGCCTCCTGAGTAGCTGAGATTACAGGTGCCCGTCACCATGCCCGGCTAATTTTTGTATTTTTAGTAGAGACAGGGCTTCACCATGTTGGTCAAGTTGGTCTCGGTCTCCTGATCTCAGGTGATTCACCCACCCCAAAGCGCTGGGATTACAGGCATGAGTCACCTCACCCAGCCGCTGATTTCACCTTGTTTGGGTACATACCTACTGGAAGAGGGTCAGGTAACAGTTCTATTTTTAATTTCTTTAGGAGCCTCTATACTGTTTTCCGTAACGGCTGCACCAATCTACATGCCCACCAAGTGCACTAGGTTCTCTTTTCTCCACAATCTCATCAACATTTATCTCATGTCTTGTTAATAGTCATTCTTACAGATGTGAGGTGATAGCTCACAGTGGTTTTAATTTACATTATTCTTAAAATTAATGATGCTGAACTCCTTTTCATATCTATACCTATTGGCCACTTTTTATGTCTTCTTTGGAGAAATGTCTGTTCAGGTCCTTTGCCCATTTTTAATTATTTGTTTTTCTACAATTGAGTTGTAAGAGTCTATCTCTTATTGAAAGTCTGCTGGTATTACAGGTTTACAGCTCAGTTTTTTTTAGCTTTATTATAAATCTGACTTTCAGAAATAGATCTGCTTCCCTTAAAAAAATCTAGTTTCTGGATGAGGCTCACAGACCTTTGATCAAAGTCCATTCTCCTTGGTAATGAATGCTCCTTGTGAGGTTTCTTGGGACAGCCAACTGGTGTATCCTTAGACAAACTCCTAATTCTCTATGCAAAGCCATGACGGTTTTCTATAATAAATAAGATAAACAAGCAGGAACTAATAGAAATTTAATGTTGTTTTAAGATAATACTTAAATATTAAGAAAGCTAAAATATAAAATGTGTTGACTAGGTTTTTCTACACATTATATTTACATAATGACTAAGGTAAAACCTTTCCATGAATAGTTGCCCAGGAGGAAGAAAAAGCAACCTACAACAGTCTCTGGGGCTTGCACTGCCTTCCCAGGCCAGCTATCCCCTAGCTGAGCAAGGAACTGAAGAAGCAAGTGTCCACTCCCCACCCCTCTCCCCTGCCCCTCTTTTGTTATTTGAAGTGTTTGAGTAACAAATGCAAAACTAGATTTGGATATAAAAGCTAGATGACCACGCCCATTCAGGATTGTGTTTCATCTGAGACCTGGCACAGGAAAAACAAGAATTATCTCTCATTTACAAGGATACTGTGATGGAAGTCAAAGATCACACATAAATTTATGATCTCGGAGCAAAGCACAGCTAGCATAAGCTCATCTGTAAAATGAGGGGTTTTGACTTGGCCATCGGTCAAGGTCCATTCAGCCTGTCAAGCTAGCGTCAAAGTTCAGATCTTCCACGATGAAAGGACTTGCCCTCTGCTAAGGTGGATGCAGAAAGAAAAGTCCCATTATATTGTGGGACCAACCTTCTGATATAAAAAACTATGTTGGGATTAAAGTAGATCAATAAAGTATAAATTTTTATCATAGTTGTAGGGTATTCAAAAGTTTGAAATTTATGTATACTGTAAAACTGGCAAACTACAGTCTTAAACACATAAAGCAAAGATTTTCCCATGGGGAGATAACATTTGAGAGTAAGCCCAGTGAATTACTTAAGTCCTGAGAGTCCATAATCTGCATCCACGATGCCTCTCGATTACACACTTTTTTCCAGGTCACTTGGGCAAGAATACTTCCTGTCTTATGGAGGTTCTGAAACACCTTTTTAAAAAAAGCATCAAGAAATTGATTCAGGGGTTTGAAACCCCAACGTTACAGGCAAAGCCTCATTTCTACGGAATATAAAACATTTTGTTTCTTCCATTTCTAACAGTTCATCAAGAGAAGCCACTACTAAATCGTGTTCCTGCAGCATTTCCGGGTAGCGGGACACTGCTCGCTCAATCCTCGACGAACGCCGTACAGGAGTGATAAGTTTCATGTCTTGCACTTCTGGCATCCCATTTATTCTGAGAGATAGCAAGAGATGCATTAAAAACCTTATCATTTAAAACAAGTCTCTTTATTATTTTTTGTTTCTTATTCCATAATAAAAACAGGGAAGACATTTTAACACAGGGCGATGCAAGAGATATGTCTAGAGCAGCTTTCATCTGAAGATGGCTTTTTCCAGGAGTTCAAGACCAGCCTGGGCAACCTAGTAAGACACCATCTCTACCAAAAAATACAAAAATTAGCTGGGCATGGTGGCACATGCCTGTAATCCCAGCTACTCAGGAGGGTGAAGTGGGAGGATTGCTTGAGCCCAGAAAGTCAAGGCTGCAGTGAGCTACGATCACACCATTGTATTTCAGTCTGGGCAACATGGCAAGACCCCAATCTCAAAAAAAAGGCTTTTCCCTGATTTCCAGAATGTATTGGGTGGTGTCCATCTGTTCTTGGATGGTGTAAGCATAAGGATTTATTAGGTATGAAGTGTGGCTTTTATTTGAATAATAAAATATTTTGCAAATATTTGGCAGTTGGTGTTTATTCTGTAAGTTCTCAAAACAGGTGATAGGTTTTAAGGAAATGGGGCCTAATATCAAATTTGGTTGAATTAATGAATTCCAAGATTCTTTCTAGCTTTTTTTTTCTTTTCTTTTTTTTTTTTAAAGACAGGGTCACTCTGTTGCCCAGGCTACAGTCCAGTGGTGCAATCACAGCTCATTGCAGCCTCAACCTCCTAGGATCAAGGGATCTGCCCACCTCAGCCTTTCAAGCAAGTGGGAGCACAGACACGTGCCACCATGCCTGGCTAATTTTTATTTTTCAAAGAGTTGGGGTCTCCCTGTGCTGCCCAGGGCAGTCTTGAACTCCTAGGCTCAAGCAATCCTCCTGCCTTGGCCTACCAAAGTGACAGGATTACAGGTGTGAGCCACCATGCCCAGCTCTTTTTCCTGTAGTGGGAAAATGGTATGTCTCAGAGAGTTTAGGATTGGAAGCGGCTCAGCTGTGCTTTCCAGGGAACTAAAACACAGAACGGTTGTCTTGATGCCCTTGTTTGGAATTCTTTCCAGATCATAATCAGAGAAGAGTGGTGCTACACTCACAGTTTAGAAAATGACACTGACGCCCTGACATGACTCCTTAAATTACTATGCATTCTGCCTTAAATTTATACTTGTTACAAAATAAAATGCTTCTGACTTTATGAGCAGTCTCTGACTAGTACATACTCCACTGCTCTCCCTGTTCTTAAAGGGGTATTCACTGTCCCTTTCCTCCCACAGCTACAGAGTTTGCTCCTGCTTGGGACTTTGTGCCCCATCTTATCGCCCCAACCCTACCCAACTGTGTCAGGACTTGCAAGAAAGGCAGATAGGATCTGCAAGTGCAGGACAAATGAGAGTGAAAAGGTAGGAGAGACCTTAGGAGGGCAGGGGTGAATGCATTCTAATACCCCTCCTGACTCTGGCAGCACCTTCCTTACTGCAGGTCAGGTCTCATTAGGGTGGTGAAAGGGGGATGGTGTGTGCAAAGAAAAGACACAGACCTTCCTGTCAATGGTTCCAACCTCCCCTCATTCTCAGTTCTTTCCTGAATGCCAAAGATGGATTAAGCCATTTGAACCTCATATGAAGCAGAAGTATCTATAAGCTGCTGTTACTCTAGATCTATGAAGGAAAAACTGAGACTTGGACCAGAATTAAGTCTGTGAACACAAAGCCTGCTTTAGAGTCTGCTTACCTAGGGATTGGACCAATCTGTAATTTGATACCAGGATAATTATGCTGTTCTCCCTTGGCTATTTGGGGTGTCGCCGTGACTTGTTCCCTCTCTTTTGGAGAAAGACAAGACTTCACAGATTCCATCTTCTTGGCCAGCTCTTCCACTGATGTTATATTAGTTTCAGTAACTAAAGAATCAGAAGTAATTCCTGTGTATGTAAGATCATGAAGGAAGTTAAGATTTAGCAACTTAATACTTCAGCTAAAAATCAATAACATGAAAAATACATACATGCAATGATTTCCCAGTGATCTTCATGGGCTCCACATACTGAATAGTGATTGATTTGAAGTGTGACTTATAACTTGTTTTTTCATGTTAAGCCCTGTAGCAATGTCCTGCTACATCAGGCTACCCTCCTAGCCAGCCCTGCAGACAGCTGTAGGTAGATTCTTGACACCCTTTCAAGACTCTGAACACATCCCCAGTCTCCTATTCACTCTCAAGAGAACTCTCTTAGGGACTAATCACTGGCCTACCCTTACACCACAACTTGGATCAATTTTCTTGACTTATTAAGGTTAACTCACACAACCTCCCAATCCCATTCCTACCCAGGATGACCACATGGTTACTGCCTTGGACAGTAGGTAAAAACTGTCTTGCATTAAGTTTTCATGGTAGCCCAAACACAATCATGAAAATGAAAGGAAGGAAATCAGACTGTGCCAGGCACACCGTGGCTACAGGCTGACACCCTAAGTGAGGTCAAGAGGGTGCAACAAAGGCATGGATTCCTGTCTTCTCTTTTTATTCCTTTTAAGAACAGTCATGTTTTAACCAAATATCTGAATTGTAGTCTCATTCCCAAAGAATCTACTATTAAGTATATCTATTTTATGTCCTCCTTCCCACATGTAGTGGGTTACTTAGCTACACGACTGGATTGTTCCCCAGTTAAATCTACTCTTTTTTTTTTGAGATGGAGTTTTGCTCTTGTGGCCCAGGCTGGAGTATAGTGGTGTGATCTTGGCTCACTCCAAACTCTTACTTCCTGGGTTCAAGTGATTCTCCTGCCTCAGCCTCCTGAGTAGCTGGGATTACAGGCACGCACCACTACAACCGGCTAATTTTCATATATATATATATATATATTTTTTTTTTTTTAAAGTAAAGACAAGGTTTCACCATGTTGGTCAGGCTGGTCTCGAACTCCTGACCTAGGTGATCCACCCGCCTTGGTCTCCCAAAGTGCTAGGATTCCAGGCGTGAGCTACTGTATGCAGGCAAAATCTACTATTAAAGGACAAAGATTTGTCACCTTCTAAGATAACAAGAATCTAATTTATTTTCTAAGGACAGCTTGTTTTTTCTTTTCATTCATACAACAAATATCATAAGCAATTATAATGTCACTTGTGTTTGGCACAATATATTTCTCATAGAAGTCTTCTAAAGGTTATAACCACTGACAGTAATGGTCAACTAACTGACGAGATTCCTGAGATAGCTATTTTTAAAGGGATAACACAAATTTAGATGAGTATGTTGGTGGGTTTATTATGATTAAACATGTAACTTAAGGCATTTCTCCTTTGTGCCTCAGTCTCTTCCAGTAAAGAGCTGTTTGTCTTCTCCCATCTAGGATTCCAGGGAAGTAGGACACTCCAGTCTAGGCTGTTCTGGTGGAAACCACCTTTGTTCAGTGTTGAGCAGTGTATTTACTTGTAATCACACAAATAAATCAGCTGATGACAATGGCTGAAAGGGCCAGGTCATGGAAACCAAGAAGTGAGAAGCATTTCAGGGGATAATTCTTTTCTTCTTTTTCCTATATGTCCTGGATGACTTTTACTGGTACAGCTAGAGAAGATGAATTTAAATACAAAAATAATAGTACCTTCTGTGGTTCTGTTTGAGTCTTGCAAAATATTAAGAACAACTTCCCGCAACTCTTGTATTGGCTGGAAGGAAGGAAGAAAGAAAACATACAAAATCTTAAAAACATTCATGGAAAAAATTTGCTTAGGAATTTTAACATCAAATAAATGTTTTATAATAAAAATGTTTCCTTTTAAAATCTCGTCTAACTATAAGTCTTTTGTCTAGCTTGACAGTTTTATAGCTTCATGAGAAAAATAAAGAAACACAGAAAATTTTGATTAAGTGTTGGCACACTTGACTTAATCAACAGATGTATTTAAAGTTGTCCACAATGTAATTTGTCTACATCGAATTCTATTTTCCTACTGATTTGTATAACACATCAAATATGTAATATGTATTCCCACATAAAGATTCTCGCCCAATGATGTAAAGCTAGCCATACAGAAAATGCATTATATATATATTTATTTATTTTCTTGAGACAAGTCTCGCTGTGTCCCAGGCTGGAGTACAGTGGTGTGATCTCAGCTCACTGCAACCTCCACCTCCCGGGTTCAAGCGATTCTCCCTTTATCATAAAAGTCATATATATATATTGTAGAAAAATTGAACAATAGGTTAAGCTTAACAAATGAAATCACCTATAATTCCATTGACCAAATACAATTTTTTTTTTTTGAGACGGAGTCTTGCTCTGTCACCCAGGCTGGAGTGCAGTGGCGCGATCTCGGTTCACTGCAAGCTCCGCCTCCTGGGCGCCATTCTCCTGCTTCAGTCTCCTGAGTAGCTGGGACTACAGGTGCCCACCACCACACCCGGCTAATTTTTTGTATTTTTAGTAGAAACGGGGTTTCACCATGTTAGCCAGGATGGTCTTGATCTCCTGACCTCGTGATCCGCCTGCCTTGGCCTCCCAAAGTGCTGGGATTACTTATAGGCATGAGCCACTGTACCCAGCCCCAAATACAATTTTTTATGAAAGGGAGTCTCTGTCACCCGAGCTGGAGGGCAGTGGTGTGGTATCAGCTCACCACAAACTCTACTTCCAGGGTTCAAGTGATTCTCCTGCCTCAGCCTCCCGAATAGCTGGGAATTACAGGCATGCACCACACCATCTGGCTAATTTTTCTATTTTTAGTAGAGATGGGGTTTCGCCATGTTGCCCAGGCTGGTCTCGAACTCCTGACCTCAGGTGATCCGCCTGCCTCGGCCTCCCAAAGTGCTGAGATTACAGGGATGAGTCACTGTGCCCGGCCAAGATACAATCTTTGTAGGCATTTTAGGTAATTTTCTCCAGCTTTTCCTTTCTTTCTTCTTTTATTTGTTAACATACTTGAAAAAAAATAAAAAACTTTTATGGAAAAGTAATTTTCTGATAAAATTATCTGAGATAGGCTTCATTTTTCAAGTATGTAAACTATGCCATGAAGCAGAAGTTGTACTTTCCCACAAGAACATTATAGTTGGAGGTTTGTCTTCCTTACCTGGGACTCTGTATCAAATAGATATAAACTGACAATAAAGCATAAAAGGAAAGCTTTCCATAGATTTTTTTCAAAATCCAAAAGATAATTATGATTTCAGCTAAATGAATGGGAATAAACGCATAGAATATATTGCAAAGAGTGAATTCCATAAAACATTCATCAAGTGTATTTTACATTTGTATAGCCTTCTGGTTAAAGATGGTGGATTAAATATACCTTTATTTTTAATTTCTCTTGAAAAGCGACTGAAAGGATAATAAAGGGATTAAAAAGAGGCAATAACCACAAAACATAGGAAAGAATAAATGGCGATAAGGTTTTGGAAGCTTCAATGCAGAAGAGAAGTAAACAATTTGATCGACTTGAGAGAGCCAAATCCCAAGCTGGCAGTGTGGCTGAGAAACATTCCTGAGCTGGCAGAACAGCTTAGGAATGTGTGGTAGGGCCCAAATTAGGAGGACTCTTTAACATCTGTTCAAAAAGCAGTCAGACCTCCAAATCCACCATGCACCCCTAAACTCTATGCAGCCTGGTAACTGTGTCTAACTCCCTTCATCCTAACAGAAAACTGGGGATGTGTTCTCCAAGTCTCTGAGGGATATCATGCAAGATTGCGATAGGGTGCTTTCTCAGAAAAGGAGATAAGCGGAAGTTTCCATGTTGAGGGTTGAGACTCCCTGCTCTCTTCTCTCCCACAGCACTGGCAGTCTGGTTTCTAGCTCCCAGGAAGGAGATTGGAACATACTTCTCCAGAGAACTTGTCCAGCTTAAGAGTAAAGACATAAAGATACTGATATTGAGGGTTTTCTAACTAATCAACTCAGCCAGATCACCCTGTGGTGAAGCCCCATCCACGTGTCTAGAGCTTTAAATGAGCTTTTTCAGACCCACCTTATATATATGCAAAGAGCCCAGTTTCACCAGCATCTGTGTAAAGCGTTTAATGAATAGAGAACAAAACAAAATAGAACAAACAAACAATAACAGCGAGAGAGAAAGAAATGAAAAACATTGGAGAAGAAACAGACAATGTAGAAAGAAGAAAACTGATACGAGTTCTAAAAAACAAGGGATCCACCCAACTTAAGAAGGATGTAAAGGGAATCTAAAGGTGATGGTAAAGAGATCCCAGAAAGACAGCTGGTGAAGATGGCAGTAAAGTGCAACTTGTTCAGTCTGGAATAAGCCAGAAGGGTCTAGGAGAAAGGTCTCTAAGAAAAAGAAATCAGTAGAATATCTGATGTTTTCAAAGTATTGAGGAACTTAGACAATTAGAGAGAGTTTGTGACTTAATTATATATAAATACTCAGAAAACTTAGTAAAGGCAAAACAGGACAGTAACTCCAGGAAGAGTAAGTAGAAAGTTTTGCTTGAAAGGCAAAGTAATCATAGTATATACTACATGGCTCAACATACTCATATATTTCTTATATATTCATTAACAATGTGAATGCTAAATAGTGACCAGAATTTCCATGACTCTAATTAAAGTATGAGGAATGGCAAAGGTCTGTAAGGATGGTAAATAGGGGTGTGTATTTGTGCGCACTGGGGGATCTGTGTATGTACGTGTGAAAGAGGGCTAAATCTTCATTCTGCATAGCTGGAATTCCATAAATCATACCTAAAACTGAAAAATCAAGAAAGAGAAACATGTTTTCTGAAACTATAGAGGTTAATATAAAAATAATCAGTTTGCTCTGGGAAGGGGGAAATGGCAGGGAAGGAAGACAGAGGCCTTATTGAACGAAACTTATCAAACTACTTGACTGCTTAAACTATGTGCATGTACAATTCTGATTTTGAACCATTATGGAAAAAGGTACCACAGAATATGGAATATGATATGGAAAATGACATTTTAATGAAAAGCATTATAAAGCTATTTGATGCGGTTTTTGTCAATAATAATTATATAGTGTTTTTTTTCTAAATTTTCGAATTAAAAGTTATTTATGCAATGGCTCTGAATTACTGATTTAAGGATGTTGATGTATTGGGTTTAATATATTTTTAGGTTCTTTATGGTAAGGTATTACTTTATAAGTGTTGGATACTGATGTTGCAACCTTCTAACCACCATATTATAAACAACAGAGAACTCACGTGAAAGAGAATTTTAAGAAGTTACCCACCCAAGACAGATACTCACTGTTGCCCCATTTTTAATGGCCTCTTCATATAGCCCGATAACATCAAAGGTGCCTTTACTTGCCAACAACTTTGCTTTGCAGATCCAGAATTTAGCGAATTTTTCAGCTTCAGGAATGCTGGACAATATGTTAAGTATTTCATTAGAAGGTACACCCTGAAAAAAACCAAAATATCCAGAGGTCATTATTACCATTTCACTGTTAGTCTCACATCTCCTAATATTTATTACAGCAGGTATGTAGAAATTGGTTTGATCACTAATATTTTTGAACTATAAAAAAATGTCAATTTTACTGAGGTACAATGTACATGTAATAAAATGCACCTGTTTTAATTATCCATTTTAATGATTTGAGACTTTTTTTTTTGAGACGGGGTCTCGCTCTGTCACCAGGCTGGAGTGCAGTGGCATGATCTCAGCTCACTGCAAGCTCCGCCTCCTGGGTTCAAGCAAGTCTCCGGCCTCAGCCTCCCGAGTAGCTGGGACTACAGGCACGTGCCACCACATGCTCAGCTAATTGTTTGTATTTTTAGTAGAAATGGGGTTTCACTGTGTTAGCCAGGATGGTCTCGATCTCCTGACCTCGTAATCCGCCTGCCTTGGCCTCTCAAAGTGCTGGGATTACAGGCATGAGCCACCACACCTGGCCAAATTTTTTTTCTTTTTTATGAGACAAGGTCTCACTCTGCTGCGCAGGCTGAAGTGCAGTGGTACAATCACAATGCGCTGCAACCTCTACCTCCTGGGATCAAGCAATCCTCCCACCTTAGCCTCTCAAGTAGCTGAGACCACAGGCATGAGCCACTGTGCCTGGCTTCCTCATCGTTAAATTTTAAGAGTTACATAAGACCAAGTAGAAAATGTTTATCATAGCTGAAGGTAAGAAATATGTTCATTTTTACATGGTACAAAAACAAAACAAATCATAAACATTTCTTATATATTCATAATATTCCATATTTATAATAATGAGAACACTGAGTAGTGATCAGAATTTCCGTAGGACTAATAGCAATGTAAAGAATGACACAGGCATGCAAAGGTCATAGGGGTATATATGTGTATGTGTCGGGGATTTATGCAGGTGTTTATGAAACAGGGCTAGACCCCACAAAAAGAAACTTTGAAATGGATTCACTGGTTTGGTTCCCTTCTGGCTTGTGCTGCAAGCAGGACAGTGATACGGACCCAGAGGAATGGGGAGCACTACCACGCCCAGAAATCCAGGTACTGGCACACTCAGCCAAGCAGCACCATCTACTGCTATTGAAATGGGGGAGACGCAAAGGTTAAGTTCACAACTGAGAATCACTAACATTTGAGAAAACCAACACTGCATGAAAGAAGCATAAAACTCAACAAACAAGAATGAACACTGGAGCAAAGAGGAATACTTTTATGAGTATCACAGTCAATATCTTCAGAGTGATGAGACTGTATTGCTATCCTGAAACTAGAATGGGCTGTTAGGAAAAATAACCAATAGAAGGGCAGAACAATTGCATGGGCACCGCTGAAGAATACATCTGTGAGCTGAAAACTCAGCTGTGAAATCCTCCTAGAAACCAGTGCAACAGAACAACGAACAGTATGAAAACAAAATTTAGAATTCTGAAGGATATATCCATTACTCAATAATTCTAATATCCACCTAAGAGAGTTTCTAGAAGGAACAAAGATAAACACACAAAGTGGTTGTAGGAGAAAACTTTCAAGGAATGAACAAAGAAACAGTTGTTCAGATTGAAAGGCTCTCAGAGAGTTAAGCAGGATGAATGGGAGAAAAAAATATAAAAACTTAGAAAATCAAAGATAAAAAGAAAATCATAAAAGCTTCCAGAGAGGGAGAAGAAAAGGATTATCTATAAAGGAATGAGAATCAGACTGAAGTGAGACATTAACAAATCAACAACTCCAGATGCAAGAAAGAAAATTAAGCAGTCATTTAAATTTTTCCAGGGAAAACAAGCTGAAATTAAGAAATTTCCCCCAGCCAAACTATGATTCCAGCATGAAGGCAAAATAACAGTTTCACGAGAATAGACTCAAAACATTTACCATTCAAAAATCATAAATTTACTAGTGAGTAAACTTTAGAACTCACAAGAAAAACTAGAAACAAAAGTAACTGCAGGCCAGGCGCACTGGGTGGTTCACACCTGTAATCCCAGCACTCTGGGAGGCTGAGGCAGCGGACTGCTTGAGGCTAGGAATTTGAGACCAGCCTGGGCAACACAGTGAGACCCTGTGTCTACAAAAAAAATGTAAACAATAATGGGTGTAGTAGTGTGTACCTGCAGTCCTAGTTGCTCAGGAGGCTGAGGTGGAGGATCGCTTGGGTCCACCCAGGAGTTCAAAGTTGCAGTGAGCTATGATGGCAACAGAGTGAAACCCTGTCTCTTAAAAAAAACAAACCAAAAAAGGAACTGCAAGAAGAATATGATATATATTCTGCAAATCATGTTTGAGCTTACATCTACCACTTTATTTTCATTTCAGTGTATTATTTTCCTTATGAAATAAAACTAGATCAAACACAGAAATGAGGAAAAAAAGAATTCATGTAAGCTGAATTACAAAACAAAATGGCAGGCATAAGTTTAAACATACAAGTCATCATAATAAATGCATATGAACTAAATTTGCTTTTTAAAAGCAGAGAGCTACACAGGAGGCTGAGGCAGGAGAATGGCATAAACCCGGGAGGCGGAGCTTGCAGTGAGCTGAGATCGGGCCACTGCACTCCAGCCTGGGCGGCAGAGCGAGACTCCGTCTCAAAAAAAAAAAAAAAAAAAAAAAAAAAAAGCAGAGAGTTTCAGATTTGTTTAAAAAATGTAACTGTGTGCATTTATATGAGACATACCTAAAATAAGTCAACGCATGAAGGTTTAAAGGAAAGGGATGGAAAAAGAACTACCAGACATATTCTAACAACAAAAAGCAGGTGTGGCAAAATTAATCAGACAAAAGAAATCAAAGCAAATCATGAATCTTTCTGTACCTAACAACATAACTGAAAAACAGAAAGTAAAAATGGACAGACATATGAAGAGAAATTGTCAATGACTAATCACAGTGCCAGGGAGAGACTTTCGCCTATTTCTTTCAGAAAGCAATGGATCAAATAAACAAAATAGGATATACATTCTTTTCAAACATTTTTGGAATATTTACCAAGAATGATCAGATATTAAGACCACAAAGAAAATTTCAACAAAATCCATCAAGTAGAGTACACATAGGCCACATTCACCAACTACAATGCAATATAATTAGAAATTAACACCAGAAAAAAAATCTACAAATCTGGAAATTAAAAGATATTCTTTTAAGATATTTTTTGGGTTAAAGAACTCAAAATGGGAATCTCAAGCTATTTAGAAATGAACAATGAGAAGATATGTCAGTTAGGAAGCTTCTGTGTGTCAGCCCCAAACCCCATCCTCTGCGTTGTGATGCTTGGGTTGAAACTCTGGACACCAGCCCCCTGCTCAGCTCTGCCACTAGGGGGCACGAGAGGGAGGCTGCAGGGATGGAGAAGGAAGACACTTGCTTCGTCCTATTTGCTTTCCTTACCCCAGCAATGGTCCCTCGCCCTGGCAGCAACAGTTGGTCCTAGCCTCCATCTTTTTTTCTCCCATTCCCCACTCAGAGCCCACCTCCCTGTGCAGCTTCAGAGGCAGGAGCACCAAATGGAGAGCATCTTTTCCTCAAAATCTGAGCCCCAGCCTTGCAGGGCCTCTCCTCCAGCATCTGCTGGGTAGTATGCCTTCCTTACAGTTGGGAGTCCCATTTCTACCAGGGTTTGTCTCTCCTGCTTCTTGGTTTTGATACCCTAACCTCTCTTTGTTCCCCTAGACCCAGTGGGTACTAGCTGCTTCCTGCAGTTATCACCACTGTTACCTCAGGTTCCTTTTTGCTGTCAGACCTGTGTGTAGCACCTGCACCCCTTCTGATCCCTTCAGCATTTTGAGCGCTCACTGTGTGCTTTCACAGCCGGCATCTGTGCTCCCTTGTATGTGACCAGAGAGTGGGAAGTGCCTTGAGAATTCTTGTCCGCCAGAGGTAGCCATGAATAAATGACAATGGAAGCTTTAACACTGGAGCTCCCAAGCCTCTGATCAGGATGACTCGGAGAGATGTGAGTGACACTGTCTCCAGAGCATCCCTGTGGGGCTGTGCCAGTCACCCTCCATGGACTCGCTTTTCTGATCCTCCAACTTCACTCCCCTCCCAGTTTTCCCTGGAGTGTCTTCCGAATAAACTACTTTCACACAGATTCTCCTCTTAGGGTTCACCTCTAGAGAACCCACGTAAGATACTGTGTAACCAATTACATTATTTCTGTGGTTTGTTTTTCAGACTTCACCCTGACACATAATATGACCAAAGTAAAATTCAGAGGCAAATCTGCTATAGCATTGAACGTATTTATAAAAAAAAAGAAATTCTCACTTTTAAATGATCTAAGGTTTCAATTAAAAAGCTAGGAAAAGAGCAATAAATATAAAAATAGATGCAGACATTGATGCAAGAGAAAAAATAATCAATAAAACCTGAGGTCTTTTAAAAAGATTAATGAGAAAAAATCTTTGGCAAGTCTAATTTTTAAAAAGTCACAACATTACTCAAGTTGACTCAAGATATATGAACCCTAAATAGAGCAATGACCCCATAATAAATAAACTGAGAGGATATATACAAAATTATCCTCCAAAGAAACACGGTCCAGATGATTTTTATGGGCAAGTTTTTATCAAACCTTCAAAAAATAAAAATAATTCTCGTGTCATACAAACTATTTTCAGTGTACAGGACAAAAAGGAAAACACTCAACTCATCTGCCTAAATCAGCATAACATTGGTACTAGGAAAACACAAGAAAAAACAACCAAAGTACATAAAAAAGTGAATAAAAGAATTCCAACTTGCAAAAATATAATACTTCCTTTCTCTCCACACCTATACTGCATGGACATGCATGAAAACAGAAAGAATGACTGGCAATGGTGGTCACCTCCAGAGAGAAGTCTGGGATGCCTAAATATGTATGTTATAGAGGAAGAGGGCTGATCATTTATCTGTATTGTTTGAAATGATAATAAAAAGGTACTCATGTTTTTAAATAATACAACAAAAACAAAAGAGGAAAAGAAAAAGAACTCAAGTTTAACTCCACAAGGAGAAATAGTTAATATTTAACTGGCTGTTGTGAAAATGTTGCCTGGAGTAGATTTAAACTGAACTTTTCCTTTTTTTGGCTGATGTTCAACATTACCAGCCAAAGGACCGAATGAGTCTTGCTTTAGGCAAGGATCTTAGTATAGAAGTTTATTC
Source organism: Macaca fascicularis (assembly GCF_037993035.2). Lineage (NCBI taxonomy): Eukaryota > Metazoa > Chordata > Mammalia > Primates > Cercopithecidae > Macaca > Macaca fascicularis. Next base: position 19,754,866 of record NC_088387.1, read on the forward strand.
CATCATTTTTTATTAATATATTTTTTAATATATTTTTCCTTTGCCTACCATCATACTCTTTGCCTACCATCTATTTTATCCTTATCTGCAGAATCCACGATAAAGTTTAAATACTACTTATAGCTACCCACAGTATTTAGAATACTCCAACTTTACATATAAACTTGCCTTCTGACTTCAGTTTCAATGTTAAATGTGTACACTTCAGAACCTGATACCCAAAGAAGCAAAGTTCCTTTTGGAGTCAGTTTATTTGGATTAGTTTTCCAACTTCTTTGTGCCTTAGTTTCGTTTGTAAAGTGATCATAGTAACAGTGGTTATAATCATGTGAGATAATCTTAGCTAAGTGTTTATAAAAGCGCAGACATACAAAAGCCACCGTTTATGGGCATGTCATTATTATTATTGCTATTATTATTACTCCATATTTAAAAGAGTAGCTAAGTTTCTGCTTAGATGAAGGCTATCTCTCCTATACTATATTTAAGAAAAATGTTCAAAAATTCTAAGACTTTGGGCCAAAGCTGGAGGAATTTATCTTCTTCACTCACCCCTTCGATGAGGTTCAGACATTCTGTCAGAGTGTTGTTAATTTTACTGGACAGTTCGAGTTGTGCTTTCTTTTCCTCCTCTTCTTTTTCAATGCTCTTCCAGAATGAAATATTCATTTCCTTTATTACTTTTCTTTTTGTTTTAATTTCCATAGGGGGCCGTTTATAGATTTTTCCCTTAGATTTCTGCCATTCTTCTAGTTGTTTCCTGAAATTCAATTAAAGGGAGAGTGGTTTTATTTATTTTTAAACACAGTCAAGCTGCTAAAGTATATGATATGTATAGATAGAGTATAATTACTTTCAACTACAGACAAAATTAGGAGAATGGAATTAAAAAACAATTAATAAAAATAGATGCAGACATTGATGCAAGAGAAAAAAGTAATGGGTAATGGCAGCACTGGGTTGCACCCACCCATGAGAAGGCAGACACCAAGATTCCTAGATCACACGTGGCCAGCACTTCAGACTTCAAATAGAATTTGTGATTATTATTCTTTGAAAGTTTTCACTTGTGCTACTTGACACTTGCTTTCCTAAGACATCCCTCTTCTTTTGAGATGACTAACTCAGCACTTCATTTCTCTCACCATAAACTGTCACTCAACCCAAACCTAACAAGCCTGCATTCTACCCTCAGTAAGGTCTTGGTGTGGGAAGTGACCCACTTAACCTGGTTCCTTAGCCCTCTCTTGACCAGACATGACTCCTTCATAAGCTAGACCTGTAATTTCAGGGCTCTTAAGTAGCTGGCTCTGATAGTGCCAAGTCCTCAATCTTGCTGTCCCCCACTGTTCACATTTTCCACTCCAGCTTCTAAGCAGGTGACAGACTGCTTTTTGGGGGTAGGGGCACCAAGACATGTAGACCTCATGTTTGGATGTAGGCACTCCAGTTTCTTTAAATTAAAACTACATATTAATAATGACTTTCAAGTGTACATTTCAGCCCAGATCTCTCCCTGGATCCCCAAACTTTGTAAAACCCACTGCCTAGTTGATATCTTTTGATGTCTGACAGGCATTTCAAATCTAATACTGTCCTAAACAAAGTTCTCGATTTTCATCTCTGCATCTGTTCCAAATTTTTCTTACTTTGGTAAATAGCACCCCAGGCTGTGTCACTGCCAAGGACTTTCCACGGCTCTTGGAATAAAATTCAACATATTTTCCATGGCTGAAAGGCACAGTGTAATCTGGCTCCTGCCTACCTCTCCACACTAGTCTGTTACTCACCCCCTCTAGGAGCTCAGGTATCCTTGCAGTTTCTTTTTTTGTTTTTGAGACACAGTTTTGCTCTGTTGCCCAGGCTAGAGTGAAGTGACATGCTCTCCCGCCACTGCTACCTCCACCTCCTGGGTTCAAGTGATTCTTGTGCCTCAGTCTCCTGAGTAGCTGCAACGACAGGTGCGTGCCACCACACCTGGCTAATTTTTGTATTTTTAGTAGAGATGGGGTTTCACAATGTTGGCTAGGCTGGTCTCGAACTCCTGACCTCAAGTGATCCGACCACCTCGGCCTTCCAAAGTGCTGAGATTACAGACATGAGCCACTGCACCCTGCCTCCTTGAAGTTTCTTGATCCAGACTTATTCCTGCCTTAAGGTCTTGCATCTTCAGTCCTCCGCTCAAATGACACCTCCATGGAGAGGCAATTACCTGCAATTACCGTGTCTTATTTAGTCAATGTGCTGGTTTTCTGTCTCCTCCACTGGAGTGTGAGCTCTATGAAGGCAGAAACTTTGGCAGTCCAGTTCCTAGCACAGTGTCTAGCACACACAGCTATTTAATAACACACAGTAACATTCACCTTTCAGTGTGCAATTCTGAGTTCTGACAAATGCCTGAAGTCAGGTAAGTCTATTATCAAGCTCTAAGAGAGCTGTAACACCGTCAATAATTCCCTTATCCTCCTTGGTAGTCAGTCTCACCCCTAATCTCCAGCTCCTGAATATCACTGATCTATTTTTTGTCTTTATAGTTTTGTTTCTTCCAGAATGCCAGTAACTAATTTTTGAATGAATGAATGCTACTAACTCTCATTTCTGACTCCAGAGCAAAATCCATGCAATGTTTATTATTTCAGCCCCAAATACTGCCCCTTGCCTTCACTCCAACCACCTACTTGATGATAGAAGTTGAGACATCTGGCATGTGCTTCCTCCATGTTCCTAGCATTTTTCCTATCTCCTTAGCCTTCCTTCTAATCATAAATGAAGAGGGAACTTTCCCTTTCTAAAGGCAACTTACTCCTAGGACCTCAATACCAGTTTTGTTTCTCTAGTACTTTCTATATATATCAATTAGCTCCAGAAGGGTAAAGACTGACTGACTGTGTGCTCATCACTGTGTCTCCTAGCGCCTGGCACATTGTAGGTGCCGAAGAAACACCTGCAGAATGAGTGAATGAATCTCTCCCTTTCCAGACTCCTTCTCTTTTGTAATCAAACATGTTCAACATGCAACACAGTCTTATGACCAATCCTCTGTTGTCTGACGTAGACTGTGAGCTCCAGGGCTGGGACCCTGACTTCCTTGTTCACCACCTCAAGGTCTCTGCACTCACTTCTCTTTCTGCTCAGGATTGTCCTTCTTCTTGTCACCAGCCTCTCCTCAGAGTTAGGTCTCAGCTCAGACGTTGCTGTTGAAAGTACCTCTACTGATCCTTCTATCTAAAGCAGCCATTCCAGCTCTACTCTCTTGATCACATCACCCTGAATTAAGTTGTTTACTTACTGTCTCTTCAGGAGGGCAAGGGGCTTGGTGGTGGTGTTCAGAGCTGTACGAAGCATATATGCATACCTGCTTGAAGTACAAAATAAGGACATTTCTGACAAGCAGGTATACGTATATGCTTCTCCTGGGTAGAAAGTGTGAAAAATTCACTGGCTCAGTTTCAATCAATGTGTATGTTAATATTAACCAACCTGAAATCTTGATTTTTTCTTTTTTTCTGAGACAGAGTTTTGCTCTTGTTGCCCAGGCTGGAGTGCAATGGCGTGATCTCGGCTCACCGCAACCTCCGCCTCCCGGGTTCAAGCAATTCTCCTGCCTCAGCCTCCTGAGTAACTGGGATTACAGGCATGTGCCACCACACCCAGCTAATTTTGTATTTTTAGTAAAAACAGGGGTTCTCCATGTTGGTTAGGCTGGTCTCGAACTCTCGACCTCAGGTGATCCGCTCACCTCGGCCTCCCAAAGTGCTGGGACTATAGGCATGAGCCAGCGTGCCTGGCCCGAGATTTGACTTCCACCATCTGAACCCTGTATTTGAACTGACTGCTCCTCTCTGAGCTTACTTGCCATAACTTGGCCCACTCAGACTCATGGAAGTTTCTGGTTCTTCCCTGATAACTTTTCTGAACTTAACCATTGGTTTGCTTGACAAGAGACTACCATCTTCTCACTTCCTAGCTATGTGAACTCTTATCTGTTCTATTGCTGTTCAGCCTAGCAGAGCACTTCTTGAACATGTCTACATCTGCACCCCCTACTTCTTACTCATCCATTCTGTGTTTCAATTTCTTAAAAAAAAAAACTATTTAAAGCATACAATTACAGAAAATGATTTATAACATATGTACCACCTAGCCCTGTCAAGTCTTAATATATTTGCTTCAAATCTTTTTTCAGACTGTAGTTAAAAATTACTTAGGAGCCATTATTTATGGCCTATTTCCTGACCAAGTCTTCTTGATGGTCAATTTTCCTAATTATCTTAAGTTGCACAAGTTTAGAATTAAAGCAAAGTACCTTCGATCCTCTGCTGTTGCCTTCTTTTTAATATTTGGGTTTGTTCGGGTCTCATTTACGGTTGTGACATCAGCTTTTTTGGGAGCGGTCTTGTTCAGAAAATGGTTCTGGGGAACAACAGCCTTTTTCAAAGTCCGTGCTTTTTGTTGAAAGTCATTATTGTTACGTTTATTACAACTGGTTCCATTTGGTCTTATACTAGGGGTGCTTGGAATGGCTGAATCAAATCTGCCAACTGTCAGATTAGGCCTCTGGCTTATGGCTTTCGGTTTTTGCAGTACGCATGATGTCTGAGGTATACAACAAGGTTGGGTGGACTTCCGATCTTGCTTGATGTCTGGATGTCTGTTGTTATATTCACCCTGAAGCAAATTGGGGTATGTTCTGGGTTTGGTATGTTTCATTCTCTGTTCAATAACAGGGTATGACTGTAACTTAGTTTCATTTGGTCTTTCATATTTACCCCTATTAACCTTTACATCTTTGATGTTCTTGACCACCAGTTTCTTTGATGACTGAACTTTACTAAGGGTCTGAATAAAGTGAGAGGGAACCGTTCTTGAGGGTTTTACTCCTGGTCTTGCAAGATCTGCTCCTCTAGAGAGTTGCTGTGATTTTACTGGGAAAGTCCTGCTTTGTGTTTCTCCAACAAATTGTTTATTAACTCTCTCTTTCAGAACAGCACTATTAACTGAACTTTTGCCCAAGGCTTGTTTAGGAACCAAACTGTTCTTGGTTTCATTAGAAAAGTTAGTCTTTGGCTTACTTGTGGTACATAAATTAGGATCTGGCTTCCTCTCAGGTTCTGTTAAGATATGGGGCAAGTTCTCTTTGTTTGTTTCTTTTAGAAAATTATCCAAAGATTCGTTTTCAACATGGGTATTATTCACAGAGTCTGTACATTTAGCATTTCCTTGATTTGTTAACTGCTGCTTTGTAGTTTTCAACTGCTCTATACTAAGTGACCCCACGGGTTTTCTTGACAGTTCTCCTGTTGTGGATGATCCAGCTTCACGCTGTTGAAAACTCTTGCTAGAAGGCTTAGAGTATGGATTAGAAGAAGCATATTCTGAAGTCAGCCTTTTGCCCAAAAGTTTTGGTGGCTCCAACTTCGGCTTCTGGGACCCTGTAGTATTAGGTGGTCTGGGTTGGAGTTTAATGCTGGTGGATCTTTTAGGTTTGACAGGCAAAACAACATGGTTGGTAACATCATTTTTGGGTTTAATAGTCTGAAAAAACAAAGAAAGTATATATTAAAAAATTCCTAACAATATCCTACTGTTTTTAAAATAATAAAAATAACTGTTTAACACATGCTAAAAAAATTAATCATTTTTAGATTTTCACCTAAGAAAGCTGAATTCTCAGAAAGTAAAGAATGACTAATAGACAGTTTTTGTGTTTTGTTTTTTTTTTGAGACAGGGTCTTGCTCTGTCATCCAGGCTGGTGTGCAGTGATGCAATCTTGGCTCACTGCAACCTCTGCCTCCTGTGTTGAAGCAATTCTCCCACCTCAGGCTCGCAAGTGGCTGGACTACAGGCGCGTGTCATTACACCCGGCTACTTTTTTGTATTTTTAGTAAAGATGGGGTTTCACCATGTTGGCCAGGTTGGTCGTGAAATCTTGAACTCAAGTAATCCACCCACCTTGGCCTCCCAGAGTGCTGGGATAACAGGCATGAGCCACCGTACTTGTCCTAATAGGTAGTTTTTATAACTTGAGTTCCTATCAGAAATATATTAGAATCTTTTAGCTTGACAGAATTAAGCAGAGATGTAGTGAATATAAAAAACTTGCTCTTTAAAAAATGAATCTGCCTCAAACAGTAGTTGTTGAATGCCTATTATATCCTAAGTGCCCTCCAAAGGACCCTGAAAAAATATATACATAATGAACTTATGTTAGGGGACCTCCCAACAAATCTCTCCTAGGACTTTGTATAGTCACATTATATGTTTCTTAAACTACTGCCTTTGTAAACATCACAGTATCACTCAAGAACCTCTGTCTCATCCCTGGAGATTGGTGACAAGGAGATAGGTGGCAGATGATGTGAAGGCTGAGATATGCTGCCACAGCTCTCAATAAACATGTAACATCTTAGTAGTCACATGTGTAAAATCAGCCAGGACAGGGTTTTAAGGTTAGAGTCTATGTTAATAATAAACAAATGTTTAGTCATGTGATTTATTTCTGGATGAGAAGGTAGGGCTAGATTACAGAGAACTCTGAAAACTAGGGGAGTTTAGAATTCATATGGTAAGTAACTGGGCAAGCCACTATGAATTCCTGAGCATCTATCATGAAAGCAATTACTCAGAAAGGAGAATTTCACAGAGATTTATGGAATGTTTCCAGGGTAAGATATGGGAATGCTAGAGTTACTGCTCTATTTTTGATTTGACATATATTGTGAAGAATCACTATATAAACCTGGCGAGTATATAAAGGATATCTAACCAGAACCATTTGGCATTAAGGGCAAAGAGATGTCTACTCCAGATGACAGTGGTGTGCGTGTTGTTTTTAGGGGTGAAACGGGGGAGAGTTGTGAGTGGGAGGCAGAGAGATGGATGGTATACCCACAATGCCTATATCTGGATTAATCTTTGAGCACCAACATTTATATACACCTTGGATCCCTCCATCATTGCTTACTGAAGAGGTGGAGGGATGCTGGCATGAAGCTTCCAAATGTGTGTTAATTTTAGTTGCTTTCTTTTATATTAAAAACAAATTGATATAATCCACAAACCGTAACATTCACCATTTTAATAAGTGCACAATTCTGTGGATTTTAGTACAGTCACACTATTATGCAGCAATCACCACTGTCTAATTCCAGAACATATTCATCACCCCAGAAAGAAACTTGGTTTACTTGTTGGCGGTCACTCCCCATTTTCTGCTTCCTGCAGTCCTTGGCAACTGCTAGTCTACTTTCTGTCTCTGTATGTCTACAGATTTGCCTATTTTAGATGTGTCATATAAATGGAATCATGTAATATGTGGCCTTTTCTGTCTGGCTTCTTTCACTTGGCATGTTTTCAAGATTTACCCATGTTGTAGTATGTATCAGTACTTCATTACTTTTTAAAATTAACTTTAGAGCAGGTTTAGATTCACAATAAAACTGATAATAATAATAGTATCTATTATCTAGAAAGGATGCCATATATCCTGGTTTTCACAAGATAGTTTTGATTTATGCTTGTTGGTCAAAGAGTACTGCTTTTTACTCTCAAAAGTGTCCTGGTTTGGACATTAAAGCATATGGTCTACTTCCTTACAGGGTTGTTCTGAGTGAGGTAATGTATACAAAGTGTCTGGGTGTTAGTTGCTGTCATATGTGGAAAGTGTTATATAAATTGTCAAGCATTATATAACTGCAATGATGACTATTATTTACATCGTGCTTTCAGTTTCTCCTAAATTCTGTAATTCCCTTCCTGAGTTCATTTTTTACTTTTACAACTGTGTAAAGCAGATAAGGTACGTATCATTTTCATTTAAGAGTTGATGTACTGAAATCAGTACTTTCAACTTCCAGAGATGCCTCAGGGAACTCTGACTGAGGGCCCTTTCCAGTGGATTTTTCTTTAAGACTTGCATGCTACACTGGTTCAAGCTACATAAAGTAAAAGTGTAACCCAGTGCTTCCCAAACGTTAAATCATTGTGCATAAATTTTGCCTTATATACATTTTGCTGTCCTTCACAGTGTCTAATGATGTCATGTATATACACAACATATATATGTCTATATATGCATATGCATATGACAAATATGACTGAGGTCATTTGGTGAATGAATCATTAAAACTTATTAAAATTCTCACCAATGAGAATGTTTCACTTCAGGAAGCACTATTTGAGTTACATTTCAGAACACAGATAAAAACTACGCTTTTAAAAACTAAAGGTGAGATTTTTATTGCAGATGAAGAATCTGTGTCTCTTTCAGAGGGCTGATTTCTTCCATTTAAACTTTAAGTTAAGGATCCTTTACCATTCTATCTAATGTAGCTAAATTAAATTGATTAGGAAGCATATACTTAAGTGGCTCGGAAGGTTCAATGCAAATGTTCTTTTAATGACTACTGAGCTATTTAACTTCATGGCAGCATACCAAAGTGGTTAAGATCACAGGCTCTCAGCTTTGTCACTTAATAGCTATGCGACCTATTTAACCTTTCTGTAACTTAGTTTGCTCATCTGTAAAGTGGGGCCACTAATAGCAGCCTCATAAGATTGTGAGGACTCAGTGAGGTAACGCAAGTCAGAAAAGTATCAGGCACACAGTAAGTATTCAATAAATGTTAGCTATCAAGAGGACTAAAGTTCACTTGAGACTTTTTTTGGTTAATAAAACTAAACTGTAGTATGTCATACTTTTCAAAAAATGATTGTCTCTTATTAAACCAAACTGTTTTTATATCTAAAAGAAATATCTTTGAAATACATGTTCTTTAGGTTGCTAACATCTTTATTATTTTTATTACTAATCATACCTATGAATGCATATTTTTAAAAAGACTAATTTCTACTTACAGATTTAGAAGGTGGTGGATTCAGGCAATTATTCTTGGATTTCAGATAAGGCCTATAAAAGACAAATTAAAATTAATCCTCAGCACAGAAGGATGCCAAGCTAAGCTTGGGAAGTACAGTGATTAAAAATTATGATTAGAATTTTAAATAATTAGAATTTCTGTAATGGCAAAATAATTCAAAATTAGATTCAATAAAGTCTCCTTATCATCATTTCTTTAGTTCTGTATCCTCCCCCTTGGAGATCACCAACTGCTCCTACTTTTTTTTTGCCTTATGATCCTTACAGAGACTGTCTATGCACAAATCTAGCGTTCTCACAATATTAATGAGATATATGTGTTTCCTTCATATTTGTATAGTCTTACTCATTCAAACATCATTCCTGGAGCACTGCAATGTGCCAGACACTGAAGATACAATGCCAAATGAAACCATTAACTGCTTCTTTAAAAAATTTCCAGCTGGGCATGGTGGCTCACGCCTGTAATCCCAGCACTTCGAGAGGCCAAGGTAGGCGGATCACGAGATCAGGAGATAGAGACCATCCTGGCTAACACAGTGAAACCCCATCTCTACTAAAAATACAAAAAAAATTAGCTGGGCATGTTGGCGCACACCTGTAGTCCCCAGCTACTCAGGAGGCTGAGGCAGGAGAATGGCGTGAACCCGGGAGGCGGAGCTTGCAGTGAGCCGAGGTTGCGCCACTATACTCCAGCCTGGGCGACAGAGCGAGACTCCATCTCAAAAAAAAAAAAATTTCCTTGTTTTAAGTATCTTCAAATACTATCTTTTCTAATTTTCAAGGGGAAAAGTGATACCAAAAAGAAAAAAAAAAGCAAGACACACATGAAATCTAGCTAGTGAGATAGGAAATGCAGAAAAAGGATAGGAAAACAGAGAATTTAGAAGGAATCAATCTGCATGGACCAAAAACAACTGTTAGACTAACAAGGACTTTGATTATGACTTGTTTGATGTTTGCCTCTCCCATCTAGAACATAAGCCCTGGGAGGGCAGGAATGTCTGTCTTGTTAAGCACCGTATCTCTAGCATCAGAAGTAACTGAGACATGGTAGGTACTAAATAAATATTTGTTGAATAAATGAATTAGGTTCATTTAATCAAGGAAATAGAGGTGAGTAAACACCCAAGATAAAATAAAGGGTGAAAGCTAACTTTGTAAAAATTAATTTTCAAAAAAATATTTAGCAACTCAAATGGGGAAAAAATTAATTAGTGCTAAGAAAGAAGGACATATAACACCACAAAGATGGTAAGAATCTACAAAGGATAAAAATGAAGTGGTTATGTTCTGTCTATCTCAACAGTAAATGCTAAGAGAATGACCCGAGAGCACCACTAGGCTGGAGGATATCACTCTGCTATGGAGGATTGATTGTAACTGGCTCTCCTGCCTTAGCAAGAAATGCCAGAAGCATGGTCATTCGAGTTCTTTTTTTCTTTTTTTCATTCAAGTTCTTGACCAAAAACTGCCTTCATGAGAATCAACTTCCCCAAGAAAAAAAACGCAGAAACTGCCAAAGCTTCCAGCATGATAGGTAATACTGACCCTTCCCTCCTTCCTTTGGAGATTCACACAGTAACAACGCATAAAGCTTTGCCAATGGACTAAGCACTGCCCAGGGGGTTTGGTCATGCCTGGAATGAAATGCTCTTTTTGCGTTATCATAGAATCCCAATGCAGTCTGAGTAGACTCTAAGCAAAAGGGACATGTTTCAAAAAGGCTTTAAATTGCTAGTACAAAGAAGGCAACAAAACTTGCATAACTGTAGACAGATAAACTCACTTGGTGTTTTGGCTCCTCAGTTTTCCCTTGGCTGCAAGGTACTCCTGAAGTTTTCTCTGTCGCTCTTCTGCAACACAGGCAAGCAAACAAACGACATAACTTCAGTTCAAGATTTTAACCAGTTCATTAATATTCTAAAAGATGACACTTTTCTCTAGTGATTTTGGCTTTGCGACATAATGTTACAAAATCCCTAGTCCTATAAATTTGCCTTCAAGTTAATATCAACATCAACAATATCATTTATATGCCAGGCCTACACTAAGCTCTTTAAACTTACTACTTTTTTTTTTTTTTTTTTTTTTTTTTAGACAGGGTCTTCCTCTGTCACTGAGGCTGGAGTACAGTGGCACAACCACAGGTCACTGTTGCCTTGATCTCCCAGGTTCTAGCAATCCTCCCACCTCAGTCTCCTGAGTAGCTGGGAATACAGGTGTGTACCACCACGCTGGGTAATTTTAAAAATCTTTTTTTGTAAAGACAGGATCTCACTATATTGCCAGGGGTGGCGTCAAATTCCTGAGCTCAAGTGATCCTCCTGCTTTGGCCTCCCAAAGTGCTAGGATTACAGGCATGAGTCAAAGCACTCGGCCTAAATTTATATTATTTCTTTCAATCCACAAAACAATCCAATGAGTTTTTGCAATCTGAAATCCAGAGAGGGTAAATGTCACGCCCAAAGTTACCCAGCTAATATGTGGCAATTCCAGGACTTGAAAACAGGCTTATCTAACCCTGGAGCTCACAGCCACTGTTCACAGCTATAACAGTCTATGTTTTGAAGAACTTCTGTTACTGGCCCACCTGAGCTGGTGAGCCAGGCCTGGTCTGATGTCTTTTAACAGGGATGATGATTTTTACCCACAAACCCTTATATGGCTTCCTTTGTTGGTATTAAGGATAAAATATGCCAGGTCTGCTCATGGCAGACATCTATACTATGGTGACTTTCTACACAAGCCATTTGTGAGGGGATGACAAGTCAATGATTTCTGCCTTCAACAACTTTCAAACTAGCAGTGGAGATAAAATAAGCACAGCAATAATTACAGTATAAGGTAAAATCTAAGGGCCATAAGAGAGAAAAAGAAGTATGCGAGTTCAGAGGTGGGGCATAAATGAGGGGAGTAGGTGGTTGGAAAAAGGTTAAAATTAAAACAATGACGTGATGGAAGAAAAAAAGACGACAGGGGTGCCAAACGACTCTTAACCTCATCTCAACGGAGTTGCCCTGTTTTGCTGATGCTCACTGTATCCTTAGAGACAGTTTGCCAGGCAGTGTAGAGCGTAGGGGCTGACATAGGGGGTTGGGAGTCCCACCTCCGTGACTTCTAGCAAATTAGCAAACTTTGCTGCTGCTGAGCCTATAAGGCAGACAGAAATGCCCATCTTTAAAGCTTGTTATGTAAAGTGCCTAGGACCTCGTAGGCATCAACAGAAATAATGGAAGAAACAAAACAACGGTGCGTATCTTGGAGAACGTGGCATATGTGCAGGAGTATTTTGAAAGGTAGGAAAGGGCTCCAAGCACATCTAAGAGATTAGGGATCACAGAAGCCTTAGCCCTGGGTGCAGATTTAACCCATCAACTTCTAGCCACGGCAGGCTGAGAGGTGTGGAGTGAGAGCTCCACCCAAGGCAGGAGACCCGGGCTCAAGCCAGACCCCGCCTCCTGGCACAGAGGACCATACCCGGCTCTGCCTGGAGCCAAATGTGAATCAAAACAGCGCGCTGCTTCCCGCTGATGGTGAAGGCCCGACCAAGGGGCCTGTTTCTTTATCCAGAACGTTGCGACAATGACATGTCTTTGCAAGGCTGCTGCAGGGCTTTCTAGAAAGGTGCCCGTGAGGTATGTCGGCCTGCGCACAGCCTCCGCCGCCCCGGGCCCAGACGTCTACCTGGGGGCCGTGGCCGGGGGTCTCGTATGCGCTTCCGGGATGGAAAACGCCCGAGGGAAACTTAGGCAGGCGAGCGGACGGGCACCTTCCGCGGGAAGAACTCACTCGGTGGCCTCCTACTACCCTGGCCATGTTCCAACGCCCGAGAATAACGAGGACTCATTCGCGGTCATACTCACCTACAGCTGCAGCGGCGGTAGGCCCGGGCCCCACCATGACTCTTCAGTGACAGTTTTTCTTCAAACGCCGCGCCCGTAGCCAAGACCGGCGTGCCGCGCCTCCGCGCGTCCTCATTGGCTCCTGCGGGTTTGAAACTCGCTAGTCGTCATCACGGGAGGGCGGGACAACAGGCAATAGCCTCTTTGCGGTTGGCTCTGGCCTTGAGAGCCTGACTTGGGGCCCTTTGATTGGAAGAACGTGCAGTGCATCTCGGCATTGAGGGCGGCTTCCTCGGGGCGCGGCACCGCCCGCCTCTGAGTCCGCCTCTGAGTGGGCGTGGGGCCCTCCTAGGGATCTCAGCCAGGCTGGCGGTTAGTGGGGCGGTTACGTTGCATCCAGCTGGGGTTGGCGCTCCGGGAGTCCCTGAGCGGAGAGGCAGGGCGGTCTTCCCAGGCTGCTGGGATTCCTTCGTCTCAGAGTCTCAGACTCACAGGAAGCTATGAAAAAATAGTATTATAAAGAGGACATGTGGGTCTTATGCATCTAAAGGCTCCTAATTTTAGTACTGCAGGGTGGCTCCTTTAATTGAGGTAAAATATACATAACATCATATATACCATTTTAACCATTTTAAAGTGTTACATTTTCCAAAAATGTGCAGTTCAGTGGTATTAAGTACCCTCACATTGTGGGACAACCATCACTACTGTCCTTTCCAGAACTTTTTCGTCTTCCCCAACTGAAACCCTGTCCCCATCACTTACTCCGCCCTCCTCCCTCCTCCAGCCCCAGGCAATCACCGTTCTAGTTTCTGTCTCTGTGGATTTGACAACTGTAGGTGCCAGGTAAGTAGAATCATGCAGTATTTGTTCTGTGGCTGACTTGTTTCACTTAGCGTAAAGTTTTCAAGGTTCATGCATGTGTAGCATGTGTCGGAATTTCCTTTTAAGGGGGAATAGCATTCCGTTGTGTGGACATGCCACATTTTGCTTCTTGGTCCGTCCCTCTCCGGACGCCTGAGTTGCTTCCACTTTGTGGCTATTGTGAATAATGATATGAACATGAATGTACAAATAATTCTTTGAGACTCTCCTTTTCATTCTTTTGGGTGTATACCAAGAAGTGGTATTGGATCAAATGGCAATTCTATTTTAAATTTTTTGAGAAACTGCCTTACTCCTCTCAGGATGATCTCTTGTTCAAGGTATATTTTCGATTTCGCCTCATCAGCTGACTTATAAGGCCATAAGGCTAACGGAGAAAGGGACGGTGGATGGGAGGCCTAGTTGCCCTGAGTCCCTAGGCACACTTCATTCCCCTTGTTTTAATCCTAATTTTTTTTTTCTTTTGAAGTTTGTCCTGTTTCATCTATTCTCCAGTTTCTTGAAGAGGGCTGGAAAATGCTTTTGGCTCCTTGTGTGTCAAGGTGCGTCTTTCATGGATGCTGGAGAGGTGGTGGACAGAGGGGCAGTCGTACGTGGGTACCTGTTGGCCAGGTTCAGCTCACCAGTTGGGTGAGCTGCGGCCACGCAGCAGCCCTTCTCTTTAGCCCTAAATAGGGAGTTTGGAGGAGAGCCAGGGTTTCTGGATTCATGCATTTTGATATTTTCAATAGTGTATAAAATGTTTGAAATAGGAAACCCGATCATTGTTTCTGTTAATGACTGAGAAAGGGACTCTTTCACCGAGTTTCAGAAAAGTGAAGACGGTTCTGTTTTGGTCTTTGTAGAATGTAGGTGATTGAATGCATCTCAGTTTTAGAAGTCACCTTGCCTAATCTCCCACCCAGTGCTGGAGTATTCCACGGACTCCATGTAGGTACTGCACCTTTGCAGGCATACTGCTGGTGTTGGTGAGCTGCCTTACCTGTCCTGTTATTGGAGACCCCTGCTTATTAGGAAACTTAAAATGAACTCAAATGAGCTTCCTCGCTCATTGGTCCTAGTCCTTTGGAGTAACATAGGCCAGTTCTGCCTCCTTTTCTCCATCCTTTGGGTATTTGAAGGTCTATCTTGTAGGACACAAAATGTGGGAAAATAGCTAGGCAGGTTTAAAAATTCTCAACTCTACCAAGCATGGTGGTGACTCATGCCTGTAATCAATCCCAGCACTTTGTGAAGCTGAGGCAGGAGGATTGCTTGAGCCCAGGAGTTTGAGACCAGACTGGGCAACATAGCAAGACCCCATTTCTAAAAAAGAAAAATACAAAAATTAACCAGGCATGGTGGCACACACCTGAAGTCCCTTCTACTCAGGAGGCTGAGGTGGGAGGATCACTTGAGCCTAAAAGTTCAAGGCTGCAGTGAACTATGGTCATGCCACTGCACTCCAGCGTGGGAGGCAGAGCAAGACCCTGTCTCCAAATAAATAAATAAATAAATAAAATTCTCAACTCATTCATCAAAGTATCCACTGTAGCTCTCCATGATCCTGGTGTTTTTTATTTTTTATTTTATTTTTTATTTTTATATATTTTTTAGAGGAGTCTGGCTCCATTGCCTGGCTGGAGTGCAGTGGCATGATCTGAGCTCACTGCAGCCCCCACCTCTCTGGCTTAAGTGATCCTCCCACCTCAGCCACCCATCGGGGTAATTTTTGTATTTTTTGTAGAGATGGGGTTTTGCCATGTTGCCCCAGGCTGGTCTCGAACTCCTGGCTCAAGCAATCCACCTGCCTCCATCTCCTAAAGTGTTTGGATTACAGGTGTGAGCCACCACACCAGGACAATCCTGGTGGCTTTAAAGGTTTCCCATTGCTCTCAGGCTAATGACCTATAAGCACCTGGAGGGCTTGGGCTTTTACTCCCTCAGCCTTAGCCACCTCCCTTAGCCTTAGCCCACACTTCTCTCCCCTTGCTAACTGTCATCCAGACACATTGTTTTTCCCTTTCCATACTCCTCTCTGTTTGGGAATCCAAACTTTCTTTTTCATTTCTCTTAGTTAATTATTATTTTTACTCTAACAGCCTTACTGAGATATTCACGTGCCGTACAATTCTCCCACTTACAGCATACAATTCAATTTTCTAACATATTCATCACCCCCTGAAGAAACCCTATACTGATTAGCAGTCACTCCCCATTCTCCCCTTCTCTCAGCCTCTAGAAACCACGAATCTACTTTCCATCTCTATAGATTTGCCTTCTAGACATTTCATATATATTAAATTATGCAATTTGTGGTTTCTGATGGGCTTCTTTTGTTACCAATATATCATGGGTTTGGTCTAGGTCCTGCTGCTCACCGCACAGAAAGCCAATCACTGAGATGACAAGTATTACCAGGGAAGAAGGCTTTAAGTGGGTGCTGCAGCCCAGGAGATGGGAGCTCAATCTCAAATCCATCTCCCTAACCTAAAACCAGGGATTTAGATAGCAGGGAAGAAATGTAACAATGCATAAGAAAACAGGAACCAGGGAGGGGCAAGGAAGCAATCCTGATGAATGAAGGGTCCTAAGTCTCATTGCCTGGATGTGGTGATCTGGTGAGTTTCAGTTCTTTGATACTTTTTTTGAAAGGCCTGAAGGTCTTTTCCCCAGAAAGGAACTCAAACAAAACAAATATAAGCTTGAAGCTTTAAGACCAGAAGGATCAATTTCTATGTTTATGCGAAAGAATAGTCTATGGGACTACTGGGTCAGTTTCACTTTCGCTTAGTATACTGTTTTCAACGTTAATCCACATAGCATGTGTCAGTACTTCATTCCTTTTTATGACTGGGTATTCCATTGTGCAGATATACAGTATTTTATTTACCATTCATCAGTTGATGGACATCTAGGTTCTTTCCACTTTTTGGCTATTATGAATAATGCTGCTATGAACTTTCATGTATACGTTTTTGTGTAGACATATGTTTTCAATACTCATGGGTATATACCTAATGAGAGGAATTACTGTGTCATACGATAGTTCTATCTTTAACCATTTGGGGAACTGCCAGACTGTTTCCCAAAGCAGCTGCAGCATTTTACATTCCTACCAGCAGTGTATGAAAGTTCCAGTTTCTTCACATCCTCAACAACATTTGTTATTGTCCATCTTTTAAATTATAACCATCCTAGTGGGTGTGAAGCGGTGTCACATTGTGGTTTTTATTTGTATTTCCTTGATGACTAATGATGTTGAGCATCTTTTTATGTGTTTACTGGCCATTTGTATATCTCTCTTCAGAGTCTTTACCTATTTTTAAATTGGGCGAGTTATCTTCTTACTTTTTTTTTTTTTTAGATGGAGCTTCACTCTATTTCCCAGGCTGGAATGCAGTGGTGTGATCTCAGCTCACTGCAACTTCCACCTCCTGTGTTCAAGTGATTCTAGTGCCTCAGCCTCCCAAGTAGCTGGGATTACAGGCACCTGCCACCACGCCCAGCTAATTTTTTTTTTTTTTTTTTGTATTTTTAGTAGAGACGAGGTTTCACCATGTTGGCCAGGCTGGTCTCTTTGTTGACTCTTAATCATCCTTCAGTCTCAGACAAAACATCCCTTTCTCAAGGATTGTGATTAGCTTGCTTATGTGCTTATCTTTCTCCCTGCTAGTCTGTAAACTGAGGGTAGGCCACTATATTCATTGTTTTTGGCACCAAAGAGAAACTAAATTAATGTCTTTTGAATGAATAGGGCTTTCTCCTTTTAAAGATCCTTTCAATACAGTAACCACACTATGTATAAGTAGCCACAAGCCCATTCAATAATACTACTAGCTCTTATAGCCCATCTGTCTCTGCCTTGTCTACCACAATATCACTAGAGACTTTGCTAAATGCAATGGTAAAAATCAAAATACAGGCTGGGTATGGTGGTTCATGCTTGTAATCCCAGCACTTTGGGAAGCCAAGGTGGGAGGATTGCTTGAAGTCAGGCATTTGAGACCAGCCTGGGAAACAGAGAGAGACCCCATCTCTATAAACCACACCTCCCACCCTCCCAGAAAAGAAAATGAAGTCACCAAGGATGGCTGACTGACTGATCAAGTGACTTTACCTGATGGTTTGTAGAATATTTACCTTCACCCACGTGGGAGGATTGCTTGAGCCAATCCTCAGTGTGGATTCAGGAACTTGATTTAATTGGTATCCTGATCGTGGATTAGATTCTCAGGGATACCTTCACTAAGTAAAAACGATAATAGCTACTCTTAAGTAAAATAATGAATGCATCAAACACTCTAAATCCATGGTGCTGTGCTAAGCTCTTTCTGTATTTTATCTCATTTGATATTACAAACCTTTGATGTGTTAATCATTACTATCTCCATTTTTACAAGTAAGGAAACTGACATTGAGAGATTAAGAGACTAGCCCAAATCACAAAGTAAATGAGATTTGAATCCAGTCTTGATTCCAAATTCTACAGTATTCTAGATTCAAAGAGACTAAATGATAAGCTGGAGAGCCAATTTTACTTTATAACAGGGTTAGAATGGCAGAAGGGACCTGACATTCACACCTCTAACCAGTGCATCCTCTTCCTGAAGGCAAATATGCAGGAAATCTGTAATAAGAACTTCCTTTGGTGAAGGCCAGGTGCAGGGGCTCACAATTGTAATTCCAGTACTTTGGGAGGCCAAGGTGGGAGTTTGAGAACAGTCTGGGCAACATATTGAAACCCTGTCTCTACAGACAAAAACAAAAACACAGAACAACTTCAAGAAAACTCTTGATATGGATCAGAACAAGAGGAATTATCTATCTGATCCAAATGCTTAATGACTTTAAGCCACAATCCACTCACTGCCACAATAGAGATATACCTGCCAATGCCACTCAGGTAATCCCATCAAAAGTGGTAATGAGGTCTGCAGCATGAGTTGTTCTTAGTGATCCCAGGCTGAGACCTTGGGATTGCAGCATTTTATTATATGTATGTACAAAACATCTGTTGAATAATCTTCTAAATTGATGCAATACATTCATATCAAGAATACCTGTCCGTAATCTCCGTAAACCCTCTCCTTTCTGTTTTTAAAAGAAGTAACAGCGTTTCTCCTCACATGACAAAGAAGTGACTTCACCATCCATGAAATAGTGAATAGGAGCTCTGTGGAAGGAAATTAGCTCTACTTCTTGGTGGAGATGAGAAGGGAGAGTTCCTCTGAAAATCAAGGCTCTTGTCATGCGAGGAGCCAAAGTTGTTTTTTAGAATGTGGAGAGTTGAGAAGATAAGACAGGGAACATCCACTCATGTTTTTCTTATTCCATAGGCCTCTCAATTGGGCAAAGCACTCCAGACCTTTGGAAGAGTGACTCCAAAGGCAAGCACCTGCTTGGCAGGCCCCTCAGTTTCTACGCAAGTATAAGTGAGTATATAAAATGGGAGTACTTGTGCTGTTGAATACCTTATTTCCAAATGAGATTTGCTGGTGTCCCTGTGGCTGTGAGAAGGCCTCTGCTGAATTCATGCAGCTTGTGTGTTCTCATCTCTTCTCACCCTGGATTGACTTGCCCAAAGGGAAGCCATTATTAACACTATGATAAAACCACCCTTAATCTGGGACTCTCTTCATGCAGTGTTTCTTAACCAATGATAAACATGAGAGTTACTTTCGGAGCTTAACAAATTTAAGATGCTCAAGTTCTACCCAAACTGACTGAATCTCCAGAGGTGAGGCCCAGGGATGTATACTTTTGAGCCAGACCTCAGTTTACCCTCCAGAGCTTAGCCTCTTTGCTTATAAGGTTGCATGACACCCTTTGTTTGTCTGTCAGCCACTCTGATAAAAAAAAATTGGTAAGGGATAAGTTTTTGAGAAGGAGGAGCAAAGGTGTTCTTGGCCAGTGAGGGCCAATGACAGGGAAACGCAAACAATATATCCATAAAAAAGGTAAATTACTCTATAGAGCATTTAGGATAAATGAACATCTCATGCCTAGGGTTGAGAGAGGGTACAAAAAAAAAAAAAAAAAAAAAAAAAAAAAAAGACCAGAGCTCGATACACAAAGCAATAAATGGAATAAAGATTTTTTTCCTTGTAAATTAAAAAAGTCCCTTGTTACTGAGGTATAATTTATTTTATATATAGTTCAATGAGGTGTTGTAGGATAATACATTTTTTGTAAATTGTTATATTGTCATATAATCATACATTCATTTTTTAAAGTCAGAAATGTATATAACCATTAAACTTATAAATAAGTCATTCAGAGATACAGATACACGAGCATATTTTATATCCACCACAACAATTATTACTATCTCAACAATTCCATCACCCCCCAAATTTCAAGGGTAGGTGTTTTTAAATGTCAGAAGAGTCTCCTCAGTGGGAGGAAGGTTAGGGAAATATCTTTTGGCCTTTGGCTCTGTGCCTTGGGTTTAAAGGCAGGGATTTGGCTTTACTGTCATTGATTTGGAACCTGATATATAGGACCGTAAGAAAAGAAATAGACTCTAACAAGTTCTGTGCTAAGACTGTTGAGTCTCACCATGGTGACTCTTACTGTTTAGGCAATGATGGAGGTGGGGCAGACCATATGGATAGCTGGCCTGGGAGAATAACACTCCAAGGCCATTTCTACAATGATTCAATGTTTCACTGTTAATCAGAGACTGAGCAGCTATTATACTTTTTAAGATGTCTTGAATTTGTGTTGCTTGCTCAGTGTTTTGTATTTCCTTATTTCTTAAAATATATTAATATTAAAATCTTTAATATTCTTAAAACCAAAGGAGAGTAAGAAATCAAGTCTTACTTAGTCTTGCTTTAGCCAGACTTGGGGTAAGGAAACCCTAGGAAAGTCATGGCTGCTAGAAAGAACAGGGTGAGACAAATGAGACACCAGGTCTCTGTGGCGCTCTGTATCAGTTAAGCTAGATTTGACTGCACCTCATAGCAAACCCAGTAAAAATGGCTTAATACCAGTAGCATTTCTTGTTTTCTTAAAATCTGGAGGTAGGTTCTCGGTGTAACAATGTTGTCAGAGATGCTGGCTGTTTTTCTCCTTCCACTCTGCATTCTTCATTGTGTCGCTCTGACTTCCCAGTTGTTGCAAGTTGGAGACCACAGTTCCGAGCTTCACTTCCTCATAGAACGTGTCTCATTCAAGGAAGAAGGAAGATAAAGGACCATCTATATGGCTCTTTATTTTAGCAAGTAGAAAATCTTTTCCAGAAGTTGTTTCCAGATCGACATCTCATTTGATAGGATTAAGTCAACATGACTTAGTCATATAAGAATAGAATGAACATAATCTTAAATCAATTGGATTCATCCTTTGGGGAAGGACATGTTGACTTCTCAATGAAATCAGGGTTCTGTCAGTAAGGAAGAAGGAGAGATGGCAATTGCATGGACAACCAACAGTGTTCACCATATACTTCTCTTCTCCCTTTGACATCACTTGTAGGATTTTATCTACTACATACCTACTAATGTCTTCCATATCTATATACAGTTGTTTTTCTGAGTTCCAGATACGTTATCATCTCCCCATTGTACATCTGCAATTGAGTGTCCTCTAGTAGCTCAAAGTACATGCCTAAAATTTTACTCATCGTTCGTCCTGGAATGGAGAAGACCTCCATATTTCTACCAAAAATATGGTTAAGACACTGCCACTCATCCAGTCTCCAGTACCAAGAAACAGGGTCATCTTAGACTACCCCTTACCCAAATCTACCACACCCGTTTCCAAGATCCCTTGATATTAACCTTGATTTTCCAACTAAATATATCTTGCATCCATGCTTGGATCTATTCGTTGTTCTTTTAAAATTCTCTTTTATATGTTTTTAACATTTAAAAAATTTTATCTATCTTTTGAGACTGGGTCTCACTCTGTCGCCCAGGTTGGGGTGCAGTGGTGTGAACACAGCTCACTGCAGCCTCCATCTCCCAGGCTCAAGTGATCCTCCCACCTCAAACCTCCCAAGTAGCTGGAACGAGGTGCTCACTACCATGTCCAGCTAATTTTTTTATTTTTTATTTTTGTTTTGTAGAGATGAGGTCTCACTATGTTGCCTAGGCTGGTCTTGAACTCCTGACGTCAAATGATCCTCCTGCCTTGGCCTCCCAAAGTGCTGGGATTGAGATCTGAGCCACCGTGCTTGGCCTATTAGTTGTTTTTAATGTATCCCTATATGTGTAAGTTTGTATAAAGATAGGAACACATGTTTTGTGTTTGTGTAATGTGAGCTTTAAGTGAACTCGGAAATATTATCATTCTTAATGCCATTTATGCATACTGGCAGCTAACAAAGAGGAGAAAAAATATAAAATCTTGGTTTGGTTTTATAAAGTAACACTAAATGCAATTATTTATGTAAACGTTTACCTTTTGTTCCTAATTACCATGCAGTAAAATAATGATTAAGACAATGAACAACTATGAGTCAGAGAATTTTGTTGCAAGCTTTATTCAGTTATGACTGATAATAATCTATCAATCACTATTGTTGATAATAATGTAACATATGGTCTGATCACAATTTTTATAACCTAGAAGAAACGTTGATTACATTCCAGAAAAGAAAGTTTTGATAACAGTGGTCTCATGGTTGTCAAAGTTGAGTTCATCTAATTTTAGCTTGTTGGACTTGATTGCAGGTGGAATTGAATGAAACAAGAACGCCCAGGCAAGTTTAATTGCAAAAGAGTCAAAGATTGGACCAATTATCAGCTCAAAGTAATTAATATACATTTATTATATAATTACAGGTCTCCCAAGTACTAGAATGCAGAGTTTCCTGGCTATGGGATAAGTACAACTTGGACCAAAATGCCCTGTATTAATGAAATCAAACTTACTCATCCCAGAAAGCACTGTCTGCTATTCTGGAAGATGCCTGGTCACGCTCAGAGGATGAAAGGGCTCCCATAAATATAATATATTATCATTATCTTAAATATATTTATAAATACATATATAAATAATAATTTAAAAATAACATTTCGTGCTTTGCCTTCATCTTGAGGCTCAGGTTCAAGAAGTATTTTACCAAAATGACCTCCCTGATTAGCATAAAAAACTGTTGTGGCAGGAAGGCTTAGGTATTATTCACTCCATTTTGAAAATGATAAAACCGAGGTCCCAGAAACTTATGCTATTTGAGTAAGAGTTCATTAGCAACTTAAAAGTAGAAGCAAACAGTTGAAATGAAATACTAGGTCCGTGGCTTCTTATTTCAACTGCTATTGTGCATATTTCTTAGTTTTCTTTTGCCTTAATTTGCCCATCTGTAATATGGGTAGAGTCTTTTTGGTAGCCGTAGTCAGTAGCTCTGGTCCTCCTAAGATTGTTATGAAGAATAATAATTAAAATGATTGGTACTATGCAAAATATAGGGTGTTCTTTAAATAACAAACAACATTATATGTTAGTGTTGGTTCCACTAGACATTGCTCCTCTCTTACAAAGAGTGTAAACATTCATTTAGAATTACAAGGCTCAGTACACGCGCAGCAAATGACTACAGTAAAGGATTTAGCTTTTTCATATACATGGTACATATGAACTGTCAACACTGCACAAGTGAGCAGACTCCAGACCTAAGCCTGGTTTTCCAGTATCTGAAAGTCAGTGATAGAGGGTAGCCCCTTTGCCAAGCACACCCAATTGTCATGCTTTGTGGCAATAAACAAGTTTGGATGGGCAACTGATATGAAGTAGTTCTTAGTGCCATGAGTTTCCCAGAAGAAGAGGAAGTTGGTCTCACTACCTGTGATGGTTTTGGGTATCTCAGGCATCTCCTATGAAGAAAAGAAGAGAATTCTGTTAGAGAGCAAGATGTTAGAAAAAGGACTGAAGCTCAATCCCTTGGCATTTGGCCTTCATGAGAAACAGCACTTTAGGACTATGGCTGTAACATGATGCTATAGGCTCTTCATTCATTTGTTCATTCAACAAGCATTTGTTACGTGCCTAGTAGATGTGTGGCCCAGTCTATTAATGAGAGTTGATTTCCTTAGTTGATTAGAGAGAGATCTAAATTAGTTATGAAGATTACTGGGGACACTAGTATCTCACTGTATCCAGGCAAGTAGGAGGGAAACATTGTTTCTGTCCTGCCTTCAACATAGGCCTAAGGCATTTTGCATCAAATCTGAGCACTGGTGATTCTAAGCCCCCTCAACATTTTGATCTCCAAATGAACAAATGATACCTTTGGGAGATCAATTTAGCATTTAGATGACATTTATCTCAGTATTTAAGTCAACAATTGAAGGTTAAACACACACACACACACACACACACGCACACACAAAATTCCTAAGTATATCAGTAACTAAACTCTTTCAATATACTCTCTTCAGAGTGTACTTTTCTTGTGAGTATGAGTAGAATTTAACAATGCTTTTATGGAAAAATAGATTTCAAATTCCAAGTTGAGATGCTTCTTTCCTACTCTTTAAAATCTAAAGCAAGTAAACATACTTTTGAGGCTTCCTTGGGGTTTCCAGTGTCAGCAGGATTTATTTCCCAAACCTATTCCTCTCCTACTTTTTCCCTTCTCGTAAATGATATTTCTCCTCTTCCTTCTGTTGGTTCTATCTCCAAAATATAACCCAATTCTGCCTATTTCTTTCCACTTCTTTTCCTTACCCCACCCCCATGACTGCCGTTAAACCTCCTCATTGGACTTTCTGCTTTCTCTATTGCCTTCCTTCTGATCTGTTTTCTATTTTAGGAAGTATAAGTGAGGTCAGGGCATTGCACTGTCTGAAACCCATTAATGGCTTTTCATTGTACCTCAAATGAAATCCAAATGCAAGCTCTAGTCTCTGCATATTTTTTCTCCTTCTCAAAATGCCCCAGTTCCAAGAGTGCTTCTTCTTTTTTTTTTTTTTTTTTTTGAGGCGGAGTCTCGCTCTGTCGCCCAGGCTGGAGTGCAGTGGCGCGATCTCGGCTCACTGCAAGCTCTGCCTCCCGGGTTCCCGCCATTCTCCTGCCTCAGCCTCCCGAGTAGCTGGGACTACAGGCGCCGCCACCACGCCCGGCTAATATTTTTGTATTTTTAGTGGAGACGGGGTTTCATTGTGTTAGCCAGGATGGTCTCGATCTCCTGACCTCGTGATCCGCCCGTCTCGGCCTCCCAAAGTGCTGGGATTACAGGCTTGAGCCACCGCGCCCGGCCCCAAGAGTGCTTCTTCTGATCCTTGGAGCTGTCCTTTACCATCTTGAAGTTGTAGGGCTTGGGTGTGTTCACACTTCTCTGAATGTCCTACCCCCAAACCCACAACCATGACCCACCCCCTCCTGTCGGCAGCTCTCATCTCACAAGGGGATTTGTTTTTACCACTTTGTCTAAATAGCACTCTCCCACTTTTCTCTATCTTAGCACCCTATTCATTTTTTTTTTTTTTGCAGTGTCTTGCTCTTTTGTTGGTTGTTTGAATTGTCTGTTTTCCGTATCCTCCAGAAGACTAAGTTCTATGAGACTAGAGGCTTTGATGCACCACTGTCTACACAGCTGTTGGCACTATGCCTGAAAAATAGAAGGCTCTCAATGAATAATGCTTGTTGAATGAGTTCATGAATGAAGCTGCTACCCTACTCTGTGGGCATCACTTGATCCAGAAAAGCACAGGCAGGCACATAAGTTCTAGTTGGGAATAGAAGGTCTTGGATTACACACTTACAAATTGAGTCACCTACTTATCAGTGGAGAAAACATCTAAGGCTATTGTGTGTGTGTGTATGTGTTTGAGGGGGGAAGTGGTAGTGGAGATAGGGCTGGGATGAAGGATAATGCTGACATCAATGCAGAGAGAGGGGCACTGGAAGCAGCAGGCCCCATTTTGGGACTTGGTTCCCAACTTTTTGCTTTGTGCCCATTGGCAGGTGATTAATCCTCTCTGATCTCAGTTGGCTTATTTGAGTTTCTTGGAGGCAGGCCATATTGCCCTAAGGTCTAGTATTGTGTAGGTCAGATAATAGATGTCAGTAAAGATCAATGGAATAAATGGATGCCCTGGGGTGGGAGGTGAATAAGGTCAGGCAGGGAAAGGAAAAAGAAAGAAGAAGGTAATTTTCTTCTTATTTACTTTTGCCACCTCTATTATATTTTCTCCAGATCCTGCCTAGGCATGCCTCTGGAATCATGGGAGTGGGGTGGGCAGGTGGGGGCTGTGGTAGGAAGAAAAGAGGACGGTGTCACCTTGTTAGAGGTGTCTGCCTATTGGGCTTATTTACAAACATATGAGATGTAAATGAGGGTAAGTGGGAGACAAAGGGACAACTGACCTTCAGCAGCACCGGTTGGTCTTCATCTTGGGCACTCACATACAATTGAGTTTTTGAGATTCTTAGAATCACAGGAACTTTAGTATCATCCTTTGATGACGTATAAGCACCCATGTCAAATTTCACTGGTGAAGAGAAGAGCCAAAAATAAAGTGAATTCATTGCATTTGTATAAAATCAAGTGTTGATGTAGATTGTGTGTGCATGGTGTGTGTGTGTGTGTGTGTGTGTGTATGTATGTGTGTATAGTTAGGTCCCCACCTATGGTGTCAATACCTGGAAGTCAGGAATGGAATTCTATACATCTTTGTATCCTTCACAATGTCTTCCACACTCACCAAGCAGGTAAATACTTGGTTAATGTTCTTAGAATTTTCTACATTGAATGAATCCTTGGGGGCTGAATAAGTGTTGAATCTCTTATAATTTTGTTAGTGGGATAGACCCTGTAATTTGTTAGATCATGAGTTCATAACGACCTAAAATGGAGGGGTTTAGGAAGCTGATACACTCATATGTTGCTAATGATACTGAAAAGTAGTTCAGTTTTTACTTACAGAATAACGTTTAATAAGAGCTGTCAAATTATGCCCGTTGATCTAGGCATTCCACTTTGGGATATGCTCAAAGAGATTACCACATAGGAGAAAAAACAATAATATATACAAAGATATTTGCAACCAAGCTATTTAGAGTAAACCCAAGGGACCAACAGAGCAACATGATTGAATTATCTAGTGACATTAAAAATGGCAAATACACATATGATGTCAATATTGGGAAAATTGCAGAAATAATATTAAGTAGGAAATAGAACACAAAATAATTTGTAAATGCAGAGTTGAAAGCATGTTAGCTGAAGTGCGTCCAATCAGAAAATGTCTTGCTTGTTTATTGCAAAATTGCCTCTCCGGACCTTTGAAAATATGTATACTGTTGAAACTAAAACATGTCCGCCATGAAAATTAGATGTGTGTGATAAAAGTTTTTGGACACTAAACTTCATCCTTTAAGCCATATTTGTAGCTTATTGGTGGTTTTGCCTTACAAATGTGTTACCAGAGATAATAAAGACCTTCCTAGTTTGGTGTTACTTGTGAGTTTCATCAACAGACTTTTTAAAGGAGAGTGATTGTTCTTCATTGGCTTCTGGGTAAATCTGAGTAAGTCATTTAATATGTCTGACAGTGAGTTTTCTAAGTTTTAAAATTGAGGGTAAGAATGTCTGAAAGAACCAAAGAGGTAGTACATCAGCAAGCTTTGTGCACAACCCTTTACTCTCAAATATAGGACACTTCTCTCTTGTGCAACTTCCAGATTTAGTTGAACCTTCTGCCCTGGCTTGGGATTTTTATGGGGCCACTGTACTTCAAGCTATTCTAGAAGAATGGTGCAACCCAGAACTCTGAAGAGGTATGTTTTTTTGCAAGCAGAAAGATTGAAATAAATAAATAAGTAAATGAAAGGAGGGGAGGATGACAGAAATGTCTGGTACCATTTTAATATACCTGCTTCATCCAGATTATGTATTGCAGCAGCCGTGAGGTACTGATCATTGGCTCGAATTATAGTTTGATTGAGGGTGTCATTCAGGATGAATTCGTGTTTGATGATCCTTATAAAGTGGTATGTCATATTGCTTAGGAAGCTAAAAGGTGCCGACCTGGGCTTGATGATTTCTAAAACCATGATCACAAGTGTAGATTAATGTCTATGTACAAACACAGATGATATACACACTCTAGTACAAGCAGGGAAGATAGTTCTGGAGGGGATCTCAGGAATATTCTAATCCAAATGAGGAAGCAAAGAGAAGTGAAATCACCCAGTCAGCAGTAGAATTGGTTTTCTAGGATTATCCTTGTTGTTACTTATGTGCTTCTTTTAAAACTTCAATTCCTCAGGCAATAGTTTCATTGTTTTTAAAAAGACTATTTGCACAACTTTCTCATTGTGTGGGTGTTTCTAACTGACCAGGAAGACTACCAGTATTTCCTATCTATGTGTTCAAATGAATGCACTCTGAGAAAAAAATGAACGCCTTAAAAATAATTATATATGTCACTGAGAGTGCAGATCCACCACATTTCTGCAAAGTGGCACATATCAATAGCGTCACAAATCTTCATGGCTCTGGGAAATTCTACTTCTAGGAATATATTCTAAGGAAATAAAGGGTGAGAGAAATGAATGTTTATACAGATGTTCATTGTTGCATTGCTTATAATGGTGAAAAATGGGCACTCTAAAATATCCTCAATACATTGCTAAGTAAGAAAAGCTGGATATAAAGTTGTAAATAGTGTGGTCTTGATAATGTTAGGCATATTTGTTCACATGTAGGTATGTGTATAGCAAAGACTTTAAGGAAACATACCATAGCGCTGGTAGTAGTAAACTCTCACTGGCAATATGAGTGATTTTTATTTTCTTATATATTGTTACATTTTAAAACCTTCTAGGTAAACACATGTTATTGCTTAGGTATTATCTTAAAAACAGGAATACTGGGTTTCTAGTTCATGTGGAGGCTTGTACAGTAAAGGCATGGAGGAGAAACCATGATTTTTATACTCAGGTAGAACTGTATTAGATTTGAGGCTCTCCCACTTACAGATGTGTGCCGTTGGGCAGTTTACCTATCTCAATGAGCTTAGTTTCCTTTTATGTAAAATGAGAAAGTAGGATTCTTGTGAGGTTTAGACATAATCAGTCATTAATAAATTAATATTGCTGGTAGTATTCATATAGGTAGTAGTAATAGTAATAATAATAATAGCTAACATTTATTGGGTTCTTACTATGTACCAGACATTATTCTAGTCCAGAAGTTAGGGAATGTTGACTCATTTAATCTTTATAACAGTCAAGGGGGCCCAGCTAGCTCAGTCTGTAAAGCCTGAGACTCTTAATCTTTACAACAATCCAATGAGTGGGGGATTCTGATTATTTCCATTTTACAGTGGAGGAAACTGAATCACCGAAAGATTATGTAACGTGCCCAAGGAGGCATAGTTAGTATGAGAGGAACATAGCTTGTAAGTGGTCTTGTTACTGCTTTCTCCTGAAAGGCTAAAAGTCACATGACCTTTACAGTATGGCCAAGAAATAATGACTGTGAGCAAGTATTCTCAATTCAGGCCACTGCTCATCTCTCCCTCCTGGAGAAGGATAAAAATTAATTTTCTTTCTATGTAGTTACCAGACTAATGCTTGGTTGTCTTCTTGTTATTCTGACTCCAGGTTTAATTTTCCCCTAAATTCTATTGTCCCTACTTACTTATAACTGTGAAACAAAGATATTATTGTGCTTGACCCCTTACCTTCCTCTGAGTCGTTGGCGATGGCCTCCAGGTTATTATCAGTGATGGACTGGCTTAAACTCAACCGTCTCTTCTTCAGAACCTTCCCATTGGTTGATACTACCACCATGCTCTGCTTGAAGGTCAGCTTGGATGTTTTAGAGATTTCAGAGATACTCAGGGACACAGACTGATCCATGCAGCCTTCATGGAGTGGGCCATAGCTTACATCATAGAAGGATTTCTAGAGGAAGGAAAACAGAAACTGAGAGGCTGTTCGTGGTCAGGGAATGAAAGTCCTTTCAGTAGTGCTGTATTCAACAGATGTAGTGAGGAGGATCTCCATTCTGGTCTTAGGTAACTCATGTTTCATTAGGCTTCCCTCCCTCTCTCCCTTTTGTCTCACCTTCCTTTCTCCTTCCAAGGTAAAAAGATGATTTTTTTAGGAAGACTTTTTCATATATTTGCATGCTCAAAAATGAGATGCTGTAACTAAATAGGTTAACAATGATTGTAGTGAGTGGTAGCTTTCCAATTACTTCCCTCTCAGGAGGCTAAAAATCTACTTAACAATGCTCAAAATATTTTAGAAATACTCCTTTGGGGACAGCTTTTAAAGCCAGTACCAAAGACATACCAGGCAGTACTTATACTGTCTATTTGTGGTCTCCAAACACAATGACACAGCTTGGTGAGTGGCTGTAGATTTCTCACTTTCAATTGGCTTGCTTCCTCTCCCCCAGCTTCATGTTTGGAGACTTTCTCTAACCTCTGATGCTGGTGTCAGAGAGGGCAACCACAACACATCATGTTAGGAGACAGACCCCTGGTGAAGCGGTCTGCGGGGCCTGTCTCAGGATGGCATAACTAACATCCTGATGAAGCCTGCCCCAGGAGACTCCAGTTCTCAGGGATTTGGGATAATTCTGCTCTGTTCTGGGAGAAGCCAATGCACATCAACTTTATAAGGCAGCTGGTCTCTCTTACAATGAAAGACAGGTCTCTGGACGTCTAGTGAGGGTAAAACAAAAGCATTTAAGATTCAAGTCATTGCTGTTCTCTTTTGATGAAGAAACTACTGTGTAAGAATAGCAGCCCCATGAGAATTACAGTCATTTGCTTACCTGATTCAGAGACAGATGGTCAATGGAGGAACTGTCTTCTTCATTTTCACTGCCAAATAAGACGATGAGAATGTAATTGTTTGTTATTTCACTTTGGTCTCTGGCCAACGTGTTTTAATGACCACGGTAGTTGTGGGTCACACACATACACACGGCCATTACTGTCATCTTTGAAATTTAAGGACTTCTACACATACACATAGGTAGAGTAATTCATACCTTACTAATATGGAATTAGTAGTCATCAAGAGAGGCTTTGAGCTTTACCTGTGCTTTATCTATAAAAATTAGACCTGGCTAACAAATTAAAGAGCTTTAATTGAAGTTCAGGGAAGAATGTTAAGCTCCTTAAGAGAAAAGAAAGGTTTTGAAGCACTTCATTTTTATTTTAACCAAATAGATTATATGTTACACATTGCTTTCATGTATTCACTAAAACAGATTTCATAATTTATACTTAGTAAAATATCCAGGCAAAATTTTGACAGCCTAGTTTGCATTAGTATTGACTACTGATAATGGAAACATCATGTTAGTTTAATTTGTTCTGTAATTTTATCTTTGTGTTCATTTACCTTTCTTCTACATATGAGTGAGATTTGCCTGCGTATCTGCGTTCACATGCCCAGCTTGCTGTGGAGTCATTTCCTATTCCTGAAGGAGACCAAGTTTTCCTGAGAATGGACCAGTAAAACCCATTCTTATATCAGGGTATGTGATCTCAACAGAGGCTGTGTCTGAGTTGATGCTGAAATTCATGTAGGACTCAGCAGACCTCAGAAATAACTTTTCTAAAATGGCGGTCTCCCTGCCAATGTAATCTCAGTTTAACATGCTGAATGCTTAGTCTTTCTGGGTCTTCTCTGAACCTGCTCTGACTTCAGAACTAGTACACATTCCTCCAGCCTCTGCCGGCCTGGCCCCATGCTGGTCACTGTTACGCCTAGCTGGATTCTGGTGAGCCTTGAAACCTTCATTAAATCACAAGAGATAAATCTTATTCCTTACCTGTAACAGTTCTTCAGGTCTTCAAACATGTCCGGAACTTTGGCCATCTTGACTTCTGCAACAGAGAACACCAGCCACAGTCAGCTCAGCCAGCCTCTAACCCGGATACCTGTGAGGGGAACCCCTCCTCTTTGTGCTTCTTGAAAACTTTGTTGAATGACTTAGTCCACATTCAGCATTTTCTCCATCTGCTAGCTCCTTTAAATTAGTTTGCTATGTACCTGTCTCCTTTATTAGATCGTAAACTTCTTTTAGAATGTTTTATTTATATTGTTATTCCTTATGTGCCCAACCTAATGTATTGCACAGAACAGGCATTCAATCAATGAAAGTTTGAAGAGGTTACAGAAACACCACAAGAATAAGGTGTTTCCCTTACACAGAGGTAAGGGAGAGACAGACTTGGAAATGTTCAATTTTCTCCCAATAATTTTGGGTAGTAGAGATTCCCTCCCATGAGAAGCCTCAGTTGTATTCACCCCATGCCCTCACAGGAAGCTAATTCTGCCATCTCTCAGTAAAACGAATCGGTCCTTATCAGAAAAATGAGAGAATAATTTTCTAAAATCTGACTGTAATTCTAGGTCACATACCAAACCGGGGAGGGACAAGAAAAGAAAGGAGAGGCTGTAGCTTTAGAGAAGGCAATGTGAGAGAAAACAGCCAAAGAGAAAAACAACAACAGAAAATACTTTAATAGCCAGAGATGTGAGGACAATACCTTTGCTGACTCAAACGCCAATGAAATGACTCCCTCTCTGGCTGGCAGCTTAAGCCTGAGTCAGTCTTCTTCGCCTTTTGTAATTGTCTTAAGTAGGCGTGGCTACAAGTACGTCGTCAAAACGGGGAATTTACAGGGAAGAATTCAGTTTTGTATTTTTCTACGTTCATTCAACTTGATACTGGCTAAAATAATGAAAGATGGCATAGCTGATATTATTGTTGTTTGCAGATATTCCAGAAGTTATTGACTTGGTTCCTTTATTCACTGCTTTGCTTTATAAGATGACAAATGTGTAGTCTTAGAAAAAGGGAAGTGCAGGAAACTTATCAAGTTTCTAGGAGGAAGGGAGAAATCCTGAAATCAGAAGCCAAGGGGCTAGATTTGGAGAGGAATTCATGAATAATAATAGTTCTAATAGTAGCTGGAGTTGTGTTCCGGCTGAATCTGTTGGTCGTGCTCCAGGTTGAATGTGAATTGGCAGAATACTTGGCAGCTTCTGGCAACTTTTGAGGGAAAATGAGCCATCTTTTCTGAAGAGGGAAGTTTGTTTGATTAAGGCATAAATCACTTCAGAGTATGGGGTGACAAGCTCCCGGTTAGGTCAGGGTAGAGAAGAGAAAAGTGATATTTGACCACAAAGAAGTCTTGACCCTCTTACTCCTCTGAATATTGTCAACACATTTCCTAGAGAGGGGACAGAGCTTCGGGACAGAACTCTCCACCCTGACCCTGTTACAGTAAAGTAGCCCTCTACCGAGGACCCGAGGACCCGAGAGAAGCCTGGTCTTCTGTAGGATACGCCCAAGGTGTGTCTTCTGTAGAAGAAGGTGTGTGAAAGCCCCTAGAGGTATGCCTAAGGCCTCAGCCAGAAGCCAGTGGCTAAGTTTGGGAGTGGAGATTGGGAGAAAGGAAGGCATGGATTTTTACATCTGAGACTTCAATGGTGTTGCCTGGTTACTATTATTAAAGAATTTCTCAGCTTTTATAATTCCCGTGGCCAGCCTAGTTCAGGTGGCAGAACACCAGACTCTTAGCAAATGGATGTTCCCAGGTGGAGTTTAAACCATAAATATTTTAAATAAAGGAAATGAACTAGGTGTGGTGGCATGCCCCTGTAGTGCCAGCTGTTCAGGAGGCTGAGGCAGGACGATCACTTGAGGCTCAGAGTTCGAGTCCAGTGTGGGCAACGTAGTGAAGCCCCCATCTCTAAAAAAACAAACAAACAAACAAACAAACAAAGGAAATGGATGGAAGAACAAGGTAGAAGAGGGAGAGAAAAAAAAAAGAGGCAAGGCACTAAAACATGGTATAGAAAAGCAAAAAAGTATGGATCTGGGAGGAAAGCGGCTTGTGTGAGTTGGATAAAGTATTCCCTCTGTTCCTGTTTAATTATAAATAATAGGATTGGTTAGATGTCATAAGGTCTATTTCAGGTGCAAAATCTCTTATTCTGATTTAATGCCAGTCTAATTCTCCTGGTCATGTACCTGGTGCTATAATAGTTATAACAAGAGCCGCAGAAATAACCACACTTGGATGTAAGCAATGTAAGTGTAGCACCAGACTAGGGTAGAAGCTTGGGTGTCTAAGGATAAATCCTGAAGGAACAGTGATGTCAGCCAACTGGCTACATTTCTGCTTACCTTGGTTCCTCCTTAGGCAACACAGAAATGTTAATCCTGATTACCCCCTCTCCTCCTGAGAATCTTGTGAGGGCTATTGCTAAGGAACAATTGCAAAGCACATTGTGAATGTGAGCTGCTATGGAGATGCAACTAAACAAAAATAATAACAATGCTAATGATGGCTTCAGTCACTCAAGAACCTGTATAGTCATCATTATAATGCCTTAGTTCACCAAAGAAAATATAGTTCTTATGAAAATATTGGCTCGAAAGCTTCAACAGGGATAACATTTTCAGGTGAAGGCCACCATTGAAAGCCTGAAGATATTTAGCTTCTGGGAGCAATGCATACCATCTCTTTGGTAATCCAGGAAAAAACCCTGGTTCCACCCACAGAGGCAATACCCATCCTGGTCCCATCCTCACTCCTCTGTTGTAGAGAATTCCCCAAATGTGGTTGTTGAATTTCTCAAGGAGAACTTGGTTGAGAAGCAGCGAACTTGGGTTACAATATCACCCAACATTTTCCTTCACATGATTGTCTTGTCAATTGATTTTTAAAGGAAAACTAGGGTGGGTGAGGTTCAGAGAGAGGTGGGTCCTTGCATTGTTTTGGGGAGCCTGCTTTTCTGGGACTGTGAACAAAAGTTACCTCTTCTAGGGAAGGGATAGTGGAACATACTGGGCAGGCCTGTGGTGTGTGTGTGTTGGGAGCCATCCTGTGACAGGGACGTTGGGTGGCTTCAGGCACTCACCTCTCGACTCTGAGGAGGCCTCAAGAAACCCTTAATGAGTCACTGTCATCTAAATCATTTAGGAAGAAAAAAAAATTATTGTGCACTTATTCTATGCCATGGGTTTTGCTAGGAATCAGCAGTTTTTTCCCATGATCCACAAAATCAGATATGCAAGGTGAGATGTTCTATGTTGGTAGGTGACTGGGTATGTTTTATAAGATTGGAGCTTATGAGTCTAAAGAACCATTGTGATGCCTTTCATGTGGCAATTGTTTTCTAGTTTACCTGCACTATCTCGCTGCCTCCTCATTGCACCTACAAGAGTTAGCTGACACTGTCCTCTTTCATAGCTGAGGATCCTTGAATAGGTGAAGTGACCAACCCAAGACCACAAGACTGATGAAACCAGTGCTTGAAGTCAAGCTTCTGATTTCGAGTCCAGTCTTCTCTTTCTACTGCATAAAGATGCTCGAGTCTCTTATCACCACCAACACCAAGTGTTGACTGAAAAAGATCATCCTTAGGGTCTTTTCCCCTTGAACATGCTATCATTCAGTAACTCTAGGATCCTTGTTAAAAAAAAAAACAACAAAAAACAGGGGAGGGGGGAAGGGATTGAAATACCTCCTCTCCCTCTCTTCACCTCCTCTGATGAAATCTGATTTTATTCTGTGATATATAAGACCTGAATGAAGGTGACTGAAGTAATTGGGTATATGGTTAGTGGT
The DNA here is from genome assembly GCF_037993035.2 of Macaca fascicularis. NCBI lineage: Eukaryota > Metazoa > Chordata > Mammalia > Primates > Cercopithecidae > Macaca > Macaca fascicularis. The sequence continues at coordinate 19,790,020 of NC_088387.1, forward strand.
GGAATCTGGATGTGAACTTCAGTCATGGTCTTGCCGTTGTTCCATAAAGACAGGAAATATCTGTAAACCTATTTGGAAGCAACTTTAAAATTGTTGCATGTGGTTGGCTTTGACAGAATCACTTGAATGAAGAGAAAAATGTAACTTTTTCCTGTGAATTTTCAGGGAAATACAATTATTTCCTTTCACGTGGTATAAAAGCTTTTCAGAGGAATTAAGCATGCATAAGCCAACACACGCAGAGACAATTGAGCCTTTAGTCGCAACTCATGCTCTAGTTATAATGTGTTTTTAAATTCCATTATAGCTACAGTGAAGGAGGAAAGGACTTAACCTAACAGCCTACCAGGTTCAAGGGATTATAATACATTATTTCACTTAATCCTCTCATCAGACCTGTGAGGTAGATGTTCTTATCACATCTTACAGAAGAGGAAGTCAAGGTCCAGAGAAATTAAGCAATTTGCCCAAGATTGCAAAGTTACCATGTTTCCTAAATGGGATCCAGACACCAGGGCATATGCTTCTTCAACCATGAGGATGTGTCTCTTCCTTAATGTAGCCGCTTCCTTTCCTGTGTTCTTTTAAATTAAGTTTTAATTATTCTGCTTTATCTTTGTTGAAGGTCCCAGAATATGTTAGAGAAGGATGCATGTCGGAGACCATCTAGTTTAAATTCTTACTTTTATAAAAGAGGAAACAGGGTACAGGGGAAGTATGGCCCAAGGTCACATGGAGAATTCATATGACAGTGGGAGGTAAAATTAAAACTCAATTTCTTGAATTCTAGTTCACAGTATCCTACTACTTAGTGACCCTGGTGTGTCAGTGAAGAGAGATAAAAAAAAGAAGAAATAATCTCTAATGGCTTCTCACCCATAAGTGAAAAAGGAATGGCTGGGCGCGGTGGCTCATGCCTGTAATCCCAGCACTTTGGCAGGCCGAGGTGGGTGGATCGCCTGAGGTCAGGAGTTCGAGACCAGCTTGGCTAACATGATGAAACCCCATCTCTACGAAAAATACAAAAAATTAGTTGGGTGTGGTGACAGGCATCTGTAATCCCAGCTACTCGGGAGGCTGAAGCAGGAGAATCACTTGAACCCAGGAGGCGGAGGTTACGGTGAGCCGAGATCATGCCATAGCACTCCAGCCTGGGCAAGAGTGAGTCTCCATCTCAAAAAAAAAAAAAGTTACAAAGAATGAAACCCTGTTAAGTAAAATCAGCTATGATTCCTGCTATACTGAAAGCTGACAGTGAAGACCTTCATCGATACTTTTCTAAATGAGTAGATAGTTATAAACTGAGATAGGTACAGTAAGGGTGTGTGACAGAAGCACATGTCTTAGACTGGGAGTGTACAGTTCAGTGGAGAGCGAAGAGGGAAAATTCCAGGCTGAGATAAGTCCCTGGGGGTCAAAAAGAGTGGAAGTAGGTCATTGAGTCTGGAGCTCAGAGAGAGAAGGGGGAAGGAGTGAGGGGTACAGGAGTGGAGGGTGAATTGGTGAGATGAGGATGAGGAGGAACATAAGAGCCAGACAGTCATGGCCTTATGTAGGCTCCATAAAGCGTTTACTCAAAGTTTAACAGGAAGCCATTAAGAGTGGTATATATTGGTGACACAATCAACTTTGAGCTTTTAAAGGATCACCTTTGTGTTTGTAAACAATTTCTAGATTTTAAAGCAGTAGACAAAAGACAGAGATTATATAGAGAAATGAGAAAGCTTCCACAAAGTGTACGTGGAAACCAGTCTTTCTGCCTTAACTCAAACTGTGTGATGAAGGCAGCAAGTGCTTGGGAACCCAGAGAGTCAAGGGATGGCCATGGCTTGGAGGATATGGAGCAATTCAAGTGGGCTAAAATCTGAAGTCCATAGCAGGAAGGGAGCGCTTCACGTTCAGTCAGCAAATTTCTATTTAGCTGCAATTACCTCTTCACCTTAGCTCATCTGTTCCCTGATGGATGCAGTTTTTTCTGTTTCTAAATTCCCTTTTCCTTTTCTCTGGAGACAGGTGATTGATGTAGTCTGGGTATTTGTTCCCTCCAAATCTCATGTTGAAATGTAATCCCCAGTGTTGGAGGTAGGGCCTGGTGGGAGGTGTTTGGATCATGGGGGCAGATCCATCATGAATAGCTTGGTACTGTCCTCTCAATAGTGAATGAGTTCTCCTGAGATATGGTTGTTTAAAAGTGTGTGGCACTCCCCCTTTGCTGTCTTGTTACTGCTTTCGACATGTGACATCCCTGCTCCCCTTCACTCTCTGCCATGACTGGAAGCTTCCTAAGCCCTCGCCAAAAGCTGAGCAGATGTCGGTGCCATGCTTGTACAGCCTGCAGAACTGTGAGCCCAAATAAACTGTATTTCCATATAAATTACCCAGCCTCAGATATTTCTTTATAGCAACATAAGAATGGCTTAATACAGGCTGGGCGTGGTGGCTCACGCCTGTAAACCCAGCATTTTAGGAGGCTGAGGTGGGTGGGTCACAAGGTCAGGAGATCAAGACCATCCTGGCTAACATGGTGAAACCCCATCTCTACTAAAAATACAAAAAATTAGCCAGGCGTGGTGGTGGGCGCCTATAGTCCCAGCTACTCGGGAGGCTGAGGCAGAAGAATGGCATGAACCCGGGAAGCGGAGCTTGCAGTGAGCCAAGATCACGCCACTGCACTCCAACCTGGGTGACAGAGTGAGACTCTGTCTCAAAAAAAAAAGAAGAAAGAAAGAAAGAAAGAAAAGAATGGCTTAATACAGAAAATTGGTACTGAAGAGTGGGGCATAGCTATAAAGATATCTAAACATGTGGAGTCAACTTTGGAACTGGATAACGGGCAAAAATTGGAAGAATTTAAAGGGCTCAGAAGAAAACAAGAAGATGAGGGAAAGTATGGAACTTCTTAGAGACTGGTTAAATGGTTGTGACCAAAATGCTGATAGTGATATGGCCAATGAAGTCCAGGGTGACAAAGTCTCTGATGGAAATGGGGAACTTATTGGGAACTGGGGCAAAGGTCACCCTTGCTATAACTCAGTGAAGAAATTGGGTGCATTGTGTTTGTGTCCTGGGGATCTGTGGAAGTTTGAAGGTAAGAGTGATGACTTAGAGTATCTAGTAGAAGAAACCTCTCAGCAGCAAAGTGTTGCTTAGAAATTTTCTTTTTTTTTTTTTTTTTTGAGACAGAGTCTCACTGTGTCACCCAGGCTGGAGTGCAGTGGCGCCATCTCGGCTCACTGCAAGCTCCGCCTCCTGGGTTCATGCCATTCTCCTGCCTCAGCCTCCTGAGCAGCTGGGACCACAGGCACCTGCCACCACGCCCGGCTAATTTTTTAGTATTTTAGTAGAGTCGGGGTTTCACCGTGTTAGCCAGGATGGTCTCGATCTCCTGACCTTGTGATCCACCCGCCTCAGCCTGCCAAAGTGCTGGGGTTACAGGAGTGAGCCACCGCCCCCGGCCTACTTAGAAATTTCTAAGCCAGGATATGGCCTGTCTGCTTCTAACAGCCTATGCTCAGGGATAAAGAAATGACTTAAAGTTGGAACCTATATTTAAAATGGAAGTAGAGTCTAAAAATTTGGAAAATTTGCAGCCTGGCCTTGTGGCAGAGAAAGAATCCAAGTAGGCTGCAGAGCAATCGTTGCTAGAGAGATTAGCATGACTAAAAGGGAGCCAAGTGCTAATATTCGAGACAATGGGAAAAAGGCCTTGAGGGCATTTCAGAGATCTGTGAAACAGCCCTTCCCATCACAGGTGCAGAAGTTTGGTGCACTAGGCCCAGAGGTTTTATGGGCCAGGCCATGGCCACACTGCTATGCACAGCTTTGGGACACTGCTGCCCGCATCCTGGCCACTCTGCTCTGACTCTAGCCTTGGCTCAAAGGGGCCAAGATACAGCTTGGGCCACCACTCCAGAGGGCACAAGCCATAAGCCTTAGTGGTTTCCATGTCGTATTAAGCCTGCAGGCACGCAGAATGCAAGATTGAGGGAGCCTGGGCACTTCCGCCTAGATTTCAGAGGATGTGTTAGAAACCCTAGGTTCCCAGGCAGAAGCATGATACAGGGGCAGAGCCCTTGCAGAGAACCTCTACTAGGGCAATGCCAAGGGAAAATGTGGGGTTGGAGTCCTCACACACAGTCCCCACTGGGGCACTGCCTGGTGATGCTGTGGGAATAGGGCTGCTGCCCTCCAGATCCCAGAATGGTAGATGCACTGGCAGCTGGCACCCTGAGCCTAGAAGAGCTGCATACACTCAACTCCCACCCATGAGATCAGCCACATGGGCTACTCCCAGGGAAGCCGCAGAGGCAGGGCTGTCTACGACCTTGGGAGCCTACCTCTTGAACCAGCTTGCAGGACATGGAATCAAAGATTATGTTGCAGCTTTAAGGCTTAATGTCTTCCCTGCTCAATTTCAGACTTGTGTGGGACCTGTTGCTTTTTTTTTTTTTTTGTCAGAGCTGTTTGAACCAGAACAATTCCATCTTATATAGGGGCTGGGTAAAATAAGACTGAGACCTACTGAGCTGCATTCCTAGGAGGTTAGGAATTCTAAGTCATAGGAGGAGATAGGAGGTTGGCACAAGATACAGGTAGCGAAGACCTTGCCGATAAAACAGGTTGCAGTAAAGAAGTTAGCCCAAACCCACAAAGCCAAAATGGTGATATGGTTTGGCTCTGTGTCCCCAACCAAATCTCATCTCAAATTATAATTCCCATAATCCCCACATGTTGAGGGCAGGACCTGGTGGGAGGTGATGGATTATAGAGTCAATTTCCCCTATGCTGTTCTCGTGATACTGAGTGAGTTCTCATAAGATCTGATGGTTTTATAAGTGTTTGGAAGTTCCTCCTACACACATGCTCACTCTCTCCTGCAGCCTTAGGAAGACGGTACTTGCTTTCCTTTCTGCCACGATTGTGAGTTTCCTGAGGCTTCCCCAGCTATGCAGAACTGTGAGTCAATTAAACCCTTTTTCTTTATAAATTACCCAGTCTTGGGCAGTTCTTTACAGCAGTGTGAGAACAGACTAATACAGATGGCAATGAGAGTGACCTCTGATTGTCCTCACTGCTCATTATATGCTAATTATAATGCATTAGCATGCCAAAAGACACTTCCACCATGATCCAAACAGTCATGTCTGTGCCTGTCTCAGCACCATGACAGTTTACAGATGGCATGGCAACATCTAAAATGTACCCCATGTGGACTAACAAGAGGAGGAACCCTCAGCTTGGGGGATTGCCTACCTCGTTCCCAGAAAACTTGTGAATAATTCACCCCTTGTTTAATGTATAATTAAGAAATAACTATTAAGTATCCTTAGTCCAGCAGCCCAAGCTGCTGTTCTGCCTATGGAGTAGGCATTCTTTATTCTGTTACTTTCTTAATACAATTGCTTTTACTTTACTGTATGGACTCGCCAGGAATTCTTTCTTGTACAAGGTCCAGAGCCTTCTCTTGGTTCTGGATTGGGACCCAATCCTGGTAACATTTTGACCAATTTCTCCCTTCTGGAATAGGAATGTTTACACAATGCCTGTATCACTTTTGAATCTTGGAAGTAAATAATTTGTTTTTGACTTTACAGCCTCATAGGTGGAAGGAACTTGACTTGAATCCCAGATGAGACTTTGGACTTTGGGACTTTTGGGTTGGGGCTGGAATGAGTTAAAAGTTGGGGGGATTATTGGGAAGGCACGATTTTATTTTGCAATGTGAGAAGCACTGAGATTTAGGGAGCCAAGGGTGGAATAATAAAGTTTGGATGTTTGCCCCTCCAAATCTCACATTGAAATGTAATCCCCAGTGTTGAAGGTGAGGCCTGCTGGGAAATGTTTGGATCATGGGGACAGATGCCTTGTGAATAGCTCAGTGCTGTCCTCTCAATAGGGACTGAGTTCTCACAAGACCTTGTTGTTTAGAAGTGTGTGGTACCTCTTCCCTCACTGTCTTGCTCCTGCTCTCACCACATGACATGCCTGGCCCTCTTTGCCTTCTGCCATGATTGGAAGCTTCGTGAGGCCCTCACCAGACACAGATGGTGGTGTCATACTTTTTGTACAGCCTGCAAAACCATAAGCCAAAATAAACTTCTTTTCCTTGTAAATTACTCAGTCTTAGGTATTTCTTTATGGCAGCACAAGTATGGCCTAATACAGTGATGAACAGGATTGCCTCCTCTTTCTCTTCTTTTTGGAGACCTGTCCTCCTTTCCCTCTTCATGGATGCCCTTTAAAAATCAGAGTTCCTCAGAGAGCTTCCGGTGTGGAAGCAGTCATGTCTGTGCCCGTCTGTCACTTTTCTTCTGACTAATTCTGGTTATCTCATCAAAAGCGCATTTTAAAGAAATTCCCTTTCCTTTTGAGTCATTTTCTTTAGTGGAGTCAAGGTTATCTCTGGTCTAAACTTGTGTTTCAACTTCCAAGAATAGCTTGCGTTACTTTTTTCAGATTCTAAAACATGTTCTTTAAATTTTGCTGAGGAAATATAAAAATATAAAGAACAAAGGAAAATCTGCAATTTAATAACTAGAGATAATCATTCTTATGACTCCATTGTCTTTTCTTTTGGTCTTTCTTTTATTCAAGGCATATATAGATTTGGTTTTAGACAATTAGGACACTCAAACTTTTTTTGATATTTGCTTTCCTGAAATCTAGAGAACATACATGTGGTAGACAGTGCTCACCAAATACCTGCTCATTTGAGAGATTACTCTGTTAATGTCTGTCTTCTTTTCCTGGTCTCCCTTGCAGTTTAAGCTGGGGACATGCGTTTTTTTCTGGCCATTGAACTCTGAGAGGAAGTGATAGATGATGTGTTACGTGTCTTGGCTGATGCAATCAAGGGCCAGTGTATGCCTGTGTCACATAAACTTGCCCTGATGCAGCAACTTTGGAAGTCACGTGTTCTAGAGAATGTGCTACAAATGAATTAGGTGTGGTTGCAAATGCATGAGAATAGAATGACCTGTATTAGATGTAGTAAGTCACTGAGATTTTGGAATTTATTTGTTACAGTAATATAACCTAGTCTATTCTGACTAATCCTATATATGACTCGCCTTCCCTTCTTTATCATAAACTCCAAGATGACATTCACTTTATCTCAAATTCCTCTTTCACAAATCATTTTATTCTTGGACAGAAATATGTTTAGATTAGCATTCCTCTGTCATATTCTCTACTCTCTGAGAGATGAAGTTTCCAATAAGACAAACCCAGAAACTAATCAGATGCTTTCATGTTGGCCAAATTTGGATTCCAGATTAAAGATAAATTAGCTGTGAAAATAAAATGACCAATAATAATGTTGGTACTGTTGAATTAATATCCCAGATACAAATCATGTAATAAACGTATTACTAATCTAACATTTATATGGTGCTTTACAGTTTTTCAAAGCATTTTTCATAAACATAAATATAAGCATTCAATCTGATACAAGGCTTTTTATCCATTGCAAACAGTGAATAGTGAAGTCCTACGCCAGTGCACAGTTCTCTCCTTCCTCCTTTTGGTGTGAACTCCTGGCTGCAGGGGGGAAGGGACCCTGGTTAGGGCAATTGTGGTGTAGGACTGGGAGGGGCAGGTGTGGCATACAATGTGGCTGGAGAGGCAAGAGACTTGGATCCTCATCCTGGCTCTGATCCTAATGAGCTATGTGACCTCTGGCAATTCCCAGGTGTCTCTGGGGCTTCCTTATCTATGAAAGGAGGAGATTGGACTGGCTAACTACTGGGGTTCTTCCAGCCCCTGTTCATTCAGTATTTCATGACTACCCTGAACATACCATGTTTTACTTCATGGCACCTCTATGCTCATGATAGATTGTGTTCGGTTACTCAGGACCCATGCTAGACACATTCTCCTAAATAGATCTTTGTCTCATACACAGTCGAGTTACAAATACATACATGCTACACTCTTTCTGCTTTACTTCAATGGCAAATTTAACGTATCACTCTGAGTATAAATAGAAATTTTTCTTTTCTAGTATAGAAATATATAACAATTGCTGATAAATTAGAAGGAAATGGCCATTTAGCCATGTGTGTTAAGTGATTATGACTTAGCTTTATTTTCTAGGAAGCTTGACATACCTGAAGGACCATCGGGGACTTTGATGATCCTCAAGAAAAGGAGGCTTAGGTTTTTGAGTTTGAAAGTCTGGACAAGTTTTGGAGCATTTTGTTAAGAAAATGAACATCTAAAAATATACATGATTATCGCTTTCCCTTTCTGTACTCTTCCCTCCACGGGGTCTTTGTGCTGCCTCTAATAAGCCATTGTATCTCCTGCAAGGTTGCTCAAAGGTACTGTAGCTCCCCAAGAGAGAACAAGCAGGATGAGAGAACAGGACTCATGACTCAGGAACAGGACCCAGGGCCTGCGGGGAGGAGGTATTTCTGTAGAGCACAGTTCCCTGCAAACCTGCCTGGAGCCAGCTTGGTAACCTGTTTTACAGCTCTGTCATGCATGAGGCTTTGTGTTAAAAGCCTTGGGGAAAGAGGTGGCAAAGATCACCACTTGCCCTTAACAAGCTTTTAACTTGTGAGGAAGGCAGGTGGAGATGACTGTGGTGCCAGCAGAATAAAGAAGTGTTAGAGAGGAAGCAGAGGGATGGAGAGCGAGCAAGTGAGGCTAACAGATTGAATACAGGGATGGCTTCTTAGACTTTGCTATGTGTTAATTTGAAGAGGAGATTTGCGTAGTGGAGGGAGAATGGACATTCCAGGCTGAGAAAATAGAATGAGGAAAAGTGTAAGACATACATTTCATATCTGTTTCTCCTACTTAACTTTTTAGAGCTTCCATTGCCTCATCTGAAAAACTGGGATAGTAATTCTTGTTTTTTGCTTTGTTTTGTTTTGGTTTTGTTTTGTTTTTTGAGATGGAGTCTCGCTGTCGCCCAGGCTGGAGTGCAGTGGCACGATCTCGGCTCACAGCAACCTCCACCTCCCAGGTTCAAGTGATTCTCCTGCCTTAGCCTCCTAAGTAGCTGGGATTACAGGCATGCACCACCACACCCGGCTATTTTTGTATTTTTAGTAGATATGAGGTTTCACCATGTTGATCAGGTTGGTCTTGAACTCCTGACCTCAGGTGATCCACCCGCCTTGGCCTCTCAAAGTGCTGGGATTAAAGGTGTGGGCCACTGAGCTTAGCCCTGGGGTAGTAATTCTTACTTCACAGGGTTTTGGAAGGATGAAATGAAATTGTGTTTGTGAGACTGTTCGGTTTAGTGTCAGTTTCCTTTTCTTTCTCTCCAAATGTCCAGCCTTCCCCAATCTCTACACCTTTGCTCAATCTATTCTTCCTTTCAGATTTAGTCTCTCTCTACCACCCATGGAATTTAGACCTTTCTTGGCCGTACTAGTCCATGTCCTTCCTTGACATAGGATGGAAAGCATAGACTTACTGCAGGGAATATCAAATGTGGCTGGCCAAAAATAGAGTTAAAGCCCAATAAATTTGGAGTAGAGTGCAAGCTTGTCAATAGTAGGTATAAAAGGCTGGAATAATTATTGAGGGTTATCAGTTCATTCATTAATTCATTCACTCACTCCTTCATTCATAAAAGATGAGGCATTTTGATTCAGGAACATGCTTGGACCTAAAGACTATGTGGGAAATAAGAAAAGCATGGTTCCTAACCCCATGGTGCATCCCTACTAGCAGAGAAACCATAAATTACACGTATAATCATGGTTGGGTGGCACATCAGTCTGTTTGTGCTGCTATAACAAAATACCATAGACTCGATGGTTTATGAACAATAGAAATTTATTTCTCACAGTTCTGGAGGCTGGGAAGTTCAAGTGCCAGCATATTGGGCACCTGGCAAGGGTCTGCTTTTTGTATCATAGACCATACCTTCTTGTTGCATCCTTACATGGTGGAGGGGACAAGGGATCCCTCAGGGGTCTCTTTTATAAGGCTACTAATCCCATTCATGAGGGCTGTGCCTCCCAAAGAGCCCTCCTCCAAATATTATCACATTTGGGACTAATTTTTAACATAGGAATTTTGGAGGGACACAGACATTCAGTCTATAGCAGGTGGTCATTAAGAAAGGAGTAATACAAGGTGCTATGAAGATATGTACCGGGGAGAACCTGATTAGTTTAAAAAGTCAGAGAGAGTCCCTGAGAAAGCAACATCATGGATAGGAAGGGTAGGGATTAATCAGATGAAGGTGCAGGTAGAGATAGGGAGAGGGATTCATGTCTCAGGCAATGGGAACAGCACGTGCAGAGGCCCCAACACTAGAAGGACTATGGTGTGTTAGAGAACCTAAAGGAGGGCCCGGGAGGCAGAAGCCCAGAGAGCGAGGGGCAAGGGACATGAGATGAGGCTGAAGAGATGGGCAGGGCCAGGCCATGGGCAACCTGTGAACATGTTAAGGGCAGTGGTTTATCCTGAAGGCAGTTTTGAGGTGCAGGAGAGCAAGCACATTGGATTTGTGTTTTAAAACAATCTATATAAATTCCAAAGGAGGGGGCAAATGTGGGAGAAGGCGAATGCAGTCATCCAGGTGAGAGCCACGGGGATGTGCTTAAGAGATGCATCTTCTGGATATGCGTTCTGAGGGGAAAATGCTTGAGAAGTACGATGGGCCTCTGAGGCAACACCGGCAGGATTTCACCTGCATGAATTTAGAGCTCAGAAGAGGCAGATGGGCTGGAGCTAGAGATGCGGCTTGTCTGCAGTGCGAGCTGTGGGAGTGGGTAGGGTGGCCAGGGAGGGTGTGCAGAGCGGGAAGGCACGCCCAGCAGTTGACTCACCGGTGTTCACCCAGGACGGGGCAGATGAGGGCCCCTGGGAAGCAGAAGCCAGAAGGTGGGAGGGAATGTGGAGAGTGTGATGTCCTGGAGACAAGGGAGCTGACAGCTGTGGTTCATCCACGTAGAGATAAAATCGGTGTGGTACACACCTCCCTGTGAAGCCAAAATCATCACCGGCTCCTTATTGCTGCTGGTGTTCCTCATTGCTCCTTCCAGCAACCTCTGGCCTGATTTCAGTGCATCCTCTTCAATCATTCAGTGCTGTATTCTGCCCCCAGCTCTTTCTCAACTTAGAGGAAAATAGTCTGATAAAGTCTTCTATGAAAAATTCCTAGAACCTAACGTGGTGCAACTTACAGGCACTTACGTCTTTCAAAGATGAGTTTGGAAAAAGCAAGGCCTTACCTTGGGCCTGGGACCTTTGCCAAAGTGAGGGCTGTTGAACCACTGAAAAAAGTAAATGCATGGGTATTAGGTACAATGTAATTTAACATTTTGAAAATTAAGATTAGGCATTGTAATATTTTATTCCATTAGCCAGATGTGGTGATGTACACCTGCAGTCATAGCTACTCAGGAGGCTGAGGCAGGAGGATGGCTTGAGCCCAGGAATTTGAGGTTACAGTGAGATATGATTGCACCATTGCATTCTGACCTGGGCAACAGAGTGAGACCCAGTCTCAAATAAATAAAATTCTTTATTCCGTACTTGAAAGCAATGTTTAAAAAATCCGTAAAGTAGAAGAGTGCAGTAAAAAAAATATATAAATGACAGACAGACAGTCTATCTGTCAGAATAAGGAGAAAAGATTAGAGAGGTAGGTGGTGTAGGGGCAAATTGTGCTGGGCCTTCTACATTTAATATCTAGGCTTTCATTAATGAGCAATGATGAACCACTAGAGTATTTTCAGCAGAGCAGTGAGGGGACGCAGAAGATCCTGACAGTGATGAACACAGCAGATTACCACATGAAGTGAGTGAAGGCTAGGAGATCAGTCTGCTCCAAGCGCATGAAGGGAGAGCCTGGGCCAGGGGAAACGGTGATGGGCCCACCAAACTGATGGGAGGGAGGGTGGGAGAATGGATCTGGGGAGGGAGGGCCATCTGGGTGTGCAGGAGAACAACAGAAGGAGGACTGTAGGGTAATATCAAGGTCTTGAGTCTGGACCATAGAAATAGAGAAGTCTGGAGGAGGAAATGGTTTTGGGGTGGAAAATGATGCTTTGGGCTTTAGATGATCTGAGTCACCATATGGGGCAGGCTTAACTGAATAGATAGGTATTTCCCCAATTTCCCCATAAGTGAGTTCTGCTTTGTCTGTGGACCCTGGGAATTTCTATAGACCTGAGCCAGGGGCATGGCTGAGTTTGGAAAGAAGGAGTTCTGAGAAATAGATAGAAAGGGTGGAAGTGACACATTTACCATCTCCTGGGTTTGAGGAAGGAAACTGAGCCTTCAGACTCTTGGTCTCAGATTTCCTCGAATGTAGCCTGAATAAGGCAGCGGGTTACATTTCAAAGTCAAACTTCCAGTATTTAAAACCAGAGGGGGAAAGCGTGGGTCAATAAATGGTATTTTGGAACCAACAAAGCATTTGAAAAATGAAAAAATAAAAAGGCAGCTGGGCACAGAGGCTCACGCCTGTAATCCCAGTGCTTTGGGAGGCTGAGGTGGCAGGATCGCTTGAGCTCAGGAGTTTGAGACAATACAGCAAGACTGGGCAACAAGGAAGACTCTGTCTCTACAAAAAATAAAAAAAATTAGTTTCCCAGCACTTTGGGAGGCCGAGACGGGCGGATCACGAGGTCAGGAGATCCAGACCATCCTGGCTAACCCGGTGAAACCCCGTCTCTACTAAAAAAATACAAAAAACTAGCCGGGCGAGGTGGCGGGCGCCTGTAGTCCCAGCTACTCAGGAGGCTGAGGCAGGAGAATGGTGTGAATCCGGGAGGCGGAGCTTGCAGTGAGCTGAGATCCGGCCACTGCACTCCAGCCTGGGCGACAGAGCGAGACTCCGTCTCAAAAAAAAAAAATAAAAAATAAAAAAAATTAGTTGGGCATGGTGGTACATGCCTGTGGTCCCAGCTACTCCTAGGCTGACGAGGGAGAATGGCTTGAGGCCAGGAGTTCAAGGCTTTACTGAGCTATGCTCACACCACTGCACTCTAGCCGGGGTGACAGAGCAAGACCTTGTCTCTAAAATAATAATCGTAATACATTTTTTTTAAAGTAAAAGAAAAAAAGGTCACATCTTCCTCATACCAAAATAAATTCCAAATAAATTAAAGGCTTAAATATAATAAAGTTAAACCATAAAATTACTAGAAGAAAATAAAAGCAAATATTTAGATAATCCTGGGGATAAATTTCTTTGGAATGAATTTCCTTAAGATGAATTTCTAAAAGTGAAATTCAGGGTTCAAAGGTCTTTTCTTTGTCCTTTTCTTTTTTTCCTTTCCTTTTCCTTTTTCCTTTCTCTTTCTCTCCTTCTCTCTTCTCTCTTTCTTTCTTTTTTTCTTTCTCTCCCTCTCTCTCTCTCTCAATCCTTTTTTTTTTTTTTTTTTTTTTGTGAGACAGGGTCTCATTTTGTCACTCAGACTGGAGAACAGTGGCATGAACATGGCTCACAGCAGCCTTGACCTCCCAGGCTCAAGTGATACTCCTGCCTCAGTCTCTCGAGGAGTTGGGACCACAGGCACATGTCACCATGCCCAGCTAACATTTCATATTTTTCATAGAGTCGAGGTCTTACTGTGTTACCCCAGGCTGGTCTCGAACTTCTGGGCTCCAACAATCCTGCCACCTTGGCCTCTCAAAGTGTTGGCATTACAGGTGTGAGCCACTGCACTCAGCCCAAAGTTCCCTTCAATTGTAAGGTTTTTGGTACTCTATTGCCAAATTGTCCTCCAAAAAGATTATGTCTTTTTACCCTCCTGCCAACATTATATAAAAGTGTCCACTTTTGTGGACTTTTACCAATGCTGACTACCTTTGGTTTCAAAAAAGCTTTCAGTAATTTTCTGTTAATTACTTTTACCCTTTTTTATTGAGGATGTTCAACTTTTTATTGTTAGCATATTCTCTCTGGGCTCCATTGGACACCTTGGCAGCTCTTTGGGTAGTAGGTGCCTTTACAAAAGTCCTTCTCATCTGGCCCTTTCTAAGCAAATCTAGTGAACAGAATTGGCTCTATGCTCTGCATTGCTTAATACGGTTGATCCAGGGCCTAGGACTCATTCCTTCATTACCATCCACTTGCATTGTCTTAAAGCAAGTCTCTGTTAATTTAATTTGGCATTTCCTGTCCCAGCTCTTTAGTTTCGTTAAACAAAGGCTTTAGAAAACTCCCAGTAGATGGCTATGTTGCTTCCTTTTAAAAAATTTTGGAGCTGTTTCCCTAGTCTAACCTTTTCCTCAGGGCAGAAGTTAAGTACCTTCTACTGCATTCCTATGAAGATGGTGATTCAAGAGGCAGGGCACCCGTCGCTTTGTGAAGCAGTCCACTCTGCAGCTGGACAGCTCTGTTACTAGAATGTTCTCCCTTCTGGGGAGCCAATATTTTGAGGTCCTCTGTGAGTCTCATCTGCTTATCTCATCTGTTTATGCCCTTGAAGATGCACAGGTCTGACACCACGAGGGAGCCCTTAGAAATTGGATGGCATTTCTTATGTGTCCCCAAGTCTTCTCCAGCCGCTCCTCCCAGAGCTTGTTTCTTAAGCCCCTTGTGGAGCTGATTGCTTTCCTCAAGCAGCTCAGTTTTCCCCAGTCTGCCCCTGGTGGTCCTGAAATATGATTGACTCCTGAATATTCTAGGAGTGAAGGAGAGTGGGGGGTGGCCTTTCTGCTTGTCGTGGTCTGGGTTTTAAATTGCTGTCCAGTGGAGCAGAGGTGACTTTCTCAGTGAACCACATTTTTTTCCCCTCTAAATCCTTAGCAATTTTGTCTCCAGAGGCAAGACCTGGCCAAACCATTTGTGTTGAGGATTGAATCAAGGATGATTGAGGAGATGACAGTAGTCCCCCCTCATCTAAGGAGGGCATGTTCCAAGCCCCTCAGTGAATGCCTGAAACTGTGGATAGTATCCATCCCTATATATCTATGATTTTCCTATACATTCATACATGCTTATGGCAATGTTTAATTTATAAATTAGGCAAAGAGTCTGGGCGCGGTGGCTCAAGCCTATAATCCCAGCACTTTAGGAGGCCGAGGCGGGTGGATCACCTGAGGTTGGGAGTTCGAGACCAGCGTGACCAACATGGAGAAACCCTGCCTCTACTAAAAATACAAAAATAGCCGAGCATGGTGGCAGGCAGCTGTAATCCCAGCTACTCGGGAGGCTGAGGCAGGAGAATCGCTTGAACCTGGGAGGCAGAAGTTGCAGTGAGCTGAGATCATGCCATTGCACTCCCACCTGGGCAGGAAAACTCCGACTCAAAAAAAAAAAAAAAAAAAATCAGTCAAAGAAAGAAATTAACAGCAATAAGTAATAATGAAATAGAACAATTCTAACAATATACTGTAATAAAAGTTATATGAATGTGGTCTCTTTCTCAAAATTACCTTTTTTTTTTGAGACAGGGTCTCACTTTATCACCCAGGCTGGAGTGCAGTGGCGTGATCACAGTTTACTGCTGCCTCGACCTCCTGGGACCAAGTGATCCTCCCACTTTAGTCCCCGGAATAGCTGGGACCACAGACATGCACTACTGTATCTGGATAATTTTGTTTATTTTTTTGTAGAGAGAAGAGGTCTCACTATGTTTCCCAGGCTGGTTTTGAATGCCTGGGTCCAAGCAATCCTCCTGCCTTGGCCTCCCAAAGTATTGGGATTACAAGCGTGAGCCATCGTACCTGCCCCAAAATTATCTTATTGTTCTATAGCCACCCTTCTTCTTGTGTTGATGTGAGTTGATCCATTGCCTTCTTGATGAGATGAAATGAGGTGACTGATGGGGGCATTGTGATGCAGTGTTAGGCTGATATTGGCCTGATGATATGTCAGAAGGAGGGTCATCTGCTTTGGCGATCGTGGGTCATAAAGTCATGATGATGTCAATGGTTGGATGTCAGGAGCAAACGATGTCAATGACTAATGATAAGCTCGACAGGTGGGATGGTGGCACAAGATTTTATCACACTACTCAGAATGGAGCGCAATTTAAAACTTCTGAATTGTTTATTTTTAGAATTTTTCATTAATATTTTCGGATTGCAGTTGACTGCGGGTAGCTGAAACTGTGGAATGTGAAACTGTGGGAAAGTGAGGGAGTACTGTATTATGGAACCGTAACTCTGTTCGGTAGGGGAACAGAATTCACATTTGTGGGGCCCAGGTCTCTGCATCAGTAGGGATCCAGTTGTTTCATTTCTCGTTGTAGCAAGAACTTGGCTTTGGAGTCAGACAGATTGATGTTTTCTATCATTCTAAATGGGTGCAGCTACACCTTTCTCAGGAGGTAGTTCTGAAAATTTAACAAAATGTGAATTTCTTGGTAAAAAAAAAAAAAAAAAACCTCAAAAATATTCAGTTTCCTTTACTTTTTGTCTGATATACTCCATAAAATGCTTGGAAATATGTTTCTGTCCTAGAAATGTCACTGATCTTTGTAATTCTGATTATCCACAAACCTTGGAAGATTTGCTGTTTCAATGTTCCTATTTTACAGACAAGAAAATGGAGCCCATGGTAAGTTAAGTGAGTTACTCATGGCTACTTAACTAATATTTTACTAGGTGATGGGCCAGAGCTAGAGCCCAAGTCACCTCCTTATCAATGCCCTGCCTTGTCTCTGTGCCTTCCTGTCTCTCTGTATGTGTATGTGCCTGTTGACACTAAGGCATAGTTTAACCCAGTAGAATTACCGGTTTGTAATGAATTCCACTTGTAAATGACTGATCATTCAAGGAACAAGTATTTTCTCTATGGTTGACACCTGTTTTGGAGGCCAAAAATGACACAAATGTAACTTGAGACTCTCTGGGCCTCATTTTGCACTTATTAGCATGTCCAAAATTAAAAAGACTGACCACACCATATACTGGTGAGGATGTGGAAGCACGGAAATTTTCATACACTGCTGGTGGGGATGTAAAATGGTACAATCCCTTTGGGAAACAGTTTGACAGTTTCTTAAAAAGTTAGACATATATTTACCATGTGACTCAGCCCTTCCACTGCTAGGTCTTTACCCAAGAGAAATGAAAACCTGTGCTTATACAAATGTCTATACGGGAATGTACATAGCAACCTTATTTGTCATTGCTAAAAACGGAGACAATTCAACGTTGTCAAGAGTGAATGGATGAGCAAGCTGTGGTCTGTCTATGCAATGGTATCCTACTCAGCAAGACAAAGAGATGGGCTGAGGATACGCACAACTATAAGCATGAATCTGGACATAATTGGGCTGAAAGAAGCCATACATGAAGGAGTATATACTATATCATTTTATTTATGTAAAATTCTAGAAAATGTAAATGAGTCTGTGGAGACAGAATGCATCAGTATTTGATGTTAGGGGGCAGGGAGTCGGGAGAGAGGGGTTACCAAGGGGCGTGAGGAAACTTGGGAGTGATGGATATGTTCATTATTTTGACTGTAGTGATAGTTTCACTGGTATATACATTTGTCAAAATTATCAAATTGCATACTTTAAATGTGTATAGTTTTTTCAATGTTAGCCATACCTCAATAAAGCTGTTAAAAGACTATACTGGCTGGGTGCAGTGTCTCATGCCTGTAATCCCAACCCTTTGGGAGGCTGAGGCCAGAGGATCACTTGAGCCCAGGAGTTCAAGACTAGCCTGGGCAATATAGAGAGACCCAGTCTCTACTGAAGAAAAAAAAAACAAAAACAAAAAAGCCAGGCCTGGTCCTGGTAGCATGCAACTGCTGTTCCAGCCGCTTGAGAGGCTGAGGCGGGAGGATCACTTGAGCCTGGGAGGTCAAGACTGTACTGAACCATGATCACACCAGTGCACTCTAGACTAGGCGACAGAGTGAGACTCTGTCTTTAAAAAAACAGTAAGAGAGACTCTCTGGACCTTATGACTGCAGAGGTAAAGGAATTGTAGTAACAATAATTCCAATTTCCCTAGTTCCTGTTCCCTTCTGACCAAGATCTTGGAGTTGCCTGCTAGTCTCAGTCTGGCGTATCTCAGAGTCCTCAGAGGCCTTCTTACATGAAAATCGGTCTTGCAGCTACAGTCTCCAGGGCACTGTTCCTGCTGTTGCTGAGAGCTCACTGCCTGTGGAGCTTCATGAGGGCCCCAGCACTCGCCCTGCTGCCGCTGACCAGGGGAGAATGCTGGTGTCCACTCTAGAGGCCTGTCTCTCCTCTGAGGACCCATGTGTGTGTTTTAAGGCCTGTGGTCATTCTGTATTCGGGTAGGCAAGAGGGCATCTCCCTGGTACTCACTGTGTCTCGGGCACTTTTTTACACTCACATCTCACAGTGAAAATAACACCTCCAAGCCTCTTTCTCTGTGACCTCCCATGGCTGGGCAGAGACACCTGCTAAAGGAACGTACTGTGCTGTTTTCTCACGTCCCAGTCCTCTGCATGTTCTCCCCACCCTTGCATACAGATCAGTTTATACTCATACATGACTTCCTGCTGCTTGCTCTGTCAGAACCTGACACGTCTGGACGAGTCTATCCTAGCATGGGCACGAGGCCTCAGCTGGGCATTCCCGTCCCATAGCGGGGTCAGGTCTCCATGGCAGCTTCCCTGGCAAGTACCACGTACAAAAGACTTTTCCATTTTCCAGTGCCTCTTCTTGGGCTCAAACTTAGAGAGGAAGAGGCAGAAGGAGGGGAAAGAGGTGAAGAAGGAGTGAAGGATGGACCTGCTGCCCTTCCCCAGAGCTGTGGGTTGGGCTGAAAATTGAATGGGATGTGCAGTTGATGTTTTTCTTTTTTTCTCATCCCCCAACCTCAATTCTCATCATGACATTTTCCAAACATACAAGTTAAAAAATGAGCATAATGAACATCTGCAAACTCATCTTACAGAGGTTTTAATTTTTTTTTTTGAGATGGAGTTTCACTCTTGTTGCCCAGGCTGGAGTGCACTGGTGTGATTGCAGCACACTGCAACCTCTGCCTCCTGGGTTCAAGCGATTCTCCTGCCTCAGCCTCCCGAGTAGCTGGGATTACAGGTGTGCGCAATGCCCAGCTAATTTTGTATTTTTAGTAGAGATGGGGTTTCTCCATGTTGGTCAGGCTGGTCTTGAACTCCCGACCTCAGGTGATCCGCCTGCCCTGGCCTCCCAAAGTTTTAATTTTTCAATATAAGTTTTGGGTGGACTAACCTGGAATGAGTTTTAATTACTAAAATGAGACTGACTTTTATCTTCTTTTTCAAAAATCCAGTTAAAAAATAATAGTATTATTTTGTGTTTTTTAAAAAAGATCCACGTTCTACATGTAAACAGTCAAATAGTTAAAATTTATTACAAGAAATAATCAGATTCTTGCCCTCTTCCCCCATCTCTCGTTTCCTACCTGGTGTTTAATACTTGTTTCTTAATGACTGCTTTTACTGTTACTTCTTGAATTTTGAGTTTTACATATTAACAATTATGTTTGGAAAATGAGGATTTAGGTTCTTTGTCCTGCCCTAGTCTATACCACACACATCCACATTTCCTACCTCCTGGTCTTCCTAATGCAATTATATCTTCATTTTCTTAGACTAGTAATCAGTGCTTGTATTATTATGAATATATGCTATTCAGAACTGAACCATTAGTAAACTAGGTATTTTTCTTTGTCTTTTTCCCCCTTATTTGCACGGTTTCCTATGTACTTTTCATGAAGACTGGATATAGTTTATATTGGTGGTCTTCTTTAAGAAAACAAATATAAAATTGTAAACACAAAATTAGGTATAGGGTCTTGCAAAGGACTCTTGCAGATGAAGTGTTCTGAAACTTAAGTTTGATTAACTTTACAGTAAATCCACCTCTGATTATCATTAATTTCACTCCAAACTTTTCACTAATTATTTAAATCTCCTCTTAAGACATTCAGATGTATTAGGCAGTTTCTTTTTATCTTACGAAAAAAAAATTCTTAGTGCTCTCTGACCCGCTGCAAGTTGGACTGGTGGCTCCTTGTTGCTGTGCCTACTTTCATCCTGGGATCTCCCTTCACCATCAGGATTGCCTTCACCTCATTCCTGTCTTGGATCTTTCTTCTTGTTTCTTGAGGTTTTTTTGTTTGTTTGTTTCATTCCCTTCAGTGGCCTCTTGGAAAGAGATGTGTAGGAAGAAACATTTTCTTTAGAAACTTGCATATCTGACAATATCTTTATCCTATCCTGACATTTGGTAGATGGTTCAGCTGGGTATAAAATTTTAAGTTGGAATTAATTTTCCTTCCTGATTTATAAGACATTGCTCCATTTTCTTCTGGTTTCCAATATTGCTGCTGAGAAGTCTGACACCATTCAAATGTCTGATTTTTTTCTATTTGACTGTTGTCTTCTGTCTGGAATGTTGTAGGATTGCCTCTATATCCCCAGTGTTCTGAAATTTCATGATGTAGGTCCTTCTTCATTCATTATGTTAGGCATTCAGTGGGCCATTTAATCTGGAAAAACATGTGTTCTTCAAGTTCTGCAAACTTTATTAATTACTTCCTTTTTCTTGTGTCTTTCTCTGGTCTGTTTTCAGTCCCGAGTCTCTTAGATCTGTCCTCTGATATTCCTATTGACTTTACCTCATTTTCTAAATATTTATCCTTTCGCTTTACTTTCCAAGAGACTTGCTTAACCTTATCTCCTCTCTTTTATTGAATTTCATTTCTTTTGCTATGTATTTTTTACTTTGAATACACCTCTCTCTTCCTCACATTTTCCCCCATAGTATTTTGTCTTCAGTTGACAGTTCTACTATCTCATTACTCTGGAGATATTAATAATAGTTAGTTTTCACATTTTTATTTTCAAAACAATATCTTACTCTGTCACTCGGGCTGGAGTACAGTGGTGTGATCATGGATCACTGCAGCCTTGATCTCTGAGCTCAACTATTCTCTTGCTTCAGCCTCCCAAGTAGCTGGGACCACAGGCATGTGTCAGCATACCCAGCTAATTTTTTTTTTTTTTTTTTTGAGGCGGAGTCTCACTCTGTAGCCTGGTCTGGAGTAGAGTGGCGCGATCTCGGCTCACTGCAACCTCTGCCTCCTGGGTCCCAGTTCAAGCAATTCTCCTGCCTCAGCCTCCTGAGTAGCTGGGATTACAGGAACACACCACCATGCCCAGCTAATTTTTGTATTTTTGTAGAGACGGGGTTTCACCATGTTGGCCAGGCTGGTCTTGAACTCCTGACCTTGTGATCTGCCTACCTTGGCCTCCCAAAGTGCTAGGATTACAGGCATGAGCCACTGTGCCCGGCCACTAACTTTTAAATTGTTAATAAAGATGAGGTCTTGCTATGTTGCCCAGGATGGTCTTGAACTCCTGGGCTCAAGCAATCCTCCTGCCTCAGCCTCCCAAAGTGTTGGGATTACAGGTGTGAACTACTGCATCTGACTTTTTAAAAAAGTTTTCTTCTCTTTGCCAAGTCTTTTTTCCCCTCTCTGCTTTTTTGGGTTGTTTTGTTTTGATCTCTATCTTGCTAGAAACTTTCTGTAGATGTTTAGTAATATTAGATTTTTGAGCGTGGGCAACTGGAAAGCTGATTGGAAACTCTGAATACATGAGTGAGGCTTGTTGGCTGTGAGTGTCATTGTTTGATGTGCTGGCAAGACCAATGAGTTTGGGAGCCCCTAATATTAGTATAGGCCTGATTCCCTGGGAAAGGCTCTTTTGATCTCCTGCCTGGAGGATAAAGGCCTGGCTACCAGTCTTCTGTATGTAATGTGAGGGAGAAGGGCTGGAATTTTCAATATCATGCTGAATCTTTTCAATGATCATCTTGTTTTTAGTAATCTCCTACCTTAACTCTCTGTCTTCTGCTAGTATGGGAAAGATGACCTGAAAATCTAACCATTTATTTTTCCCCCATTAATATCATTTTATGATTACCCAGAAATTAAATAATTGTCATGCTGTTCTCCAAAAAGACTGAATCAGCTAGCAACAAATGAGAATTTTCTCACAGCTCTGCCAGCATTTTAAAAGAATAGCTTTATTGAGCCCAGGAGGTCAAGGCTGCAGTGAACTGTGATTACACCACTATACCTCAGCCTGGGCGACAGAGCAAAACCCTGTCTCAAAAAAAATTTTTAAAGAACAGCTTTATTGATTTAAAATAGACATACAATAAACAGAGCACATATTTAAATTGTGCAACTTATACTTTGATATAACCCTGTGAAAATATCACCACAATCAAGATAATGAATATATTTATCACCTCCTGACACAGTTTGGCTCTGTATCCCCACCTAAATCTCGTGTTGAATTGTAATCCCCAATGCTGGGGGAGGGTCTTTGTGGGAGGTGATTGAATTGTGGGGGTGCACTTCCCCCTTGCTGTTCTCGAGATAGTGAATGAATTCTCATGAGCTCCCCTTTGCTCACTCTCTTTCCTGCTGCCATGTGAAGATGTGCTTGCCTACTCTTTGCCCTTCTGCCATGATGTGTTTCCTGAGTCCTCCCTAACCATGCCTCCTGTACAGCCTGCAGAACTGTGAGTCAGTTAAATCTCTTTTCTTCATAAATTGCCCAGTCTCAGGTAGCTCTTTATAGCAGTGTGAGAAGGGACTAATATACCTCCTAAGTTACCTCAAGCTTCTTCATAATTCCTTCTGCTCCCTTCCTTCATTGCCAAGCAAACAACCATCTGTTTTCTGTCACTATAGATTAGTTTACATTTTGTGGGTTTTTTTTTTTTTTGACAAGGTCTCACTCTGTTGCCCAGATGGAGTGCAGTGGTGCGATCATAGCTCATTGCAACCTTGAACTAGTTTCAAGTGGTCCTCCCACTTCAGCCTCCTGGGTAGCTGGGACTACAGGTGTACACCACCACAACTGGCTTAAAAAAAATTTTTTTTAAATAGAAATGGGGTCTTGTTACATTTCTCAGGCTGTTCTCGAACTCCTCACCTCAAGCAATCCTCCCTCCTTGGCCTCCCAAATTGTTGGAATTACAGATGTGAGTCATGACTCCTGGCCTAGTTTACATTTTCTAGAATTTTATATAAATGGAAACATACAGAATGTATCTTTGGGGGGAGTGGGGGAGTGTTTATATTTCTTTCTTTTTTTTTTTTTGAGACAGATTCTTGCTCTGTCTGTTGCCCAGGCTGGAGTTGACAGTGGCATGATCTCGGATCACTGCAAGCTCCACCTCCCGGGTTCAAGCAATTCTCCTGCCTCAGCCTCCCAAGTAGCTGGGACTACAGGCACCCGCCAACACGCCCGGCTAATTTTTTTTTGTAGTTTTAGTAGAGACGGGGTTTTACCGTGTTAGCCAGGATGGTCTCGATCTCCTGACCTCGTGATCCGCCTGCCTTGGCCTCCCAAAGTGCTGGGATTACAGGCGTGAGCCACCGCGCCCGGCCCGAGTGTTTCTATTTCTTAACCAGCTTTCATGCAATCTTTTTTATTTTACCATCCCTGTGATCCCACTCCCAAAGGTACTAGATACTGATTGGTCCTCAACTTCTCCACTGCTTATTTAGGATCAGCCACCATTTGCCCAACCGCTTTCCGGCCTTCAAACAATTTTTTTCTTAAAGATACTCCTGTGTGAGGTTCAGAACTCTTGAATTGCTACTGCAAATATGAACTCGGTGATGTGAATGCCAGGGAATTGCCTGACTGATCAAAGAAATGTATCCCCTTTTCCCTCACTCTTGCTGTCTTCTCATTTGTTTTCCCCATCCTTGTGGATTCGTGTATTTAAATATCCCTTTAATGTTATGATATTTTAATGGCTTTTGGGGGAAAGTACAGAATTAGGTACAAGAGTGCATAGCTGTTTTTTTTTTTTTTTTCTGGGCTCTGAGACTGTTCATATATGCAAGTTATTTACCAGAAAGTTCTGCAGTGACCTGAGATGTCAGGGCGGTCTGACAGAGCATGTTTGAAGGCAGTTACTAGAAAAAAAATAATGCCGTTTCTGGTTTGTACTTCAGTAAGTTCAGATGACCCAATATATTGTTTACATGTGGCATTCAGTAAAAAGTAGCTTCCCCTCCCTTTTTTCTTCCTTTTCTCCTTTCCTGCTTCTGTGCAGCATCTGCTTCGGGAAACTTCTCAGGAGGAGAGCTTGCCAGACCGTGGGTAATGGAGAGGACTTGCAGAGATAAAAGAGATGCTCCCACTCAATGCAGGATGGTGTGGAGGTCAATGGGGATATGTCTGGCATCACTCATGAATGGGCCTTCCCGGCAGGGAAGAGAAGGGAGGGGAAAGAAGAAGGGAGTCAAGGATGAGTTGCTGAATACAGGGATTCCAGGGCCTGGAGCCAGGAAGAGAACTTTGGGAGGTATGAACCTGGAGGGCATCAGCTGATGAGGAGCAGCCTGAAGTCCAGGGAGGATTTTTTTTGGCGGCCAGGAAGAAAGTGCCTTCCTCACACAGGGAGGCCACAAGGCTGATGAGCTGGGGGTTGGAGGGACAGCCCTAGGACAGGCTTGGGAAGCACACTCAGGTAGGGACTGCGAGGTTCTTGTTGAATCTTTTTCATTCCTGGTTTTAGAAAATAGAATCCTAGGCCCCTTGAGAGTGGAAGGTGGGTTGGGAAGAGGGCAAATGGGGCTTAGGCCCAGGACAGCTGTAGAGCCACTGCCCAACTGTCTCTCAGGGACTCTGCTGAGATCACTCCAAGGATGATTCTTAGCCTTGCTAGACAGTGCTGACAGAGGGAACCATAGTATAGCACCCACTTCCTTCTCTTTCGATGAAAGTTTAAAGGTCACCATTTCCTCTGGCAAAGGAAGTTCCACAAATATTCCATTTCCAGTCTTAGAAACAGCAAGGTATCAAGCGATTGCAAACTTCCTGTGCTGGGGAATTCCCAAGGAAGTAGGGGCAGAGTTCTGGTGGAGACAAAGTGAATTCAGAGCGATTAGTCAGTAGCAGTAGCAGTAGCAGCAGCAGAACCAGAATTTCCCCGCACGCGTCCCAGGCTCTCATTTGCCAACTCAGTCTCTGTTTTTATTGGCAGGAAAAATAAAACAGCTGTAAGTGAAATAATTCATTTTTCAGACCTGAGCCTCCACCAATGTTACGTTTAAAGGCCTGTCTCTCTTTACCTTTCCCTGGGATGGCAGATACAAATGTTCCTGATGTCATTGTCAAAAAAGAAGAACCAGGGGGTGTATTGTATGCTTGAGTTCCAGCCATTTGTCACAATAGATAGAGATGACTGCCATGTGTGTAGACTTTCTACAGACTGTGTGCTAAACCCGACCTGCCACTTCAAGGAGTAGGTGAGGAATGTCCACGGTTCTGGGGAGCTCTACCCCAAGTGGACATTCCAAAGCTCATTTTCTGTGGATGGGGGTTGATGGTTAAAGGATAGCCTGGGAGTAACTCGTCTGTACTGGGCCCGGGAGAGTCATATGCTGCTTCCCATGTTATTCTTCATTCCCCTATGTGAATAGCTGTGGTGTGAGGTCCAAGGTTAGGTCCTTTCTACCATAAATGGGGGAATAAAATTCCCCTACCAGCCTGAGAAGTTTCTGTTATAAACAGGCACTTTTTTGCGGGGAGCGGCAAGCAGACTAATGTTGTTATTTCCACACGGTTTGTTTTAAAATGTAGACATCATACCCAGGAGAGGTGGCGTGGTGAGTCAGAGCGGGATTAGAAGAACCCGTCCGAAAAACAGAAGAGGGTCAAGTGCAGGGCACCGAGGACTACTGCATTCAGTGGTATGAAAGCCAGATGGCTGAACATGATGGGAACATTACATTGCTTGTTCTCCTTGAGCCTCGATTTCCTCATGTAAAAATAGCTTCATTTACTCACAGAACATTTATTAAACTTGTGCTGAGCACTGTGCCACGAGCTGGACTAAAAGTTAAATCCACCCCCATGAGCCGCTCTGAAGGCTAAAATATGAAGTATGTAAAAATAACCAAGTGCTGCACACATGCAGCTCTTCAAGGACTGTGTGGGCATTGCGGGAGATTTTAATTATTTTTATTTCTTTCTCTTTAGTTAGAAGATTTCTGTCAGTGTACTAAAAAAGAATTTAAGGTGTTGGTTGTTATTATTGTCGTCATTGTAACTGTCTATTTCACTTGCTTTTTTGTTGCCTCCAGCGCATTCCAGGGCTGTTCTCTAGGACACTTCTCATCACCTAAATAACCAGGGAGGCAAAGCGCTTTCTTAAGAGAGGGGTCCAGAGGACAAGGCTGGTTTTCTCTAGGAAAAGGGGATGTGGGAAGTAGAGATAAGAAGGGAATTGGCCAAGATGAATGTACAGAGCCTTATTATTTTTTTTTTTAATAACACAGCAAGATTAGATACAAAACAGGACAATAGCGTCATCTGTTTTTATAACTGGAAAGGACTTCATTTTACAGGTGGGGAAAAAGAGAATGGACAAGTGAAGGGAATGGTCACAGAGTCAATCAGCATATCTGCATCAAAGCTGGGATTCCCAGTTCAGGGCTCTTACTACATTGACCTCCCTGGCTCAATCTCTTACTACAGTGACGTATGGCTAATATTTGGCACTGTTTTGGGGAGAAGCTGAAGCACTGATGTTGTAGGTCACTCTTGAGATAGTGTGCAGTCTAGCAGGGCGGAAAGCAAGAAAGGGAGGTGGAGGCAGCATTTTTGGGTGTGACGTTTCGTTCTTGTTTTGTGGTCAAGTCATAGTGTGATTGGGACAAGCCACTGCCCTTCTCTGAGCCTGCACTTTGTTTTTCTTCTTAAGAGGGAGGGAATAGTAGAGTAAAAGTAGTCATTTTATCAAATACCCGCTATTTTGGAGCCATGTCGCCATTGTGTTGGGGGTTGACCAGTTGGCTTTGTCACCCATAGGATTAAATCCAACCTCGATACTGTGGCATTCCCAAACTCCAGTCTAATCTTCTTCTCCATCAGCCATGCCCCACTACACCCTGGTCATATCTGACGTTGCGCCTTGCACTTGCCCCCTCCTTACCTTTGCTTTCTGACCTACCATAGGTCTATTGGTTGAAATTCTCATTTTCCAGGGCCTTGCTTAAATTTCATCTCATCCATGAAAACTTTCTTGAACCTCCCCTTGCCCTGCCCTCCTCTCTAACCTCTCAAGCCAGAGTTTATTTCCTTTTGTGGTCAAGGTGCTGGGTTTGTGACCTCTCTCATGAGACTTAATACTGAGATCAAATGTCCTTGGACCTCACCAGCCAGAGAGATGAGCATTTATGGAATGCAGGCTTTTGCCTGGACTTGCTGATGCAGGGTCTCTGCCTTCCTCCAGGGCCTCTCCTGCGGTTTTGGGAATTTCTCTCATGGCGCAGTCCATGAGTTCAGGGTCGAGTTCATACATGTTTTTACTTCTCCTCTGCAAATGGCCTTCTTGAACTCTGAGGGTCCTAAAGCTGTTCCGCAGTTTGTGGGGTGAGTGGAAAGGGGCTTTCAAAAGTTGTGCTGTTGTTTCCCACCCAAATAGCATGAAACACAAAGATGCTTACAAATAGCTGCCTTGCTTTCTAGTCCCAGCTTCTCTCTCCTGAGGCTTTAAAACCAGTCCCCTAGGTTGAGCTAGACTGGAGTTGTATCCTATCTTCATTATCAGTCTAATCTCTTTCTGCTCTCTAGAGATTAGATATTACATATGTGTGTATGTTTGTGTAAATATATAATATCCGTATATAAAACATATATGGTTATATTTATATATACATACATAATATATACATATATTAATATATACATAATATATGTAGTATGGAAGTTGGAATTAAACTTTATATTTTGTAATTTGCTTTAATTTGCATCTGTCACTGTAAAATGAGTATTTATCCGTACCATAAGATAGTCTTCAATGTAATTTTTTTTTTGAGACAGGGTCTTGCTTTATTGCCTAGCCTGGAGTGCAGTGACCCAATCTTGGGTCTAGAGTAGCTGGGACTCTAGAGGTGTGTGCCTCTGAGTAGCTGGGAGTAGCTCTGAGTAGCTGGGACTAGAGGTGTGTGCCTCCACACCCAGCTATTTTTTTTTTTTTTTAGAGACAAGGTTTTGCCACATTGCCCAAGCTGGTCTTGAGCTCCTGGGCCCAAGCAATCCTCCCACTTTGGCCTCCCAAAGTGCTAAGATTACAGGCATGAGCCACCACACCTGGCCTCAATGTAATTTTTAATGGCTGTATAGTATTCCATCATGTGGTTGTACCCCAAATTATTTAACCAGTCCCCAGTTTATTTCAATTTTTTAAAACTATTTTCAATAATGTTCTAGTAAATACCCACAAAATATGTACAGTGGCTGGGCTTAGTGGCTCATGCCTGTAATCCCAACACTTTGGGAGGCTGAGGCAGGTGGATCACCTGAGGTCAGGAGTGACCAGCCTGGCCAACATGGTGAATCCCCGTCTTTACTAAAAATACAAAAGTAAGCTGGGTGTGGTGGCACATGCCTGTAATCGCAGCTACTTGGGAGGCGGAGGCAGGAAAATCACTTGAACCTAGGAGGCAGAGGTTGCAGTAAGCTGAGATCACACTACTGCACTCCGGCGAGGGCAACAGAGTGAGACTCCATCTCAAAAAAAAAAAAAAAAAAAAAAAAAAAAGAAATGTACAATTTATTGTACCTCCCTGATTATTTCTTTTAAGTAGAATTTTCTTATAATTATTTTTTATAAGTTAAATTTTGAATCAAGGGAGAAGCACCTGGAGTCCTTCAGATACCTATTGCCAAATTGAACCCTTCTGTTCCAGGTTTATTACATTCAGCATGACTCAGGGTTTAGGGAGTAGAGGAGGGGGTGGAGGCAGAGGGCCTCTCCCTGTCCCAACAGACCTCCCTCGGTGAGGTCCAAGTCTGGACAGGTGGAGTGTGGCATTGCACCAGCAGGTCCTGCTTCCTGTACTTCCCTTAAATCCATCCAGTGGAGCCTCATTGTTCAAGTCTATTTTATTTTTTTTTTAATTCCCCTGAGTCAGAGTCTCACTCTGTCGCCCAGGCTGGAGTGCAGTGGCGCGATCTTGACTCATTGCAACCTCCGCCTCCCAGGTTCAAGCAATTCTCCTGCCTCAGCCTCCTGAGTAGCTGGACTACAGGAGTGTGCCATCACGCCCGGCTAATTTTTTTTTTTTTGGTATATTTGGTAGAGACAGGGTTTCACCATGTTGGCCAGGCTGGTCTCGAACTCCTGACCTTGTGATCTGCCCGCTTAGGCCTCCCAACGTCCTGGGATGACAGGTGTGAGCCACAAGGCCTAGCCTCAAGTCTATTTTTTAACTCCAGGAGGCCTGGTATTCAGAGGGATCAGGCCTGGCAGAAGGGCCTCAAAGCTTCCAAGGCCTGGGGAATGGGTTGCAGCCTGGTTCATGGATACCCAAGTGATTTTGTTTCCAAAGGGACAGGAAAAAAAGTGATTGACATGGAAATTGTCAACGTGCAACTTTCAAGACATTAAAAAATGTAACCCTTTTCCTAATATACAGTAGACTTGTGTTAAAAATATAACTCGTTGTGGCCGGGCGCAATGGCTCATGCCTCTAATCCCAGCACTTTGGGAGGCTGAGGCGGGCGGATCACGAGGTCAGGAGTTCTAGACCATCCTGACTAACACGGTGAAACCCCGTCTCTACTAAAAATACAAAAAAAATTAGCTGGGTGTGGTAGCGGGCACCTGTAGTCCCAGCTACTTGGGAGGCTGAGGCAGGAGAATGGTGGGAACCTAGGAGGCGGAGCTTGCAGTGAGCCGAGATTGTACCACTGCACTCTAGAGCCTGGGCGACAGAGCGAGACTCCATCTCAAAAACAAACAAACAAACAAACAAAAAACAAAAAAAAATTTTAACTCATTGTAAAAGGAAAAAACCAAATGCAGTTTTCCCTACTGTACTCTCACAACACCTCAACACTGAGTTCTTCTGTGACCTCTAGTCACCAAAATGCATGGGGATTTCTCCTACCAGCAGTCCTCCAGCAGCCAACACCAGCTGGGTGTCCTAATTCACTCTGACACTATCTACCTGGAGTTAGTGTTGGATCCCACAGGTTGAAGGCTCAGTCTCACAAGACTGCCTCCCACTTCAGATGCCAGTTACAAGTGGTAGGTTGTCACCTATGCCTCTGACTGATGGCCTATAAATCTGGGTTCCTGTGATTGCTTCCCTCGGGTTCTGTGAATTTGCTAGAGCAGCTCACAGAACTCAGGGGAACACTTAGGTTTACCAGTTTATTCTAAAAGATATTACAAAGGATATAGATGAACACAGGATGAAGAGACGTGCAGAGCGAGGCATGTGAGAAGGGGCGTGGAGCTTCCATGCCCCTCTGGGGCACCATCCTCCAGGAACATTCATGTGTCCAGCTATCTGGGAGCCCTTCCAAACTTTGTCCTTTTTGGGGTTTTAAGGATGGCTTTATTACGTACACATGATTGACCGAACCATTGGCAATTGGTGACTGACACAACCTTCAGGCCCTCCACTCCCCAGTGGTTGGGGAGTGGGGCTAACGGTCCCAAGTCTCCAATCCTGCCTTGGTCTTTCCTGTGACAAACCCCATCATGAAGCTACTACATTGGGGCTGTCAGCCACTAGTCATCTATTAGCATGCAAAAGATACTCTTATCACTCCAGAGATTCCAAGGGTTTTTAAAAGCTGTATGTCAGGAAACGAGATGAACAAATAAATATTTTACAACATCACACTCATTGTTGGGGGAATCGACAGGATAGCAAAAATGATCAAAGGAGGATAGGAGAGACTGAGATATATATTTCCATATATATATAGAGAGAGAGAAAGAGAAAGAGATGCAGATATACATATACATATAATCAGTGGAATAAAAAGTGCTGGGATGAGAAGCAAAGTCAGCTGCATGCACTAGTTTGTGCCTGTAATCCCAGCTATGCAGTAGGCTAAGGTGGGGGGATCACTTGAGGCCAGGAGTTCAAGACCAGCCTGGGCAACATAGTGAGACCCTGTCTCAAATTTATTTAAAAAATTATTTTTTTAAAAAGAAGCATAGTTTAGGGCAACAATATTAATTTGTTAAAAAAAAAAATGAAGCAAAGTTAGATACAAAGCAGGGCAATAATATAACAGTTGGGTTTACCTTTTCTACTGAACAGAAATAATTTTATATTCTAGTGAATATTGATCTTGCTACTCATCAATCTTCTGCAAGTTAATGAGTAACTCTACAGAGCCTTGTCTTCAATCAATGGTAAATAGCAAATCAAGCAAAAATACTTTCCTTTACAGAAGGGGTCAGCAAACTATGGCCCATGGGTCAGCTCTGGCCTCTTGCCTGTTTTTGTAATCAAGATATACTGGAACACAGACACACTCATTTGTCATGTGTTGTCTATTGGCTGCTTTCATGTTGTAATGGTGGTTGAGTATTTGTGACAGAGACCTCATGCTCTTCAGGCTGAAAAGATTTACTATCTGACCTTTTACAAAAAAAAATTTGTGGACTCCTGCCTGAGAGCATCAGATGCCCCTTGGGCAGGCAGCTTAGACACCAAAAATGCACACCTACTGTCTTTGCCTTTTCCCCACATTTGGATAATTTTTAACACAGTGTTTTAGCCTTTACCCTCTTATGCCTGCTCTCATAGGACAGTTCTGCTTTAGCCAGTCCAATTGTTTAGACTTTTGTGATGCTAAATCTGTAAAAACGCAGGGATCCAGGCTGAGCGCAGTGTCTCACACTTGTAATCCCAGCACTTTGGGAAGCAGAGGCAAGAGGATCACTTGAGCCCAGGGGTTCTAGACCAGCCTAGGCAACCTGGCGAAACCCTGTCTCTACAAAATAAAAAGAAAAAAAATTAGCCAGGCATGGTAGCACATGCCTATATTCCCAGCTACTGGGGAGGCTGAGGCAAGAGAATTGCTTGAGCCCAGGAGGTTGAGGCTGCAGTGAGCCATGATCATGCCACTGCACTCCAGCCTGGAAGACACAAGACCCTGTCTCGAGAGGGAGGGAAGAAAAAGTAGGGATCAGGGACATGGGGTAGGGGATTTTGTTTAAAAAATTTAAATCAAAGCAGCCTCCATTCCACAAAATTGAATAAAAGTTCTCTGGGGCAGGGATTTTAACAGGGAATTTGGAAGAGAAAAGTGGAGACAGCAGTAAGGAAAATGGATATGAGAGAAAAAGAGAATATTAAGAAATGTTGCTTGAGCTATGTACAATTTTCATGGAGTTTGTGGAAATAAAGGATCAGATTTGTTTTAAACTGCTTTTTTTTTTTTTTCGGTGCCAGAACGTGTGTGCGTGTGTGAATGTGTGTGTGTAAGTGTGAGCGTGTGGTGGGTGGACGGATATCTTCCTGACTGGGACTCAGTGCTGAGATGGGCATCGCAGTTGCTCGTTGTCAGGGATACAGAAGAACCAACAAGGATGAAGTACACAAGGATTGTCAACCTGTTGGGGATGGCTGGCTGCACAGCCCCGTCAAGACCACCTGGGCGGCTCCTCTCTCAGGCCTTCTGACTTGAAGAATGGCCAGCTTCTGTGAGGTCAATACAAGAAGAACTTATGTGCACAGAAAGAATATTTACAGTTACTTGATCTTAAATTTATATAATTAAATTTATTATAATTATAAATTCAAAAACTTTTTTTTTTTTTTTTTTGAGACAGGGTCTCACTTTATAGCCCCTGCTGGAATGCAGTAGTATGTACTTGGCTCACTGCAGCCTTGACCTCCTGGGCTCAGATGTTCCTCCCCCCTCAGCCTCCCAAGTAGCTGGGACCACAGGTGTGTGCTACTGAGAGGTGACAATGTGCTAGCAGCCCTCACTCTCAGCGCCTCCTCGGCCTCTGCGTCCACTCTGGTGGCGCTTTAGGAGCCCTTCAGCCTGCCACGGCACCGTGGGAGCCCCTCTCTGGGCTGGCTGAGGCTGGAGCCACCTCCCTCTGCTTGTGGGGAGGTGTGGAAGGAGAGGCACGGGTGGAAGCGGAGCTGCGCGCGTTGCTCGAGGGCCAGCGCGAGTTCCCGCATGCGCAGGCTCGGAGGGCCACACACACTGAGCGGCCGGCCGGTGCCACCAGCCCAGGGCAGTGAGGGGCTTAGCACCTGGGCCAACAGCTGCGGAGGTTGCGCTCGGTCCCCCAGCAGTGCCTGCCCTCCGGTGCTGCACTCAAATTCTCGTTGGGTTTAGCTGCCTCTCCGCGGGGCAGGGCTGGGGACTTGCTGCACTCAAATTCTCGTTGGGTTTAGCTGCCTCCCCGCGGGGCAGGGCTGGGGACTTGCAGCCCGCCATGTCTGAGCTCCCCCACCACAGTGGGCTCCCGCGCGGCCACAGCCTCTCTGACGGGCGCCGCCCCCTGCTCCATGTCGCCTGGTCCCCTCCACTGCCCAAGGGCTGAGGAGTGCAGGCACGGCTGGGGACTGGCGGGCAGCTCTGCCTGCAGCCCTGCTGCAGGATACACTAGGTGAAGCCAGCTGGGCTCCTGAGCTGGATGGGGACTTGGCGAACTTTTGTGTCTAGCGGGAGGGTTGTATACACCAATCAGTACTCTGTGTCTAGCTCAGGGTTTGTAAATATACCAATCAGTACTTTGTGTCTAGCTCAGGGTTTGTAAATACACCAATTGGTACTCTGTATCTAGCTAACCTAGTGGGGACTTGGAGAACTTTTCTGTCTAGCACTCTGTGTCTAGCTCAGGGATTGTAAACGCACCAATCAGCACTCTGTCAAAACGGACCAATCAGCTCTCTGTAAAATGGACCAATCGGCAGGATGTGGGTGGGATCAGATAAGGGAGTAAAAGCAGGCTGCCCGCACCAGTAGTGTCAAGCTGCTGGAGGGTTTGTTCTTTCCCTCTTTGCAATAAGTTTTGCTGATGCTCACTCTTTGGGTGCACCTTGCCTTTATGAGCTGTAACACTCACTGCAAACATCTGTAGCTTCACTCTTGAAGGCAATGAGACCACAAACCTACCAGGAAGAACAGACAACTCCAGACGCGCTGCCTTTAAGAGCTATAACACTCACCACGAAGGTCTGCAGCTTCACTCCTGACAGCGAGACCACGAACCCACCAGAAGGAAGAAGCTCCAGACACATCTGAACGTCTGAAGGAACAAACTCCGGACACACCATCTTTAAGAACTGTAACACTCATGGCGAGGGTCCGCGGCTTCATTCTTGAAGTCAGTGAGACCAAGAACTCACCAATTCTGGACACATTACCACACCTGACTATTTTTGAGATAGAGTCTTGCTGAGTCGCCCAGGCTGGAGTGCAGTGGGACTATCTCAGCTAACTGCAACCTCCGCCTGCTGGGTTCAAGTGATTCCTCTGCCGTCAGCCTCCCGAGTAGCTGGGATTGCTGTCACCCACCACCACACCCAGCTAATCTTTTTGTATTTTTAGTAGAGATGGGGTTTCATCATGTTGGCCAGACTGGTCTCGAACTCCTGACCTCAAGAGATCCTCCAGCCTCAGCCTCCCAAAGTGCTGGGATTACAGGCATGAGCCACTGCACCTGGCCGATTTTTTATTTTTAGTAAAGATGAGGTCTGTGTTGACCAGATTGGTCTTGAGCTCCTGGGCTCAAGCGATCCTCCTGTCTTAGCCTCCCAATGTGCTGGGATTAGAGGTGTGAACCACCATGCCTGGCCCCTAAATTTTCTTAATGCTTTAAGTTCAACTAACAAATCTTACTATTCTATTTATAAGGCCTCTTTTTAATATAACAGAAATGCCACTTCTCTTTGAATTAATGCTCAGTTATGTCATTGCATTACGTCACCAACCTAAATCACAGAGAGAGACTCTCTAAAAGAAAATGATGTTTCTTTGGGAATAGAGCATTGCAATAGGAATATGCACTCCATAGTAAACTCTGTGCATATTCAGGGTAAGTAAAGAAGACAAAGGTTTTCACAGGAAGATGAAGGTTTTCAAAAGAAAAAAATGAGCATTACATCACTGTTTTGAAATAGTTATGCTGGGCTACTAAGATCAATAACAAAGATATTGCCAGTCTGAGGTTGGACAGCCAGTTGCTGGGCACATGTGCTTAAAGCAGTATTTTTTGTGTAAGGTTGCAATGGCCTTTGTGCAAGGTTTTGTTTTTTGCAGAGTCTTTTTCATGATCAGGGATACAAGCATGAGAACTCTTTCTTCATGGCCTTTCCTGGCTCCGTTTATCAGGGTTTTCTTAACATTAGTGTCTCCATTTTGATTTTGACAACTTTCACACCATAGTAAATCCTCCTAAATACTTAACTCTTTTCTAGCATAGTTAATTGAGTTCCCTTAAATATTTTAAACTACAAATTTAATATATCAGATTCTTTCAAACACTACAAATGCCTACCAAGGCGGACTTAAAAATCAGATGAATAAAATCTTTCTAGCCACCTAAGCAATCCCTAAAACTCCAAAAAAGGAAAATTTAAAAAAATGTAGTAAATCAGACTCAAAATTCACACTCTTTTTACAAACTTAACCACATTGTTTTAGACATTTCAAATTAAAATAGAAGTCTAATATCAATTACACATTTCAAATTGGGATTACAAAGTAATATTTTATATTCTTTAATGTGCAGCATTGTCTCAGACACATTAAATAACAAAGGCATTACCTGGGGGATTCTAAAACAACACTTATTTGTAAACTTAACGCAAAAGTGTTGCTGCAGTGGGTTTCCTTTAGGTCATCAGCTCTATGCCTTTCTTTTTTTTCCCCTAGTGTTGTAAAGCCACTGAACTAAGGGGTGCAAATTGCAGATTAACCACTACAGGTGGTTCCTAGGTCAAAGATTCTGGCACTGAGGTTTCTGAGTCAAAGTTTCTAAGTACTTGATTTGGGCTGTTGGCTAGTGAATCTGAGACAGGGTCATTGGTCTACACTAGCCACAGGGTAACACACTGAGTCATTCTCAGAGTTGGGATCAGGCTCCTAAGTCAGCGAAAGGCCCTAAGACTTTTTAGTTGTGAGTTGGTTTCGTAACCAAGTCCCATGAATACCTTTTAAATGTCATGCTTACCTATTTTATCTTAACTGCTTTCAACTTTTTCCACCTGATTTATGTAGGTACAATTTTGCACCTCCTATCTGGTTTGTAGTTAATATCTTTTATTGCTTTATTCTACTCAACTAATTTTTTTAGTTCCTGTTTTTGTTTTTTTTAAATGTGTGCTGATGACTACAATTCTAAACTCATTCTACTGATTAATGGGTGCTTTAAAATCTGAGCAGTCTTTTGCGTTTACTGCCTGTGATGGCTCGTCCCACTAGCTAAAGTGTGTGACCACTGCTTACAGCACCATGTGATAATGAGTAAGGGAGAGATGCTGCCCAGACTCTTCTAGGAGCAGTCAGTAGGACCTTCCAGGGGTTGCAAGCAAACCATGGCAATATGTGGAGTGTGGCAGAGGATGGCCCCAAGAGGATGTGGGTGCAGCTCAGCTTAGTCTGAGAGGAAGAGCTGGAGAGGAGAGCCCAGTCTGTACAGGTGTGACAGCCACAAGGACCTCAAGAACTAATATGGCTGAGTGGACTTTATGTTCTATCTCATTCAGAAAACAGGAGCAATCAGAAAGGAGTTACCTCCTGTTTCTGTCCTAGGAATTGCTAACCTACTTGCATCTGAATGATGTCCATCACCTCCCTTCATCACCTCCTCTGGAGGCTTTGCAAGGATTTGACTCCTGCATTAGTGATCTCTCTCACCTACGTTGTGATTCATATGAACTTACTAGTGTGCTATGTGACAACTACCATCTTAAACATAAAAACCCTCTTTTGATTCCATGGCTCCCTCCAGCTACCCCTGCATTTCTCTGTCCCCCTGCCCCGTCTCTACACGCACTTTTATTTTACAGCAAAACTACTTAAGGGAGCCTCAGTGCTCCTTGTCTCCTTGTCTCCGCCTTTCATTCTCTTCTTAGTTCACTCCAGTCAGCCTTCCATCCTCAAGCTCTTCTTCGCTTTTGTTTTAGGGCCACTGACATCCTCTTTCTTGCCAAATTCAATGGCCAGGTCCTCACTTACTCAACTGCTCAGCATTGTTGAGCCTGGTGGACCACATTCTCCTTCACCCACCTTTTCTTGCTCTCTCCTCTCTCCAGATGTTTGTCTCTTCTCACTGGCTACTCCTCTTTTGTCTCCTTTGTTAGCTCCATTTCTTCCTTCCAACCTCACTGTGCTGGTGTGCCCAGTGCTCAGTTTTTAGCTATTTTGTCTTTTCCAGTGGCATTCATTAAGTGGTTTCATGGACCCAGGGCATTATATACCTTCTACATGACAGTTACTCCTGAATATGAATCTCAGGAAAGATTTGGATTTGTTTTTAATTAATTTTTTAAAATTTTATTTTAATAAATGAGGTCTTTCTCTGTCATCCAGGCTGGAGTGTAGTGTTGAGTGATGTGATTATAGCTCACTGCAACCTTGAACCATGGGCTCAAGTGATCCTCCTGCCTCAGCTTCCTGAGTAGCTGGGACTACAGGCATGTGCCACTATGCCTGGCTGGCCTTTTTTTTTTTTTTTTTTTTGTAGAGACGGGGTCTTGCTCTATTGCTTAGGCTCATCACAAACTCCTGGCTTCAAGTGATCCACCCGCCTCAGCCTCCCAAAGTGCTGGGATTACAGGTGTGAGACCTGCTCAGGCTAAGATTCAGATTTTGTATTCAATTGACTATTTGACATCTTAACTCAAATATTAATTAACTTGGCCAAAATACATAACTTTTGACCCCTGCCCCCACAATACTTGCCCCTTTCCTAGACTTCTCCATTTCTGTTAAATATCCTCAGTTAGTCAACCCTTAAACCTATGAATGCCCCTTGATTTCTTTCTTTCCCTCATCTCCTACGTTGACACCATCAGCTAGTTCTGTTGCCTTTATCCCCAGAATATAATCCTCACCATCTTCTCTCCTATTTCCCAAGTCTAAGATGTCAGTCTCTCCTGCACAGTCCATTGTCCTGGCCTCCTGATTGGTCTGCTTCCACTTTTGACATTTCTACTCCTCCTTCCCCCAGGGTCAATTTTTCATAGCAAGAGTGGCATTTTTAAAACCATATATTAGATCATCCCTTTTGTGTTTGAGAACCTTCAAGGGCTTTGCATCATACACCAAGTTGACACCTCTCCTACCCAGGCCTGGCTCTTTCCTGCCCCTCTGTCCTCTCAGCCCCTCCACCTGTTGCTCAGGCTGCTTCAGCCACACCGGCCTTCTTGCCATGCCACATTTGTGCTAAGCCCACGTCCAACCTCGGGGCCTTTGCACTCGCATTACCTCTCTTTGGCATGCTGTACCCCAGATCTTTGCATCATTGGTAGCTTCTCTACATTCAGGCACCTGCTCAAGCTACCTTTTCAGAGGGCCTTCCCTGGCCACCTCATCTGAAATAGCACCTCCGATTGCACCCATCCAGTTATTCTCCATCCTGTTCTCTTGCTTGGTGATTTTCCATCACTGATGAGGAAATGAACCATGGAATGCTAGGGCTGATAACCAGAACTTTCCCCCACCCTCGCATTATTACAGAGGAGGAAATGAGGTCAGAGGTAAGATGGGCCCAGGATTTCTACTCCAGCCTGGACTGCAGGCACAGCACTGATCTCAGCTGTGTTCACTGTTGGCATTCATCCAACCCTTCTATCTCCAACTGCCCCGTTTACCAGAAAGTGAAATGTTCTCAAATACAGTGAGCTGCCTGACTTGGACAGCAACCCAGGGTCCCTGGCACCCTGCTTTCTTCCTCCCTGCCATCCTTTCCCCTCCAAGACCTACCTTTCCCTGTGATTCTGGCCCACATGCTGCATTTCATGGTTTTATGACCTGCTTTCTGAGAGGGATTTGAATTTTCTTTTTTTTTCTTTTTTTGAGACGGAGTCACGCTCTGTTGCCCAGGCTGGAGTGCAGTGGCCTGATCTCGGCTCACTGCAAGCTCCACCTCCTGGGTTCACACCATTCTCCTGCCTCAGCCTCCCGAGTAGCTGGGACTACAGGTGCCCGCCACCATGCCCAGCTAATTTTTTTTTGTATTTTTAGTAGAGACAGGGTTTCACCGTGTTAGCCAGGATGGTCTCGATCTCCTGACCTTGTGATCTGCCCACCTCGGTCTCCCTAGTGCTGGGATTACAGGCACGAACCACTGCGCCCGGCCTGAATTTTCATGATTATTTATGTAAGCAAATCATTATGCTTATACAAATGAGAAAAGGAGTGCTTCTGGACTTCCCAGGGATGCAATCTTATCACTTGGCTTGCCTCCATATTGCTAATTAAGGACCCAGGATGTGGGTGAGATGTGCTAAAAGCTAGGAGGAGGCTCTGGGCTATGACTATGGCCCACAGCCCCGGCCAGGCATCACACCAGTCCTTTAGGTCATCCTCACGCCAGCTTCCGGTTGAATCAGATGTTTGTGAGTAACTCAGCAAGGCTGTATGGGAAATGAAGAAGGAGGTGGGGAAGAGGTCTGTGCAGAAGACACGCTGACTTACCCCTCTACCTCTGACCAGGGTGTGGTAGCAGCCACCCACCCCCCAAGTCTGTCTTCCAGGCCACGTTTGCTTTCCCTCACCTTTGCATCTTTTATCTTCTGCCAGCCCAGGTGCTTGCTGACTCCAGCCCACGCCTATAGGATAAACCACAGCCTGTCCCTACAGACAAAGAAGGAGGATATTGAGGTTGAGCTGCTGAGGACTAGCAGCTCCCTCAACTCAACAGTTGTCTTTCATTTCAGATATTTTTTTCTTGGATAAAATCTTTAAAAATTATTATTTTATTTCTGAATAATATATTTACATGATTGAAAAGTCAAATTGTAGACCAGGCATGGCTCCTCATGCCTGTAATCCTAGCAATTTGGGAGGCTGAGGCGGGAGGATCACTTGAGCCCAGGAGTTCAAGACCGGCCTGGGCAACATAGTGAGACCCTGTGTTTACAAAAAGTTAAAAAGCAAAATTAGCTGGGCATGGCGGATGATATGGTCTGGCTCTGTGACCCAACTCAAATCTCGTGTTGAATTTTAATTCTCAATGTTGAGGGAGGGTCCTGGTGGGAGGTGATTGGATCATGGGGGTGGTTTCTCTCTTGCTGTTCTCATGATAGTGAGTGAGTTCTCACAAGACCTGTTTGTTTTAAAGTGTGTAGCACCTTCCCCTTCACTCTCTCTCTCTCTCCTGCTCCGCCACAGGAAGACGTGCGTGTTTCCCCTTTGTCTTCTGCCATGATTGTAAGTTTCCTGAAGCCTTCCAGCCATGCTTCCTATACAGCCTATAGAACTGTGAATCGGTTAGACTTCTTTTCTTCGTAAATTACCCAGTCTCAGGTCATTCTTTATAGCAGTGTGAGAATGGACTAATATAGTATCATATGCTTGTAGTCCCAGCTGCTCAGGAGGCTAAGGTAGGAGGATTGCTTGAGCGTGGGAGTTTTGAGGCTGCAGTGAGCCATGACTGTACCACTGCTCTCCAGCCTGGGTGACAGCGAGACCTTGTCTCAAAAAAAAAAAAAAAGAAAGAAAAGAAAAAACAAAAAAAACCTCCCAAACTGTATAAAATGTGTTCATAAAAGTGTCTTGCTCCCACACCTGTCCCTATATATCTTATTCCTCAGCCTCTGACAACTACTTTATTCATTTTTTATGTATCTTCCAGAATTAAAAAAAATAAAATACACACACAGTAGAATGTATTGCCCTTCTTCCCCTCCCTTTTGTTACATCAGAGTTAGTATATCATAAATACGGTCTGCATCTTGTTCTTTTTCAGCTATCAGCATGTCTTGGAGAGGATTTCATATTCGTGCAGACAGCGTGTATTAGTCAGTCCTTGCACTGCTATGAGGAAATACCTGAGACTGGGTAATTTATAAAGAAAAGAAGTTTAATTGGCTCACAGCTTCACAGGCTGTTCCATAGGAAGCATGGCAGCATCTGCTTCTGGGGAGGCCTTCGGAAGCTTTTACTCATGCAGAAGGCAAAACGGGAGTGGGTGTCTTACATGGCAGGAGCAGGACTGAGAGAGAGAGAGAGAGAGAGAGAGAGAGAGAGAGAGAGAAAGGATGCCACATACTTTTAAACAACCAGATCTTGGGAGAACTCTATCATGAGAACAGGACCAAAGGGATAGTGTTAAACCATTCATAAGAACTCCACGCCTGTGGTCCAATCACCCCACACTAGGCCCTGCCTCCAACATCGGAGATTACAATTTCACATGAGATTTGGGCTGGGACACAGATCCAAACAATACCAGAGTGCTTTCTCATTCTTTTCTATAGCTGTCTAATATTCTATATCTTTTACTTCATTTAGCCAGTCTCTTGTTGATAGACACTTGGGTTACTTCCAATTTTTCCTATTACAAATCATGTGCAATGAATAATTTTGATCGTTTTTCATTTCACATGGGTTATGTCCATCTGTAGGATAAATCTCCAGGAGTGAAATTGCTGGATCAAAGGGGAAGTGCACTTGTGATTTTCATAGTTAGCAAATTTTGTTCTGTAAGGGTCATATCAATTTATAGTCCCACATGTAATATTTAACAGCGGGGATTTCCTGGCAGTTTAACCAACAAGGTCTCTTGTTAAACTTTTGATCTTTGTCAATCTGATGGGAAAATACTAGTATCTCAAAGTGCTTTTAATTTGACTTTCTTATTACAATGTTAAGCGTTGTTTTTTTTCTGCCCAAGATCAAATTGTTTTACTCTGCCCAAGATCAAATAGTATTTTCTTTTCTGTGAACAGACTGTGAAGATCCCTTGCCTCTTGTTTTGCTGGAGTTTTGTTCTTTTTTTCCTAATGTTTTGAGGCAGTTCTTTACATGTGAAGCAAATTGTCTCCTTACCTAGGATGTGAGTTGCAAATACTTTTCCCCTGGCTCATTTTGTGCTTTGACTTTGCTTCTGGTGATTCCTACAATTCGGAAAGTGTACTTTTTCCATCATTCATTCTTATACCCCCATGTCCTTGTTCATGCTGGTTCTTCTACCTGAGGGCCTTTTGTTTTCTTTTCTTTTCTATCTGGAAACATTTTTTAGAGATGGGGTCTCACTCTGTCACCCAGGCTGGAGTGCAGTGGTATGATCATAGCTCACTGCAATCTTGAACTTCTGGGCTCAAGCAATCCTCTAGTGTCAGCTTCCCAACTAGCTAGGACTACAGGTGCATGCCAGCATGCCTAGCAGATTGTTTTATTTATTTTTTTGTAGAGATGGGGGTCTTACTATGTTGTCCAGGCTGGTCTTGAACTCCTGGGCTCAAGCGATCTTCCTGCCTCTGCCACCCAAAGTGCTGGGATTACAGGCGTAAGCCACTTTGCCCGGCCCATGTGGGGAAATTTTCTGTTTATCCCTTTAGGCAAGATGGCAAGATTCTTATGTCACTCTCCTCACTCCTTCCTGGATACTCCTTTTGTATTTTATCTTACTCTACTTGTCATGTTGCCTTGTTGTTGCTTGTACCTATCTGCCTCTCCTGAGGAGGAACTTGTTACCCTTCTTGTCTCTGCACTCCCAGCTCCTAGTACATAGCCCTTGCTCAACAGATGTTTGGTGCATTGACAGAGAAATCACTGGTAGCTGTTACTACCAATCCTGACTCCCTGCAGCGCTTCAGCTGATCCTGTTCCAGATGTGCACTGAATATCCTTTTGTTGAACACCAGAAATAAAGGGGATGGGTGAGGAGGATAGTCTTCGGTGGCCAAGGATGTTTCTAGGTACTTTGCAGCACTCAGCAATAGGGAGTGGGCTTCTAGTCCCCCAAGAACTCTCACAGCCCTGTTTATCTTTACTGTTCAGGGTCAAATCCAAGACAAGTCAATGATCAGGAAATACCTTTTTTTTTTTTTTTAAACAGTGAAGTTTATTTCAGAACCGTTGAATAGTATGGTCATATTTGCTCATTTATAAATATTCCCATTTAAATAATCTAAGCTTATATATTTGCAGTCTTAAGTAAAGGACTTGATTTAAAGAGAGCTCACCAGTCCAGGTTGAATTGAATAGCTATAAAAACTGGGCTCTATTACAGACACTGCTATTTCTTGCCCCCCTTGAATAAATTAAATAGAACAATCAATAAAATAAACAAATAAATAAATAGGGAAGCAGTTGCTCATCAGAATGTGGGAGCAAAGAACAGAGGGTTTCTTAGAACCACATGTGGCCATGGTTTCTGTCAGGTGGGCTTAAGTGAGTGGGAGAGGTAAGAGAGGCCTGGCTCAACAAAGGGGCTGAGGATTGGCCCTGAAAGGAGGGAGCTGACTGTCCTGGCTGATGGACAGGAGATCTTCTTAGCACTATCCTAAGGCAGGCAGTTGGGCACTGGTGTAGACAACAGGGAAGTCCAGGCTCTAGCCACACTCAAAACCTTTCTGTTCCCTTTCTGCCCGTCCTATGGATTGAGTCGACATTCAGCACAGGACCTTCTGGGTACAGCCCTCAAGACGCAAATTGCATGGTGAAGTCAGTTATATCCTGGCCACCTCTGGTCCCTCCCAGGAAGACGGGCATGTTTTCCGCTTGAGAGGTGCTGATGTACCAGTTGGGGAATTGGGCAGACTCGAATTCCAGCTTGTTATTGATTTCTATCTTGTTGAAGACAAATCGCTTTTCCATCTTCTTCTTTGGGTAGTTTTTGGGATCTACACTCTGCAGCAAAAGAGAAAGAAGAATTTTTGTGAGGCAAGGGACAAAGATGCCATGGGAAAGATGTTCTTTGGGTTGGCCAGAGAGGAAACTGATGAGCGGGTCACAGGATCAGGACTCCTGAGTTAGAACTGGGCCCCCAACTTTCTGTGTGGTTACTAAAAGAGCTCTTCTTCTTTTCTAAAGCTTAGTGCCAAATGCTGAGGAGCATAATGTAGGTGAATTTTTTTTTAAGTGAAAATTAGGCTAGAGCTTCTTGAAGTACCTATTTTCCAGGGGCTTTTTACTGTATTTTTCCCTATGGTCCTAGAATGACATCAACTTGGAAATGTAGCTTTTGCTGGGAAAGCTGGAGGTGATAGTGGTGGTGATTTTGGGAGTGGAGAGGATGTGACAATGGGATCCTTTAAGTCATTTATTTCCCAAAGTGTCTATCAAATGAGAGCAGCCCTGACAATATATAATCTGTTGGGGTCATAACTATGGTAGGATACGATAACATCAGAAAAATGATTTAATTTTCTGCAGCAGGATTGAAAGTTGCATGCACTTAAAAATTATGTTAAATTTATTTACATTAATGCAACATTGTCAAATAGACCTGTTCCCAGCTTTTCCTAGGGATGGGGGCGGGGAGAAGGTGGTTGTGAGTGATAGAAGGTGGTTATAAGTGATAGCTGGAGACTGAGAAGGGCTTCATTCCATAGCATTCACTTACCTCCAGCTGTAGCGTGGGCTTATCATCTTTCAACACACAGGACAGGTACAGATTCTTTGCCTTGAGGCCCAAGGCCACAGGTATTTTGTCATTACTTTCTTCTCCTTGTACAAAGGACATGGAGAACACCACTGAAGAAAGAAGGGGGTCTTGTGGTTAGGGACACAGCAGTGCAGGGTCAGCCCAACCCCTGGGCCCCATGAGTAGGAGACATGTAATTTGGTATCCTCTGTGGGAACCCACAGTGAGGTTCCTTGGCCTAAGAGACAGGATAACTTGACTTCTCACAGACAATAGCAGGGTCATTTCATTGATTTAGGGTTTCCCCTCAAAGGCCTGAGGGTTTCTCAGAGCCTCATAGAAGTGGAAATGGAGAATGAAAGAGGGTCTGCGTCTTAAATGCT
The DNA here is from genome assembly GCF_037993035.2 of Macaca fascicularis. Lineage (NCBI taxonomy): Eukaryota > Metazoa > Chordata > Mammalia > Primates > Cercopithecidae > Macaca > Macaca fascicularis. Next base: position 19,834,658 of record NC_088387.1, read on the forward strand.
GAAGGAAGGAAGGAAGGAAGCCATTGTGTCACTGGCTGGCAATGTGCGCATCCACAGGAGCAGTACGACTTGATCAATGTGCAAGGCAAGGAAAGAGGTGAAGCTGTACTTCTGCCGGAAATCAGGCACCAGAACTGTTTCAGGAACAGAGAGTAGCCCGTGGGAAGAAACTGGGAGAGGAGAGGCTGAGCTGGGAAAGTGGCTCCAAAGAGAGACACTCATTTTGATCTTCCTCAGTCACAGCAGTGTCAGTTGGAGGCCCTGGGATCACTCTTACTACCCGATTCCGAAGAAACAGGATTTTCTTGGCCTGGCTGAGAGCAAATAGCTTCGCCCTGAGTGAGGCTGCCTTTCAAGGTCAGCAGCCTTAGTTGCCCACACCTCTGTGCACAGGCTTTGGCTACTGTGGCACGATGCCAGGAAGATCACCACAGCTCATGATGGGCTCACCGCACTTGAAACATTTGCCAGTTATAGCGGAGAGATATAAGTTCCTGCTGGGCAGTAAAATTTCCCTACAAGGAACCACCTGGCATTGGGTGGGACGGATGTTGGGGCAAGGGGGCAAGGCTGGGGAGGGGGATGGACACATTATCGCTCCAGCACTCTTGTTTCAGCCTCAACAACAGGAAGAGAGAACCCACAGGCAGTTAGGCCTTGTCCATCAAATGACACCATATTGTGGAAGAATTGACATTGCACTATGCCCAAGAGACTTGGGTGGACATGGTCCTGGGAGTGCTTGAGCCGTCTAATTTCTCAGGGTCACACTCCTGTTGACAAATGCACTGGCCAGTGCAATCAAATGTGCCATTTCTAGGACCAAAGTTTGTATATTCTTTTTTAATGTTTCTTTTCACTTGTGTTGATCATTTGCCTTAAATTCACTTTCTACTTTGTTTAAAACATGGAGAATTAGCAAGCTGCCAGGAGGCCAGGCAGGGAAACCAGGATGTTTCCATTTACCTTGTTGCTCCAGATCCTGTCCCTGGAGGTGGAGAGCTTTCAGTTCATATGGACCAGACATCACCAAGCTTTTGAGCTGTGCATCCCGGAGTGTGCAGTGCAGTGATCGTACAGGTGCATCATGCACACAAGCGTCGTTATTGCGTGTGTCGAGGAAGACAGGTTCTGAAATGTGGAGCACATGTTGTTTAGGTATAAAATCAGAAGGGCAGGCCTCGTGAGGTGAGGCAGCAGAATTGATTTCTTGGAGGACACCTGAGCATATACAGTCAAAGTCTGATGACAACACCGGTGAGGACGAAGCCGGGAGTGGGGTGACTAAGAACACTGGACCTGACACTATTAGACATGGGTTCCAGCTTCAGCTCTTTTACTGCTCACTGTGGACGAGCAACAGAGCTACTCAGGTAAAATGGTGATGGTCATACCACTAGCCCACAGGGAGGTTACCAACATCTGAACATCGTGGTGACAATGTAAGTGAAAGGCCCCTGAGAAAGAGTGAGGGAGTTGCAAATGTCAGTAGCAATCAAGATCTTCTTTAATAATAGTTTCCACTAAATAGATGATTGCTTTGGTTTCCAGCCTTCTTTGTTTTTTCTCCCTGCTGGGCCTTCTACCTTTAAAGGGCTTCGGCTCTGGGGGAATTGAGTTGGCTGGTGCATGATGACTTCCAAGAGGACACAAGTGGAGATCTACTGCCTGCTCTTGGCTAAGTACCTTCTTCAAAGATGAAGGGAATCAAGGTGCTCAGGTCATTGTCCTGGAAGATCTGTGGGCAGGGAACCAGCATCTTCCTTAGCTTCTCCATGGCTACAACAACCGACACGGCCTGCCGGAAGCCCTCGTTGTAGTGCTCGTGGGAGATTTGTAGCTGGATGCCGCCATCCAGAGGGCAGAGGTCTAGATCCTGGAAGGAGCACTGCAGAGAGAGTGAGGGAGGGAACCTGGTGAGGTGGTCCTGCCAGGAACCGTGCTTTGACATCAGAGAGGACAAAGCTCAGAGAGGAGGAAGGGGATTGAAAGAATCCTGAGCTTCTGAAGATCATCCCTCTCTGGGCCAGGCGTGGTGGCTCATGCCTATAATCCAAGCACTTTGGGAGGCCAAGGTGGGCGAATCATTTGAGGTCAGGAGTTCAAAACCAGCCTGGCCAACATGGTGAAACCCCTTCTCTACTAAAAATACAAAAATTAGCTGGGTGTGGTGGGGCACACCTGTAATCCCAACTATTCAAGAGACTGAGGCACGAGAATCGCTTGAACTTGGGAGGCGGAGTTTGCAGTAAGCCGAGATTGTACCATTGCCCTCCAGCCTGGGCAACAGAGTGAGACTCCGTGTCATAAAATAAAATAAAATAAAATAAAAATAATAAAATAAAATAAAAAGATGATCCCTCTCTGAAGCTCAAGGAGGTTAAGGGTGTACTCAAGAGCACATGGCAGGTTAGAGGCAGACTCAGGACTAGAATGTGAGCTTTCTCTCACCTTACAGGCTATTCTTTTAGAATAAATCCCATTTCTACCTTGTTCATCTTTTTTGTACATGCCCCACCTACACCATACATGTGTACCTTTTCTATATCTTTTTGTATCCCTAATGCTGTGACACTATGATTTGCTTTATCATGCTGATGACCATCACATTTTCCATTCACCTATGCTCACTCAGCAAGTATTCAGTTTTTCTACGCCATTCCTTTTTTTTCTTTTTCATAACACTGTCTCATAGGCATTCTGCAAATCCTGTAAGAGTAGTTACTTTTTGTGAAATATTACCACTTTCCTCTTATTCAGAGAAGCTCAGTATTAAGTCTTAACTGAGGTTGCCTCAAGGCATGATAATGGTTCAAAGGCTTGAAAGACAGTTAAAGAGACCTCTAAGTGCACAAATGGAAGTGAGCAGGAGAGAATTTCCTGCCTGGAGCAGAGCCAAGCTGCTGGAAAAGGCAATGGGGGCAAAGGCCAGGCAGACAAGCCAATGGGCTCCTCCTACAGCTGGAGCCAACCAGTTATGCCAGTCTTAGGACTTTTAAAGAAATGTGTTTTTAACAAGACTGAGGACTGGATTATGAGGCTAGGGGAGGCTGTCACAAACTGGAATAAAATAAAGCCAGAGAAAAGTGGCTGCCTCCTAACCTGCACAACTGCCCTATATAGGCTGATGGCTGGGCCACCTAGAAAGGTTACCGAGCATCATATAAAACAGAAGGGACGGCAGGAATATAACATGGCTCTCTGTAAGGATGAGTCTGAAAAATGCTCATTTGCTGCCCAAATGCCCTTAGCTACAACTGAAAATATTTCAGAACTGAAGGTTGGATGCTGGCATCTCAGAGATCATCCAGCTCAGCCCTTTATTTTTCAGATGAGGTCCAAAGAGGGTAAAATGACTTGTCAAGGTCACACAGCAAGTGAATGGTTTTCTTTCAAGTCTCAATTAATCTTTTTGTTTACATCATCTATGTCTTGTTGCTATAAGCTTCACCCCATGGAGCAAAAAACTATTCTACTCAAAAGGGGTAGACATATGTTAGTTCTCAAGATCATCTCTTGATTTCAGAGTTTAACTCAAGTGATTGGCATAGGCTGAACCCATCTCCTAAAAGGAGAATCAAATTTGTGTTGAAGACTTGGCTGTCTTCTTACTACGAAATGGGAAGCCTTAACACTACTCCTTCCCTGTCACCACCAAGTGTGGCCACCACCACCACTGTTAGTGAGTGACTATGATGATGCGGTGACCAGGTGGCCAGGTCAGCAAGTGGTGCGTCCTGTGTCTCACTGGAAGAGGTTAAAGTTGTTCTAAAACAAAATGCCATGGCATCAAAGTGGCTCAGCACTCTTTTCTTTGAGCTTTCCCTGTGTTAGAGCCCTTCGTTGGGTTGGGAGCTAAACCCACAGTCTTACCTTCATCTGTTTAGGGCCATCGACGTCAAAGAACAAGTCATCCTCGTTGCCGCTGTAATAAAAACAGGGACATGTCTCAATTATATCTTCTAAACAGGTTTATTTTTCCTTCCCTGTGTACAAGACTTGACTGTTCATAAGAAACTGCAAACAGCCTGTCTCTCAAAGCTGCCTGAAAACACCTGGCAAGTTCCACAGTGATATGCGCAGAACAGTCTAGAAGGCAGATTCTAGGCCTGGCAGGTGGGCACCCTGGGGGCTCCCTGTTGGATCTTGAGGCCTAACCTCTAGCCCAGCAGAGTCAGCTAAAATCTGAGCTCTCCTTCTCCCTCCAAGCCACACTTTGCAAAGGGGTTCCTTGTATTGTCAGCTTGGAATCTTTTCTCCCCATTTGCCTGTGCAGGAGGCCCTTGCAACAACACTTCTGGATAGCCTCCAGGCCCCAAGGCTGGAGGGACTTATAATGGGAAAGTAGTGTTTCAACCAGGTTTACTTGGAACCCTGTTTGCCACTGAAAGAGGCAATTTAGGGGGAAAATATTGTCTCCAAGCACAGATAACACTCTACTCTTGAAAGAGGAGCCCTGCTCATGTGACTTGTCTCAGTGTCCCCACTGACCTGTAGTAAGCCATCATTTCACTGGCGAGTTCAGGTACTTCTGCCATGGCTACTTCAGACACCTGTGTAAAAAGGAGAAAATGAGTGACTTCCCCATGACGGCTACATTCACGTGTGATTTCTCTCAGCATCCAGTACGTGGCAGGCATGCAAATAAGTGATCTCTGAGTGAATGAATGAATGTGTGAAAGAGAAGTCCTTTGGGTGTAGAGAAAAGCATTTACTAAACCAAACCCCAGCTAGCAATGTATTTGCTAGGAGAGCTGGAGCAGAGGTTTCGACGCTAACCTTTAGGGTGTCAGCTGCTAGATAAGCAGTATTCATTCCCAGAATATTTCCCCAGTCATAAGCATTATATTACACCTGGCATTTCTGCAAAAAGCTGAGAGAGGGAGGCAGAGAGGGAGGGAGGAAAAGAGGGAGGATGGGGGGGTGGGGAGAGAGAGAGAGAGAGAAAGAGATACACACAAAGAGGAAGAGAGACAGAGAGACTCCCTTAGCACCTAGTTGTAAGGAAGAATTAAAGTCATACTTGAGCAATGAAGATTGCTGAGGAGGATCCCAGAGCAGTCTGTTGTGCCTTCTGCCTCGAAGAGGTTTGCTGTCTGCCAGTTTCTCCCTCGCTGTTTTATGGCTTTCAAAAGCAGAAGTAGGGGTCTGAGAAATTTCTCTGTTGAATACCTGATTTCACAATCAAGTTAAAGGAAAGGGGAAAAGAAAAGAGTATTGGTGGAAGCTACTAGGGGAGGGGACTAATAAACTGAAATAATTCTCTGGTTCGTGGAAGGGCAAGGAGCAAACTATGACACATTTTGCAAATGTATCACTATGCAAATACGCATTGTTTTTCTGACAGCCATTGTGCAGTTGATGTCCACATTAAAATACTGGATTTTCCTAGGTTAGAAGAATGTTTAAATTTAGGACATCTGGGACAAAGTGGAAGACACACAGATTTATACATGCAAATACTTTTCTTCATTCACTTCTTTGTACTTAAGTTTAGGAATGTTCCCACTTAGAGATGGATAAATGGGTACAATGAAGGGGCAGTAGCCCTCCCTGTCTGGATTGAGGGTAGGGGTCTCTACCTTGGGTGCTGTTCTCTGCCTCAGGAGCTCTCTGTCAATTGCAGGAGCCTCTGGGGAGACACTTGACCTTTCTTGGATGGGGCAGGGAACATACAGTATGCAGGGTTCAGGCTCCTGATAGAGTTGGGGCAACCCTGGAGATAAGCTCACACAACCCTGCAAGACCAGGTGCTGTGACCCTAGCCAATCTCATGGATAAACCTGATCAGTGCCAGATGATCTCTGCCTAAAATGATTTTTTGGTGAACTCTGAAAAGTGGAATATTGTTTCTGTAAGAATATCCATCTGAGACTCTATCTCTTGGTAATACCAAGAGTTATCAGTTTCTCTTTAACCGAGACACCAGCTAAGTGCCTGCTCCAGGGTACTGCCCAGGGGAGCCTTCCATTTGTAGAATGAACGAGAGTCCAGGTTATGAACAGTGCCTGGAGTCTAGGAACACCCTCCTTTTCCTCTTTGACAGGTCTGCATTGTAACACTTCTTTTTTTTCTTTTTTTTCTGAGACAGAGTCTCACTCTGTCGCCCACGCTGGAGTGGAGTGGCGTGATCTTGGCTCACTGCAAGCTCGGCCTCCTGGGTTCACGCCATTCTCCTGCCTCAGCCTCCCCAGCAGCTGGGACTACGGGCACCCACCACCACACCCGGCTAATTTTTCGTATTTTTAGTAGAGACGGGGTTTCACCATGTTAGCCAGGATGGTCTCGATCTCCTGACCTTGTGATCCGCCCGCTTCGGTCTCCCAAAGTGTTGGGATTACAGGCATGAGCCACTGCGCCCGGCCTGTAACACTTCTTATAGCACTTACAGCACTGAATTGAAACCTTGCTCCCCGTTCTGGCTGCTCCGGGAAGCTATGAAATCTTTTTGAGCCAAGTCTAGCACAGTGCCTGGCAGGTACATTCAGGTGGTAGAGTTTGCTGCTTGAATGGGTGAATGGGAATTTGACAGCATTTTTATTCAAATTAGTATGTGCCAGGTATCGTGCTCGCTCTGCTTTATCCAAGGGAGTGAGCCCTTGTGCAGGTATTTGAGGCATGAGGGAAATAGGCTCTACTGTGGGACAAAGAGCATTTCATGGACTTGCTCACCAAGCAGCCTTCTGAGTTTTAATTTGGCTCCCAGTATCTTGATATCAGGAGGCAGTCACAAGAACTCCATCTTTAGAAAGTTATATTTTCCACAGGAAATCTAAAAGCTATTCAACATGTTAGTTTCCTGTAAATTCGATAAGCAATAATCCATTCCTAACACTGAGCCCTAATGAAATTTGGTATCTGGTCCTGCAGATAGCTAAAGACCCTGTCTGGGTGGCCTAGGGGACTCCTCTGTTTTGCCACCACAGGATCCACTTTGCAAATTAACCACTGGTTCCCCCGTTGTAGGAACTACCACCTTTCTCAGAGTCTCTTTTTCTTTCTTTCTTTCTTTCTTTCTTTCTTTCTTTCTTTCTTTCTTTCTTTCTTTCTTTCTTTCTTTCTTTCTTTCTTTTCTTTCTTTCTTTCTTTCTTTCTTTCTTTCTTTCTTTCTTTCTTTCTTTCTTTCTTTCTTCTCTTTCTTTCTTTTCTTTCTTTCTTTCTTTCTTTCTTTCTTTCTTTCTTTCTTTCTTTCTTTCTTTCTTTCTTTCTTTCTTTCTTTCTTTCTTTCTTCTTTCTTTTCTTTTCTTTTCTTTTCTCTCTCTCCTTCTTTCTCCCTCCCTCCCTCTCTCTCTTTTTCTTTGTCTCTCCCTCCCTTCTCTCTCTCTCTTTCTCTTTCTCTCTCTCTCTCTCTCCTAGACAGGATCTAGCTTTTTCCCCAGGCTGGAGTGCAGTGGTGCACTCATGCATTCATTGCACGATCACGGCAGCCTCAAATCCTTCCTCAGAGTCTTTATGCAGCAACCAGCAGGGTCTGGAGGGCTGGTGGCTCTGTGGACTCTCCTGACGGAACACAGAGATGTCCTTGGTCTGTTGATGTGATTATAAGCTGAGCAAAGGAGGATCAAAGCCAGTGACAGGAAGGGAGATATGCAAGGGACCAGAGCATCAACTCTGAGTTAGTCCATTCTACTTCTGGGACTTGGGATACAGGTCAGAAACCTTGAGCTTCTACTTCTCCATCTTCCAATTGTAGCATCCAGGACCTCAGAATCTGCCAGCTGAGGGGAGCCCTAATGATTGTCCGGTGGGATCTAGTGGGACCACAGAGATGAAGACATGAATAGCTATTTGAATGTGAACAGCAGATGAAGAAATCAAGGCTAGGAGGGATGAAGTGACTCATCCAATGTCACAGTGTGGTTGAAGCAGCACTAGTATCCAGGTTGCATGAGTCCCTGATGCTTTCACTCAAGGGAAATTTTGGAGCCACGGGGCAATGCCCCCTGACGTAGCAGTCTGCACAGTTCTGCCATGTCTCATCCTGGCCCTGTAAGCTGGACCCAAACCTGCTATCATCCCATCCATCTCAGGAAGTGAAACCTCTTATGTCAAACAGACAGGTTGTGCAATGTGTGTATCAGATCCTGTCTTCCCAAGGAGACCGCTCAGGCCACAGCACTTCCTTCTGATCCCCAATGGGCAGAAAATATCTCGCTATAGACATAATTGGCACTAAGGGAGGGAGTGGAAGAGTGATGATGATGTAGATGGTGATGTAGCCTCATGGAAGTGGAACAAGCAGAGATGGGGAGCTGGAAATGCCAGGATGCTCCAGCTTTTGGGGAATTATTCAACTCTTGAGTCACTAAAGCCTTTCTCAGCTGCAAGTTCCTTTTTACCCTGGCAGGTCATTCTTCCAAGACAGGGGACTGACATTTATTCAAAGCAGCAAGTGCCCTGGCACCATCTTGTGTCTCATCATGGGCTTCCCAGCCAGTTATCAAGGTTGATCTCATCTCATTGGTCTTCAATCATTTTGAACAAGAAGACAAGCAAAATAATCATGGGTTAGTTACTATATAATCGTGTGTACATGTAGTGGTGTCTATTCTTTGCAGTGAGCTGTTCATTCCTTGTTCACCCTCTTGTTTAGAACGGAACTAAACAATCTGCCCCCACCATTTTCCCCAAGCCCCATCTCATTCTTGGCACTGGCTTCCAACATTGTTCTTATGAGTCTCATTTTCTTTTATCATTTCCATAAATCCCTCTGGGATCTTAAAGTATGAAACGTGTTGTGTGTACCCACACCTGTCTCTGTGGATATTTCTCTCCTTTCCCTTCTGCTTCTGGGATTTTTTGGGTATAGGCACTATGATTTTTAGCATATTGCATCCACTTCCTTTTATGGCATCATCTCCAATGGGCCTCTTCTCCCTCTTGGATCCAGGTTCTCAGACTGGGGACATGCAGAGTCCAACAGACATTCCATTCTCCTCCCTGGTCTAGAACAAGGAGGGCTTAGATATATGAGCAGGTGGCTGGGGCTGGTGAGCTATGTGGTCTCCAATGACTTTTCCCTGATGTCTGAGTTGTTATGCCAGTTCTGGGAGGCCAATAAGACCTTGTCTTTCCTTTGGATCCATCGAAAAAGCCCCTGTGTGGATAAGATGGATGGCAGGGCTTTCCTACTCTATGTCTTTTCTCACACCTAATGGGTATAAGAGAGGGGACCACAAACAGAGGGGGCTCTGGTACCACTTATCCAGTGTCTGGAAACATTTTCTGTAAAGGGCCAGATAATAAATGTTTCAGGTACAACTACTCAACCTTGCATTGTTTCAGAAAAGCAGTCAGATAATATATAAATGAATGGGTGTGGCTGGACTTGTCCTGCGAGCCCCTGTCTTATATCATTGTATTATATCATTTTTTTCTTACATACAAATTTAGAAGCAATACTTAAAAAAAAGCCATCCTTTATTGAGCACCTACTAAGTGCCAGGTACCTTTTTTCCTCATTATCTTATTAACTCTTCATAATGACCTTTAAAGTAGATAATATTGAACCATTTGACCTATGCAAAAACTGAGATTGAGACAATAACTTATTTAAGACCACACAAACAGTAAATGGTGGAACTATGTCTCAAACATGGGCTAATTGAACCCAAACTAGATCTTTATTTCTCACTTTTAATTGTTACAAATGTTTATTGCCCCGTCTCCTCCTGTCCACACAGTGCCCATCGGCAGACTCCTTTTTCATTCTCAGTGATCGAATGACATTCTAAACTACATTGGCCTGGCAGATTCACCTCTGCCCCTAAGTGTTTCCACATTGTCCTTTTAGGATTGGGATACTCTCTGTTCCCCTATCTTCCCTCCTTTCTTCTTCTGGCGGTGACGTGCTGTGTGAATTTGTTTCTCCTCTCAGGGTAGCACTGGGACTTTCCAAATCAGCATTTTTAGTGATCGCTCTTCCCTTTTCTGAGCTTCTTCCTTATTCCTGTTCACTTTCTCATCTACAAGTGGCAGCTTTGTTGCTGGAGGATTTCCTTTGTCCTTTTATTCTTCCTTACGACTTTGCCATAACTGTCAAAAACAATCCCTTGAAGGTATCTATGCTTGGAATTGTGTGTTTATGATGCTGAAAAATACTTCTCTTCTAAAAGCTATGATAAAATGCTTCTCTCCCAAAATGTCTGTATTCTACTCTCTGGTTATTACACAATCGAAGATGATTTGGTCATTTCCTTCCAGGACTTTGTTAATTTCACTTCTTCAACTGCTTCCCCCTTCTTGGCTGGAACTGAATTTTCTGTCTTCTGGGAGAAGAAGTTCTTAGCAAGGCCACTCAGGATTTGTTGGGTGCCTTGGTCAAGTCTAAGATCCAGGCTCTGGGTGGCTGATTTCCTCTAATCACTGAGCAATGTAAAATGAGGAAGTCTGATTGTGTAAAGGTGTTAAACTTTTGTGTGAAGGCAAAACTTTAATACCATGAATAGAAATTACAGAATTTACCAACTTCTAACAGGATTCCTTTCACTCCCTGACATTAGAATGTTAGAAAATCTACCACGAAGCATCTATGAGGCTATTGTACAAGGCCCGTTTTTCAAAATAGGTTTTTACAAGGACTGTTATTTGGGATGATAGTTCCAAAAAGGTGCTATCAAAGGTAATTGATGGTGTGTGCAAGCTGAAAGTTGTATGTTAGAACTAGTAGGGATTTCAAAAATATCCCTTTTAGGCTTTTTGCTAATATATCTGCTCATTTTCAAAGTTCCAAATATTATAAAAGTATTTAAAGTAAAAAGTAGAAGCCCTCCATTTCTGCTGACCCACTTCCCTGTTTCAACCAGAAAGTATTTTCCCAGACAATGCTACCCCAGGACTCACACTCTATCCAACTATCACCTACCATAGGTTCTTTGAAGGGCTCAGTTTGAGTGCTCCTTGAGTGCCTGGGATCTGTTATTTCTCTCCATTTCTACTACTGCACAGTAGTTCAAGTCCTCCTCCCTTTTCCCCTAGGCCATTTGAATCATCTGCTAATTGGTTTTCCTGATTGCCATGGAAACTTCATCCATCCCTTCCTCACACATCAGCCACAGAAGTATCTCCAAAAAGCAAATCTCGTGACATGAAGCCCTTGCACAAAACCCATTACTGGTTGCCCGCCTCCTTTGTGGGTAAGTTCAAGCTCCTGAGTGTGGCAAGCTGGGCCCACCTGGAATCCCCTGCCCTCCTCTCCTACCCCACGTGACAACCTTTCCAGACTATTTGCAGTTCTTTGAATGTGATATTCTTTCTAGTCTCTGTGCTTTTGTATAACCTGTTCTTCTTGACAGGAAACTCCTTCTCCTCCTTGTAGTTTAGCTAATTTCTAGTCTTTCAAGACTCAGCTCATGCTTCACCCTCTCTATGACAAGTCCTGTCCCAAGCTGGGTGGTGGATACTCTTCCTCTGTGCTGTGTGAGTCTTGAGCATCCTCAGGAAACCTCCCTCATTGTGTTTTGTTTGCTTGTCTCCCTTGCTGTTAATGCGCCCGCTTCAAGGCTGGCATATACTGCTCATCTCCATGACTGGCTCATGGTGGTGCTCTGCAAATATCATCCAATCAAATGGATGAGGGCCATCATGCCATCCCTCATGACTTCCAGCTGGAGCTAACCTCCCCCGACAGGAAAGCATTTCCTTAGGAAAGAATATCTTTGGGTTAAATGCAAGTAGAGACTCACCAGAAGCACCACGTCCAGCTCAGAATGAACTGCTCAGTAAGCAGCCTTGTCAATGAGGAGGCAGCAGGCCGGCCCCAGAGGCCTCAAAGTGGGAAAGCAGAGAAGCGCAGTTCCTGCCACAAAGGCACACCTTGCTCCCCTGGCTGGCTGGAAGCAGAATGGTGTCCACCTGCTTCCATGGGAATTCTGTGCCTTTAGTAAAGTTTTATGGGACAGGAAGGTGACAGGCATTGACACTCCAACCAGGAATGGGTGGTACCATCTTTCCTGTGTCTTACCAGAAATACCTGTGGCAGGTAAATTTCTAGAGAGACACTCCCATTTCTCCTATATAGCAATTTTGAAATGTTTTCTGAGGGCTTTCCAAATTCATCTGGGAACATAGGAGTTCCAGAAAGATGAAATCAAAGGTGATGGTATGCCAAGGAAAGTAGCTTTTAGAATGACTTCCATTAGCCATTCATCCATTCAGCATACCAGGCATTCAGTCTGGGGCGGGGGGGGGTGTGTGTGTGTGCACCCGCATGTACACAGAGGAAGGGAAACAAAAGTACACAAGATACGATAGTTGTCCTCAAGGAGTTTGCAAATGTCCGCAATTTAAGAGAATATGCTATGCTGTGGCGGATGTATAAACCAACTGCTAGGGAGAGGCCTTCCACACACACTCGGGGCAAATGCAACCTGTAGGACTGCCAGTGGAAGCTGGGCATGCTGTTTGTGGTTGATAAACCCTGGTCCCTTGTTCAGGGACCTATGTTTACCTTTCTTCTCCCTGGAAGTCTTCATTAGCTGGGCATCCAGAAGGTCTTGAACGGAGCAGAGGGAGGCACAAAGACAAGAGTTTGAAACCAGCCTGGACAACAAAATGAACTTCTATCTTTGCAAAAAAATTAAAAAAAAAATTAGCCAGGTGGGATTGCATGTGCCTGTAGTCCCAGCTATTCAGGAAGCTGAGGCAGGAGGATTCCTTGAGACCAGGAATTTTGAGGCTGCAGTGAGCTATTAGGTTGGTGCAAAAGTAATTGTGGTTTTTGCCATTAAAAGTAATGGCAAAACTTTTAATGACAAAAACCGTGATTAGTTTTGCATCAATCCAATAATGATTGCACCCCTGCACTATGCTCCAGCCTGGGCAACAGAGTGGTACCCTGTCACAAAATAATAAATAAATAAAATGTAAACATGCAAAAAACAAAACCAAAAATAAAAAATGGGTGTTAAGGCCCCTGAATTGAGGAATAATATGAAGGAGTGTGATTCTGTGTGTGCACACATGGGTGTGCACCCTGAGTGCCTGGATGGCTCACCCTGGGCTAGTTCAGGTGGCAAATGGTTTTCCTCCAGCTGGGCTACCACCATCTTCCCCCAGGGCCTGTCCATGTCTTTGGTGGCAAGATGCCTATGGACTAGAGTCCCTCCTCAGAGGAAAGGCTCCTCCCATTTCTCTGGCTTTTAGGTAGAAGTCCATGACTTCAACAGGTCCCTACTGCAATGTCATGGGTTAGTTTAGGTGCGGTCTCCTCTGAGAGCCTCCCATAGCCTAAAAGGCCCTATCCTAGCTGGCACTGCATCTCCCTCTTCCCAGCTCTCAGCTTTTCTCTTTGCTCACCCCACTCAGCGCAGGCTTTCTGCCTGATCTTGGATGTGTCAATCCTGCCCCTAAGGGATGCAAGGCAATCTTTCATTATTAAGATCTCTCCTGAGGCCAGGTGTGGTGGCTCACACCTGTAGTCCTAGCACGTTGGTAGGCCAAGGTAGGAGAATCGCTTGAGCTCAGGAGTTCCAGGCTGCAATGAGCCATGATTGCACCATTGCACTCCAGCCTGCATGACACAGCAAGACCCTGTATTTTTTTTTTTTTTGAGACAGGGTCTTGCTCTGTCACCCAGGCTAGAGTGCAACAGTGTGTTTCTGCTCACTGCAACCTCAACCTGCACATTGTTTTGTAGAGACGGTGTCTTGCTATGTTGCCCAGAGTGGCCTCAAACTCCTGGGCTCAAGAGATCTTTCCACCTCAGCCTTCCAAAGTGCTGGGACTACAGGCGTGAGCCACCGTGCCCAAACAAGACCCTGTCTTAAAAACAAAAGAAAAATAAACAACTCCCCAGACCGCTCTAGTCTTAAACTCCTCCCTAGTTCCAGCCACCTTTTAGCACATGACTCTTGTTAATTTTGTTCTCACTGTCTGAAATCATCTCCTGTCCACTCTTGACTGACAGGTCTCTGCAGTAGCCCATTGCTTAATCAGAGTAGGCCCCTGTCAACTTATTCATATTGTGTCCCCATGCCAGTGTGGATGATTAAAATTGTTGAGTGGAGGCTGATTGAATGAGCCATCTCCTTCCAAGTCCTCACTTGCTGGCTCCTGTCTTAGTTTTACTCCCCATTCTTCAAGGAACGTGAGCCCTGGAAAGTATTTTAGAGTCATTTAGTCGAGTGCCTTTGGATGGGAGGATCACATCCCTGGGTCCCGCCCGGTGGATTGTTTTGCTCTAATTGACTAGGCAGGATTCCCTACCTTCTCTCACTTCTGCATGAGACTTCCTTCTGAAATTGCTGCTCAGTCAAGAGAATGACCTTCCCCAACGGAATCCTACTCCACGGGGACTTAAAGATGTCAGAGATCTCTTGCTCATCTCTCTGGCCAGCTACCAAGGTCAGTTTATAGCCGAGGGACAAGACTAGTTAGCAGATCAGGCAGGTCTCAGACCCCAGCGTAAGTGCTGGACTTCTAGCTGCGGTTGTTCCTGCCCGCATGGGCATTCAGATGGAGAGAGGGCACGGCACTACACTGCACTCTTGGTGAAACCCAGGACTCTGCAATCTCAGTGTCAGCCCCAGGTCTTCTCTTCAGCAGAACTTAGTCAGTCCTGTCACTAGGAGATGGGACTCCGCCTGATTGCATTCTTACCAATGGCTGCATTGACAAGGGGACTACACTTCACTGAGTGGAGATTGGGGGGAAAGGAAATAAGCCCTCAGTGCTTTCTCTGAGCACATGTCACCCTTGCTGGCTTAGCATCTATTATGTGCCAGAGGACTTAGCTCTTACCTTGGCAGATATTCTCTGCTTGACCAAATTTTAGTCAGGCTCCTGAACCTTCTCCCAGGCACATTTGTGCACTTTCTTGTAAAATCCTTTTTTAGCAAGAATCTTCTATCTTCAATATCTGATCACCCTTAAAATCTCACTGGATTCTCCATCCTCCACCATCCCCAAGGTTGTGTCCAATCACCCTGTCCTGTCTTCAGCAAGGATCCTGTTAGGTGGGTTTAGGCAGAAACTCCCTTTTTTTTCATGTTTCCTCTTAGTAATTTCACATCGACTGACCCTTGCTCTGCTTCCTGGCTATGAATATGTCCTTGCCCGTGCTGTGTATGTAGTTGTGGCCAATCTCTCTCCCCTGCCGCAAAGTCCCATTGCAGTGGTTCCTATATCTTCTGTGCTGGTTCTGAATAAAATCTTCCTTACCATGAATTTAAAGATATCATTGATTTTTTTTTTTTTGAGATGAAGTCTTGCTCTGTTGCCCAGGCTAGGGTGCAGTGGCTTGAACTTGGCTCACTGCAACTTCCTCCTCCTGGGTTCAAGTGATTCTCCTGCCTCATCATCGTGTGTAGCTGGGATTACAGGTGCCCACCACCATACCTGGCTAATTTTTTTTTTGTATTTTTAGTAGAGATGGGGTTTTTACCATGTTGGACAGGCTAGTCTTGAACTCCTGACCTCAGGTGATCCGCCCACCTCAGCCTCCCAAAGTGCTGGGATTACAGGCGTGAGCCACTGCGCCTGGCCAAATCATTTTTTTCTTTGACAACATTGTCCTGTAGACAACTGGATTTCACGGAATTAGCCTCTGTGAAATCTAGCATATTCTTTGACTTCCTTCTTCTAAAGGTTGATTTTATAGGAGGCAATATTTTAAAGTATCAAGGCCACCTGGAGATTCATTTCAAGCTTACTTTGTGCCAAGAAAGGGAAATTTTCCTGAAAATGTCTTTTAAGTTCTAGTCAGAAAAAAGCAATCTTAAGAACAAGGAAATAGACCTGTCATTTTAAAACCCAGAAAAGAACCTTTCAACATAGCATTCCCTAGGCACCAAGCCTCTTTGATTAGTAGGAGGTTGCTTTGACTGTGACTGGTCAGGAACATACCTGGCCCTCCTCACCAGTGTGTAAGTTCCTGGAGAGCTGTGACAAAATCGCCCACTTCCACTCCTCCTGTGCCATCTTACCTATAGTATGCACTCCACAAATGGGCTGGTGGATTCCAGGGGTCACTCAGTGGATAAGCCGGAAAAAACAAAGAGGGGCTTGGATATAGCTTTGCCCTCTCAGCTATATCCCCAGAGGTTACTCAACTTCCTGGCTGGATGTCCTCATGTTCAAAATGTGGACATCAAGACCTAACTCTCAGAGTAATTATAAAGATAAACAAAGTCACGCATGGGAAATCACCTAACAGAGATGGACGTGGTTGACAAGCAGGAAAGATTCCTTTGCTCTCCTCCCTCCTCCTTCCTTTCCTTCCTAATGAGGATGGCCTTGTCTTTGTTGCTGCCATCGAATCTCTGATGTCAGTGGTCACCCTACAGGGATCAGTGGTCACAGGTGGGCATGTGTGTGAATACTGCAAAGTGTTCCCTGGTAACGTTTACTCATAAAGCAGTCAGCTGGCCTGAGCTGCAGTGGGGATCGGGAATACTGCTCAGGCATGCATCCCTGTCCCTAGATCTCATCAGTTCCCTGAGGCCTTTGTCCAAATGGAGACCCGCATTGGGCTCACCACAGGCTCAGGCTCAGGAACGTCCTGAGTTTTCCAGCATCCTTAACAATTTAGCATCACACATTCTCAAAGGTTTGATACCTTTCATATAATATTTTTAGTACTGCTAGGAAGACACACATGAATTAAATATGGGTACTTCTTTTCCAGGAACTTATTGTCTTGAGTACAAGGAATTACGAGTAGGAGGTGAGAAGAGGCACTCCCTTTGGCCACCCCCATGGTCTGGTGACTCTTAGACTCACGTTTACAGATGTCCACCTCTTGGATGACAGCCTCCAGCCTTCCTGCTTTCTCACTCTCTCTCTTCTCAAAGCACCAGTGATTTGTCCTTTTTAGGACCGCGAACCCATAGACATCCCCTCTCTCTATCGGCCCTTTCTGCTTTTCCGTCCTTTTTGATCCAGCTTAATTTCTGTGCCCCGTCTCTTCAACCATTTCCTTGCTGGTCTCCTCAGCACCCTTCCCATTTTTATTCCATTACACTCAACAGACAAAACTTAAGGCTGGGTTGTATCGCTAGTCTGCTTCCTCTGTATCTCCACTGGGGCTGCCAGAGGAGGTTGGGAAATGAGTTTACTCAGCCTCACAGGTGGTTGCCACCATGGGCCCAGGACCACCACCACCCACTGTGCTCTCACACTGCCCACCAGTCCTACAAAGCTTTTCTAGTCTGCTGCCCACAGTGATGTAGAAGGAAAATAAATCTTAGGGCCTCCAAATCACTAAGTTAAAGGGAAAAGTCAAGCTGGGAACTGCTTGACTTTTCTGCCTTACACATATTGATTGATGTCTTATGTCTCCCTAAAATGTATAAAACCAAGCCATGCTCTGACTACCTTGGGCACATGTGGTCAGGACCTCCTGATGCTCTGTCATGGGTGGGTGTCCTCAACCGTGGCAAAATAAACTTTCTAAATTAACTGAGACCTGTCTCAGATTTTCAAGGTTCACATTTGGGTAACCACGAAGGGATTCTGAGTGGAGATGCCCCTTACCTTTGACAAATCTCCTATTGGTGTTTGGTACCAGCATGAGCTAACTTTATGGCTCAAACCAATAGGACAATTTGCTGAGGTCTGAAAGCATCTCCTCTAGAGAATTCCTGATCTTCCCAAATTTGGTCAAGATCAAAAGTTTATTTTGCTGTACGACTCCCTGTGCGTGTGTGTGTGTTTTGTTTGTTTGTTTTTTTTTTTTTTGAGTTTTACTTGCTTCCAGCAAGGAAGGCAAGATTTCCTGCTTCCATGATGATGGAAGACAGGTAACTCCTTTAAGTGGTTTGAGCTCACTCCCAGCAGGGAAGACGAGTTCAAGTTTTTTTCTTGCTCCTAGAATGGTAGTGTGCAGTCTTCAGCCTGAGACCCATCCCTAGGTAAGTAGCTGAATTGGGGTTTTGTCTTGGCTAAAGTTTAACAACCAGCTGGTCTTAATTTCTCCTTACCATTAGAGTACTCAGTAATCATATAAGTTTTGCGATCATTTGTTTTGCTTAACTGTTTGTTTATTTGTTTCTGTTTTTATTGTTGTTTCAGTCTTTTTCCCATTGAGTTTGACCTACTCTGTCTGACTTGATCAAATCCAAAGGGAAGTTCCAAATTGTGGGGAATGAGGCCTCTGAAGTGGCTAAATTCCCACCCTCCCACACACACAAAGGTGGTGTGGTTGAGGGGAAAACGGGGCAAAGATTTTTTATTTTGACCACTAAAGGGGCTTCATTTACATAACAAGGCCACCATTTGCTAGCCAGGCCGAACTGAAAGAGCAATGGCTGTCTCCCATGCTGCAGTTCCATAGCTAAGGTTCTGCTTTTTTTTCTACCACGACAGGCTGGGTTTGGTTCCTGAATCAAGCCTTTTCTGGTTTGATACTTCATACTTCTGAAGTAGCAGCAATTTGTCCTAGCTGAAATATGGTAATAAGCTTTTAAAAGATTTTTTTTTAAAGGACCTCAATGGTTAAAAGTCAGCTTAATTAAAAGCTAACATCCAAGAAGTGTGTACGTGTCTATGTGCATGTTTGTATTTAAAATACCTTCATGTTTTTTTTTTCTCTCCTAGGAACTTGTCTGTTTTATGAGCAAAAGTTTTTTTCTTCTCAGTTGACTGGATTCTGTTTTCTTCATTTACTTCTGCTGTCTCTCCTTTCTCTTGCACCGTCTGCTGAATGAGAGACCTAAAATAGTTTATAATAGCCTGGGGTTCCTTAAAGAAAATGGAGAAGGTGCCAGGCTCCCTTTTGGGGAGAAACTTCTATTTTTCCTTGTGGAATCCCTAGAGTGTAAACAGACAAGTTCATTTCAGCTCTTAAACTGCTTGCGTTTGTATTGTGTTACCTGATTTTTTTGACTATTATATTTTTGACTAGCTATTGCAACAGAAGCTACTCTTGGGTTTTCAAGGAAGACTGTAGTTTAGACATGTAAAAATGTCTTTAAAAAAATAGCTTTTTTTTAAGTGCACTGTAAAAGCATCACATGGTCTAGCCTTGTAATAATTTTCCCTTTTTGGAGACCAGGATTCAGGGTGGGCTCTGCCCAGAGCTCAGAGATCCAGTTAAAAGATAGGTAGTCTCAATGTAAATAAAATTGGTCTCCTGATACAATCCTATGGTAGATTTCTATAATTTTATGGTTGATTTGGCATGCATCCTTAGTCTCCCTCAGACTTTTTCTCTCTGTACCTTGAGATGTATATTTCGCTATCTGAATTTTCGTCCAAGAGTTGTTTCCTCTTGTAGCAGGACAAGCGGCAGACAAAACTCCTCAGGCACCGAGTTATAGAAGGGAGGGGTTTATTCGGCCAGGTGCATCAGCAAGACTTCAGTCTCAAGAGCCAAGCTCTCCGAGTGAGCAATTCCTGTCCCTTTTAAGGGCTCACAACTCTAAGGGGGTGCACATGAGAGGGTCATGATTGATTGAATAAGCAGGAGGTATGTGATTGGGGGCTGCATGCACTGGCAATTAGATTGGAACAAAACAAGATAGGGATTTTCACAGTGCATTCCTATACAATGTCTGTAATCTATAGATAACAGAACCAGTTACGTCAGGGGTCAATCTTTAACTACCAGGCCCAGGGTGTGGCGCTGGGCTGTCTGCCTGTGGATTTCATTTCTGCCTTTTAGTTTTTACTTCTTCTGTCTTTGGAGGCAGAAATTCAGCATAAGACAATATGAGGGGTGGTCTCCTGCCTTATTCCCCCCTTTTGAGACTCTCACTCATTTTATTAGTGGGAGTTCTCACTTTCATTTTCACTATCCATGTCTTCTTGCAAGATAGATTGATAGCGATTTATATAGTACATTTGTGCTGAGGCATTTTGGTGAACTAAGGTAGTGATGAAGCTTTTTATCATTCGCAGAAGTACAGGTATCAAACAAGGGAGCAGTAAGCAGGTTCCCATTATTATTATAATTCATATTTTAAGAGTTTTAAATCCCCCTAACGCTGGGAACCATTTTCCAAACATGGCCCCAGGATCAAATCCATGCTACACTTGCACGGGCACATGTGCCAGTTTTGTCATATCTCTACCTATGTCTTCCACTACTTGCCCTTGATTATCTATGTGTAGACAGCAATTACTAGGGTTAAATTTTCCACAGACCCCTCCTTCAGCTGCTAGCAAGTAGTCAAGAGCCAATCTATTTTGATAGATAGCATTTCTCATCTGAGTTTCTTGCCGAGCCAGAATAGTCAAGGCTCTGCTGGTTTTATTAGTGATTATTTCTAAGACAGCTTGTAACCGTATGATTTGGTTGATCATGTAAGTGGGGGTCCAGTATCCCCATGAGCTATCTTGTGTCCAAGTAGCAGGCCCATAATATTGTATGATTCTCTCAGGGGGCCATTTATCATCTTTCCAATTTCCTATAGCTATGCTTCTCTTTTCATGGGAAGCATAGACAGGGAAGCCCAGGAGTTCGCCTGTTTTTATGGGCAGTAGAAAGAAAGATGGCTTAATAGTGCCAATAACACAACTACCTGCCCACTGGTCAGGTAATTTGGCATAAGCTCTATGCCCACATATGCAATACAATCCAGTTGGGGCTGTCCAGTCCCGGTGGGACTCCGGGTGGGTCCACATGGTTTGCAACTTTGGGAATTTGCTAAATGGATTCCTCTCTGTTTGATTTGAACTCCACCAAGTGACTGTTTTTGTGGTACCATTATACAGTTTCTGTCCCAGACAACTAAGTCGTCCTACGGGGTGAGTGAATTCCTTCTCTAGCTATGCAATATTGTCCAATAATTGAGGCTTTTAGGACCCAGAAATTATCAAGGTGATTCTTTTGAGCTGAGAATTCATCAGGAACTGGGTCTGTAGGCACTAATTCTCGGGCTTCCCATGGCCATTGATCTCCCATTACAGTTCCTCCACATACATAACATGAAGTGACATTGAGAGACTGAGCTACATGCTCGGCTAATTGCAAAAACAAATTTCTTGTTTTTCCTGGAATTTCTGGTACTGGTACATTTAGTTCATCATAGAAAGTTTGAAACACTGGCTCAGGAGAGTGTTTGTAAACTTCTCCTCGAACCAAGATATTTACTCGAGGATCCAGTCTGGCCCCGTCAATTCCTAAGGTCACACACTCCTCTTTTTTCCAGCCAGGATCAAGCGTATTAGTTATTACTAGCTCTAAGGGGTTACATTGTCCCTTAGTATGGGAAGGGCCATTTTTTCCTTTCTGAAGGTGGACTGGATCATTTTCATCATTTTTGTTTTCTTTTATCCAAGTGGCCTAAATGACACAAGACCAGTATTTACATTTATTTCCACACAGTCCTAATTTATGACAGATGTACTTATTTTCTGCCATATAGCCTCTTTTCTAATTAAGAGAACCACATCTGCCGGGCGCAGTGGCTCAAGCCTGTAATCCCAGCACTTTGGGAGGCCGAGACGGGCGGATCACGAGGTCAGGAGATCGAGACCATCCTGGCTAACATGGTGAAACCCCGTCTCTACTAAAAAAAATACAAAAAACTAGCCGGGCGAGGTGGCGGGCGCCTGTAGTCCCAGCTGCTCGGGAGGCTGAGGCAGGAGAATGGCGTGAACCCGGGAGGCGGAGCTTGCAGTGAGCTGAGATCCGGCCACTGCACTCCAGCCTGCGCGACAGAGCGAGACTCCGTCTCAAAAAAAAAAAAAAAAAAAAAAAAAAAAGAGAACCACATCTTATTCCTAACTTATTACTATTAATGACAGCACAGGTATCAAATTTTAAGGTGACTTATTTGGGCATCTTTTTTTTTGTTTTTTTTTGTTTTTTTTTCTGTTTTGGCTAACACTTTACTCGTATCATTTATGAGCTCCCACCAGTCCTCAGTCCTTAATCTTATTTTAAGAACTGTGGTCATGGGAGGCTCAGATGGGTCATAACACACATCCGGTTGGTCATTTCCTGGGCTACGTACCTTGTATAGAATAACATTATACAAACAAGTTCTTTTTAGAGTTCCAGTACACTTATAATAACAGTAAAATAATAGGACCATAGCAACCTTTTGTCCTACCTCAGTGACTTGATGTATACACTGGGAACAGCCCTCAGTCTGAGGAAGGTCAGTTGAAGTCCTTACTGTACAAGTCCAAATTTTAAGGAAAATGAGTCCCGTGATGAGTTTCCACATGCTTCAGCCATGCATGGACCAGTCAGCTTCCGGGTGTGACTGGAGCAGAGCTTGTCATCTTCTTCAGAGTCACTTTGCAGGGGCTGGTGAAGCTGCTCCCGTCCACGTACCGCCCGCAGTCTACTAATGTTTAAGGATGGTCTCGGAAGTTGGGCCCACTAGAATAAACTGAGTCCAACACCTCTACACAGTTATGTTCAACTGAGCTCCCTGATACCAGGAGCAAGGTGGTGGGGTTTAGGGTGTTGCAAACTTCAATGGTTATCTGGGGATTTTCACATAGCAAGCTTTGGCACTTGGTTAATCTAGCATTTGTTAACCAATGATGTCCTTTGGTATTTATTAAAGTTACCACAGCATGGGGGGCCTTTATATTCAGGTTTTGCCTAAGGGTTAGTTTATCTGCTTCTTGTGCTAACAGGGCCTTTGCTGCTAGGGCCCTTAGACCTGGGGGCCAGCCTTTGGAAACCCTGTCTAGCTGTTTTGAGAGATAGGCCACTGGCCTTGGCCAGGCCCCACAGCTGGGTTAAAACTCCAGCTGCCAGTTTTTCTCTTTCCGACACATAGAGTGTAAAGAGTTTTGTCAGGTCAGGTAGCCTCAGGGCTGGGGCCGACATGAGATTTTCTTTTAACTCATGAAAAGCTCGTTGCTGTTGGTTGTAATAGATGTAGTTTATCTAATCTACATTTTTATTAACTGTCACCTACTAAAATATTGACTCAAATCCTACAGCTATTTGATTTCAAGCTTTAAATTGATCTGGTATTCCTCGTGGGACTCCAATTGTGCCTAAATAGACATGAGAGTCAAAAGACCCATAAGGGGCTTCTCTCACTTTATGATGTCTAATTATTTTTTTTCCCTTCTGGTTGATGAAATGCCAGGGTGAAAGGGATAGTCAATTGGACTAAAGTACAAGTGCCACTCCAGTTATTCAGCAGAGTGTCCAGTAAAGGTCCACCACAATACCACCACACATCCGCTCAGGGATGAACAAGGGCTGACTGATTGATAAGCTCTTGAAAATTCTTAAGCTCACTGCATCCTTTCAGGTCTCCAAGGAATGCTAAGTTTCCTCCCTGCTGTGAGAGACATGAAGTGAACTTAATGTTGGGAGACGGAAGCTGGATGGCCCTTGGGGGCTGACCCGCAGGGGCTTTGGGATATAGCAGAGAGAGCTTGGCATGACTTATTACTCCAGGCCGTAGAGTCCTGGAAAAGAGCTATCATGCAGCCTACACCTGGTTGACTGGAGGACCACATTAGTGGAAGGGGGACAATCTGGGCCTCTGGCCTGCCATGTGCACAAGCATAACAATTGCTTTTGTTTAATGTGCAGTTAGAATATTTGATCCATTTTAACCAGGCATTTGCATCTTGGTATCCTCTCTTAATTGCTAAAGTTTGTTTTAAGTCTTTAACTTTTATGGTCTTCTAGTAAAATGAATGTATGGTTTTAGGGAAATTACAAAAACCAGTTGGGGCAGTCCATCCTTACTCTTTAGTGGTCCACAGAACATTGGACCAACTATGGCATGAAAGCTCTACATCGGGGGGGCAACACTCCTGATTGGCACTGGGGTCTTTATCGAAATGTCCCCGGATTAAATGGTCCTAGTTCACTAATGCCTAGTCTGAAGAGAGTCAGGAGGGACAGAAGTACTTTTCTGAAGTAGAAAGCTGTCTTTGACTTGGAAATTGACTTGGTTATATTAATAACTAGATGGTCAGCAACAGAATGAAGAAAGAAGAAAGAGTAATAGAATAGATTAAAAGAGTTAAATTTTTCTTAACTTTAGTTTGGTAGGGTTTTCCCCTGGGACTATGGCCCACGACTCTGGAGAGGGTGGAGCTTTCTTGACTCCGGTGTGATGAGTCCATCCTTTTTTTGCTGTACGAACAGCAGTCTTGGTTAGCAGCACAAGGTAGGGTCCTTCCCAGGCTGGCTCGAGTTTTTCTTCTTTCCACCTTTCGATGAGAACGTGATCTTCAGGCTGGTGCTGGTTTACTGGAAATTCTAGGGGTGGCACATGTGCTAAAAGACTTTTAGTTTTTTTGTGTGTGTGTGAGTTTAAATGTGGGGACTTTAATATGGGGACTTTATAGTCCTTAGTGCCTTTTTACTGAGAAATTTCCTTTAGCACCTATTTTTATTAGTTTTTAAACCAAAGAAAGCCAAATACCATTTTACATTTAGCAATGCTTCTCGTATGATTTTTTATACCAGATAAGTTAAATGTTATCTTTATATTAGTGTGTTATTAATGTTAAACCTAATTTTAATAAAACCTTGTAGACATATTTATTTAATTTTTAATGTTTGACCATAAGGTAAGATTTTGTAGACTCTTTTTAACCTTTTATAATTTTTGCTAAAGAGCAGGTTGGTGCTTTAAGAAAAACCTGTTATGCTTTTACTTTAATCTCCAGTTCACAGAAAAACTGGATGATACTTCTTTAACTTTAGCTAATATGTTTATACACAGAATGTTCTTTACAATTAATGTTTTAAAACTTGCTTAAACCTTCAAAACAATAATTTTTAACTTTTTAATGTAGGTAGAAATGTACATTCTTATGCCTGCTTATAATCCTTTTACCAAAGGTATATTTTGCTTTTCTCGTACACCTTGCAAATAAACTGTTTTTTTTTTCCTTTTCAATAGTTTTACACTCAGGAGGCCTAGTTACTTTTAAATTATACAGCATTTTTTGCATAAATTCTTTTTTTAACACACTTTTTATAACCTTTTTTTTTTTCACAACTTTTACAGGCAATTTTTTTTACATGCCTTAACTTTCTGACTTATTACAAACATTTCTTTATTTAAACAACCAGCTAATTTATTTCAGGACAAGAATTTACCATATAACACTCTTTTTTTTTTTTTTGAGACGGAGTCTCGCTCTGTCACCCAGGCTGGAGTACAGTGGCCGGATCTCAGCTCACTGCAAGCTCCGCCTCCTGGATTTACGCCATTCTCCTGCCTCAGCCTCCCGAGTAGCTGGGACTATAGGCGCCTGCCACCACGCCTGGCTAATTTTTTGTATTTTTAGTAGAGACGGGGTTTCACTGTGTTAGCCCGGATGGTCTCGATCTCCTGACCTCATGATCTGCCCGTCTCGGCCTCCCAAAGTGCTGGGATTACAGGCTTGAGATAACACTCTTTTTATATAAATTCCGCCCCCGCCTTTTTTTCTTTTTTTTCGAAGATGATAACCATTCTTTTCCAAAGCGAACCATTTTTTTTTTTTTTAATGTCTGTGGACTACTGTCTAAGGCCACAAGATTAGAAGTTACTACAATACACATTACACTGTTAACTTTTAGCAAACTTTACTTTTGTTGAACACCTTGTAAGTTTGGGATTTTAATTATCTTTTGCTATTAATAAGACCTTGTTTTGTGTCCAAATTAGAACTGGTATGATGGCTTTTAAAGGAACAGGGTACACCTTTTATTTTTTCTTAACTACTTGTATATCTCTTTCTTTCTCTCTTTGACTTTGTCTCTCTCTCTTTGACTTTCCTTTTGCCTCTGTCTCTTCCTCTCTCTCTCTGCCTCTGTCTTTCTCTCTCTCTCTCGACTCCCTTTTTGTCTGTCTCTTCCTCTCCGTCTCTTCCTCTCTCTCTCTCTTTGCCTCTTTTCCTCTCTGTCTCTTTCCTTTCTCTCTCTCTGCTGGTCTTTCCTTGCCTCTGCCAGCTGCTTATGCTGCTGTTCTCTCAACCACCATATGTTGTGGGCAGGGGATCTAAAACAAGCTGGTCTGGGTTCCCTGGCTTACAGGTTACCTTGTGCCATACCTTTGAAACAAGGGACCTGTCCACGCTCCCTTCTAATGGCCAACCTACCGCTAATGCTGGCCAGTCTATCTCACACAAAGTTTTAAGTTTTCCTGGTGTCATAGTACTCCATAGTCTCCCTTAAATCCTTTTGTTTTTGAAAATTTTCAACATAGTTCAACGAAATTTTCAACATAGTTC
Source organism: Macaca fascicularis (assembly GCF_037993035.2). Classification (NCBI taxonomy): domain Eukaryota; kingdom Metazoa; phylum Chordata; class Mammalia; order Primates; family Cercopithecidae; genus Macaca; species Macaca fascicularis. Next base: position 19,860,755 of record NC_088387.1, read on the forward strand.
CTAGTGCGGTGGGCTTACTTTGTGCCTCACCCATGTTTCCTCTAGACAAAACACCATGCTTACACCACACACACACCACAAAGCAAAGAATGGGTAAAAAGGGCACACACACACTTTTGTAGTTTACACCAAACCAAAATCAAAACCAAAATCAGAGTATCCAGAAATCCAAGTATCCAAAACCAAAACCAAAGTATCAAGCAATCCAAGTCAAGTCAAAAACAAAAACCAAAGTGCCGGTACAGGCACACTGTGGGTGATCAGGCCACGTTTCCACTCAAATGAAGTAGGCAAGTTCCCAAGACCAATCCTGTCAAGCAATTCAAACCAAGTCAAAACCAAAACCAAAGTGCCGATAAAGGCACACCATGGGTGATCAGGCCACACTTCCACTCAAATGGAATGGGCACGTTCCCAAGACTGGTCCTGTCAAGCAATTCAAACCAAATCAAAACCAAAACCAAAGTGCCGATAAAGGCACACCATGGGCGATCAGGCCACTCTTCCACTCAAACGGAGTGGGCAAGTTTCAAAGACTAGTCTTACCAAGTTTTAGAAGTCCAGACTCCAAGTGCCCTTTCCTTCCCCGTGTTCAGCCACTGCATTGATCCTCCATGGGGGTCTGCCTCACACTGCTCTGGCGAGGCGTCCCACTGGGACAAATGCCTACCTGGGAGAGCTCTCAGGATCCGCGTTGCTCGGGCTGGTCGGAGTCCCCTGCAGGGATGTTCCTCAGGGCAGGTTTAAGCCACCTAAGGAGCTGCCTCACCTTCCGCCAATTGCCTCGCTTCCGGGTCGGGGAATCAAGAAATGTAGCAGGACAAGCGGCAGACAAAACTCCTCAGACACCGAGTTACAGAAGGAAGGGGTTTATTCGGCCGGGGGCATCAGCAAGACTTCAGTCTCAAGAGCCGAGCTCTCAGAGTGAGCAATTCCTGTCCCTTTTAAGGGCTCACAACTCTAAGGGGGTGCACATGAAAGGGTCGTGATTGAGCAAGCAGAGGGTACATGACTGGGGGCTGCATGCCCTGGTAATTAGATCAGAACAAAGCAAGATAGGGATTTTCACAGTGCATTCCTATACAATGTCTGTAATCTATAGATAACAGAACCAGTTACGTCAGGGGTCGATCTTTAACTACCAGGCCCAGGGTGCGGCACCGGGCTGTCTGCCTGTGGATTTCATTTCTGCCTTTTAGGTTTTACTTCTTTCTTTGGAGGCAGAAATTGAGCATAAGGCAATATGAGGGGTGGGATCCTACCTTACTTTAATATGCAGATTTAGGGCTATTTAGCTGACAACTGCCAAAGTAGTGAACCAAGTTATCAAGAACTTAAAACTCTAAGGTAGGAAAAAAAAAAGTCTTTATGAATCTATAAGATATACTTCTATTGGCATGCGTAATACGTCTATGTATTTATGTGTTGTGTACACAATTTTTCACTACTGAAAATATACAGAGGAGCTCTAATTAATTGGCTTAAGACAATAAAAGCACTTGAATCAAATACTTTATCAGGAAAAAGGAAAAGACAAGTCAAATACTTTTTCAAGTTTATGTAACTTAAGTAAAATCTTTAATAAATAAGCTAGCTTTAAAATTATTAGAAATGCCTTAAGAATTGCCAGCAGGTTCTGGGTTACAGCCGAGGTGGAGGTGGGATGGGGTGAGGGTTGGTGGGGTGGGAGGTGGTACAAGGGCTTCGTTATTTCTTGCTGCCCGCTTCTGGCTTGGGGAAGTGGCAGGACCTTGGCAGGACCTTGGCAGGACCTTGGCAGCACCCCAAGCTGGCATGGCGCTAATGGAGGGATGCGAGACCCCAGTGGCTGGGGCCCGGCTGCAGAGCCAGGTTGGCATTTCCAGATTGGGGCTCGGGCCGCACCCTCTCTAGGACCCTCCCCTTGTAGCAAGCAGATTGTCGCGGGTAGTTTGGGCCAGCTGTCCTGGCGTGGAATTTCCCGAATTCAACAAATCCTCCAAGAAATCCATCCATCCATCCATCCATCCATACGTGGCAGATTATGAAGTATGGATCATTACTTTTGGGATGTGGATATATTCAGTGAACAAGGAGCAGCTTGCAAGAGCTGGATTTTATGCTTTAGGTGAAGGTGATAAAGTAAAGTGCTTTCACTGTGTAGGGCGGGTAACTGATTGGAAGCCCAGCGAAGACCCTTGGGAACAACATGCTAAATGGCATCCAGGGTGTAAATATCTGCTAGAACAGAAGACATGAGAATATATAAACAATATTCATTTATCCTATTCACTTGAGGAGTGTCTGGTAAGAACTGTTGAAAAAACACCATCACTAACTAGAAAAATTGATACCATCTTCCATAATCCTATGGTACGAGAAGCTATATGAATGGGGTTCAGTTTCAAGGACATTAAGAAAATAATGGAGGAAAAAATTCAGACATCTGGGAGCAACTATAAATCACTTGAGTTTCTGGTTGCAGATCCAGTGAAGGCTCAGAAAGATAGTACACAAGATGAATCAAGTCAGACTTCATTGCAGAAAGAGATTAGTACTGAAGAGCAGCTAAGGCGCCTGCAAGAGGAGAAGCTTTGCAAAATCTGTATGGATAGAAATATTCCTGTCATTTTTATTCCTTGTGGACATCCAGTCACTCGTAAACAATGTGCTGAAGCAGTTGACAAATGTCCCATGTGGTACGCCGTCATTACGTTCAAGCAAAAAAATTTTATGTCTTAATCTAATGCTATAGTAGGCATGTTATGGTCTTATTACCCTGATTAAATGTGTGATGTGAACTGACTTTAAGTAATCAGGATTGAATTCCATTAGCATTTGCTACCAAGTAGGAAAAAAAATGTAAATGGCAGTGTTTTAGTTGGCAATATAATCTCTGAATTTCTGGATTTTTCAGTTATTAGCTGTCTTATTTGCTGAATTGTTTTTACTGTTATTTAATTGAAACCCTAGACTAAGAAGCATCATATTATAACTGATCACAATGTGTATTCACAGTACATTGACTTAATTTCTCAGTGTAAGTGAATTAATCATCTGAATTTTTTATTCTTTTCAGATAGGCTTAATGAATAGAACATTCTGTATATAAATGTGGAGATTAGAGTTAATCTTTCCAATCACATAATTCGTTTTGTGTGAAAAAGGAATAAATTGTTCCATGCTAGTGGAAAGATAGAGATTATTTTTAGAGGTTTGTTGGTGTTGTGTTTTGGGATTCTGCCCGTTTTCTTTTAAAATTGTAAATATGTACTTGTGTGAATGATTTTTAAAGTGATTTTGCCATTTTTGGAAGGGCATTTAATGATAGAATATCATTGAGCCAACACAACATGCACTGACATGCAAAGATGTCAAAGATATATTAAGTGTAAAATGCAAGCAGGAAAATACTATGTACAGTCTGAGCCAAATCAAAGCATGTATGTTTTTTATATGTGTAGAACAAAAGGTTTGGAAAGATATGCAACAAATTGTTAAATGTGGTTTCATTTGAGGGGGTGGGGGAATGGGCCCCAGAGGGGCTTTTGTAGGGGGCCTTTCACTTTGTATTTTTTTCATTTTGTTTTGTTTGAATTTTTTTTTTTTTCTTTTTAAATGGAGTTTCACTCTTGTCACCTAGGCTGGAGGGTAGTTTTATGAACTCGGCTCACTGCAACCTCTGCCTTCCAGGTTCAAGTGATTCTCCTGCCTCAGCCTCCCATGCCTCCTGTGTAGCTGGGACTACAGGCACCTGTCACCACGCCTGGCTAATTTTTGTATTTTCAGTAGAGATGGGGTTTCACCATGTTGACCAGATTAGTCTGTAATTCCTGACCTCCCAAAGTGCTGGGATTTCAGGCGTGAGCCACTGCACCCGGCCCCGTTTGAATTCTTTAGAAGTATAATCAGAATTATTAGAAAGCATTTTACTGATTTCAAAGCTTAGACAAGTTCAAATGCCTGCAAAACTACTGAACACTCAGCTTTAGTTTTTCTAATCCAAGGCGGCTGAGCAGTTGACCTTTTTGGTGCCAATGTGAAATTTAAAAGATTTTATGTTTTTCCTGCGTTGTGGATGAAAAATATTTCTGAGTGGTGGTTTTTTGACAGGTAGACCATGTCGTCTTGTCTTGTTTCTTGTCTTGTCTTCTTGATTTTGTAAAATGAAATATACAATATGTCACAGATCTTCCAATTAATTAGTAAGGGTTCATCCTTAATCCTTGCTAGTTTAAGCTTGCCTAAGTCACTTTACTAAAAGATCTTTGTTAACCCAGTAGTTTAAACATCTGTCAGCTTATGTAGGTAAAAGTAGAAGCATGTTTGTACACTGCTTGTAGTTATAGTGATAGCTTCCATGTTGAGATTCTCATATCACCTTGTATCTTAAAGTTTCATGTGAGTTTTTACCATTAGGGTGATTAAGATGTATATAAGGCAAACTATTAAGTCTTTCCTTTACCTAAGTTTGCTTTCTTGACTAGTAATAGTAGTAGATATTTCCGTAATAAATGTTCTCTCAAGATCCTTAAAATCTCTTGGAAATTATAAAAGTATTGGAAAGAAAAGAAGAACAGTTTTTTAAATAAATAAATAAATACATTATATATATATATATATATATAGAGAGAGAGAGAGAGAGAGAGAGAGAGAGACAGAGAGAGAGAGAGAGAGAGAGAGAGAGAAAGAGTCTCGCTCTGTTGTCCAGGCTGGAGTGCAGTGGCACAAACTCAGCTCACCATAACCTCTGCCTCCTGGGCTCAAGTGATTCTCCTGCCTCAGCCTCCTGAGTAACTGGGACTACAGGCACACGCCACCACGCCCAACTAATTTTTGTATTTTTAGTAGAGATGGGGTTTCACTATGTTGGCTAGGCTGGTCTCAAACTCCTGACCTTGTGATCTACCTGCCTTGGCCTCCCAAAGTGCTGGGATTACAGGTGTGAGCCACTGCGCCTGGCCAGTTTTTAAAGTATGTTTTTAAAAACACTTGAATAAGAGTCAGTAGGGTGTAAACTAGAAGTTTAAAAATGTTTCATAGAATGCCCAGTGTTTACATTACATGATTCTCACAACAAACCTATTGTAAAGGTGAGTAAGGCATGTTACTGCAGAGAAAACTTTGGGAGTAAAAAATTATATTTTTGCTGTTATTTTCTAAGAGAAAGAGTATTGTTATGTTCTCCTAACCTCTGTTGATTACTACTTTAAGTGATGTTGATTTAAAATATTGCAAATTTAAATAAGAGTTTTAAAAATTAAGTAATGACTGCCCTGAAAAAAAATAATTGCCAGCATACATTTTTGTTTGGATTTATTAATCAAGCAATTTTATACCTATCCCTGTCAAATACCATAAGATGTCAAAATTTGGCATAGGGGTTACAAAACTATAAACCCAGCCCAAAACAGAATGATCTTTGCTTGTTTAATCTTTAATAAATAAGAAATTAATATTGGTTTAATGAAAATAGCTACATCTTGCATTATTTAGTAAAATTACCATAACTTCTAACCTTATGGCTTTACGCAGTCTAGTCCAAAGGCAGGAAGGAGGTTTGTTTTGGAAAAGGACTGTTATAATCTTTGTTTCAAAGCTAAACTATAACTAAGTTCCCCCCAAAGTTAGTTCAGCCTACGCCCAGGAATGAACAAGGACAGTTTGGAGGCTAGAAGCAAGATGGAGTCAGCTAGCTCAGATCTTTTTTGCTGTCTCAGTTATGGCAGTTTCATAACTTTAAATGATGGCTATCACAGTTTTCATAAATAATCTAGGTAAACAGTTAAAATAAAATAATTAGGTAAATGTAATGGGATAAATATTTGTGGACAAACTCGTCATAATTGAGAATATAAAGTTAAATTAAATAATAAGTATTTCATTGTTCGGGTATTTTCCAAGAAAAACATATTGTATGAAACCATTCTTTCTAAAAAAAAAAAAAAAAAGTGTCCTTTTAAAAAGGTGAATAATTTTTATCTAATTCAAAATATATTGAAAAGTTATGTATAAAACAAGGTAAAAGGAATGAGAAAATAAGGGAAATATAAAGAAAATTATAGAAATAAAGTGGTATTTTTTGGTAAGAAAGCTTAAAGAGAAATAATTTTAGGAAAGAAAGAATCTTGTATGATAAATTTTGTCCTAGAATAAAGTGACTGGATAAGAAAGGGATGTTCAAAGCTATTTATGAAAAACCCACAGCCAATATCATACTGAATGAGCAAAAGCTGAAAGCACTCCCCTTGAGAACTGGCACAAGACAAGGATGTCCTCTCTCACCACTCCTATTCAACATAGTATTGGAAGTTCTGGCCAGGGCCATCAGGCAAGAGAAAGAAATAAAGGGTATTCAAATAGGAAGAGAGGAAGTCAAATTGTCTCTGCAGATGCATGATTGTGTATTTAGAAAACCCCATCATCTCAGCGCCAAAACTCCTTAAGCTGATAAGCAACTTCAGCAAAGTCTCAGGATACAAAATCAATGTGCAAAAATTAGAGGCATTCCTATACACCAATAATAGACAAACAGAGAGCCAAATCACGAGTGAACTCCCATTCAGAATTGCTACAAAGAGAATAAAATACCTAGGAATGCAACTTACAACAGATGTGAAAGACCTCTTCAAGGAGAACTGCAAACCACTGCTCAAAGAAATAAGAGAGGAAACAAACAAATGGAAAAACATTCCATGCTCATGGATAGGAAGAATCAATATTGTGAAAATGGCCATACTGCCCAAAGTAATTTATAGATTCAATGCTATCCCCATCAAGCTACCATTGACTTTCTTCACAGAATTAGAAAAAACTACTTTAAATTTCATATGGAACCAAAAAAGAGCCCATATAGCCAAGACAATCCTAAGCAAAAAGAACAAAGCTGGAGGCATCATGCTACCTGACTTCAAACTATACTACAAAGCTGCAGTAAACAAAACAGCATGCTACTGGTACCAAAACAGATATATAGACCAAAGGAACAGAACAGAGGCCTCAGATATTACACCACACATCTACAACCATCTGATCTTTGACAAACCTAACAAAAATAAGCAATGGGGAAATAATTCCCTATTTAATAAATGATGTTGGGAAAACTGGCTAGCCATATGCAGAAAACTGAAACTGGACTCCTTCCTTACAACTTATACAAGAATTAACTCAAGATGGATTAAAGATTTAAACATGGCCAGGCGCAGTGGCTCATGCCTGTAATCCCAGCACTTTGGGAGGCCGAGGCGGGTGGATCACGAGGTCAGGAGATCAAGACCATCCTGGCTAACATGGTGAAACACCGTCTCTACTAAAAAATATAAAAAATTAGCCATGTGTGGTTGTGGGCACCTGTAGTCCCAGCTACTCGGGAGGCTGAGGCAGGAGAATGGCATGAACTTGGGAGATGGAGCTTGCAGTGAGCGGAGATCATGCCACTGCACTCCAGCCTGGGCAACAAACAAAGACTCCGTCTCAAAAAAAAAAAAAAAAAAAAAAAAAGGATTTAAACATAAGACCTAAAACCATAAAAACCCTAGAAGAAATCCTAGGTAATACCATTGAGGACATAGGCATGAGCAAAGACTTCATGATTAAAACACCAAAAGCAACTGCAACAAAAGCCAGTTGACAAATGGGATCTAATTAAACTAAAGAGCTTCTGCACAGCAAAAGAAACTATCGTCAGAGTGAACAGGCAACCTACAGAATAGGAGAAAATTTTTGCAATCTATCCATCTGATAAAGGGCTAATATCCAGAATCTACAAGGAATTTAAACAAATTTACAAGAAAAAAACAAACAACCCCATCAAAAAGTGGGCAAAAGATATGAACAGACACTTCTCAAAAGAAGACATTTATGTGGCCAACAAACATATGAAAAAATGCTCATCATCCCTGGTCATTAGAGAAATGCATATCAAACCACAATGAGATACCATCTCATGCCAGTTAGAATGGCAATCATTAAACAGTCAGGAAACAACAGATGCTGGAGAGGATGTGGAGAAATAGGAATGCTTTTACACTGTTGGTGGGAGTGTAAATTAGTTCAACCATTGTTGAAGAGAGTGTGGCAATTCCTCAAGGATTTGGAACCAGAAATACCATTTGCCCCAGCAATCCCATTACTGGGTATATGCCCAAAGGATTATAAATCATTCTACTATAAAGACACATGCACACATATGTTTATTGCAGCACTATTCACAATAGGAAAGACTTGGAACCAACCCAAATGCCTACCAATGATAGACTGGGTAAAGAAAATGTGGCACATATACACCATGGAATACTATGCAGCCATAAAGAAGAATGAGTTCATGTCCTTTGCAGGGACATGGATGAAGCTGGAAGCCATCATTCTCAGCAAACTAACACAGGAACAGAAAACCAAACACCACATGTTCTCACTCGTAAGTGGGAGTTGAACAATGAGAACACATGGACTTGGGGAGGGAAATGTCACACACCAGGGCCTGTCAAGGGGTGAAGGGCAAGGGGAGGGATAGCATTAGGAAAAATACCTAATATAGATGACAGGTTAATGGGTGCAGCAAACCACCATGGCACATGTACACCTGTGTAATAACCCTGCACAATCTTCACATATATCCCAGAATGTAAAGTATAATTTAAAAAAAAAAAAAAAGAAAAAAAAGAAAAAGAAAAGAAAGAAAGAAAGAGATGTTCAGGACAAACCAGAAAGTCCACGCATGTTACAAATAGTCTGTGTAAGTCACAATAAGAGGATTTATTTTAAAAAACTTTTACATGATCAAGTTGTCTATAATTAAAGGGAAATTATAATGGTCTTTCTAGAGATTGAGTTTGATGTTAAAAAACTACTTATACACTAAAAAATTGGTTAGAATGATGAAATTTTCTTAAGGGGTAGATTCACTCTTAGTAAATTATAAGAGACTTAAGAAGTTTTTTTAACCTAAAGCTCAGTTTTTATTGCATCTTGCTGCTTTTGGTTTTCTCTCCCCTCTAAAAGGGTGGGAAATAGTAATGCCCTCCTTCAACTTCCTTCAGCTCATATACGTTTTTTTCCCCTCAGATTCTGTTTGTTGTGTCCTGATGCTAACAATGTTTTCTTAAAGGTCTAAAGGAAGTATTTTCTTCCAACATAGTATTCTGTGCATTGCAGAAGGTCTTTTCTTTTGCCTTTTGGTAACTGGCTTAACAGATTTTATGTTTTATTGAAATAATTTCTATGCCATTATTATTAAGTTTTGGTTTGCTTAGAAAACACTGAAATTACTAATTTTTTTAAAAAAATTATGATTATTACATTCATGTATCTTTATGTATGTGCTTTTAAAGTTCTTGTGACATTGAGTTATAAGGCTTGACTCCTGGGTCTTAAAAGGACCAGTCCTGCTAAATCTTAAACACTGACAGCAATTAAAGGCTCATCTTCAGGACTGGTAGAAGATGCCAATCAAAATAAACTGCATTCTTGAAACACAGAGCCAGAAATTAAAGCTATTCAACTCAAGCCCAGGGACTATATTGGAAGAGGTGGGTGTGTGAGATTGTAAGGGCCAATTTTGAGAGATAAAATAAGTTCGATTTCTCTATAAATTAATCATAATCATTAATGTCAAAGGCACACTGATGCAAGATCAGCATATGGACCCCTGTATCAGATTAACAAGGTTTTCTTTTTCTTTTTTTTTTTTTTTTGAGACAGAGTCTCTCTCTGTCACCCAGGCTGGAGTGCAGTGGCCGGATCTCAGCTCACTACAAGCTCTGCCTCCCAGGTTTACGCCATTCTCCTGCCTCAGCCTCCCAAATAGCTGGGACTACAGGCACCCGCCACCTCGCCCGGCTAGTTTTTTGTATTTTTAGTAGAGACGGGGTTTCACCGTGTTAGCCAGGCTGGTCTCGATCTCCTGACCTCGTGATCCGCCTGTCTCGGCCTCCCAAAGTGCTGGGATTACGGCTTGAGCCACCGTGCCCGGCCAGATTAACAAGGTTTTCTTGAAGCATTAACCTACTCCTTAATAAAGGTTATAGAGGTTATAAAAGGCTTCTGAAAGTTATAGCTATGGTCAAGATAAAAATTTCATAGATTGTTAATATAGTTTTGAAAAACAAATTTAATTGGCTTCATGCTGTTTTTTTAAGGGCTTATTATTTGGAAAATTAAGTCTCTCTGAAAGAATGAAGGCTTTCACTTTTTTTTTTTTTGAAAATTCTTTAGTTATCACTTTGATCAAATGAATGACTTATTTTACAATGATCTTTCAACAAGTGTTTTAAACCTTTGATATTTGACAAACTTTCCAAAATCAAACTATAAATTATGTGTTTTTCTGACCTAATGAATCCTTTAAGATACGAGGTTCCCTAAAGTCCAAAAAAGAAAAAAAATAACATAATGTGGCTTATTTGCTATAAAGATTTTACAGGAACCATTGTCAAATATGAAATAGTATTTGGTTTTGTTTGGGCTGTATTTGTATAAATATGTTATTGGTATGTGTTCTAACATTATGGGAAACTCCTATAATTCTGATATGACTTGGTGTACATTATCAGTAATAATTATAATTGTTATGGTAAATTATTGTGTGCCATGGAGGTAACAAATCTCCTCGTCAAGTGTGTCTTTGACGATAGTTGCCCTAAAACTTTTTGTCATCCTTGGACAATTGTTGTTTTGCTTTGGTCCTCTTTAGAAAAGGTGGTTTTATAATCAGCTATAAAACTCTAACGGGTGCTCTTGAATGCAGGCTTCTGATAACTTTGGAAACTGTGACATCAGAATAGAGGAAAAACTTTCAGGATTCATGGAGTGCTGAAATATTCATGAATATCAAGCAGAACAGGAAGTAACTTCATGGATGGAACTAACAGAATGCTGAAGTAATCTTTTTGACCTTTTTTCTTAAAATGTTGATGATCTTTTGTTTTTCAGAGTCAAGGAAATTTTTCTTTTGAGCTATTGACAGCTTTCAACAATTAAGTATACTCCTGTGAACACAATTTGGAGTATGTTTGTTTCTCTCTATCTGATTTCTCTAGAATTTGGAAACAATTTGTGGGTATTCTTAACTTATGGCAATATAATTATTTACATAAGTACAATAAGAATCTGTTTTCATTTGTAACAGAACACAGTTGGGCAAACTGGTTATTTTACCAAGGCTTTGACTGGAATGCTGTCTTTACTTTAAGGAATCAAACTTGACTTACGGAGCCAATAAAAGCCCCTTGGGAAAACTAGCTTCATACCTTGTCTACCCAGTCCCTGTACAGGGTTCCTGATCTGTGGTAATTAAAGAATGTCACTGTGACAGGCCCAGGAGTCCAAAGTTTATCCTGGAACCTCAAGAGGAGAGGAATTCACCCAACTCATAGGTATTTTATAGTACAAATCCATGGCTGGGCTCAGATTTACAAAAGTCTTACCTGAGATTCCTTCTATAGAAAAAGTTACATCAAAGCCAAATTAAAAGTCCATGAAAAATGTTTATTCTTGCTGCACTGTATACAAATAAACAGATCAAGTATAATACAGCAAATCAGTCTTATCATGATTTGTCTAGTAAAAATGGGAAACTGGGGAGAGAAAAAATGTATTTCAAAAAACTGTAGTACACTTGTTGGTAGATTCTAGTCTTGCCTAATGTTTTTCAATTTTTATTATTTTTTACAGTTTGGACTGAATTCTAATTTTTCTTGGCTGTAAGTCTTCAAAATAATGTTTTCAATTTTTTTTCTTCTTTTCCACCTCCACTTTTCCTAATTTGGAGTCACTGAAAACTAAGCTGTGCTTTTGTAAAGCCCTGCAGACTGAAGCTAGACAACTTAATCTTCAGAAGAAAATAATGGCAACCTATTTACATACGTAAGCCACTTTCATATCTGCCTACTGATACATAGACTTCAGAGGAATGTGGCCTATATCAATTTTACAGATTGTTCTTTTGTTTGTTGTTGTTGTTCTCCCTTCCTTCCCCTATTTTCTCTTCATAGGACATGAAACTTCACAACCTGCTAAAAATGAACTTTCCTAATAACTCAGAACCTACCCGTCTAGGAATAAACCATCCTAGCCTTGAGCAATCAGATGACCAGAGACTTATTTTCTTCTAAAATGCTTTCTCTAAAATATTTTAAAAAAGAAAAGAGGGGAAATGTGAAAGGGAAATAAAAAATCTTGGGGCCTCCAAATCACTAAGCTGGGAAAGTCAAGCTTGGAACTTCTTAGGGCAAATCTGCCTTTCTATTCAAAGTCATCCCTCGGCTCACTGAGATAAATGCACATCTGATTGCCTCCTTTGGAAAGGCTAATCAGAAACTCAAAAGAATGCAACTGTTTTGTCTCTCACCTACCTGTGACCTGGAAGCCCCCTCCCTGCTTCACGTTGTCTTGCCTTTCTAGGCAGAACCAGTCTACATCTGACATATATTGATTGATGACTCATGTCTCCCTAAAATATATAAAACCAAGCTGTGCTCTGACCACATTGGGTACATATGGTCAGGACCTCCTGATGCTCTGTCATGGGTGGGTGTCCTCAACCTTGGCAAAATAAACTTTCTAAATTAACTGAGACCTGGGTCAGAATTTTGGGGTTTACAGCAACAATTTCAAAAACTCACCACTGACCTAAAATCTGGACCGCACACTGTTCCTCACACTCAGCCATGAAAATAGACACCATCCTACGAGCTCCCTCGGCCATGTCCTGCCACACTTCCAACATGTGTCCCCATCCACCATCTGTTGTCTTATTGCTGCATCCTACCCAGGCCCTGATCTCTGGACCCATTGTTGTATAATTATGAATTTGGGGCTGGGCATGGTGGCTGTGGCTCACTCCTGTAATCTCAGCATTTTGGGAGGCTGTAGTAGTCAGGATTCTCAAGAGGGATAGAACCAATAGGATATATTGGTTGTATATACATATGTCCTATTGGTTCTATCCAATATATATATATCCTATTGGTTCTATCCCTCTTGAGAATCCTGACTAATATATATACATATATATACACACATAGATATACACATATATATACTAATACATATCTATACATATATATACACGCACACACATATATATATGAGTTTATTAAGAAATATTGACTCACATGATCACAAGGTAAAGTCCCACAATAGGCCGTCTGCAAGCTGAGGAGCAAGGAAGCCAGTCTGAGTCCCAAAACCTCAAAAGTAGGGAAGCCAACAGTGTAGTCTTCAATCTGTGGTTGAAGGTCCAAGAGTCCAAAAGCTGAAGAACTTGGAGTCTGATGTTTGAGGGCAGGAAGCATCCAGCATGAGAGAAAGATGTAGGCTGGAAGACTAAGCCAGTCTAGTGTTTCCATATTCTTCTGCCTCCTTTTATTCTGGCCTCACTGGCAGCTGATTAGATTGTGCTCACCTGGATTGAGGGTGGGTCTTTCCCAGTCCACTGACTCAAATATTAATCTCCTTTGGCGACACCCTCACAGACACACCCAAAAACAATACTTTGTATCCTTCAATCCACTCAAGTTGACACTCAATATTAACCATCACAGAGGCCAAGGTAGAATGATTGCTTGAACCCAGAAGTTTGAGACCAACCTTGGCAACACAGGGCGATCCCATCCCTACCAAAAAAAAAAAAAAAAAAAAAAGTGTAAAAATCAGGATAATTCCATTATCTGTGGTCCCAGATACTTGGAAGGTTGAGGTGGAAGGGTCACATGAGCCTGGGAAGTTGAAAGCTGCATTGAGCTGTGATCTGTTGCTGCACTCCAGCCTGGGCAACACAGCAAGACCCTGTCTCAAAAAAAAAAAAAAGAAAATAATTTGTCTGATCTATGTTCCAGGTTCCTGATATGGAGCTTCTAAAACTGTTGGAATTTTCTGAGTAATAGAAGTGCCTTTTTTATGTTAATGAGCTAACTCACGGCAGGGCCTGCAGATAGCTTCAGCATGGTGTCTGGTCCCTGAAAAGACCAAGCAGGTAATTAGAGTTGGGGCTTTGAGCTACATGATATTAGCCAACCCTCCAGACCTCTAGGGAGGAGAGGGACCCTGGAGATTGAGTTCAAGTACATGGCCAATGATTTAATTAATCATACCCATGTAATGAATCCCATCCAAAATCTCTGGACATTGAAGCTCAGAGGAACTTCTTGGTTGGCGAGCCCTTGATGTGCTGGGAGGTGGTGCATCCTGATTCCTTGAAGGGAGGACACAGAAGCTCTGTGCTTTTTACTAGTCCTCTCTCTATGTGCCTCCTCATTTGGCCTGGTCCTTCTGATCTATATCCTATATAATAAAATTGTAATAATAATGATAGCATTTTCCTGAGTTCTGAGTTGTTATACCCAGTTATTGAATCTGAGAGAACTGTGGGAATTTTTCAGCTTATGGCAGTCATTCAAAAAATGTGAGCGGCTTGGGGACCCCTGAAGTGTGCCTGGCATCTGAAGTAGGAGCAGTCTTATTGGGGACCATGCTCTTTAACTTGTAGAGTCTACACTAACTCTGGGTGGTTAGTGCTGGAATTGAATTGCAATACATCTGGCTGGGGTTTAAACAGAAAGCCCGTGTTCTCAGGGACCTTGCTTTTTTGTGCTCTGTCTCTGTCTCTCTCTCTGTCCCTGTCTCTATCTCTGTCTGTCTCTCCTTTAACTTTGTACTCTACTTGTTTCTCCTCACCAGACCCACTCAAGTCTTGCTTATCTACAGCAAAACAAAATGGTGAAGGCAGTACCTCCTTCACTAGTGTTCTCCTCACCTTCTGCTTTATTTCTCTTGAAAGAGTGCCTTCACTTCCTTCTCCTCCCACTCATCAGCTTCTTCCTACTACTTAACCAAAACTTTCATAAAAGTTATTCTTATTCCCATAGTCAATGAATAATTCTCAGCTTAAAAAAAATCCATGACTTTCTCTGCAGCATTTCATACTATTTGACAATTTTCTTTCCTTCTTGAACTACAACCCCCTTCCACCCCAGTTTCTGTAATACTGCACTGGGATTCCTTTGTCTATTCCTCTCTCAGTCTCCTGTACAATCTTCTTTTGTCTGCCCCTTCCAAACTGCATGTATTGTCCATTCTCCACCCTCCTCCTCGATTCCTAGTCCATGAATGTCTTACCATCCACCCAGATACCTGGGCGTGTCACCTTGAGTCTGTCTTCTCACTCACCACTCTAACCCCACATCTGATCACTCATCATATTTGATTCCTTCTGCCTCCCACATGCCTTGTGTCTCTGTGCATTTATATCCTCTGCCTCTGTGATTGTCACAGTCCACACAAAAACAGCTTAGCTCCTCAACAGTCTCTCTGCTTCAAGTTGTGTGACCCTCCCACGTGTTCTTCATCTCACAGCCAGGGTGATATTTCCAAAACAGATGCAATCATGTAGATAGAGCCCAAGCCCTGGCCCATGGCAGGTGCCAGTGACCTTTTACTGCATGCATGAATGAATGCTATGTCCCTGCTTAAAACCCCCAATAGTCTCCCATGGCTCTTTGCATCCAAGCTCTTTGACACAATTTCAGGTTCTCCTGACTTGGCTGTTGCATGTTGCTTTCACTGGCCTTGAATATGTCATGCTTATCCTTCCTCTACCTGGAACACCCTCCCTCCCTTCAGCTGGGGAAGTGGAACTTATCTCTTAGGTGTCAGCTTTCATAGGCTTTTTCCTGCCCCACCTGCTATATGGTTATAGGTCACCTCCTGCTCCACCTATTGTATATTGATTACATTTTATTGCAATTGTTTGTAGTACGGATTTACACACCCACCATCAGTATCTCAGTTGCCACATCAGTGAACACTTCTGGTAACACTTGGTGAGGTCAGACTTGTAAAGTGTTGACACTCTATTTGGTATAAAATGGTATCTTATTGTGGCTTAATTTTCACTTCTATAATTTTTAATGAGGTTGAGCATTTAAAACATGTTTCCTAGCCATTTGTATTTACTCTGAAAAAATCGAGGTTAGAAAACTGAGAGAAAGTATTTATTCTTTTATGAAATGTACATATTTTTTCCTGCTGGGTTTTTTTCTTATTTATTTGTATGAGTTTTTGTTTTCGTTTTTGTTTTTTTGACAGTCTTACTCTGTCACTGAGGCTTACAGTGACATGATCTCAGCTCACTGCAACTTCTGTTTTCTGGGCTCAAGTGATTCTCCTGCCTCAGCTTTCTGAGTAGCTGGGATTACAGGCACCTGCCACCATGCTTGGCTAATTTTTGTATTTTTAGAAGAGATGGGGTTTTGCCATGTTGGCCAGGCTGGTCTCGAACTCCTGACCTCATGTGATCTGCTCACCTCCCAAAGTGCTGGGATTCCAGCGTGAGCTGCTGCACCTGGCCGGGAGTTCTTTATATATTCTGAAAACTAATCCTTTGTGAGACATAAGTGTTGTAAATATTGTATCCCAGTTTGTGGCATGTATTTTTAATTTTTAATGGTGTCTCTCAATGAAAAATCTTAACGTTTAAATGAGGTCAAATTGATCAGGTTTTTATTTATGGTTTATTCCTTTGGTGTCATGTGTAAGGAATGTTGTTCCTTCCTGTCCCAAAGCTGCAAAGATTTCTTGTGTATTTTGTCCTAAAAGTTTTAAAGTTTTGCTTTTCCTGTCTGTGCACATTTCACATTTGCTACATCTCACTGACTGCTTCCTCTGCTGCAGAGCAAGCTCCATGAGAGTAGGAGGCATGGGTCCCCAGAGCCCCATGTCGTGACTGGGACCTGGCAGGGGACCAGTGAGTAGCTCCTGACTGACTGACTCAGTGAATGAGTGATTGGATGATTGAACAAAGTGGTATTGGAGTTCAGAGGGAGCAAGAGATGCCTAAGAAGAGACGAAGAAGGAGATGGTATAGGGTAGTGGTTCTCAAGTCTGGGTCCACAGTGGACTCACCTGGGGGCTCTTAAAATGTGCTGTGGAGGATCCCAATCCAAGAGATTCCGCATGACTGGTCTAAGACGTGGTCTGGGCACCAGGCGATCCCAGCGTGCAGCCAGGGCTGAGGCCACTGGATTTGGTGGTAAATGAGGTAGCGATCAAGGGTACAGATATTGGTGCCAACAGGCTTGGGCTTGAATTTCAGCTTTGTCACTGACTTGCTGTGTCCTCCTGCACTTGTTGAGCCTGTTTTCTCACCCGAGAGTAGGGTGTGATAACACCTACCTGCTGTGGTTGTTGTGAGAGTTAGAGGAGATAAGCACGTTCCTGGAATGAAGTGTATTCTTAATCCATCATAGGCTTTTTGTTTGTTTGTTTGTTTGTTTGTTTTTTCGTTTTCAAGAATGAGTTTGAGCCAGACTTTGACAGCTGGTTGGGAAGTGAACATGTGGTGATTGGGAGAGAAGGGCAGTTTATGTGAAGGGAATGTAATAATTAAAGAGAGTGGGCGTGGGAAGACATGCTGGGGAGAGTGAGCAGGCCGGTTAGCCCTGGTAGAGGGTGCAAGAGAGCAGTGGGGAATCTGCCAGGGAAACAGGTGGGCGACCAGGGTGCCAAGGGTGTGGCTTTTCCCGGGTTCCCATGGACACAGCCATCCTCCCAGATGCCCAGCCCAGCTGTGAGTGAGCAAGAGTTCTGGACTGTCTCTCTCACTCTGTCTTTTTCTCTCATTCCAGAAACAAAGCAGTGACTGGTACTTAAGAGGAGGCTCAGGTCAAGTTGGGAGTGAAGATCAGGGGACCAGAAGCAAGAATGGAGGCCCCACCCATGCTGGAAGATGATGAGGGTTTTGGTTCAGGGAGGAGGAATACTGGGGATCTAAAGGGGCCTGGGAGTGGGGCAGGACCCAGCCTTAGGACAGGTAGAAATATTTTCTTTAAAAAATGGGGTGGAGGGGCTGGGCATGGTGGCTCACACCTGTAATCCTAGCACTTTGGGGGGCTGAGACGCGTGGATCACGAGGTCAGGAGATCGGGAACGTCCTGGCTAACATGGTGAAACCCTGTCTCTACTAAAAATACAAAAAAAAAAAAAAAAAAAAAAAAATTTAGCCAAGCGTGGTGGCGGGCGCCTGTAGTCCAGTTACTAGGGAGGCTGAGGCAGGAGAGTGGCGTGAATCTGGGAGGCGGAGCTTGCAGTGAGCCGAGATGGCACCACTGCACTCCAGCCTGGGTGATAGAGCGAGACTCTGTCTCAAAACAAACAAAAAAAAGTGGGGTGGAGGTTGATGGTAGGACCAGGCATCTTTAGTTGACTCCCTGGAGTGCCAAGTCCTTGAAATGGTCTTTAAAAGTCAAGGAGTGGGGTTTGAGTCTCGTGTTCAAGCTCATAGGTTATTAACATAATGACACTTTGAAAGTATTTAGGAGAGCTCAAGTGAGTGGCCCGGAAGTTCCGTGTTGGTGTGGGCAGCGGCTTAGGATGTACCGCTCCAGACTCATATCTTTGACTGCACACCTGACACTTAATCTGGCTGTCCTGTAAGCACGTTCAACTTAACATGTCCTACACAGAACTCTTGATATTCCCATTCCTCCCCCAGTCCCTCAGTTCTTACCAAATGTTCTTCCAGTTACCCAAATGCTTAAATAAAAAAAATCTAAGTCCTTTTCTTGGATTTCTGCCTGTTCCCTCACCTTCCCACCTATCCATGAGTGTTCTGTGGGCCCTGCCTCTGAAATAAATCCTGCCTTTGTCTCCCAGTTCACTCCAGCTGCCCATCCTGGGGCTGTACCCTCCTCCTTCCAAGCCCTCTCCCTTTCCTTCCTGGTGCTGCCTGTCATGTCAAACATATGCATTAGTGCGACCAGGACATTTGAAATGCAACCAAAACAATTGGGCGCAGTTATGCCTATCAGGTTTTCTTCCTTAAACATTTTATATTTATGTTTGAAAGCATGCCACGTTTCTTCACTTGCCTACTGACAGATTTATTAGTTGGCAACATCCGCTGATAGCATCAGTACTAAGTTAATTGTTTTTGCACACCTAGCTTTAATTATTCTCATTATCATTTTTGGAGTTATTCTTTGTAAAGGGTAACTGAGTTTTCCAAAACAAACAGAAATTTGGGGTGTGCCCATGGAGCGTGACTCATGAAATCAGATTCTTAGAAGGACCTCAGCAAGTCTCTGGGTTGTTGTTAATGAGCCTGGCTGGCTGCCAGGGGTGTGTCTGCCCTTGGTGGGAACACCACTGTTCAAATGCTTGCCTGCGGCATTACCTGCGTAGGTAGTGCTTGTTTCTACTGAACTGTCAGGGATCCAATTCTTTGTCGTCTAAGTAACAATACTCAGATTCACAAGGAATTGATTAATAAGCCAGAATGCCAGTGTATTACATTTTTGATGAAGACCATATTTACAGTAATTGTATCTGCTCAAGCTCAAATTAGGATTAGAGTTCTGACAAATACATATGTGAGAACTATGAGGTTAAATACTTGAAATTTGGACTTTTCTGGAAAATCTGAATGTGATTGCCATTCACATACCTTTCTGGGGATGGTGATTCTTGTACTCTTATTTTTAAAAGACATAGAAAACTAACTTAAGAATCAGATTGCTTGGCTGGGCGCAGTGGCTCATGCCTGTAATGCCAGCACTTTGGGAGGCCAAGATGAGCAGATTGCTTGATCTCAGAAGTTTGAGATCAGCCTGGGCAACATGGTGAAATCTCGTCTCTACCAAAAATACCAAAAAAAAAAAAAAAAAAAAAAAAGGAATAAATTAGCTAGGTGTGGTGGTGCGTGCTTGTAGTCCCAGCTACTTGGGAGGATGAGGTGGATTAATTACTTGTGCCCAGGTGGTGGAGGTTTCAGTGAGCTGGGGTTGCAACACTCTACTCCAGCCTGGGCGATAGAGTGAAACTCTATCTTAAAAAAAAAAAAAAAATCAGATTGCTTTATTGCTGGTTTTCTACCTAAAACTGAGATTGGGTCCCATCATCCCCTGGCCCCCATTGGTTAAGGGTTCCTCCCTTGTCTATTGCATAAAATACAGATGACTGCTTTTGGCAGCATGGTTGAGTGTAGACACTGTAGGGTCTTCCTGACTCAAAACGAATAAGGCTTCGGTAAAACACATTTTGAAATACATTTCTGGATGAATAGCAAGAAAAGGAGATCTCCTAAATTCCTTTTTCTGTCCCCCTCTCCCTACCCACTCCAAGTGGGCTTCAGCAGGAGAGGTGGTGAGCAGCAGGTAAACACACATCAAAGCCAGTCTTCCTCTCTGAGGGAAAACACTTATATCAGCATTACAATCAATGGGCCTCTTTAATGATGTGCCAGTGATAAGAGGGGGTGCTGAACCCAGGGGCCTGCCTCCATCTGGGGCCTTTGAAGCATATTAAAGTGGTTTCAGGTTGTTGGCATTTCCTTGCCTTTCCACCCGAAGCAGACACAAATCCTCTCTGGAGGCAAGTTCTTCCATTTAGCCATAGAGTACAACTCCCACAGACTAAGATCAACCATGTGCAAGCTCACAGTCAAAGGTCACCAAACACACAGAGCAACAATCAAATTCATGAGTGACATGAATGAGAGTAAACAGAAACAATAACCACCAGTTGGGGCGCTCTAAAGCTTCAGCTGTTAGAATTACTGAATATGGAATGAAACTGCCACAATAGCAAACACGCCTCTAGTACTTACTGTGTGCTAGGTTCTAAGAATTTTGCACATTGTGCCAGATACCGACTCAGCTCCACACTCACCCTCCTACTGTGCCCTCTTTATTTGCACCAGATTAAAAGGTGGAAAAGAAGAGGCAGCTATTCTGTTCTTGGCAGTGCCTCTGGCAGCACATGCAAAATGGGCAGTAGCAGTGGCAGTCACAGTTAAGTGGCCTTCTCACAGTGTGGAGTTAAAGGCATGGGACTGAGACGAGCAGGGTTCCTAAAGGGACAGTGGCCAGTAGATGACCAGGGGCTACTGGAGTGGCTGCATGGCTCTGTGGAAGCTCAGAGGAGCCTTGGCTCCTGCAGGTGCAGCAGCAGCTTTCTGTAGTTCTTGATCTCTGGGTCACACGATCTTCCCCTTTTTTGCTCCTCCACTTCTAATTTTGTAACTGACTTCCCTGTGTATGTTTCACTCTCTGATAGAAAGAGCCAGACTGGTTTGGTAAGAGTAAGACATTGTCTGGTAAGAACACAGGAACTCATTTAATCTTATATCTCTACGAAGGAGGTACAATAATTATTCCTATTTTACAGATGAGGAAACAGAGGAGCAGAGAAATAAAGTCAATTGCCTAAGGTTGCACATTTAGTCAAGGGAGGGGTTGATATAACATATAATCATGTAGAAAACATCTAAGGAAATGAAAGGCGTAATTTAAAAATAAAACTAGGCAGGTTTAAGAAAATGAAGTAATCTATAAATAAAAAATATAATTGTTGAAATACATATGTTAGTGAATGGGTTAAATAGCTGAGAAATGATTAATGAACCAGAAGGTAGTTCTGAAGAAATTAATCAGAATTCAGCATAGAGAGAAAAAGTAAATGGGAATTTACAAAAGTACACAGGAATTATAAAAGAGAGGTTAAACGATAGGGAGGGTAGAATGAGAATTAACATTGGTCTAACTGGAATTTTGAAAGAAGAGAATAGAGAGAATGAACAAGGCAATATTTAAAGAGATGGCTGAGAATTTTTCAGAACCAGCGCTAACTATGACTTTACCAATAGAGAAAACAGTGTACATTGGGGAGGATAAATAAATATACTACAAACAAATTGTAATAATAATACTAAACAAAGACAAAGAGAAGATCTTAAAATCAGCAAAAAAAAAAAAAAGTCAGACTTCTTAGAAATAAATGACAATGACAGACTACTCAACAACAACAGTGGAAACCCAATTCAGTGAAATGGTATTTTCAAAATGCGTATTTAATCTATCTTTGAAGAATAAGGGTGAAAAGGGTGAAAATTTCTGCCTTATACAAAATATCAACATTAACAAAAAGGAACAAAGGTAATATAAAAATGTTTTCAAATAAACAAAACTGAGAGAGTTTACCACCAACAAGCATTCATTAAATGGACTTTTAAATGCAATTTTTAGGAAGAAGGAAAACAATCCCTAAGGAAGGTCTGAGATGCAAAAAGGAATTGTGAACAAAGAAATTGTTAAAACTATAGGTGAATTTAAAAAAACAACTGCCTGCATAAATGATAATAATGACAATGATGCTATTAATAATGAGTTGATGAGGATAAAGAAAAGGACAGAATTAAAATACTAGGAAACTAAAATGTGGAAAGGATTCAGGAATTACTTGAAGGTTAATGTTCTAGGGTCCTTCTATCCTTCTAGGGGCAGTCAATATATTAATTTTTGACTGTTACTTACCCAGTGAAAAACTTTAAGGATAACCATAAAAAATAGAAATAGAGAATATAACTTCTGAAACAGTCAAGGGAAAAATATGGAATAAGAAAACGACCAAAAAACATCTCAATCAAAAAACAAAACAAAACAAAACAAAACAAAACAAAAAAAAAAAAAAGAAAGAAAAGAAAAGGTTTGGAAGGAGAAAATCAAAGCATAGAAAATGCAGGACAAATAGAAGTGGAAAAGAAAAAGGTAGAAGAAACAGGTCCAGAAATATCATTGATACACTAAATCACCATTAAAAGATGAAAACTAATGAACAACATCAAAAAATTCTAGTGACTATAGTAGTACTGATCAGAATAGGCTCTAAGACAAGAAGCATTATTGTGAATCAACTTGTGATGATGAAAGGTTTAATTTACCAGAAAGACACAACTATAAACTTGTATATACCTAATCAAATAGTTTTATTTTATTTACATTTATTTATTTATTTATTTATTTATTTATTTATTTATTTATTTTGAGATAGGATCTTGTTCTGTTGCTCAGGCTGGAGTGCAGTGGCTTGATCTCGGCTCACTGCAGCCTCTACCTCTTGAGGCTCAAGCTATCTTCCTGCCTCAGCCTCCTGAGTAGCTGGGACCACAGGCACACACCACCAAGCCCTGCTAATTTTTGTACTTTTTGTAGAGATAGGGTTTCACCATGTTACCAGGCTGGTCTCAAAATCCTGGGCTCAAGTGATCCTCCCACCTAGCTTCCCAAATTGTTGGGATTATAGGCGTGAGCCACGGTGCTTGGCCTCAAATAACTATTTAAATGAAACAGAACTAGTATGGTACTAATGAAAAATGTATAAATCCATAATTGCAGAGGGATTTCAACTTACTTCTTTCGATTATGTAAAGGTCAAACAGACAAAACACAATGAAAAAACTTAATGCAATGAAGAAGTTTGATTTAATGAACATATATTGGATATGTGCCCAAGAATTAGAGAATATATACTAGTTTTAAGTTTATGCAGAACATTTACAAAAATTTAGCGGAGGCCTAAATTATAAAAAGTTGCTATCATGCAGAATGACACACAAACTGCTGAGTCCGGAATTCAAAGCCCTCCACACTCTCCTCTACCTTTGCATCTTTATCCTCCACCACACTGCAGTGCATACTCTGGGCTACTACTCACCGTTCTTGATTCAAATTCCATGTTCTGTCAGCTCAAATCATTCTCTCTGCCTGGAATAACTACTTCATACATCTTCTGCTATTGAATTCCTGTCTCAGCACTCCATCTACTCCAAGACAATGTCCAGTTGGAGTTACTCCCATTTTCTTTGATTACGCTTTTTGTTTTTCCTACTTCCATTATATTATTGATCACATCTGTGCCACAGTTTTTGACTTCGTCTCTGCCTTTCCTCTTTTCTAGACCCTGAGAGCTCCTGAAGGGTTGGGTCATTTCTTTTTTATTTGCTCATTCCTCATGGCACAGTGAGCGCTTAATAAATGACTATTGACTGAAAGTAAACTGTATTTAAATGGACATATTCCATCTCTGGGCCATTCATTTTTTCTTTCTAGTGGAACCAGGAGATCATGAACCGTAACAAAAGTAGGGTTGTGCAATGTGAAGGACCATGGAACCTTCCCCTGGGGGCTGAAAAACAGCAGGGAAAGGTGCAAAGACAAAATCTTCCATTTTTAAACAATGTAAGAATGTGGTCCCCCTCATGCTCAGGTGGGACTTTATCATGACGTTATTTCTGGGGACTTATAGCTGCATCATTTACCCAAATACAGATTTACCTTCAGTGTAGGGAACTGAGGACAGGAATTTTGTTGATGTAGACTCTTGATAATGAGGCTAACACTTGGAGAATTTTTCTCACGCATAGAAGAATCTCGTTTTACATTCCTTCATTAATACTTTAGTTGGTGGTTTAGCTTTAGTTATAGGCTTATCGGATATTTGGAGATACCTTCGTAAATGATGGCTTTGGTTTTAGAAGAGTTATTCTGAAGCTACTATTTCTGGCAATAATCAAACAGCATGGCCATTTGTTTTGTAAGACCTTTCTGAGAATATGACGGTAAAATCTATGATGTGTGGAAAAATGCTTATTCTTCTGTCCTCTATAAATATGAATCTAGTTTGTCTTCAAAATAAAATCGAGTGATTAAAATGTAGTTTTCTAAGAAGATAAATGGAGCAAAGCACTCTCTGTTTCATAATGTTGGAAATCACTCATCCCTCATGAAACTGTCCCAACTGATCCTGACTCACAGGAATGAATTAAAATAAGAGTTAATAATATCAGACTGGGCGCGGTGGCTCATGCCTGTAATCCCAGCACTCTGGGAGGCCGAGGTGGGCGAATCACAAGGTCAGGAGACCGAAACCAACCTGGCTAACATGTGAAACTCCGTCTCTACTAAAAATACAAAAAATTAGCCGAGCATGGTGGCAGGTCCCAGCTACTCTGGAGGCTGAGGCAGAAGAATGGCGTGAACCCAGGAGGTGGAGGTTGCAGTGAGCCAAAATCGCACCACTGCACTCCAGCCTGGGTGACAGAGTGAGACTCTGTCTCAAAAAAAAAAAAAAAAGTTAATAATATCAATTTACAGTTTTAAAGAAACTTTCCCATGTTTTAGACTATTGGTTGGAAAAGCTGGTAGGTGTACAATTTGTGGAGAGTAGGCTGTTGTCTATAGCAGTTTGACCTATTTCAAGGCCATATCTAATTTTGTTGCAAAATGGTCTGAATTCTACAAAAATATTGAGTTGTATAGTGTGGAGAAGTACTGAGCCATTTACTGAAAGGGATATGCCCAAGAAATAATTTGAACTTACTTAGAGATGCATACTACTGACATCTACTCCAGGCTTAACTATTAGCTCAGGTATAGAGAGGAGGGGAGGAGAGGAGTTAGGACTTTCAGAGTCATTGCCAAGCCGGACACAATCTGGTTGACTTACAACATAGGAGAGACTGGGCCAGTGAACCTCAAGGAAGAGGGCTGTGCATTTGATTCTACTATGCAGTGCTTATCCTACTATGATAAGCTTTGGAAATATAAAGTTGAGTAAGACATGGTCTCTGATCTCAAGAAGTGCACAGTACTTTTAGGGAAGACAGAAGAAAATACTTGATAATGATGATAATGTTACCAATGCCTGATGGAGGTATGTGCATGGCACCAAGAAGAGGGCCAAGTGATTGAGTCTGGGAGCGCTGGGAAACACTTTGTTTTTCTTTTTTAGAGATGAGGTTTCACTATGTTGACTGGGCTGATCTCAAACTCCTGGCCTTAAGCTATCCTCCAACCTCGGCCTTCCAAAGCGTACAGGCATTAGCCGCTGTGCCTGGCCAAGGGGAGCACATTTCTGGGAAGCTACTACTTGCATTGAATCTTGAAGGAAGAGTGGTAGACAAGGGGAGATGGGGAATGTCAGGCAGAAGCCCTTCAGGCAGGGTCTCTGCAGGAAGGTGATGAGAGATCAGGCTGGGAAAGCAGGAAAGGACCAGATTAGGAAGGACCTTGGGTAGTAGTTGCCTACTAGTAGGGAAATTTGAGTGACAAAATCAGATCTGCATTTTAGCAAGTTCATGTTTTGCATTGTGGTAGAGAAAGGACTGGAGTTGTCTAGGCTCAAGGCAGGGAGACAGGGAGGCTGGGGGGAAATGACGAGGCCCTGAGATAAGGTAGCAGTGGTGGGAACAGAGTGGAAGGGAGGTAGTTGAGATACGTTCAAAGTAGAATCAGAATGGACATAGTGACCAACTGGATGCACGTGGGGGCTGAGGAAGCAAAGTTGAGGATAATTCTGAGACTTTTAGGTTGATCCACTGAAGTTACATTATTCAACACCACAAGGAAACCAGGGGAATGAGAAGCTATATTGGTTTGCTTTGGAATGGAAGGGCAGTGATGTAAGAGGAGTTAATGAATTAACGTTTGGATATGCCTGAACTTTAATTTGATATACTCTTGGGATGACCCTCCAGGCAGTGGCTGAACATGTGGATTTCTTAGTAACTGATAGACATCACAGACTCACATCAGTAGGGAAACAATAGCAAACTTGATTGGACGATATACCTGGAACATGCTACCCTACGACTGGAGCAAGTCTCTGTCAGTGAAATGAGGATAATGAGAACCTCAACCTTATGGAATATGTTGTTAGGAATATAAGTGATAAACAACATAGGATGCTTCCTACAGGGCTTCACATGTAGTAAGGACTTGATAAATGCTTGATAAATATTATTGTTGTAATTTATTTCCAAAGTAAGATGCCACTGGAGGAATCTTTGGAATTCAAATTAAAAATAAATAGGGCTGGATGCAGTGGCTCACACCTGTAATCCCAACACTTTGGAAGGCCAAGGCAGGAGGATCTCTTGAGCCCAGGAATTCAAGACCAGTCTGGGTGATATAGGGAGACCTTGTCTCTATGAAAAATTAAAAAAAAATTAACCAGGCCGGGCGTGGTGGCTCAAGCCTGTAATCCCAGCCCTTTGGGAGGCCGAGACAGGTGGATCACTAGGTCAGGAGATCGAGACCATCCTGGCTAACACAGTGAAACCCCGTCTCTACTAAAAAATACAAAAAACTAGCCGGGCGAGGTGGCGGGCGCCTGTAGTCCCAGCTACTCGGGAGGCTGAGGCAGGAGAATGGCACAAACCTGGGAGGCGGAGCTTGCAGTGAGCTGAGATCGGGCCACTGCACTCCAGCCTGGGCGACAGAGCCAGACTCCGTCTCAAACAAACAAACAAACAAACAAACAAACAAACAAAAAAATTAACCAGATGTGGTGGTGTGCACCTATAGTCCCTGCTGCTTGAGAGGCTGAGGTGGGAGGATTGCTTGAGCTTATGAGGTTGAGGCTGCAGTAAGTCATAATTGTGCCACCACACTCCATCCTGGATGACAGAGTGAGACCCTATCTCAAATAAATAAATAAATAAATAAATAAATAAATAAATAAATAAATGCAAACCAGCAAACACTAATCCTTTCTAGGGATTATTGAACTCTGGAGGGCAGATCCGAATGGAGCCAGCAGAGATGGCTGAGGACCCAATGGAGACCAGCCTGGCCCTGGACAGCACCAGGCAACATCAAAGAAGAGGAGGTAATGGAATTGAACAGGGTTTAAGCCATGCGGTCTTAAGAACCCATGAAGACTCAGACTAATTTTTTTTTTTTTTGCATGAGGATTAAGGTGGTTCTAGGAATTTCAATGAGAGCAGGGTTAATGAAGGAGTGCAGAGTGGGAGAGCGGAGGGAAGGCATCTGAGAGAGCCTGGCTTATGAACGGCTGCGTCGGCATGGCTCACCTGCCTTCCCTTGTCATTTCCTACTCAGCAAATGACCCTACTCCAGGCCTCCAGGGCCAAGGTCATTTCTGCATAGTCATGGGCCCCTGAGGGCCTGGAGCAGTGTAAGGAAGACAGAGTCTTAAGAAATTACATTAACAGTCATGGTGCTTGGCAAGTATTGTCATCCTATGCCAAGCCTGATCTGAAGGGGTGCATGCTCATAGGTAGCGGCTGCCCAAGATTATAGCAGCTTCTTCAATTCCCAGATCCATGCTCTCCTATATTTGTTTTTTCCAGGGGTTCCTGTCCTTTGACAGTGATGAGATGCAGAATGACTTATTGAGTTATTCTCCTGATAGTTTCCAACTTTTCTAAATGACAATGGGGCATGGAGCTTGAGAGTGGAAATGAGGCCCTAGGGATAGCGTGCTTAGGAAAACACTCCCAGCGTGATGTAATTCTGGGGGTACAATGGCATTTTCATCATCAAGACTGCTATGTAAAGGATGACTAGCAGTGAGTTGGGGGTGACTCGCACTGGGGCTGGGTTTCTGATTCTGCCTAATCCAGGAAGAGCAGAAGCACTAGTGGGCTGGTAGGGGGCCTCCGGGGCCTCACTTACGTGGAAAAACAGCTCCAGATTATTGGTTGACATTCTGAGGACAAGCTCGGGGACTACAGGATAGAGAAAGTGCCGGGAGATGCCGTGGCACCCATTCCGATGCCTGCCCTGCCATTCCCCCGGGTGACGTCTCTGGGGCATCTTGCCTTCCCTACCCAGACCTGTAGTTCAGCTGAGGGCATGTGGAGGCCAAATGGCTTCCTAGAGTGTTACTTTCCTTGAACAGCTCTGCTGGGAGAACTGGAGGAGCTAGCTAGTCACGGTAACTGCAGCAGTCAAAGGATCGTCCAGGTGGAGGTGGGGTGGAAAGGTAGAGAAAGAGAACATATAGCATTTTCCTTGGAGATGTGTGGGCATGTCTTAGAGGAAATGCCCAAGTCTTGAGCCTTGAGCCCCCCAGGAAATCTTGGAATATTAGGCTAGTCATCCCCAAGGAAATGATCCTATGTGATATTAAGGAACACGGGCCAGTAACCCTCCAAGCAATGGATATGGTGGCCAAGTTTGACCTCATGATGGAGAGGAGGAGGTTGGTTTGAAACCTAAGAATTTAATTTGTTGTTTCAAACTCTTCTCCACTCAGCATTATTAAAGCATACATAATTGACACATAAAAATCGTATATGTCTACGGTATACAATGTGATGTTTCAATCTATGTGTACATTGTGAAATGATTATGTCAAGCTAAATAACATACCCATTCATAGTGTTTCAAAGGAATTAAATTCAGGTACAAAAGAGAGGTGCTGTTGAAGAGTAGGATGGCTCTATCTAAGTAGTATGTCTGGGGGTGTCCTAGATCAGGGACCTTTTGTGCTAGTAATAAATCTGCCCTTCTGAGGTGGCTCCACTTTCCCCACTCTTTCTTTTGGGGCCTCCCGAAGAATTAGGACACAGCCACTTTCTCTGAATAGGCTTCCTACTTCAACAAGGACAGGGGCTTGTGCCGCCCATGCCACTTCAGTGTCCCTACAGCACAGCGCTGAGTGCACACTGGCTGAGTGAGGAAGTCCCCTTGGATTAATCTTGGTTCTAAGCATCATGGCTGTATTTCACATGTATATGAATTACAGCATAGTTGAATAAGGATTTTTGTGCTACAACTGGAATCCCAGAGTATGCAAATTGGATAGTATAATATGGAAATTCCTAGGACATTTTATTAGTTTTAAAAAATTATGCAAGCTTAGAGTAAGAAATTAAACAGTGCAAAAAAGTTCACTGTGAAAAGTAAAATGCTCTGTCTCTGCTGAGAGAGATATTGCAGCCCAGATACTACTACCATCAATAGTTTTCTTCAAGCATACCATTTTGGTGGTTTATGGGACTTACAGCTCAGGAAGCTTGACACCAGGGTTGATCTCAGAAAATCATTGTGGCAAATATTAGGTATGACCGTCTCACAAAGATACAGACACAGACACAGCGACTGGAGGTGTTCACTGGGGCTTGTCCTTTCTGCTCTGTGCCCAAGTTGGGCTCAGAGTAGCCTGTCATCAGCTGTTGGGAGAATGCTGGCATGGGGTTAGCAGGAGCCCACTTAACATGTCCTAAGCCACCTGGAAGGGTCCTTCAAGGAGACCAGACCCCAGAGGCCCTGAGGAAGGAAGGACTTTTGCCAGTTTTTAGGTTTTCTAGTCCCAGAGTTTTGGGAAGGAATGGTTTGGCTTTGGGCCGTGTGCCCCTTTACAGAGTGGGATGGGGTGTACCCACAAGCCATTGAGCTGGCTCTTGGAGAAGAGAGCAAAAGCGGGAATAAGAGGTCAGGAAGCTGTGTGGTTATAGGAAATCCCAGCAGAGGGCGTGGGGGTCAAAAGTGGTCATGGTAGTGACGGTGGAGGCCGAGGTGGTAGAAAATCAGAGGACTACAAACCCTATGGACTGCTGGTGACCTGACCAGGCTCCTACGCTCTCCGGGTTCATTTTAGGCTCTATAGCAGCAGATGATTGGCTGGTGTGAGAGCAGTGCACCTGCCATATCAGGCAATCCAAGGCGAGTCCAAGCTACGCTGGGAGGAAACCTGAAGGCAGCAGCAGGTAGACTAGCTGAAGGCAGACAGGGAGGCAGCTTGTCAATCAGATTTGTGTTTTTGAGGACTCTCAACTGGGGAGCCCTCTATGACAGATCAGATGAGAGAGGAATCTGGGGCTGCCCATGTGTCAGGCTACCAGAGGGTCCTATCAGTGCTTGGATCTTCTTTGCAGCTGGGTCTGAGGTGTGCAGGTAGAGGGTGAGCTGGTCAGAGGGGCCTATTGCAGAGCTAACCAACACCTTCCCAGGAATGCAAGCACAAGCACCCCACCGCAGGCAGGCGGGCAGACACTTCTCCTTTTGCCACCAGGACCTCACAGACGCTGACCTGGCTCTGTGAGGTGAGAAAATGGGTTGTACTTAGTACATAGAGATAAAAGGCTTAGGAGGCCCCTCTATCCTGTGACCCTGTCCCCAGACCACAGGTGCCGGCAGGTGCTGCTGTTTCAAGGCTAGGCCTCAGTGCAAGCTTGCGGTTTCTTGCCCGTCTGTGATGTCCTCCATCTAATGAAGGGGCTCTCCATTCTCTCTCTGCCTCTAACAAGTGGAGGCTCTGGGCCCTGGGCAAGACACACAGGGGGAAAATGCTGTCTGTTATCCAAATATATTTCATTGGGACGGGGAAGGGATCTTTATGTCATTTGACCCCCTTCCCCATTTACTGGCCTTGTACCCATAGCTGGACATGCCGTGGTGATGGGGAGGCTGAGGGGGCAGATTCAGGAGAGAGCCATGCTAAGGGGGCCCAAACAACCAGGCTGACCAGAGCAATGCCCAGCTTTGACTCATAGCCCATGTGTTATATCCTGGGTGTGTTGAATCATCTCTGTTTAATCTTATAAAAAAAAAAAAAAAACCCGAAAAACCCCTTTCCTATGACAGAAGGAGCCCTGGGTTTGTTATTTTCAGTTTATGCAAAGTGGATAAGGGGGTGAGGAGTTCATGTTGACTGTCCAGGAGGAAGAATTGAGGCAGACACCAGAGCTGGGGCTCGTTCCCACAGTTGAGGGTATAGCACCCTAGTCTTTAGGCAGAGAGTGCTTCCCATCATGGCCTGGGCCCCAGCTCCCCTCACATGCTCAGTGCTGCTGGGGAGGCTTGGGAAGGGGCGTGGAGGCGTACCGTCCGATCTCGGGGAGCTTGTGTCCTGCTGAGAGAGAGGACATGCACACATCCGCCTTCACACCAAGAACTTCCAAACATGGCTGCTTAACAGACTCCAGGGATATTTCAAGTGAGAAGCGCAGGAATATGGAAGCAGGGACTCAAGCAGGAGCCACGGATGTCGGGGTGTCCATGAAGGGGTAGCCCTGACTAAAGGAAGATTTAGGGAAAAGCACGCTCTTTGTATCCAAAATAAAGCCAGCGCCGGTTGTTTCTTGTGTTATTACTGGAGAAAAGGTCAGGGCTGGACTCTCGGGCTCCCCACGTGTGAGATTCTGGGGACTGAAGCCTTTGCCTCCAATAGTCTCTTGGGGTCGGAGGTCGTTTTGTTCTTGTTTCCTCATTTAAGCTGCAATGGTAACAGACTGACACACAGGAAATCGTAAGTCAGGAGGGCCACTGCCACGCAGGAAGGACCCACCTGAACTGCTACAAACGGCGAGTTGGAAATCATTTACTTAATCATGACTTAAACGGCCAGACAGGAAGGTTCTTTTATCCAAGGAAAGATGAAGGCTTATGGGTTCTCTCTCTCTCTCTCTGTCTCTCTGTGTGTGTGTGTGTTGCCAAAATAGAAGTTTCAGCAATCAAAACATACACAATAAATATTTTATTGGTTTGATTCATTTAGATGTTTCTGGGGCTGGTTTTGAACATTAGGAAATGGAATCCTTTGATCATTTGAATTTACCAAAAATGTGGATATTTCTAAAGTACCAGAAATAAAGGATTTCAGTATTGGAAGGGGCCTCAGTTGCTCCCTCTATACAGATGAGTAAGGGCATCAAGACGGATGGCGTGACTTCAGCCAGGCACGGAGGGAAGCTGGGTCTGACTCATCATCACCCACAACTGGTCTCTGCATTGCGTAATGCTTTACTACTGACAAAGTCTTTCGCATGCCTTATCTCATTTGATCCGTACTGTGGATAACTAGTCCTTGATTCCGCCTCAAAACATCACAAGCATCCTGTTGTATTCAGATGAGCCTGGCCTTTCCCTTCACCCATGTCCAACATGTGAATGTGCTGCATCATGCACATTACAGGCCTCCCTGGACCGTTACTAGTGAAGTGAGGCAGACAATAGCAGCTACTGTGGATCACACGTCTTCTGTGTGACAAGGACACTGTCAGCCATTTCATATTTATTATTTTATTTTCTCCTTACGGCATCACTAAGTGCTGGTGATTATTATCCTTCCTTCTTTGCAGGGGCATAAACCAGGCTTAGAGAAGTTAAGTAACTTGCCCAGGTACCTGCAAACAGGAAGGACAGCAAGTTCTCACTGAATGTCACCAATAGGTTTTTGGAGACTGACTTCCAAAAGTGAAACAATGTGCAGCAGATCCTGGAATAATGTCATTTTGTTCAATGTTATTCGTTTTCTTATATGTCATTTTTTAAAAAATTGTGGTTTCCAAGAACCTATCGATGACATTAATAGGCTCTTAGACGCCAGTGCTATTTCCAAGTCAGAGGTGCAAGAATGTGAAGCGGAGACTTGATAAGGGACTGTGGGTGTTGGAGCATCATCCATGTATTTAATCCAATATATTCAAAATGTTATCATTTGAACGCACAGTCAATATAAAAGTTGTTAATGAGATATTTTACATTTTTTATTACGTGCCACTTCTTTGAAATTTGGTATGTGTTTTACACTTTACACTTCAATTCTGACAAGCCAGTTTCAAGTGCTCAATAGCCACATGTGGCAAGTGGTCACCATACAGGGCAGTGCCACTCTAGAACAAAAGAAAGGGGAAAACATTTCTGGGAGGATGGTTGTTGGGAGTTGATGCCATGGTTAGCTCTTTAGGAGCTGAAATTAATCCTGGCATGGAATATTGAAAATATCAGCAAGAAATTAAATGACATAGTAGTCATTATGCCTAAATTATTGTTATTTTTTGATTGAAAAAAGTTAAATGTTTTAACTATCAAGGTAGTAGTGAGATATAATAAAGAGAGAGTCAGTTCTAAGTATAGAATTGCTGGATTCAGTTAAAGCTCTGTTCTCCAACATTTGGGCCCCACTGGAGAGGCCATTTAACTGCTCTCAGCCTCAGTTTCCTCCTTTGCCAAATGTGGATTACACTACCTGCCTCACAGAGATGTAAACTTATGAAATGATACTGTGATCGCCAGGGCCCACCTGTTTTCTTTTAAACATTGAAATCACTGTGCCTGAAACAGGGGTTTCCCTGCCCTTTGTGCAAGCTCCAGAAACAGGAGTCAGCCTGAGTCCCACAGCTAAGAACGTGAATTCTGGTCATTTTCTCATAGCGAACACATTTCACAGGTCCTTCAAGGGAGCACATTTTCCTATAACTCACCTTAATCTCGGTTGAAGCCTCGTTTCTTGTTTTGCGTTGTGGCCGAAAACTTAATCTCATTTCTTTCAGGTAAACTTCAGCAATTCAACAATAGTGCAGTCATTTTGTTTCAACTGAACCGAGTCAGGGTTCCACTCCTGCCTCCCCTTTCTTCTTTGAGGACATCCAGGAAGTGGAGGGGTCTATGTAGCCTGGAGCTGTTGGTGAGGGGCGATGGGTCTGTGGTGGTCTTGGGGAACTGCAGAGCTGTGTCTGGCCGGTCTGGTGTCTGGTGATTGGCCTTGCTCCCCGTAGTTCACACTGCAGGACCTTTCGTGTCCTTCTTGTCCTGATGATCAGCTTTTAGGCTCACGGGCCTCTCTCTGCTGAGATACGGAATAGGACAGCCTCTGGATCTTCTTATAAACTCTCCTGGGGTCACAGGGGACTCTGTGCGTGTCTGTGCCCCCATAGGATGATTCTGCCCAGACCTTTGCTGCCACTTCTTGCTGTTCTGCTGTTTTTAGTCTCTGGAGGGCTTGCAGTTTCCTTGGGGTCCCTGTGGAAGCAAAACAAAGTCCTCTTCATCCTCAGATGTCTAAATATTTCTGGGTTTTACCATCCACCCATCCCAGAGCTCAGTCTAGAGAAGGGGGCAGCCTTCGGGCTCTCTCCTTCCTCTCCTCCCAGAGCCTTTTCCTTTTCACCAGGGCAGCCTCTTCCTATCTGTTGGAAAAGGCTGTCTGGTTCTTGAACATAGAGTTGCAGCTTTGAGGGGTGTAGGCTGAGGTAAGGCAAACTGTCACATAGAATAAAAATTACCCCGCGTCAAGGAACAACCAGAGCTGGACAGTTTTTAAACGTGAAAACCAATTTTATTCAGGACTGTGGTGAGAGGTGAAGTGAGACCTCAGCATAGAACTGGGCTCAATTCCGAATGCAGCATGGGTAAATGGGAATGTAGAGCCTAGGACAGGATGGGAACCTGTGGATGAAGAATTACTAAAAGGGCATATCGGGGTGAGGGGGCGTCCTGGGTGAACTCTCTAACGACTCTTGCTGAAGAAAGGCCTGGTGATCAGACATCACTGGGGACTGGTGGGGGATGAAGAATCCAATCAGATGGATATTGAGGGTAAGGGGATCTTGATAAACTGGCTTAGGAGGGTTTTTGCTAAAACTGGTTTTTGTAGGTAAGTCCACAGATAGGGTTCGGAGAAAGTTCAGGGACCTAAGGTTTGGTCAGGCAGAGGCTTTGTCATCTGTCATGCTGGCACTGTCACCGGCTTTCCTTTAGTCCCCAACCTTTTTTTTTCTGGAGTAGTTTTGGGAGACCAGATGAGCAGGGAGTTAGGGAGAGTAGTCAGAAAGGGCCAGAGAAAATAAGAAGGTGTGTGTAGGAAAATCCTTAAATCCTCTAATTAAATTAAATTTATTTATTTATTTGGGACAAGGTCTCACTCTGTTGCCCAGGCTGAAGTGCAGTGGTGTGATCTCGGCTCACTGCAGCCTCGACGTCAGGGCTCAAGCAATCTTGCCTTCGCAGCCTCCTGAGTAGCTGGGACTTACAGGTGTGCACTACCATGCCCGGCTGATTTCTGGGATTTTTTTTTTTTTTTTTTTTTTTGTAGAGATGAGGTTTCACCCTTTTGCCCAGGCTTGGACTCGAACTCCTAAGTGATCCATCCACGTCGGCCTCCCAAAGTGCTGGGATTACAGGCGTGAGCCACCGTGCCCGGCCTAAATTCGCCAATTTTTCAATGCTTCCATTCTCCCTGTTCCAGATTTGGGATATTGACTGCTGTTAAATCAGCTATTTCTCCCTGTGGAGGGGTAGCCTATATAGGAAGCAACAAGAGTGAGGAGTCCTTTATATTGAAATAGAGGGTAAGAGAAGAGACAGATGTTATCTTGGCTGTAGTGTGAGTTAAGAACAGCAAGTCTGTAAGCAAAGCAAAGCAAGGCTCCCGGGGCTGAGAAACAATGGCTTTCTGGGGGAAGTGTCTGTGTTCAGAACCTTAAGTTGGGAACATCTCTGAAGATGTTTGCCATGAAGGTTTTCTTCTGAAGTTCAGCCTTTCATCACTAGGTAGGCCTGTTTTGGAGTCTCTATCAAACAGATCCTGTGTTTATTAGAAAGCCGTGGTTCATAAAGCCCCATGCTAATTGCAGGTAGCGGGGTGGCCCTGGCCTGACCCGGGGACAGAGTGGCGGTCCTCCCTCCAGGCAGGAGACTCTCTCTTGCCACCTAGTGGCTGTATACCCACATTTCAAGGGAGCTTCTGGCTGGTGAGTTTAGAGTTAAGCAAAACAAAACTAAACTGAATAAAGAAATAGAAAGAAAATCAAGTGTTATAAAAGCAATTTGGCATTTGTTTGTGTTTCAGCTCCGTGTCTATTTATGGCTTCCACAAATAGTGCTGATATGCACCAGGCACTGTTGTAAAACTGAAAACATGTTTTTGGATGTGCCCAGTCTGTGAGTATTAAACAACAGCTGATTTGAAATTTGCTATGATTCACATTTCCGGGGGTAAGATGCAGGATTTCTTTGGGGGGCCTAGGATGTGGCATTCTAGAATTCTCAAAGAATCAACCCTGGTGGGACCAGGAAGAGCGGAGCTGAGGCCTCTCTGCTCATGTGTACTTACTGGAGATCATTGAGACAGGTGAGCCTGAGTGCACGTTTCACCAAAGCCGCAGCAGAGAGGGAGGAGGCGGAAGGAGAGCTCTCTCCATTTCTGAGAAGTTAATGGTAAAAATGGCATACATATCTACTTTACAATTGAAATTGGAAACCACAGCATTAAGTGTTTCCAATGAAATTGGGCAATTTTGGAGTTTTCTGAGCTGCATTGGATGTGGTTTTGCATGCTGTCAGGATGAGCAAGAGGTGATGGAGAACATCTTCCTTTTGAGCTTCCTCTTGGATGTGGGTCACCCCCACTCACGGAATTAGAAAGCTTAGACCTAGACTTGAATCTCACCTTCGTAAGGTGCTCCCGGGCAAATCACTTAAGATCCATCTTCTTCTCCTCCTGCTCCTTCTCCTCCTTCTGAGTTTTTTTTTCTTTCCAAAATTCAAACGACACAGTACTTGGAGAAGAAAAGGTCCAAGTCTGCTTTTACAGCTCCCCTCATCCCCAAATGTACTCTGACCCCAAGGTGACCATGTTATCATTTGATTGGCATCCTTCTAGTTTCAACTCATTTCTTTGCATGTATATGTACGTACATATACACTATTTTATTTTGCCAGGGGTCACTGTTAGCTGCATTAATTTCTTTTAATATAATCTTTATTTAGGTATAGTTTACATTTAACAACATACTTATTTAAGTGCACGGCTTGATAAGTCTTCACTGTAAACCAAAAATAAAATTCTAAGCCCCCCTAACCATCTGAATGGACCCCTCCTCTTGGCCAATGGCATTCCAAAGTTAACCTGAAAAGACTAGTTTAGGCCATGATGGAAGGGAAGGTTGGACATGCCCCAGTATATCCTTCTCCCTTTTGGAATTCAGGAAAAGCTGACCGGCATTAACATTAACAGAAACTTATGTCTGATGGGAAACTTTGACAATCTATTCTGTCTGAAGCTTGCTACCTGGAGGCTTCATCTATGAGATAAAACCTTGGTCTCCATAACCACTTATCACAACCCAGACGTTCCTTTCTATTGATAATAATCTACCTGTAACCTGGAAGCTCCCTGCTTCAAGTTCCCCCACCTTTCCAGATTGAACCAATGTAAACCTTACATGTATTGATTGATGTATTATGTCTCCCTAAAATGTATAAAAGCAAGCTGTACGTCGACCACCTTGGGCACAGGTTGTCAGGACCTCCTGAGGCTGGGTCACGGGTGCATCCTTAACCTTGGCAAAATAAACTCTCTAGATTGACTGAGGGCTGTCTCAGACACTGTTGGGTTCACATATATAACTTATGAAACTAATACACAAATCAAGTCATAGAATATTTCCATCACCCCTCATCTACCCCCAAATTTCCTTATGCCTCTTTGCAGTCAACCTCCCACCCCATGCCCAGGCAACCACAGATCTACTTTTTGCCTCTGCACCTTCAGTTGACCCTTTCTGCGGTTTCATATGAATGGAATCATGCACTGTACAGTCTTTTGTGTCCGGCTTCTTTTGCTCAGCATAACGTCTTTGAGCTTTGTCCATGTTTTTGTGTTTGTCAGTGGTTATTTTCTCTCCATCGCAGAGCAGTTTTCTATTGTATATGTGTACCACAATTTGTGTATCCATTCCATTGCTGATGGACGTTTGATTTGTTTCCAGATTTTGGCAACTATGAATACAGCTACCATGAACACCCAGGTACAAGTCTTTGTGTGGACTTATGTTTTCATTTCTCTTGGAATGGAATTGTCATATCAATAAGTGTATGTTTAACTTTGTGAGAAACTGCCAAAAAATTATCTGTGATGGTTACGCCATTTTGTTTTTCTAGCAGCAATACACGAGAATTTCAGTTGCTCCACAGCTTTGCTAAAACTTGTTTTCTTTAATTTGGACATTTAAGTGGTGTACAGAGGCATCTCATTGTGGTTCTAGTTTTCTTTGCCCCGATGACTAACGGTGTTGAACATCTTTTCATATGCTTTTTGACCATTTACATATCTTCTCTTGTGAAGTGTCTGTTCAAATATTCTTGCCCATTTAAAACATTTGGGGGTTTGTCTTATTATTGTGTTGAGAGAGTTCCATATTATTTATTTATTTATTGAGATGGAGTCTCACTCTGTTGCCCAGGCTGGAGTGCAGTAGCGTGATCTTGGCTCACTGCAACCTCCACCTCCTGGGTTCAAGCAATTCTCCTGCAAAGCCTCCTGAGTAGCTGGGATTACAGGCGTGTGCCACCACACCCGGCTAATTTTTTGTATTTTTAGTAGAGATGGGGTTTCATCATGTTGGCTCGACTGGTCACAAATTCCTGACCTCAATCAATCCACCTGCCTCAGCCTCCCAAAGTGCTGGGATTACAGGTGTGAGCCACTGTGCCTGGTCCGTATTTATTTTTTATTCTTTATTTTGTATAAAAGCTCTTGGTCAGATACAATAATACGTGGTCAGATGAGATAATGAGTGGGAAAATGCTTTGCAAATGGGGGAGAATAATTTAAATGTTGTTTATTCATTAAGAGCAGAGGCCCTTCCTGTTGTGGTCCAGAAGCCGTTTCCTTCTCCTACCTTTTATAAACCAGCAGTGTCGAGCCACACAGGCTGTCTGTGTTGGCTGCTATTAGTTAATCAGAGAGTTTTTTTTTTCTTGCCTTGTCATTCTAATTTGTGACACACAATTAGCCACAATATGTATTTTCAGTTGTGACACCGGCCTGGGAAACCAAGGGATGTTGTGAAGTGGATTTCCTTGATTTTGCAATAATTGTGTGTTTTGCTGCATCTTCTGTTAAACACAAATTCATGGAAGAAGAACATGGAAGCAAAAGTACCCTGGAAATCTCCCCTTCTTTATAAAATTGATTTCTCTTCAATGTAATGTTTGCTTGTTCCCTTACTTTAAAAGCAATTTAAGGTTTATCGAGA
Source organism: Macaca fascicularis (assembly GCF_037993035.2). Taxonomy (NCBI): domain Eukaryota; kingdom Metazoa; phylum Chordata; class Mammalia; order Primates; family Cercopithecidae; genus Macaca; species Macaca fascicularis. The sequence continues at coordinate 19,900,074 of NC_088387.1, forward strand.
AAGTGAGCCCTGGAAACATAGATGCATAGAGAGAAAATTCCACCATCCTCAGGTCCCCATTGTCTTCTCTCATAAAGCATAATTTCAGGGCCTTTTAGAAGTTTCTTTTTTGCTCTGATTTGCATGTTTGTGAGTGTTGTTATTTTAAGTATTTGGATTTGGTCTGCAAATCCTATGAAAGATGGCAACAGAGTAGGGATTTCAAAGCCTGCAGGATGTATTAAGTCCAGCAGGGCTGGTCCTTGTATTTACAACAGAGGGTCCTTGAAGACATTCCATACACTATACTAGGGGAGTGGCCAAGCAAACTTTAATGTGTCCCCATGGTGGGATATTTGGGGTTAATACCTGCCCTTCTCTTAATTTCTTTTTCTTTTTCTTTTCTTTTTTTTTTTTTTTTTGAGATGGAGTCTTGCTTTGTCACTTAGGCTGGATTGGAGTGCAGTGGTACTATCTCAGCTCACTATAACCTCCGCCTCCCGGGTTCAAGCAATTCTCCTGCCTCAGCCTCCCAAGTAGCTGGGACTATAGGCACACGCCACCATGCCTGGCTAATTTTTTGTATTTTAGTAGAAACAGGGTTTCACCGTGTTGCCCAGGCTGGTCTCAAACTCCTGAGCTCAGGCAATCCACCCGCCTTAGCCTCCCAAAGTGCTAGGATTATAGGCGTGAGCCACTGCACCCAGCCCTCTTAATTTATTTATTTGATTTTTATTTTTCACTTCCACAGTCTGATAAAAAACGAGAATCTAATTATCTTAGTCCATTTTGTGCTTCTATAATAGAATACCTAAGACTGGGTAATTTATAATCAACAGAAATTTGTTTGGCTTAGAGTTCTGGAGGCTGGAAAGTCCAAGATCAAGGAGCTGCATCTGGTGAGGGCCTTCTTGCTGCATCATCCCATAGCAGAAGGTGGAAGGGCAAGAAAGCACGCACAAGAGGGCTTAGGGGAGGGAGCAGAGGTCATCCTTTTATTGGGAACCTACTGTCGTGATAACAGTATTAATCCATTTATGAGGGCAGAACCCTCATGACCTAACCACATTTTAAAGGTCCTATCTCTCAACACTGTTGCATTGGGGATCAAGCTTCCAACACATCACATGAACTTTGGGGGACACATTTAAGCCATAACACAAGTGAACTTAATATGACAGCTAATTATTTCTAAGTAAGCACACCTAGCAAATTTTTGTTTGTTTTACATTTTTATGATTGCAGCCAGTGTCGGACTCTCTACTCCTAACTCCACATTCCTCCCAGGTTTGTTCTAATTCCATTTCTGTCTTGTTTTCTGCCTACTCTTTTGTCTTGGAGCAGATGGCTTATCCCAGTTTATATGTAATAGAAGATCTGTACCAGCTGCCTTGATTCTACCTACTTAAAACCTTAGGGAGCCATCTGCTTCTCGCTGGGCCCTGCACCTGCCCCAGTGTTCAGGTGTTCCTCATTTTCCTTGGCTCACAGCTTAGTCTCCTAACTGGTCTCCCAACCCAGCCCTTCTCTGCAAGGACCCCTCTTCCACATTGTCATGAATGGGAACATTACAAAAGGGAAAACTCAAAGGAATGCTGCCATGCCTAATGACCCTGACCTCGAGGGACTATGTGACATCTGTGTCCAGAATGCTCTGTGACAGCTCCTCAGCCCCACCTCTAGTCCAACCTGGCACTGAGGCCCAGCCAGATGGAACCACTGTGTGTGCTCAGAACAGGCTGGCTTCTCCCTTACCCTTGGGTATTTTCTCTGCCTAACAAGTTCTCCTCGATCCCTCCCCTTTGCCGGCTTTCCCTATATGTGAATGTCACAGGAACAGAGCCATGGTGGATGGGTTCCCTGTCATGTCTCCAGTACCCAGCTTAGCACCTGTTATGTACTAAATGAAGACCCTCTGGATGAAGGAACTGTAAGCCACTCGAGGTCCAGGTGGCTGTCCTGTAAATGATCTTAAGCACTTTCCCCTTCCACAGGTAGGGTACAGAGATAGTTTTCTGTGGGTCTTTGCCGAGTTGTCAAGAGACCCAGAGGCCACGGAACTTCAGCACATTAGTTGCTAACTGTGCCATTCAGCTTTTGGGTCCTCAGACTCCAGTCTTCTTGCTGGATCTCTTGGATCTTGGAGTTTCTCTCTTCTTTCTCTTTCCTCCCACACCCAGGGAAGCTCAGACCTGTGCACCTGACAATTGGCACTGGGAACTGTGTATTGCCTGGTTCCTTTTAGTTCCCATGAAGCTGACTTTCTCAGCTAAGTCCTTACTCAGTGGGGGCAGGTTATCAGAGGTCCTGGTTATCAAAGTAATATTAAGGCCTTTATAGAGAATTGGAAAGCGTGGAAAAATGGAAGAAAATCATTACCATCTCTGCCTTTCAAAGGCAACCACTCTTCACGTATTTCTAGCCTGTCGTCTGACTTCTGTCTGCTAGCCATTTTAACAGGAATCCCCCGATTACAACCATGTCTTTACATTTTAACATTTCTTAGGTAAAAATAGTCTTCACTTAGGTGATCCTCTTAAAGAGAATTATAAAATAATATTTTAAAAGGAAGATTGGAAAATGACAAAAGAATCATTTTTATTCATATTGGAATTGGGCCTTGAGGCAATCTACTGTGTGGAGGTGAGATCACACCTAAGGGATTAAGAAAATGAGGAGGCTGATGCTTGGAAAGAGGTCAGTTGGTGGTAGGTTTTCCAAGTGAAACCAAAGGATGAGTCAGCAGACAAGCAGCCGGCAAGCATCCTCCACACCTGGATGGAGGACACCTGGTGCAGCTGAGAGAGTGGAGCACTTCGAGAGCTGCCTGACTAGAAAGAAAAGAGAAAGCTTTTCCCGACAGTCGGTGGAGCAGGAAGGGCTGGACTGCACAGTGCTATGATGAAATAGCAACCTCCAAAAACTTCTAGATTTCCCACAGTGACTTTCTGCACTGTCACTAGAGTGTTGTGTGGGACTCTCCCGGCCACATGGTCTACTTTGGGTCTCCCTAACCAAGCGTGTGGTCTCCCCACCCCTGGGATCTTAGATTACGTCATACTCCTACCTGTATTCAATCCATCAGTCAATAGTTATTGAGCACCAACCACATGCTACCCACTGTATGCAGTGCAGGGTGCTCAGCAGAGGATTTGCAGGTTAAATCCTACTACGTATCTCTTCTCCCCTCTTGGGTTCCCTATAGAGGAAGCTGTATGTTACTAACTCTATATAACAAAGGGCTAACTTTGTACGTGACTGGACAAGCATCCAATAACATCCCAGTACGGGCTCTTCTGGTATCTGGGTTGGGTGGGGCCCATGGTTGGGCTCAAGTCAGAAGAATAGTGTCACTCTAGTGTCCTCCCATCCAATACTAGATGGTTGGGTGTGTGAAATAGACTCTGCGTTTACCTGCGCAGCCAGCCATGTGGATGACGGTTGGAACTGGGAATGTGTGGTGGATGTTTGGGTCTCCTTCCGGAAGGCTCTGACCAAGTGCCTTTATTACCCAGGGGCAGGAGAAAGAAAGAGGGCAGGAGGATGGCTGGGCCTTCTCTCACGAGGAGAGATTGGTCAGATCTGTCCTAAGAAGCACGTCCTTCCTCTGAGTGCTGCAATAAGGGAAAGGGAGCCTACTCCGCCAGGGCTCAGGAAGTGAGCGTGGATGTGGGCATAGCCACGGGCTATCAGCACACCACCAGCCTGCTTCCTGGCCCAAGGCGCCCCAGCACATGTCAACACAGCAGATTAGCAACTTCTCCACCTCTGCAGGGTTGGAAAGCAGGCATGGAGGCATAGAGGAGGCATGGAGGGTGCTGAGGGGCAGAAGGAGGATAGCCTTCCTTGGAGAAGAGACATTTAAGCTGGACCCCGAAGGATGAGTTAAGGATGAAACCACAGAAGGGCAGTGCTGAGGTCTCAGTGTAGGCCTGTCTGGTTGGAAACTGGATCTTAGCCATTCGGCGGGGGTTTAGGGACTAGGATTCAGCCTCCAGGGGTAGGACCCTAAGAGTAAGCATGGAATTTAGGATTCCAGTCCAGCAAATCAGGACCGTAGAACAGGAGTCACGGTAGAAGAGCTGTAGGTTCTTAGGAAACCACGACAGACATATTTACATGGACAAGGAAACACAGTGGGACTACCAGCATTTCATTCATCAAACACATATTACTGATCATCTAATGTATATCAGGTTATGTCACAGCCACTGGGGTGACAAGATAGACAAGGCTCCTGTTCACATGCAGCTTATGTTCTCCTGGTGGAGACAGGCAACAGACCAGTCACAAAAGATAAGTTGGGGGAAATGCTGGGATGGTGACTCACTCTGTGAAGACACTGTTACGTGATTGGCGGAGGGAGGCAGGTGTGGAACCTGTAGAGGTGGGGCAGGGAAAGTCTCTGAGGGGTGCTGATGAGAAGCAGCTAGGCATGAGAAGATCTGGGGAGGAGCCGGGCAGAGGCCATAGCACGTGCAAAGTTCCTGAGCTATCGGAGGAATCTAAGAAGGAACCTGGGGAAGCCCTGTGCATGCAGCAGGGTGAGTTCAAGACTGAGAGTGGACAGCTTGAGGTCAGAGGAGTAGATGGGGCCTTGTCAACCAGGGCAAGGAATTTTAACTAAGATGGGGACCAATGAGAGGTTTAGGCTGGGGAATGACAAGATCTAATTGACACTGTAGAAGGGCCATTTTATTCTGGGCAGGGTTGAGGCAGGGGACTCTGTTAGGTCCACAGGAGAAGAGATGGTGGCTTGGAGCTGGGTGGTAGCAGAGGGCAAGGAGGGAAGTGAGCAGATTTGAAATATGTCTTGGAGGTGGGGGCAACAGGACTGGTTAATGGACTGTGGAAAGATGGATGGCTCCTGAGAAGGAAAACTAGAAAGGAAGCAGGGAGCAGAGAGGTGAAAGTTGGCTTTGGCCATTGGAAGAAGAGATGCTAAGTGACAGTGTCAAGTTGGCAGTTAGACAAGTCTCAATTCCATGGGAAAGGTAAGGACTAAAGAGGCAAATGTAGAAGGCATTAGTTAATAGGCAGTTTGAAGCCATGGGACTGGACGAGATGCCCTGTGTATGCCGGTGCCTGGGTCTCAGCTGAGGCCAGTTGAGACCACTCCCAATCCTACCGGCTGGTGGGGACTGGAGAGGGCAGGGCGGCGTTCACCTTGCAGCCTATCAGTCTTTCATAACCATGTGTGGGTGTAGCTGGCTCGGGCTGAGACTGGCACTGCCCCCATGTCTTCCGCATTCCTCCCTGTTTATCTCCACTCAACATGGTTCCTGGAAGCCCCCGTTTCCTTCATACCCCACCAACTGGTCTCACCAGTTGGGCCGCAAAGCCCAGAGCGTATGTCTAAATGGTCTTTGTTTACACATAGCGTCCTCGGTTGCCATGTCTTGGTGTCTGTCCTCTGTCTTGCCTGGTTGATGGAGTAAAACCCCTATTTATATTACATGGCATCCTCTTCAGTTCCTTCAGGACCCTTCATCTCAAGAATTGCAAGAGATTTTAATTGTCATTCAATCTTCATTTTGAAGATGAAAAATTGAGGACCAGAGAAGAGAAGTGACTTGGCCAAGGTTTCAAAGAAATGTCAGTAGGAATCATGAATTCCTGGAGGCCAGGGACCATTAGTGCTGTTCTTGATCAGTATATGGAGATGTGAGTTTCAGCAGCAACAGGGACATTTTAAAATTAAAATGATTTAACCTTTAGAAAATGTCTTATTTTGTAATAATTTTGGATTCACAGGAAGGTACAAAGAAATGTCCAGAGAGTTCCTGAGCCCCCTTCAGCCAGCTTCTTCCAATGTTAACATCTTGCATTATTATAGTACACTATCAAAACTGGGAAATTAACACAGGTAATGTCCAGATAGCTTACTCAGATTTTGCCAGTTACATTTCCACTCACTTGTGTATGTAGCTCTATGCAATTTTATTACGTGTGTAGCTTCATGTAACCACCACAATCACAATACTTAACTGTGCCCTCATCACAAGGCTCTCTCTTGCTATACAGCTGTATCCTCTTCATCCCCAAACCCTAAGCCCACCTCACCGCCTCCACCATCTCTAATCCCTGGCAACCACTATTCTGTTCTCCATCTCTATAATTAATTATGCTAAGTAATGTTATATAAATGGAATCATGAAGTCTGTGTCTTTTGAGACTGGCTTTTTAGTTTTTCACTCAGCACAATTTCCTTGAGTTTAATCCAACTTGTGTGGAGCAGTAATTCTTTCCTTATTATTGCTGAGCAGTATTCCATGGTATGGATATACCACAGTTTGTTTAATGCTTTGCCCATTGAAGGACATTTGGATGGTTTCCAGGTTTTGGCTATTATGAATAAAGTGACCGTAAAACATTTGTGTACAGATGTTTGTGTGATCATAAATCTTCATTTCTCTGGGATATATGCCCAGTAATGAAATTGTTGGGTTGTGTGGTAGATTGATTTTTAGTTTTAAAAGGAACTGCCCAATAATTTTCCACAGTGGCTATGCCATTTTACATTTCCACCAGCAATGTATGAGTGTTTTTCTACATCTTTGCTAACAATTGGTGTTATCACTATTTTTTTATTTTAGCCATTCTTACATGTGTGTAGTGATACATTATTGTGGTTTTAATTTGCATTTTTCTAATGGCTAGTGTTGCTGAGCATCTTTTCAAGTGTTTTATTTGCTAATCTATAAGTCCCCTTTGGTAAAATGTTCACTCATTTTCTAATTAGTTTTTTTTAATGTTGAGTTGTGAGCATTCTTTAGATATTCTATATACAAGTCCATTGTCAGATATGTGATTTACAGATATTTTCTCTCAGTCTGTAATTTAGTTTTCATCCTCTTAACAGGGTCTTTTGGAGAGCAAATATTTTGATTTTCATAAAGTTCAAATTATTAATTTTTTCTCTTATAGTTCACACTTTTAGTGTTAAGACTAAGAACTGTGTCATGTCATAGGTACCAAAGATCTTCTCCAAATTTTTTTCTAGAAGTTCAGAGTTTCATGTTTTACATTGGAGTCCATGATCCATTGTTAATTAATTGTTATTATATAGGTTGATGTTTAGGTTTAGGTTTTTTTTTTAAACTATACATGTTTAATTACTCCAGTTCCCTTTTATTGAAAAGGGTATCCTTCCTCCATTGAACTGCCTTTGTCAGAAATTAATTGGACATATTTGTGGGGGTCTATTTCTGGGCTCTTTATCATGTTACTTTTAAAAAATGCATCAGTTCCTCCACCAATGCCACTTTGTCTTGATTATTGCAGTTATATAGTAAGCCTTCGCATTAGGAAAAGTATTTTTCCTACTTTATTCTTTTTCAAAAAATTTTTGGATATTCTAGGGCCTTTACATGTAAATTTTAAAATAACTTTGTCTATGTCTACAGAAAGCCTTATGAAGATTTTGGCAAGAATTGCATTATGCCTATACATTAATTTAAAAAGAACTGATGTCTTTATTCAGTTGATTCTTCTAATCTATGAGCATAAGCATCTCTCTCAAAGCATTAGGCCTTCTTTAATTTCTGTCATTAATTTTTAAAAATTTTCATCCTAAAGATTCTGTATATGTTTTGTTGAATTTATGCTTAAGCATTTCACTTTCTTGGTAACAATTGTAAATGATTTTGTGTTTTTTATTCCACTAGTTCATTTTCAGTGTGTAGAAAAGCAAGGAATTTTTGTGTGTGTATCTTGTAACATTATTGAACTCACTTATTAGTTCTAGGAGGTTTTTACATTTTTCTTGTAGATTCCTTGAGTTTTCTATATAAACAGTCATGTTGTCTGCAAACAGGCAGTTTTATTTCTTCCTTTTCAATCTATCTATATATATATATTTTAATTTTTGCCTTATTGCAGTGGCTAGAACTTCTAGCACTATGTCAAATAGCATTGGTGAAAGCAGACATCCTTGTTCCTTGTCATAGAGGAATATTTGGTCTTTAATCTTGATTTAAAAAATTCCTTGCACTGAGTTATGGTGTTTTGGGGGAGGGAGAGGTGGGCTGAGGTGGGGGATTCCCCCTTATGTTTACAAGCTGGGAGTTTGTTTTTTCCTGTGTCTAATTATTTTCCTCTTTGACTTGAAAAATCTGATAAAACATTTTAGGATTGCGTATAAAATAGAATTAGCCAAGTGCAATGCCTTTATTCAGAAGAAATTTCATGGACATTGTGCCTACTCTCTTGGTTTCCTGGCTTCATGGCTTTTCAGATCCCAGAGTAAGTTCTGGATAGTAGAGGTTACAGTAAGACTGACTTCTAAATAAATGAAGTGAATCTAACCTTACTGATATGGCTTAAAGAAAAGGAGTGGCCTTTAAGATCCATTAACTTCTTAAACAAAAGTGATAACGTTATCTCCGTGCATATGTAATACTAAATACAATGCAACTGAGAGAAGTAGGCTGTGGTAAGAAAGGAGACCCAAGTGCCATCTGAAGGCAGCACTTACCACTCTGCTTCATCCCAGTGAGGAAACAAAGCATGAGTATTGCCAGATTTTCTTCTGTTTCCAGAAAAGCCAGAAATCCAGGTTTTTACATGAAATGTCCTGATTTTAATGTTGGGAACTAGTTTATATTTTGAAATACCATTGTGTGGGACAAGTGAACTTGTATGTGGAACTAATCTCTCCCAATGGCCGCCAGTTTGGACCCTTGATACTCAATTAGGTCAGCCAAGTGTGCCTTGTCATTGTCAGTCATCAAGGTGATGTGTGATTGGTCAAGTGATTAGTTTTGCTCAGCATCTCATCTGTTTACGAAGGACCTGAGGGTTCATTTGCCCATGCAGATCTTACAGTCCTGTTTATTCTATTCATTTATCTTGCAAATCTATAATGTTTTATTTCAAGCACCAAGAACCGTGGCAACCTTTGGTCTGGCCCCTTTCTAATGATCATTTAGTATCAGGCTATGTGGGATTTGACTGTTTTCTATTGCCTGAAAGCCAATGGTATCACTCCTCCTCTAGGTGTGGCAGAGATGTGAGTGAGGGACACTGACAGTCTGTGGGTGTGTATGCAGTGTTGGGGGAAGAGGGGCACAGGGGGCAATACTGTGGTGTAGAAAACTAGTCTAAGGTAGCATCAGGATGTCCATGAAACCAAAATGATTTTCAGAACAGCACAAGACATTATTTGGTTTTTTTTCCCCACTCTCATTTTTTTTTTTTTTTTTTGAGACGGAGTCTTGCTCTGTCATCCATGCTCGTGTGCAGTGGTGCAATCTCGGCTCACTGCAACCTCTGCCTCCAGGGTCCAAGCAATTCTCATGCCTCAGCCTCCTGAGTAGCTGATTACAGCTGTGCACTATCATGCCTGGCTAGTTTATGTATTTTTTAGTAGAGATGGGGTTTTGTCATGTTGGCCAGGCTGCTCTGTCATTTTTTTTTTTTTACTAGTGTCCAGTGGAATTTTTTAGGGGCTACATAATGTGATAATGTCATTAATCTAATGGCTAATGAAAGGGGTATGTATATGTTTTTGTGTTTAAAACAAAGTTCTTTGGGGTCCTCAATAATTTTTAAGAGTTTAAAGGGGTCCTGAGATCAAAGAGTTTGAGTTCTGCTGGACTGGGACAGTGGTTGTCAACCCAGATTGTACATTAGAGTCATCTGGGAAGCTTTAAAATAGTACTGATGCCCGACCTTACCGCAAACCAGTTAAGCCAGAATCTCTGTGGATGAGAAGTCTTCATTGTCATCATCACCGTAACCATCATCATTGTCACTGTCACTATCACCATTATCATCATCATCATCATCGTCATCATATCATCTTCATTATCATTGTTAGTATCACCATCACCATCATCAGCATCACCATTATAATGATCACCATCATCATCATCATCCCCACCATCATCCTCGTCAGAACTTCACCTGCATGGAGGACAATCCACTATGCATCAGGTGCTATGCTATTTGCTATACTCCTGATTCTCACAACTGCCCAGGGAGGCTGATATTATCTCACTTTATAACAGGAGGAATCTGGATCAGAAAAGTTAAGGTAAGCTAATTCACAGAGCAAGAAGTGATGGAGCCAGAATTCAAAACCAGTTCTCTGCTACATCGGTGTTCCCAGTCTTTGCACTATTGAGAACCTCTTTAGTTATGCTTTCATTCCTCCAACACCACAGTACATTTTTTCTTTTTTTTTAAAATTATACTTTAAGTTCTAGGATACATGTGCATAACATGCAGGCTTGTTACATACGTATACATGTGCCATGTTGGTGTGCTGCACCCATTAACTCGTCAGTTACATTAGGTATATCTCCTAATGCTATCCCTCCCCCCTCCCTCCACCCATGACAGGCCCTTGTGCGTAATGTTTCCCACCCTGTGTCCAAGTATTCTCATTGTTCAACTCCCACCTATGAATGAGAACATGTGGGGTTTGGTTTTCTGTCCTTGCGATAGGTTGCTCAGAATGATGGTTTCCAGCTTCATCCATGTCCCTACAAAGGACATGAACTCACCCTTTTTTATGGCTGCATAGTATTCCATGGTGTATATGTGCCACATTTTCTTAATCCAGTCTATCATTGATGGACATTTGGGTTGGTTCCAAGTCTTTGCTATTGTGAATAGTGCCACAATAAACATACGTGTGCATGTGTCTTTATAGCAGCATGATTTATAATCCTTTGGGTATATACCCAGTAATGGGATAGCCAGGTCGAATGGCATTTCTAGTTCTAGATCCTTGAGGAATGGCCACACTGTCTTCCACAATGGTTGAACTAGTTTACAGTCCCACCAACAGCGTAAAAGTGTTCCTATTTCTCCACATCCTCTCCAGCACCTATTGTTTCCTGACTTTTTTATGATTGCCATTCTAACTGGCACCACTGTAAATTTTTACAGATTTTATAAGCAAACTGTATTTACTGTGCAAGAATTATTTTTTAAACCATGTGTTGCAAACATGCAGTGGTCAGTTGTGATATCTGCTCAGTACAAGATCATCAGATCACAGCACAGACTTGAGGTAAGTCCACCTAAAAGCAAAGAGACCTGATCCTACATTAACTGAGAAGGCTTTATTTATTTATCCCCTATACGCAAGCCAATATGAAGAGAAGGCCTTACTGTGGCTAACTATGTAATTTTTCCTGACTTTTTGAAATACTGAGAAGAGCTCATGACTCTCCCATCTCCCAATTCTACGTCGGTGGATTTTAGGCTGACCACAACTCATGGGTAAATGAGAGAAGAGGAATAAGGAACCTTGCTTTCCCGCCCCCCCACCACTTTGTTTTGGCTGGCTACAGTGGCTCACACCTGTAATCTTATCACTTTGGGAGGCCAAGGTGGGAAGATCACTTAAGCTCAGGATTTCAAAACTGGCCTGGGCAACATAGTGAGACCCCGTCTCTGAAAAAAAAAAAAAATGCTGGGCATGGTAGTGCATGCCTGTAGTCCTACTTACTCAAGAAGCTGAGGTGGAAAGATCACTTGAGCATGGGAGGTCAAGGCTGCAGTGAACCTTGATTGCACCACTTCATTCCAGCCTGGGTGACAAAGCAGGACGCTGCCTCAAGAAAACAAAAACAAAACCTTAAAATTTGCTTAATTCTTCTGCAGGGAGATCTTGTCTCCCCATTTATTTATTCAAACATTTATTTGCATCAGTATGGATTTGTGGGTATTTATTTTATAATGTAGGTTATAATACAATGCTACATTTATGTTTTTTTTTTTTTCCAGCAAATTGTTTCAGCTTTGGCTATTGGTAGCTCTTTCTGTTGGCTCCTGTGTTCCTTTGACATATCCTATCATTGCATTTTTTAAAGTACTGTCTTATTTTCTGGCACTACAGGATGCTCTAGGCTCATCTTGTATCTGTTCTTCCCCATCCCTAAAATCAACCATTTTCTAAGGTCCCTGGTCACTTTTACTGGAGAATAATACTGGAAATTGAGATCTGGGCCCTAGGTATGCTTACTGTTACTGGGGTGTCATTGCTTCTAGGCTGTCCCAGTTGATTGATCAGGGAAATATATGTGTATATACCAAGTAGTATAGAGATAGAGCTATAAATATTTCTATCTGTAGCCATCTGTCTCTATGTTAAACTAAACATGAGTTCATACTGATGTCTCCAGTTCTAATCCATTATCACACAAATCCTTCTAGCTTTACCCCCCACGCTTGTCTGTAAACTCTTACTCTAACAGTGAGAAACCTGGCTCCTACCACCCACCATCTATTTCCTCAGTTGTTTGATTCCAGTATACAGGTACAATGGTTTCAAAACTGTAAACTCGAATTGATGGGAAGCAACTTTATCAACTAGAGTACAGAGCTTGTGTACAGTACTTTTTGCCTTTAGTTTTATAGACTTTGCTCATGTCCAAAGTCACTTTAGGTCCATACGTTTCTCACTCATTCCCTTTATGAGGTTATTTTATACATTTTTAACACAGTTAGATTATTTTGTTACAGTGTATATACATTTCATCCTAGGATTTAAAAAATGCAACAGGCTGTGCAGGCTGGCTCACACCTGTAATACTAGCACTTTGGGAGGCTGAGGCGGGCGGATTGCCCACAAGTAATTGCCAAAAACCACAATTACTTTTGCACTAACCTAATACTAGTTTCTTCTTTCTACCTGCTATATTTGTAGGTCCCTCTTAGAGGACTAAGGCCAGGGGCTCCCTTCAGTTTCCAAAAGCTTATTTGTGAGTGAGTTTGGAACTTAAGATGCATTTTCCAACAGAAATAATGTAATTTATGATGATTGGCTTCCCGGTCTCACTCACAAAAGCCCACTTATTTCCTTTTATATTTCTAGGTGTAATATTAGCATTTTACTTATCTATACTCCATTTGACAACACTGTTTCTCTAGGAAAAAAATAAAAATTCCACTTGAGCTTCTCAGATTGCTTTTTGACAGAGACTAGATAATTCCTTGAAGTGAATGGCAGGACAGTGTGACTTGTAGGAGTAACTTGGGCAGAGAACAAACTGAAGCTTCTTTCAAGTAACAATGAACTTGGAAATTCAAGAATGAAAATGAAAGAAGAATATTTTTGGCCAAACACAAATAGAAGGTGTAAACCAAAAAGTATCTGAGATAGATCTCAATCAATTTAGAAATTTATTTTGCCAAGGTTAGGCGTGCATGCTCAGGAGACAGGTCTGTGCCTTTCTCCAAAAGTGATTTTGAGGGCTTCAATACTTAAGCGGGAAAGGGCAGATACTGGAGAAAGATGAATAAATTTTTAAAAGGTGTGGGGGCTGGGCGCGGTGGCTCATGCCTGTAATCCCAGCCCTTTGGGAGGCCGAGGTGGGTGGATCACAAGGTCAGGAGATCGAGACCATCCTGGCTAACACGGTGAAACCCCGTCTCTACTAAAAATATAAAAAATTAGCTGGGCGCGGTGGCAGGCGCCTGTAGTCCCAGCTACTCAGGAGGCTGAGGCAGGAGAATGGCATGAACCTGGGAGGCGGAGCGTGCAGTGAGCCGAGATCGAGCCACTGCACTCCAACCTGGATGACAGAGCGAGACTCCATCTCAAAAAGAAATAAAATTAAAATTAAAAAAGTAATAAAATAAAAGGTGTGGGTAGATAAGAGGCGAATGGTTGCCTTCTTTTGAATCTTTGGTCAGCAGTTTACATATGAGAGGCGGGTAGACGAATAGTCACTTGTGCATTCCTCTAGCTCAGTGAATCTGCATTTTTATCTAAGATAAAACAAACATAGAGTGGAGGAAGCAATCAGATATGCATTTGTCTCAGTTGCAAAGAGGGATGACTTTGAGTTCTGTCCTTTGTCCTGTACCTGTGAGGACAAGTTATCAATTTACATTGTCAGAGTGAAATTCAACAGAACTCTTTTAGGGTAAAGATCTGGGGGTCCACAAGGAATTTCCTAGTGAGCAATATTGTGAGGGAGGTATGCAGCTTTTTTATCCTTGTAGCTGTTATTTAGGAATGAAATGGGAGGCAGATTTGCTTAACGCACTTCCCAGCTTGACTTTTTTCTTTGGCTTAGTGATTTTGGGGCCCCAAGATTTATTTTCCTTTCACAAAGGTGATCACTACCATAATATCTTCAGAAAAGGAAATGTGGCAGGCCAGGCCTCACTAATGCAGACCTCCACAACAACTGTTTCAGTACTAAGTGGTTAAGTTAAATATTAAAAGCCAGTGCCCTTACACAAAGGTTGGAAGGTAATAAAAGCCCATCAAGAGTTTTGCCTAGGCCTTTTCTGGGACTTAAAATATGACAACATCACGAAGGAATTCTTAACAAGACCCATTTAGTATTAAACAAGTTTTATTGTGGGGATGAAGAAACTCCCCAGACCTCCACAAACATGTTTACTGGTGTCTGAAGGAACTCCCCAAACCTCCATGATTTAGCAGAGGACAAGATAAGGGTAATCATCCCGGCACCTGGACCCATTTAGATTAAGTAAATTTATTGAGGATCCAGAGGCAGGTCTTCAGGACTCAGACCTTAGTTATAGACTAAAAGAGGTTAATCACTTATGTCTTTAGATGAATGCACACTTACACAGACATATAGCTTAGAAGATACATAAGCTCTGGGAAATGTCATAATTTTGAGTTGGTCTGGTGATAATTTCCAGGCCTTCTCCCTGTAACTGGTTGCAGAAATAAAAACTCTCTTCCTCCCCAGCTCATCTGCATCTCGTTATTGGGCCACAAGAAACAGCAGCCCAGCCCTGTTTGGTCCTGGAACAGAAACTCTGGATGAACACTATCTGTAGAGCTCTCTGCCATGATGGAAATGTCCTATATATTTGCTGTACAGTAGTCATTAGTCACATGTGGCTGCTGAGCACTTGAAATGTGACTAGTGAGATGGAGGAACTGAGTTTTGAATATTACTCGATTTTACTTAGTTTAAACTTCAATAGCTACATATGGCTAGTGGCTGCCGTACTGAGTAGTGTGGTTCTGAAATATGTACTTCAAGTAGAGGGAAAATGATCCCAGAGGTGAGGTCATAAATAGAAGAAGAAATGAAGAGCAAAGAAAGTTCTAAATATATGCAAAAATGTAAATGAATGCTCATGCTATAAAATAGTGTTATTTTAGAAAATTTTAAAATGTGTGGAATTAACATATATGACATTAAGAGCATATAAGTTGGGAGAGGATTGAGGTAAGTGAAGGTGTTCTGTGGGCGTTAAATTAGATGGGAGGAAAATAAAGCTACTCATTAACATTAGTTTTTTAAATAAATTAAGGATCCATGGATTACAGAGTAATTTTAGGTAAGTGTAAAAAAGAGAAAATAAATGCATAAGTTTCAGACTAGTAGGAAGAAAAATGAAACGATAGAAAATATTCAAACCAAAAGAAAGCAAGAAGGGGGAGAAGAAACAGAATGAGAATAATGAATAGAAAACACTATAACAGTCATAGATTTTCAGTCCAAATGCTCTGTTTCATTGATTTAAGGGCAAACATTTATTCATATTTTTACATCTCCGAAATGGGGAGGCATATGCCAAGCTGTGTGTATTACAAGCTCTGTCAGTCAGCTTGTGTCAACTTGGTTGGAACTCTTCATTTGGTTATAAGTTGAGTTTTGTGTGTCATTGTCATCACATGTTTTGAGTTTAACTGCTGTTTAAAATGTCTTCAAAAAGATGCCCTCTGCCTTGTCATAGAAATAGAACAGCAGGATGAAAATTTAATATTAGTGAAGGAATTCCATTCCTTTTTGCAAACATCAAGAGCTATAAAAAAGAAGCTACTCATGACTTGAAGAAGCTGTGTACTTTTTCTTTGCTTCTGGGAATGTAAAACCAGAGAAACTGCCATATCTCGAGAATTGATGAAAGAAATTTTGAGGTTCAGAGAAACTGATGTGATTGATTTATGCACATCACAGAGATATTGTTAAGGTGAGTGTCTCAGGACCTAATTGGTGGTGTTTCTCTTTTTAATTCATACATAAAATATGGCTGTGTGTTACAATCCATGGTGTTTTAGATGTTCGATGTAAATGATTTATATTATAAAGCTGAATAAGGAAAGCAAATAGAACCTATGCTGTTTTTGAGATACAGCCAAAATTGGCTGGGCGTGGTGGCTCACGCCTGTAATACCAACACTTTGGGAGGCTGAGGCGGGTGGATCATCTGAGGTCAAGAGTTCGAGACCAGCTTGGCCAACATGGCAAAACCCCATCTCTACTAAAAATACAACAAATTAGCTAGGCTTGGTGGTGGGCGCCTGTAATCCCAGCTACTTGAGAGGCTGAGGCAGGGGAATTGCTTGAACCTGGGAGGCGGAGGTTGCAGTGAACTGAGATCGTGCCACTGCACTCCAGCCTGGGCAAGAGAGAGACGCTCTCTCTCAAAAAAAAAAAAAAAAAAAAAAAAGGCACATCTAAAATGTAAGAATGGAGAAGGTCGAAAGAAAAAGGATGGGAAGAGATATACCACACAAAAACTAATTTAAAAAAAGCAGCTGTATCTGAAAATGTGCAATAAGCATTGGTAGAGATAAAGAGGGTGTCTCCTTAAAGATAAAAGCTTCAGTTCATCAGGGAGATATAACAATTCTAAATTGGAATTGGCTCTGGAATTAGTCAGACTTGGGTGCAAATTTATTTATTTATTTTTTTTTTTTGAGACGGAGTCTCGCGCTTTGTTCCCCAGGCTGGAGTGCAGTGGTGTGATCTCGGCATACTGCAAGCTCCGCCTCCCGGGTTCATGCCATTCTCCTGCCTCAGCCTACTGAGTAGCTGGGACTACAGGCACCCGCAACCACACCTGCTTAATTTTTTTTTGTATTTTTCGTAGAGACAGGGTTTCACTATGTTAGCCAGGGTGGTCTCGCTCTCCTGACCTCGTGATCCACCCGCCTCGGCCTCCCAAAGTGCTGGGATTACAGGCGTGAGCCACTACGCCCGGCCTTGGGTGCAAATTTGAGCTTTCTCACTTATTAGTGTAAGACATATAGATAATTTCTAAATCTTCCAAACCTCAGATTTCTCATCCATGAAGTGAGGATTATCATAGGGCTCACGAATAACATGGCTTCAAAAATATATAATACCAAAATTGAGATCAAAATAATAAATCTACATTACATGGGGGATCTTAATGTACCTCTTATATTATTGATAGACTAAGATGACCGAAAAAATAAAAAGAGAGCAGTAAGGAGAGCAAACATTTAATCAATAGGACCAATACATTTTAATCAATAGGATCCTCATGAATAGATACAGAACACCAAATCTAACAACTGTAGAAAACACGCCAAACATTTAGGTACAGACATTGTGGGAAAACGCAATCTTAAAACGAGGGGACTGACATTCAGAAGATGTTAATCAGAGCACTAATGATGGGGATTGCAACCATGTCTTTACTGACTTCCATAGCTTCTGACAGTAAACATGAAATCACATAATTTCTTCCACTTCCCTACTGTTTCTTGTTCTGGGCTGTGTCCTGCTTACTGTCTAATATCTTGGCCCCTTAAAAGTTGCTAATCTTCCAATCCTCATTCCTGTGACCGGGCCCCTGGTCGTTGTTCATGGGCCTTGTAGATACTGACTATGCTTATCTGGAGCATCCAGCGCCTACCCAGATTCCTCGTTGCGCTCCTCCCACCTAATGGGATTTGCTCATACCCGTGTGGGACCCCTCCCACTTCCCCCAACTGAATACTTACCAAGACAATGCATTGCCGTACTCCCTTGGACTCTGCTCTGGGCATCAGACTGAATGTGTCCATTGAGCATCTGCAGCTGGATCAGTTTCCCCAGCATTACCCAACCCCTTGAGCATGGTTAGTCCTAAAGGGGAGAATTAGCCTTTCTATCCCTGCTGCTATACATGCCGGGACAAATCATAAGAAACGACAGCATCTGATGACAATGCAGGCTGCAGGAAGCAGGAGGCAGGAATCAAATTGGTGCTTATCAAATAATGCTTCAATTCTTTGAACATTGGACTGTACAATATGTCACGGATCCATACCCAGGTGAGTTCCCTATTACTCACTCCACTGAAGCCAGGTTGTGGGATTAGTTGTCCGAGAGGGAGTTTCAGTCTCACAGCATAGGGTCATTCTGAGAATTCCTAGCCCATACTTGTGTGGAGACCTCCAGAGAATAGAATCTGAGTTGGTGCTGAGTACCTCCAGGAGGAAAGGAGTGGCAGGAGGTGACACACTCGTCCTCAGGATGCCCAGCCCCACAGTCAGAGGGGAAGAGACAGAGCCACATGCATACAGATCCTCTCCCCAGTACGTGCCAATGACATGGCTTCCTAGCCTTTGGGCCAAGGAAACAATGTGGGAAGCAAAAAAGGACAATTTTCTCCTCCCTTTGTGTGAAGACCGAGCAGTTTTACCAGACTCCCAGGGTTCCCTTCCACTCTGGGTTGAATGTGAGTGACAGACATTCAGCTAGAACACTAGAAAAACTATTTTCTGAGCCACTCGCCTTTAGCCCTGGAAAGTGTTGGATTTGTCCTTCGTCTTTGTCACAGTAGAAACTGCTGAGAGATTCAGAAGTCGGGCTTTGGAGTTAGACAGACATGGGTAGAAATCTGAGCTCTCTCACTTATTAGTGTGGGACGTAGAGCCACCTTTAAAATCCTTCCAAACCTCAGACTTCTCATGCGTGATGTGAGGATTGTAATACAGCCCACCTAATAGGGGTTTTTGAGAATTAAAAATATTATTAAATGAACAGCATTTAGTAAGATGCCTGACCATTGAAAATAACAAAGCGTTTATTATTGTTGTTATTATTAAACATCTTTTCTGCACCTTTTGACTGGGGACATCATGTCATCAGAAATACCTAGGATGGGACAAATTCCTCACGGGCTGGGCCAAGGGTGCAATAATGGAGGAGTGAAGAAGGAAGAGATGAAGGCAGAAAGTCCCCAGGAGCCCAGCATGGTACAGGCTGAGCTAGTGCTGCAGAGCCTCCTTGGAGCAGCCACAGAGCTTGCATCTGGCCCTAGAAGAACCTCTTCCAGCTGGCGGGACCAGCTGTAACAGTGGCCAGGGGATTTCCCAGGGCCACTGGGAACTCCTAGGAGTTCATCTGGACCAGGTCTGCCTAGACAGGGATTATAACAGGGACCCTTCCCAACTAGCAGGTGATTTAGCCCTCAGTCAGAAGCTCAGGCATTTGTTTGATGGAAGGTGGAAGGCCCTGTGCTGGGCCAGTGACTGTCAGGGGTGGGTGGGTGGCTGGAAAATAGCAAATAAAACAATATGGTAACACAGTAACCACATACTATGTGAAGCTATAATATGGGTATCTGTGGTAGGCAATTCTAATGTAGAGAATAATTCTAAGGTGCCATTCTCCCCCCATGCCATAAGCACACGGCCTCTGCCTGGGTTTCTCATTGCGGAATCTCTTCCTGGTCTTCTCATGCCCAGACAGAGGGAAGGACTCCTCCTGTAACACCGGCTCTCCTGCCACCTCCTCCCTGCAGCCCTCCTCAGCCTCCTCTGCACAGGCTGGCTTCCTCTCTGGTGCTGCAGCGCTCTGCACTCGTCAGTGGTACCTGCCTACAGGTATTGGTGTCCTTGTCTCACCACCCTACATCACTGTGAGCTCCCCAGGAGCAGGCTCCCTGTCTGACTCACCTGTGATCCTCCACCTCCCACCCTGTAGTGCCCCAAGCATCGAGGACAATCACTGGCTGCCCCTTAACCCAGAAATGCTGCCGAGACAGGAGGCCATGGCCCAAGCCCCTGGAATGGGTTATTACTATGTCAGCACAAAGACCTTTGCACAAATGAAGGCTTTAAAAATGCAGTCCTAGTCACGTGGAGGAGGGCTCATAGGATTCCCAGGAATCTGGAACATTCTCTTGAGAGTTTTCCCTCGTCTCTGTTAAAACTCACACCTATGGCCCAAATAACAACAAAAAAATGGGTGTAAATTATTGAAATAACTTGTGCATGGGGGAACAGGCCCCCCTCCCCCAGAGCTGCCAGAAGCTTCAGGTGAGGGTCCCAAATGCCAAAATGTCTGGTATCAGAGAGGATGGCCAGTGACCTGGGGACACATGCTGTTTGCAGTGTCACCCAAGGAGCAGCAGCGTTGGCCCCACAAAGTGACCAGGACGCTGGCTTCCCACGCTGGGCAGGCGCTGTGTCTGATGAAGGGAATGCCTCGCAGCATGTGCTGTCCGTCTCCTCGTGTCAGCTTACCTGGCTTTGCTGGCAAGTGGCCACTTGAATTTCTTTAAAGGTGGAATCTCTCAGTGGGGTCTAATCTGTTCAGAAATATCAAAAGAGTATCCTTGGGAATGGATGGGATTCCAGAGCCATCTGGTAATCCTCTTAAAACAACTCCTGGATGTGTCTCAGCACATCCGCCACCTTGAATGCAGGAGGCTGGTTCAAATGGAGGAGCATCGCTCTACTGCACCGTTTTTTTTTTTCGGCCTAAAGTGCAAAAGGGGATACCTTTCATGTAAATAAATCAATTGCAAATGTCTAGTCATGCTGAGCCCTGTCTCGTGCTGTGGATACAAAGGAACCAAAGGCCTTTCTCCCCGCCCAACACACACATAACACACACACAAAATCATAAAATCATTCATACCCACAACACATACAACACATAACACACACACAAAATATATACACACAACACACACCAAACATGCCCACAAACCTGTGTTCAGAGATAGATCCTGCCAGTGGGTTCGTGGTCTCTCTGACTTCAAGAAAGAAGCCGCAGACCTTTGCAGTGAGTGTTACAGCTCTTGAAGATGGCACGGACCCAAAGAGTGAGCAGTAGCAAGGTTTACTGTGAAGAGCAAAAGGAGGAAGCTTCCACAACCTGGAAGGGGACCCCAGCGGTTGCTGCTGCTGGCTGGGGAGGCCAGCTTTTACTCACTTATTGACCCCGTCCATGTTCTGTTTCCATCCTATCAGAGTGCCCTTTTTTCAATCCTCCCTGTGATTGGCTACTTTTAGAATCCTGCTGATTGGTGCATTTTACAATCCTCTTGTAAGACAGAAAAGTTCATGATTGGTGTGTTTTACAATCCTCTTGTAAGACAGAAAAGTTCCCCAAGTCCCCACTAGACCCAGGAAGTCCATCTGGCCTCACCTCTCAACCCTATACATGACATGAAAATACATATGCACAAAACATACACACACAAAGCATACATGCATCATGCATCTCCCCAAACACACACATACCACAGAAACATACACACGGGAACTCAGCTACCTGTCAAAAGTCTGAATGGTGATTGCCTCTGCAGTGAGTAGTTAGAAAAGTGAATTTTTTTTCCAATAAATTGGAGTCCTTAAAAATCACTGTAAGATAGAAAATTTTTAAAAGTATATAAAATAAAATATGTATGTCCTTTGGCCTAGCATTTACACATGTAGGAATTTATCCTAGTGGAGTAATCAACGATATATGCAAAGATTTGGACAAGCATATTAAGCGCAGAATTATGTATGCATATATGTGTATATAGATATATATCTCATACATATAATAGCGTAAAAGTGAAAATAACTCAAATGTTCAAAATTGAGGATTAGTTAAACTATGATCTGTCCATATGTGACATACAAGTTAGCTGCCCCTTATTCTCTCGAGCTTCAACCTCCTACAAACAAACAGTGTCCCTTGTATATCAGTATTGGTACAGATAATCGAACTTACTGAGGTTTTATATGGGATAATAAAGGCAAAGGTTTATGAATACTCCATACTACACTATGTAGCAACCCCTATTACAGACAAACTCTTCTCTTTCATTTCCCTTCCTTTCCGGAACCACTCGGCTGAATCTCTACAAGTCTCTATTGCAACTACCATAACATGGCACCCTCCCCGCATCTCCATCTTCCCCTGTCCTGAGAGCAAGGACCTGCTGCCCCTACACTCACATCCTCATTCATTCCAGAAGTCAGTACCACAGAAGTGCCCACAGTTACCCCAACCACCTTCTTAGAAGATAAGTTAGTGTTTGTTTTGACTTTTTAAAATGTTTACTTCCTCTTTTCCTTCACAATCTCATCCCATCCCAAGAGGTTTATCAAGAAGTTCTCTAAAGCTATGTGTCTCCTTACTGGGAATTTAACCGACAAATCAGGGATTTTTATTCTAGCCATCAAGGGAATAACATTTTTCCAGGTCTTTAGACAAATAGTGGAATACCTTGCAGTAATTAGATATCCTATTGTAGAGAAGTACTGATGAAATGGAATGATGTTTGAGATATCATATTGAGTAGAAAAGTCAAGATACATTAGGTGGGAAATGTACCTTGCAAAATAATTTGTCAGACACATTCTTGTATTTGTATGTTACAT
Source organism: Macaca fascicularis (assembly GCF_037993035.2). Lineage (NCBI taxonomy): Eukaryota > Metazoa > Chordata > Mammalia > Primates > Cercopithecidae > Macaca > Macaca fascicularis. The sequence goes on from NC_088387.1 coordinate 19,922,407, forward strand.
AAATGCGTGTGTGAAGAAAGGCTACAAGATGAGACCACAGTCTTCGGTGAAGTTTAAGAGATCAGGCTGCAGCATGCTCAGAAAGCCCTGTGTTATAGTTTTTCCCGTAACTAAGGATGTGATCTTGGGTAAATTGTACATCCTCTTTAAACTGCGCTGCCTTTTGTCTGTAAAACAGGAAGGATGGTATTTACCCCCAGGGTCATCAAAGGATTTGGCTGGAGAAAAAGAAATAAATGGGCTGAGCCCAGACCTGGCACAGTGAGAGCATGGTGGTTGACTATTGTGCTGGCCTGTTGTTCCTGTGTTATTGACATGCTGCTGCTGGTGGTCCAGAAGCTATTACCTTAATTGGTTACGTGGATTTCCCTTCATACTGACCAGCTGTGTGTGGCGTTGTAAAACATAGCCATACATAGTAACTGACAAGGGCAAATACAATGGAAAAATGCAAGGAAATGCAGGTAAATAGCTAAGGGGCTGTAGAAGGAAGCTAGTCCTTGGAGGGCTTGATCAAGGAAGGTTCCTTTGCATGTCACCTTTGAAGAAGAGGGGACACAGAAGAGATATAGGGCACTGTCAGTGCATCCCGGAGTGTACATGGAAAGGGACATGAAAGGAGAACATTTTTCTCTGGGACATGGGGACTCCACTTGCATGAACTCTGGGATTGGGGCAAAGAACCATCATGAGAACAAGGGCTTCCTTGAACCTCCCAGGCTCATTGGCTGATCTAAACCCTGTGTACCCTCTTTTCTTCACTCTCCTCTGTTTTCTATACCTCTGTTATTGGACTGGACCAGAAGCCACCTGATCTATCACAAGTGCCTTGAAATGTGTTGAATGGGTGTGGCACAGTCCTTAGCAGAGTGGCACTACCCCCACAGGAATTTGTTTATACCCTTGGCATGGAAAATAGCAGGAAATGAGTGATGACTGGTAACCGAGGATGCTATTTATTATTGGCTAAAGGAATACTGTGTTGTATTTGCATAGCCACTCACATGAGTTCCAGACCTAGCTCCTTCGGGTAAAGGATCCTGAGAACTGAAGGCAAACAGAGCTCCAGGAGTCCAAGACAGAGCCACAGACCACGAGGATCCCTGGCCCAGGTAGGTGGTCCTCCTGTGCTCGCTTTCAAGACCAACAGGCATGGATGGGGAAGTAGAGTAGCATCTGGCCATCTCGACCCTTGCTTTTTATCTCCACCGGAAGCACATCTGAATTTCTAAGTATGATCTTGGAGACCTGCCCAGAACACCTTGCTCTCAGCCCCAGTAGCAGCCTGCTCTCTCCCAGGAGGGCTTCCGCCAACAAGTAGGGCATTGCTGGAGGGCCAGGCAGACACTAGCTTAGGAAACCCGCAAACCCTGGAAATGCTGCTAGTCCCTTCTCTGAAGGCTCAGGAGACTGACTTCAGAGTCTAGAAAATATTGGTCCTTGGGAACAGATTTTGAGTGCAAAGAGATGGATTTCAGATGGCCAGATGCACTGCTTCTTTAGGGAGTTCCGTGAAAGCTCCCTGCATTTATCTTAATACAGATAATATCTTAATTTCATGAGTACCTCCCAGGAATGACCCCAGGTCCTCCAGCCTGTAAGCATCCTTCTGTCCTTGAGCAGCACCACAGTGTCTTTATGTCTTTGGATACCTGCATTTCTGTCAGACATCTCTTGCTCTGATGTTCCGGCTGCCACATTCTCAGTCAAGTGCCTCCAATGTTTTGTGTCCTTTGATTTACCCCAACATGACAAAGGCAGTTGTGCTTCATGTATTCAGGGATACTGTCAAACCACAAACAGGTTAAAATCAAATAGCAGATATCCCTGTCCTTAAAGACGCATCAGCTCTGCCCACCTGCTCCTGCTCACCGTCCTTATTGTTGAGTCCTGAAGACGCATCAGCTCTACCCACTTGCTCCTGCTCACCGTCCTTATTGTTGAGTCCTGAAGCCCTTCCTTGTCATTTTTTTTTTTTGCATGAACAATTTTGTTCCCTTTGTCTTGCTCCTAAACCATTCTCAAAGGATTGGGTTTGTACACAAACTGCCTATCTCTGCAATCTTAGAAGTCATATGATCCTGAACAAGTCACTTAACTTCAGATTTTTTATCTGTAAGATGGGAATACCAATTTTTGCTCTACTTCTGTCCTATGTTGGCCTGGGCTGATGTTGTGGAAAGCTCTTTGTCAACTGAGATAGGGTGTGCAGAATTTGTATATATGAATATATCTCCTCCAACCCCTCCCAATGAAGCAAGTCATGTGAGTCAATCCTATCCTAAGATATTAGGGATTGGGCCTCCTGGGACCTTTAGTGGCTTAGGTTTTCATGAAAAGAGGTTGCAGAGCAACTGCTTTTTGTTAGGCAAAGATTAGGCTACTGCAGAGACTCAGCAAACTTTTATAGAAGGTGTCAGACGGTAAGTACTTTAGGCTTTGCTGGCCAGATGATCTCTCAACTACTAAACCATGCTATTGTAGCCTCAGAGCAGCCACAGACAATATGTAAACAAGAGCATGGCTGTGCTTCAATAAAACTTTATTTAAAAAAACAGTCAGGGACTAGATTTGGCCAAGGGCCATAGTGTGCCAGCCCCAAGACTAGAGCAATGCACTTTTAACTTTTTTTATTTTATTTTTATAAAATGCCAAGATCCACAAAAATGCTACTGCACCCTGTGTGTTAGCACTGTGACTCACAGTTCGGAAAATTCTGCTTTGAAGGAGTGACAGGCAGGAGAGCATGGTCTGGCCCCTTGGGGCCTTTCTGGTTGCAGCAAGCATTTCTAACTAGAGAGCAAGGCCAGTGGTATGTTCAGCACCAGGGACATCCAGCAAGGTGTCCTGGGGTCAGAAGATGCCATAACTGGTCCCCTTTCTATCTCCTTAGGCCTTGGACTTCATTCCATTTTCTGATGAGTAATAACTCAACGTTGAAAATGTCCTTTGTGGGGGAGAACTCAGGAGTGAAAACGGGCTCTGAAGACTGGGAAAAAGATGAACCCCAGTGCTACTCAGAAAAAGATGAACCTCAGTGCTACTCAGAAGGTAAGGTTCTTGTAGAAATCCACCTCAGGGCCAAAGTGTAATTCCTAGAGCAGGACTTTGCTAGGTGCTGTGCACAGACCCAGCTGTTTCCTGCGGACCATGCATAGTCAGTGAGCTTTCAAACTTCCCTGGACAAATAACTGGACAAGAGAAATTCTGGAAGGGAAAAGGAAGCTTTGCTTCAGTGTCCAGGCACATAAGGTGGTAGATAAAAGGATCGTCCTCACCTACAGATTTGGGGCTTTAGCATCCTGTTTGCCAACTGGATGGTTGCATATCCTTCAAAATGCATCTCTTCCCTCCCAACCTTCCCAAGTGGAAGAGAAACCTCTGATGAGAAGCGACTCTCTGAAGCTGGGTTGAAAAAATGACCCAGGCACAGGGCATCTGAGTACTCCATGAGGAATGCAGTTGGGTGCTGCCCTTGGGGGACAATAGGAGGAGGCTTTTGACCCAATGACTGTCTACTGAGGTGTGAAGGGAGAGGCCTGTAGCATGCCAGAGGCCAAACCCCTGAGCCAGTTCATCTCTATTCTATGTTTTTGAAGAGGGAAGCTATGATTTAATGTCATTACTATCATGCTGCTGTAGTATTTCTCAGCACATACACAGAAGAGGGAATTACATGGTCCTTGATACCCCTAAATCCTTGGAAAATCCCAATTGCATATGCTAACCTCACTGTGTCTGACTGCAGACCCGGCTGGAAGCCCCCTGGAACCAGGCCCAAGCCTCCCCTCCATGAATTTTGTTCACACAAGTAAGGCCCCAGGGTGAGGTGATGGCGGTGGCTGAGGTGCGAGGGTGGGGATGGGGGATGGCGCCATTGGGCCCTCTTAGAGGGTGGGAGAATTGTAGACTGGGGACACCTAAGGGTGCTGGATGGGGCTGAAGTCTTTCCTTTTCGGAAGCAAATCCCATCAGGAGAGAACTCTGGGAAAGATGAGCCCGGGGAGGGGCAGGTGATGCTCACCTGCTAAGAGGCACAGGGCAAGGAAGAGTTTGTGCCTGGGAACCTTCCAGGTGCCTCTTCTGATCATAGTCAAGAGACTGGAGACACAGACCCCCTCCCAACACTGATGACAAACAGCCACGTGGCCAGCGGGGGTGCAGGGACACCCACACCACTAAGGGCTCAGGGCGGTGCTTTCGGAGACTGAACCTTCCTCTCATGCTGCCATTTGAACACCACAACACCCCAGTAGGAAACTGTTAACATTACCACTGTTCAGGCGTGGAAACCGAGATGGACAGTGGAGATTCCCTGCCCCAGGTGACACAGGTAGTCAGTGACAGATGTGGAGATTTAAAGGTACTATAACATCTGTCTGCTTGACTCAGGCTTAAGGCTCCCGTCACCTCCTCTTCTCAGGAAAGAGTCAGGAGACCTCAGTCTGAGCCCCAGCTCTAGTGCAGGTGGATGCATGAATACTGAGCCTCACTGGTAAAGTGGCAGAGAGGACAAATGGGACCAGGTGTGTAAGGGCGCCTGGCACAGTAGGGGGAGGCTGCTGTCACTGCTCCACTGCTGCTGCTGCAGTTACCTTTGATGTTTTGGTTTTGTTGTAGTTACACCATTGCTGGCTTTGGATCTGCACTGTGTCCACTTCAGGTGGAACCAAGTGCACAAGCCTCTCTGTCGGGCTTGTCATGACTTCTCCTTGTCAGGGCTGGGATGTCCTTCAAATCTGGGAGAAGTGGTTCTCCAAGTCTGGTCCTCAAACGTCAGCAACATCAGCTCCTAGAAGTATTAGGAATACAGATTCCCAGGCCCCACCAGAGACCTCCTGCATCAGAAACTCAGGGGGCTGAGGCTCTGGGGGCTGCTTTAACAAGCCTTCCAGGTTGTCGTGATGCATCTTGAAAGTCTGAGAGCTACTGCCCTGCAGAAAATTACTAGTGCCTTAAAGCTGGCGCTGGCACTGATGTTACTGCTGCTGTTGGAGTACAACTTCCCTACAGAAAACAACTGCCAGCACCTTAAAACCACTCACACCTTCAGAGTGGCTTTGAGAAAGATTTGGGGTCAAGGATCATGAGCAAGAACACCAATTAGGAGGACAGTGAACTGGTCTGCATGTGAGACGCTGAGATCCTATGTCAGGCTGTGATAGAAACAAAAGGAAAGAACAGCTTTAAGAAGCACTTAAGAGGTACAAAGTAAGATGATAGTGCTAGAAAAGTAGCTTCTTAAAAATAGCATTTTCCAGTCTCACCCTGGACTAAGTGAATGAGAATCTCAGGAGTGTGAGGCCCAGGTAGCCATGGTCTTAAAATACCACTCACCAGGTGATTCCCAGTGTGCACCAGGGTTGAGAGCCACAGGCTTAGGCCATGCCACTCAAAGGGTGTCCTCAGACCAGCAGCACCCACAGCTCTGAGAGCACATCAGAAAGGCAGTCTTGGCACCACCCCACCTACTGAACCATAGTTTGCAGGTGATTTCTTGCACATTAAAGTGTGGGAAATGGAAAGGCTTAGAGTTCAGCTAGCTCAGTGACTCTCAGTCAGCCTGCACCTGCCCCATGAACTCAGACTGTCTGGGGTGGGCCCAGAAAAGCTCCCGAGGAGATTCTGATGGAAGGCAAGGGTGAGAACCATGGATCTCATCTGACCCCGTATCACTGGGGAGTTACTTAGGATCTTGCCTGGGGCCAGCCGTCTCTTCGATAGACGCTGAGAGTGTCCACGATGCTTGGGGCACTACAGGGTGGGAGGTGAAGGATCACAGGTGAGTCAGACAGGGAGCCTGCTCCTGGGGAGCTTACAGTGCTATAGGGCAGCAAGACAAGGACACCAATACCTGTAGGCAGGTACCACTGACGAGTGCAGAGCGCTGCAGCACCAGAGAGGAAGCCAGCCTGTGCAGAGGGGGCTGAGGAGGGCTGCAGGGAGGAGGTGGCAGGAGAGCCGGTGTTACAGGAGGAATCCTCCCGTCTCTCTAGGCATGAGGAGACCAGGAGGACATTCTACAATGAGAAACCCAGGCAGAGGCCGTGTGCTTATGGCATGGGGGGAGAATGGCACCTTAGAATTATTCTCTACATTCGAATTGCCTACCACAGATACCCATATTATAGCTTCCCATGGTGTGGTGGTTACTGTGTTGTCATATTGTCACATTTGCCATTTTCCAGCCACCCACCCATTCTTGACAGTCACTGGCCCAGCCTGGGGGCCCCTGCCCTTTATCAAACAAGTGCCTGAGCTCTTTGTGGAGGTGAGGGTCACCTGTCCAATCAGAGGTCAGGAGGGGAGGTTCCCTTTTAAGACCTTACTCTAGGCAGACCTGGCCCAAATGAGTTGCTAGGAGCCCACGCCCTAAGAACCCTCTGAGGACTGTTGTGGCTGGTCCTGCCGCTAGAAGTTCTTCCTCCAGGGCAAGGTGCAAGATTTGTGGCTTTTCAAAGTAGCCGCTAAAGCCCAACCTTGCACCGTGCTGGACTCCTGGAGGCTTCCTGCCTCCACCCCTCCCAACTCTCCCATCACCGCTCCCTTAGACTGGCCAGTGCAGGGATCTGTCCCACTCCAGGCACTGCTGATGGAATGATGCCTCCAATCAGAGGGTGCAAAAAAGAGAGTTAAGAAAAACAATGATTATAAAGAGTCCTTTTTATATGTCAGACATTTTCTTCGCTCAGGCTAAGTGCTACTTAATTTGAGTAAGCATTTTAGTTCTCATAACTCCTCTCTCAAGTAGGTGCTGTTATTACTCTCATTTCACAGATGAGGACATTGAGGTTTGGAGGGATTTAGTAACTTGTCCTCTGTCCTACAGCAGAGCTTGGATTTGAATCCATCTGTCCAAATCTGGAACCCATGTGCTTGCACAGAATGCTAAATTGCTTGTCCCAGCGAGATAGAAAGCCCAGGAGTGGAAGAAATATTCAGTGGCTGTGATGTCTGAGCCCACAGGCAGGGTGGAGAGCTGAAGCTGGGGCCCTTGGATGTGGGGAAGAGAAGACTGAGTCTTTCATTTTCGATGTGAAGTATTGATATCTGGTGATATTGATCTAGGTCCAAAGGTGAAGAACTTAAACCCGAAGAAATTCAGCATTCATGACCAGGATCACAAAGTACTGGTCGTGGACTCTGGGAATCTCATAGCAGTTCCAGATAAAAACTACATACGCCCAGGTGACTCTCGGTTTTGGCTGTGTTTTCTGTCCCCACCCAGCAGGGGTAAGGCCTCCCTCCAGGTGGGCTTAGCTCCGTGCTATACCATACCCCATCTCCAGCAGGTGGTGGAAGCGGGGAGGAGAGGCCCCAGGGACTAGGGCATCAGAGGAAAGGTCTCTAGCGATGACCAGATCTGTAGCGATGACCAGAGTCTTTCTGGAAGGGTGGGAAAAAAGGAGGCAGACACTTAGGTTGTTGGAAGAAGAGGAAGCTTAAACCGGTGTGATGGAGGGAGATGTGGGCCACAGAGTCAAGGGGAGAGGGGCTGCACACCAGGCCTGAAACCCCAGCAGACAGGAGGGACCTTTCCCTGCTCTCAGAATCCACACATGTTCTGACTGTCTTTTTCCAGAGATCTTCTTTGCGTTAGCCTCATCCTTGAGCTCAGCCTCTGCGGAGAAAGGAAGTCCGATTCTCTTGGGGGTCTCTAAAGGGGAGTTTTGTCTCTCCTGTGACAAGGATAAAGGACAAAGTCATCCATCCCTTCAGTTGAAGGTGAGAATTCTAGCTCAAATTCCTGTGCCTTTGGCTACTCCAAAGTAAAAGGCCAAGATCCTCAATGCCTCTCGCTTTTCTGCAAATTCTTATCTTGGCCAATATTGCAGGGACATCCACCTTTCTGGAAGCACCAGGCAGAAGAGTCCCATACCTTCTTCTCTGGTTCCTTGCCCCTTCTAGGCAAGGAGGGACTCCACACAGCAGGGAGACAAGGAGGAACTGAGCACCCATTCTCCTCTCCTGGGCTCACCGGCCCTGGCCCTGGGCGGGCGGCGCTCCCCTCCTGCTGGGGCCCTCCATGTGGCAAGCAGCACAATTGGGTCAGGACCCTGGCTTGCTGCTGCGGGGCAGGAGGGTGTGAGGGAGCACTCGGAGGGCAGTGTGCCTGCTCTGCAAATTTCATCCTGCATGGAGCATCCTTTCACTTGAGGGGAGAAATCTTAGGAAGCTCAACTGGATATGGATCTAGGCCATATTCCCTAAACGAACTTTAACAACTATAGAGCTGAGATTTTGGTGTCCATCTGACTCTTACATCTCTCTCTTTGTCTCAATGTATTTTTAATTTGGGGGACAAGAGGGTATGGAAAAGAAGGCATGATTGCTTCTCATCCCTTAAATACCAGTACCAAGGCTGACACATCATCTTCCCCAAGGACCATCTGCCTTCCCTCTTCTCTTCCTCTCCTGCGTAAAGGCCCGGAGGATGAGCACATGTGCTGGGTTTTTCTGCCTCTCAAAGCCTGCGCTGTCTAATTAATCTCTTTTACCTCACAGAAGAAGAAACTGATGAAGCTGGCTGCCCTAAAGGAATCAGCACGCCGGCCCTTCATCTTTAATAGGGCTCAGGTGGGCTCCCGGAACATGCTGGAGTCGGCAGCTCACCCCGGATGGTTCATCTGCACCTCCTGCAATTGTAATGAACCTGTTGGAGTGACAGATAAATTTGAGAACAGGAAACACATTGAATTTTCATTTCAACCAGTTTGCAAAACTGAAATGAGCCCCAGTGAGGTCAGCGATTAGGAAACTGCCCCATCAAATGCCTTCCTTGCTAACTCAAACTAGTTACATAAAACACAAAATCTGCTCACTAACCTTTATGTCAGTGGGTTTCATTTCTCATTCATACTTTAAGGATTTGTGTTTTTAGAATACAGCAAGAAGCTTGTTTAATTACAAAGTTCTGGGTTGGAAAGAGACCAGCTTCTGCTTGTGTACTGCTATCCTGAACCATCAGACATCCACGTGTGTGTCATATGCTATGATGTGGCCAGTCTGAGTGCGATACTTGCAGCAGGAAGGAGCAGCTGGGTGCATGCTGTGCTCTAGAATTAGTCCTTCCACTGGGGTTTGGTAAGTTCTGAGGGCATTGATCCTGGGGCAGAAGTGGCTGAGTCTGTGTCTAGGGTACAGTGTGCAAGAAAGAAATGTAACAGCAAGTCACGATCCAGCCAAGTGATAACGGAAAAGGGGTAGTTGGGTCCCAGATAAGGAGCAGGGTGACCTGACCTGTGGAAAAGACACAGAGACAAGGAATCTGGCTCAGATGATAGCCAGGAGACCAGGTGAGCAGCCAGTTAGTGTCTGGGAGGCCTGTCAACAGGGCATGGTCCTATCACTAAGCAGGGCTCAGATCCTCATAATGGGGGAGAGGAAGGCTGGTCAAACAGAAATCAGGGCCTGGAAACAGAATGAGGGGGTGGATATAGGGGACGGAGGCCTGGAAATTAGTTTATTACTTTTAGCTCTTCAGTTACAAGCAATAATAATCACTTCTAGCTTATTTAAGCAAAAAGTATACTATGAAAGGAGCTTTCTAGAAGGATATTGGGTATATTCATTTCTTAGTGCTGCTGTAACAAATTACCACCAACTTTGTGGTTTAAACAATGCAATGTATTATCTTACAATTATGGAGGTCAGTCTGGAATGTGTCTCACTGGGCCAAAATAAAAGAATCAGCAGGATTGCAATGCTTCGGGGGGCTCTAGGGGAGAGTCAATTTCCTTGTCTCTTCCAGCTTCCAGAGGCCACCTGCGTTCCTTGGCTAGTGGCCCACTCCCATCTTCGCTGCTTGGGTTTTTCTCACACTGCTTTACTCTGACCCTCCTGACTTCTTCTTTCACATATAATAACGCTTGCAATTTACACCAGGCCCACCTCAATATGCAGGATACTCTCACATCTCAAAGAAGCTTAACTTTAATCACAGATGCAAAGTCCCTTTTGCTGTGTAAGGTAACATATTCACAGGATGTGGGGATTAGAATGTGCACGTTTTTGGGGTGCCATTATTCTGCCTATCATGTGAAGTAACTTTCAAAACGGAAAGACATGCTGAAGAACAAGTCAGGGATTTCTGGCAGGCCAAAAATGACAGAAGCCAGAAAACGTTGGTCCCGTCACTCAGGTGGGTAAGAGCCAATCATGTTTTTTGTCAATTAGCAAAAGATTGAGACTCCAAACAAATGATGTGACTGCCCTAGTTTGAGTCATGTATGAACTCCTTGGTCAGTGAAGGGCAGCACACCTTGATCAATACTCCCTACAAGACTGTATCCAATGAGGCCAGTGATGTTCCTCAAAGCAGAGCTGGAGAGCTAATCCCAGGAGAGAGGCATGTTGGTGGTGGGCAGGCAGACAAAGCTTAGCCATAAAGGAGGAGTAGGGACAGCACCCCAGGCATGGAGGCTCAAGTGAGATGACACCCATGGGAAGCTCTGACAAGGTCAGCGGCTTCTGTTTCTGATCCTGATGATGGTGATCAACACCAGCCCAGTGACAAAGAAGTACATAGTATATTTAGTAGATGTTCCCAACACAGAGAAATGGTAAATATTCAAGGCGATGAATACTCCAAACATTCTACCTTGATCATTACACATTCAGTGCATGTAATGAATACTTGCATGTATGCCATAAATATGTGAAATATTATGTATGTATATAAAAGAAAAAAATGTGGCTAGGTGACACCGATACTTTGGAGAGGAAGGCATGTCTTCTTCATAATATCCCAAAACTATTTTCATGACAGAGACACAGCTATTCAAATTAGTCTCTGAGCCAGGGCTGTCTCATGGCAGTGAGGACTCTGGTTCCCTTACAGACTAGCAGAAAGAAGATGGGGCTTACTGACCATAGCCTTGAGGAGGCTGAACATGCAGGCCAAATGGAGACACAGACAGCCTGGGCTTGGTCCTGCTCCATCCCCTTCCAACCTGGTGACATATAGCGAGTCACTCTGGCATGGGTCACTCATGCTTCCTGTGAGGTTCCACCAAGGTAGCGAATGCATCAACACCTTACTGAAGCACAAGGCCCTGTGTACTGCTGACTTCACAAAAAGGCATGGTTGTGGTGATCACATACGTGTGTGCTATGCCATTGAATGCTGGAAACTTTTCTCACCCCAGCACTACCGACTCCCCTTTACCCAGTCTTATTGTTCTCACTGTAACACGCTATATAGTTTGCTTCTTACATTTATTGTTTGTGTCTCCCACTAGCATGTAAGTCCCACAAGTGCTTTGCTCTGTGATGTATGCCAAGAAACCACTGCAGCGCTTGGCACTTGTAGGAACTCCATAAGATTTTTATAAATGAAGAAAGGAAAAAAAAAAAAAAAAAAAAAGAGAGGGAGGGAGAAAGGAAAGGAAGGCTTCTATTTAAATGATGGCCTTCTCCTTATTTCTATAGTAATATGAGTTCCCCTGCAAAGTAGATTCATTTTGGAAAAAGTGTATAAATAAACTCAGGTGGTTTTGAATTTCATTTTCCTAACTGTAATTGTAATCATGGATCTTTATGTTTAGTGAAAAAGTTTTGGCCCTTATGCCTTACATCTGAGAATCCCAAAGTATTGGTTTGTTAGGGCTCCCATAAAGAACCATAAACTGGGTGGTTTAAAACAACAGAAATTTATCGTCTCCTGGCTCAGGAGGCCAAAGTCTGAACTCCAGGTGTTGATTCATTCTGAGAGCTCTGACAGAGAATCTGTTCCAAGCCTCCCTTCAGTTTGTGGTAGCTCCAGAGTTCCTCGGCTAGTGGCAGCAAAACTCCAGTCTCTGCCCGCATTTTCACATGGCTGTCTTCTCTCTGTGTTTCTGTGTCCAGATTGTCCTATAAGGACAGAGTCATACTGAATTAGGGCTCGCTCGAATGACTTCATCTTAAGTTGATCTGTATCTGTAAAGACCTTATTTCCAAGTAAGGTCACATTCACAGCTACTGGGGGGGTAGGACCTCAACATATCTTTTTGGGGGACATAATTCAACTCATAATACCCAACATGATAACTGTTCATCTCATGAAATTTAATGTCTCTCAAAAGGTGATCTCAGGGCATTTAATCTGTGGCAGAAACTCCCATAGGAAACATTCCAACCAGAGGCTCCTTTCACAGCTGGTCACTCCTCCTACCCCATCCGAGGTCCTGGGGCCGAGTGAGGCAGTGGGGACAAGAGGAAGGCTGTCTTGGGAGTAGAAAGAGAAGACCTTATTCACTCGGCCCTCTGTTCGTGAATGAGCTATCCAGCACAGGATATAATAAATAGCTTTAGGAATGGTAGACTCCCAACATTTTTTTGATCCCAATTATCCTAATCAATTAAACAAAGTCTAGAACATGTCTTGAAATGCGGGCATTGGTACATTATGAAACTTACACAGAATTTAAAAACTTAGAAGGACTAAATAAAATAGGAACTGACATCTAATATTTTCTTCCCACATTCCCATGCACTGTCTGGCTCAACCAACCCCAGCCCTCAATCTCATCCTGGTGGACACATGCCTAGTGATGTGATCAGCTGGTTCTCAGGGGGCTGGTGAAGATGGGTATACAGCTTTTGCCAATTTCCATGGCATAACTACTCCACATACGGCCAATTTCAAACTACCAACATGAAGGCACAGACACAGAGTTTGGAAGAGATGTTAAGAATTGGCTATTGCAAGCTGATATAAGCTAGCTCCAGCACACCACCACCGCCACTTTTGAGCTCCTTGTGTTAGTACAGGGGTTGGTAAACTGCAGCCTAAAGGCCAAATACAGCTTGTTGCCTGTTTTGTGTATTTGCCAACACAGCCATGCTGTCTATGGCCTTCTTTGTATTGTAACAACAGAGCATGTGGCAGGATATATAGAATCTGGCACTCTATGAAACGTACTGACTCCTGCTCCACAGGAGAAGAGACCACAGATTGGCTTCAGCTTCCAAACATTCATCCCTGAGTCAGTCTAGAGCCTGAAATTTAGAGCCTGAAGCACAGTTTCCACCAGAGGGCTGAAATGCATGATAGTTGGGGTTTCCACCTCTCACCCAAAAGCCTACTCAATTTTTTACTGCAAAAACATGTTATCATCGTTATTTTTTACTTAGCCCACCTTTCCTTGGCAATTTTCCATAGGGAAATGCATTCTAAAGTTCAACTAATCAGGAGACTTGGAGCCTCTGGACACCCCCTTGTTCCTTGCCTGCAGTCCCTGGCAGAAGGTGCTTTATCAGAGAGGCTCCATGCAGGGGCTCAGGACAGGATCAGAGGTCAGTTGCCCCAAGGGGGCAGGGACAGCAGAGGGGACTGTTCAGTACCTTGTCATGGTCCTGGTGATTTCTGGTCCACGAGGGAATTTTCACATGCATTGGGTGATTGACAATCACCAATTGAGGGAGAATTTGTGTGCCCATTTTATAGGTGAGGAAACAGATGTAGAGACGTCAAGTAACTTTACTACAGTCATGTGGCTTTTAAGTGGCAGACTTTCAGGTGTTGTGACTCCTAGTCCAGAGTTCTTTGCACTGCCCCTGAGGTGCTAAAACTACTGTGCTATAAGACGCACTTGAGGGAGCTTCCTAAAAAGAGAGATTGCACAACCTGAGATTCTTGTTTAACTGTTTTGGGATGTAGCTCAGGGATTTAGCTGCCTTAAAAAAAAAAAAAAAAACTTCCCAAGTAATTCTGATGCAAGTGGTTCTTTCTTGTTCACCCTTTGTAGAAACACTGCCTCCTCCCCATACATTTCATTAGAAAATGGTAACATGTTTTTCAGCCTCAGAGCCATTTCTGGGTGACTAGCCCACACTGGGTGACTGGACATTGGCAGCCCGCTGTACTAGCTTTCAGTCTAGGCTTAAACACACATGATAGGTGATGTCCTACTCCAGATGATATGAGTCTCAACCATGGAAAAATTCCGTCGTGTGGCACATCTGGTGGCTGTGCACTGTCCCCAGCAGTGAGGCACCCAGCGAAGACAGCAGCTGGGAGAGGCTTATTTACATGCAGTGGGACAGTGTGGGCTAGACTGCTGAGCCCTCTGCAGTTTACTCTGTGTCAGGCAATGAGGGTGAAAGGCTGAGCAGACTCAGGTGTAGACCGTACCCTCCAGGGAGACAGATATCAGTCAGGCCAACCCCAACTGTAGATGGAGAAGCAGTGCCCAGGCATGACCGGGGGTGTATCCAACCAGGAAATCTACATATAAACATAAGAGGAGAAAATGAACAGATGTTGCTCTTATATTTATATGTAGATATTTATGAAGAGCGTATAATTTTGCTTTGTGTGTTTTAAGAAGTTTATAAGTATGCCTTAAAAATGTTTAGTACATACTCTATGTATCTTTCCATTAGGTATTTTGTTTTTCATACTTATCCACATTGACATTGTAGCAACAGTATAACACAACAACCCCCTCTACAAAAGCAGAAGGAAGTGAAGCTTTGGAAGGAAGCACCCAGCAAGATTGCCCCTTTCAGGTGGGTACAGTGAGCAGGAGCCAGTGAGGTTGAGATCCTTTGAGAGGAGGCAGTCTTTAACCAGGGAAACTCTGCACTGCATCCTGGCCACACCTAACCCTTGGACAATGGTGCTTGGAGCACCTTCCAGCTCCTATGGCTTGCAATTTCTTTCTCCCGCTCTTCACCCATGATGATTAAATCTTCTCCTACAGAGTTGGACAACAAAGCCTTGATTTCCTGCCTCCCCTGGTGTGATCACGAGGCATAGACATGGCCAGGAACATGTAGGTGTCTTTGAAAGCTGAACAAGTTAGTAAATTTCCAACCTCATTTCACCCACCAGGAAAATGGGAAAATAATAAAACCTATTTTACATAGGGTTGACAGGAGGAGTTAAGAGGGATTCAGTGAAAGTCCATTATTATCATTTGTAGTAGTAGTGTTGATAATATCAACGGAAAGTTCATTATGATTATTAGTAACAGTACCGATAACCCTCTTTTCTGTGCCTTCTCACTGGGGGGCCCAGGCCATCAGCAATGCCCAGGGTGTCATGGATCTCTGTTGCATCGGGCATCAGCTGTACCAATGGTGAGGACAGTGCAAGGGTGGGGATGACAGGGCAAGGCAGGAAGCATCCAGAAGCAGAAGGTTCGTGGGGTGAAGATGGCAGGAGCTTAGGAACAGTCAGAGGGGTGTGCCTTCTCTTGTGGAGGCTTTCTGAGTGGGCAGCACCTGCTGCAGCGGTGGCCATGGATTCACCTGAATATGGGTGGAATTAGGCATTCAGCTGCGTTAGCTGTGCCTAGAAGGAGGAACTCTAAATGGAGAACTTGTCCCTATTGCCACCCCTGATCGGCAGCTGATCCATCCATCAGTGTCTGAGCTCAGGTGTGCATGGGGGTGGGTAAGAGCCCACACACAGGGCTGATGACTGAGTCTATTTAGAACAACAGATGTAAAATCTGGTAATGTAAAATGTGATAGATTACTTTGTCAATTAGCAATTTATACTATATAATTATATACATACATAAACATAAACACATGCAGTATTGTCTCCTACTCATTCCATAAACCTGATGCCTTTAGCTGGGATTCCCAGCTTTCACTCTCTTCTCTGTCATCTACTCCCTACATCCCCCCCATCCTGTAAATCTGGCTTATATGCCACTTCTTCCCTAAAGGCCTCCCTCAATCCCTTGCTGGAAGTGACATTTTCCTCTTTGAGCTGCCCCTGCCTGTGCTTTGGTGAGGTCAGCTATATTGCAGTATCTTGTTTTGCAGTTCTCACATCATTGTATAGGATTCATTTCTGACACACTCCATATTTTTCAAAGGGCCTAGTGTGGGGCTTTAACAGTAACTACACCACCATGCCTAGCTAATTTTTTGTATTTTTGGTGGAGACGAGATTTCACTGTATTGGCCGGGCTGGTCTCAAACTCCTGAAGTCAGGGCAGTTTTGCAGTCATTTATATCCACTTTTAACACATGCAGATTAAGGGGCAATTTATGCAGAAATTTCTAGGGAATTGATAATAACTTTTCAGTCATCGAGTCATTGCCATGGAAGGGGGGGTTAATGTCCTGGTGTTGCCATGGAAACAGTAAACTGACATGGTGAACTGGTGGGTATGTCTTATGAAAAGCTCCTTCCACCCAAGCCCTGTTTCAGTTAGTCCTCAATTTGGTCCATTGTCCCAGTCTTGCCTCCAGAGTCAAGTCCCACCCCCTACCTCATAAGGAGAGATGGAAATACATGGAATAGAATTGAGAGTCCAGAAATAATCTCATACGTCTATGATCAATTGATTTTCAGCAAAGGTGCCAAGACCATTCAATGAGGGAAAGAATCATATTTTCAACAAATGGTGCTAGATAATCACATGTGAAGGAATGCAACTGGGCCCTTATCTCACACCATATACAGAAATTAACTCAAAATGACTCAAGCACTTAAATGTAAGAGCTAAAACTATAATGTTCTTAGAAGAAAACAGGCATACATCTTTATGACCTTGGATTTGGTGGTTGATTCTTAGATGATACTAAAAGCACAAGCAAGAACAACAAAAAAAATAGGTACATTGGACCTCGTCAAAATTTAAAACTTTTAGACTGGGTGCAGTGGCTTACACCTGTAATCCCAGCACTTTGGAGGCTGAGGCAGGAGGATCTCTTGAGCCCAGGAGTTTGAGAGTTTGAGACCAGCCTGGGCAACATGGTGAGACCCTGTCTCTACAAAGAAAAAAAATTACCTGGGTGTGGTGCACGCTTGTAGTCCCCGCTACTTGGGAGGCTGAGATGGGAGGATTGTTTGACCCCATGAAGCTGAGGCTACAGTGAGCCGAGATTGTGCCACTGCACTCCAGCCTGGGTGACAGAGCAAGACCCTGTCTCAGATAAATAAATAAATAAATAAATAAATAAAGAAAGAAAGAAAGAAAGAAAGATCTCTGGATCTTGCCTTCGGAGACTGACTCAACTAACTGGTCTGGGTGGGAGCCCAGCCATTTGTATTTTTTGAAAACTCTCCAAGTGATTTTATTGTGCAGCCAAGGTTGAGAATCACTGTATCATAGGATTGGACTCCTAACTGGAAACAGTTTGCACCATCAGGTGTCACAGCAATCTGATAATAGTTAAGCTTTCCTCCTAGATTTTCTGATATTAGATGAGTCATGTTTACAAGTTTTTACCAAGAGACAAACTATCTTTCTGCCCTTACTTTCTCTGGTATACTATTCTAATCCCAGCACCCTTTGGAACTTCCACTGGGTGATGAATCTAGAAAGTAACTCTCTCGGCTACAACAGAGAGTAATGTTGGCCTGTTTGTGCCAGATCCAGCTGGTGTTAAGGGTGGGACAGCACCTCTCTGAAATCCCCTCCTCTCCCGTCAGATTCAGTGCCCCATTTACATTACATACAATCATCACTATGGGTTTCTATTACCTTGCTAGGGCATTTGGAGGTGACATATATACCAACTATTAGTTTTGAACCGTGGTTCCCAAAGTGTGGACTGTAGGGGCACCTCAGCACACTCACGAGGTGTCATGGGATATTTAAATATTTTGAGGAAAACACAGTGACATCTGTCAGGCCCATGAAAACCATTGCCATTAAATTGTTTCAACGCAATTACTTAACAAGCAGAACTGGCCAGGCGTGGAGACTCACGCCTATAATCCCAGCACTTTGGGAGGCCGAGGTGGGTGGACACGAGGTCAGGAGTTCGAGACCAGCCTGACCAACATAGTGAAAACCTGTCTCTACGAAAAACACAAAAATTAGCCGGGCATGGTGGCATGCCCCTGTAATCCCAGCTACTCAGGAGACTGAGGCAGGAGAATTGCTTGAACCTGGGAGGCGGAGGTTGCAGTAAGCCGAAATTGTGCCACTGCACTCCAGCCTGGGTGACAGAGTGAGACTCCATCTCGGAAAAAAAAAAAAAAAGAGAGAGAGAAACAGAACTGTCAGGTGTTTATTTTGGCTTAAAGTACTCTGTGAAGAAATTCCTGGTACACTAAAGATGCCATGAACTGAGACAGTTTGGGAACCTCTGCTTTAGAAGCTAGAGGTAGCATTCCTTGGGCACAGTACTGCCTTGGGGTCTGCAAATCCTTTCGATGGTGCATTTAGGTGTGGCAAGACAGCTCTTAGAGTGGGACCAGGTTATGTTTGGAGACAGAGGGAACTAGATTGAGCTGCCCAATAAAGACATGGCAGCCCAGCAGGGTGTAGTGACTCATGTCTGTAATCCTAGTGCTTTGGGAGGCTGAAGTGGCAGGATTGCTTGAGGCCAGGTGTTTGAGATCAGCCTGGGAAACAATAAGACCTCTACAAACAAAAACAAAAACAAAAACAAAAACATTAACCTCATGTGGTGGCATGTACCTGTAGTCCCAGCTACCTGGCAGGCTGAGGTAGGAGGATCACTGGAGCCCAGGAGGGTAATGCTACAGTGAGCCATGACTGTGCCACTGCACTCCAGCCCGGGTGACAGAAAGAGATCCTCTCTGAAAGATAAATTAAATAAATAAACAAATATACAGTGGCCATGGCGTCCCTAGAAAGACAAGGGCCTGGGAATGCGTAGAAGTCGAGGGAAATGAGAAGTGAGAGGGAGCCCTGGAGCTGGAACTGGGGGAGCAGGATGGCCTCTGAGAAGTTCCTGATGCGGTGTCACTGATGTGTCTGATGTCTGGTTGTAACTGTTTGCTGGGCTCATGTCATCCCTCATATCCGCTAGCTCCTTGCTAGTCAAAGTGTGGTCTGGGGATCAGCGGCATCAGCATCACTTGAGAACTTGTTAGAGATGCAGAATCTAGAGCCTTACCCAGGGACCAGAAACAGAACCTGCATTTTAACAAGCTCCCCAGGTGATTCTCACACACGCTGGCATTTGAGAAGCACTGGGCTAGTCGACAGGTTCTCAGGCATAGCTGATATTGAAATATCCAGGGAGCAGGCTTGGCATCAGAATGTTTAAAAGTCCTCCAGGTGTTTCTAAAGCCAGGTTTGAGGAATTACTGGGCTGATACAAATGTTTTGTGATACTGTTTTGTGTGTGTGTGTGTGTGTGTGTGTGTTGGGGCGAGTTCTGGGTCAGTTTGGCACCAACACAGGAAACAATTGAAATATGTGAGCCATGAGAGAGGTCAGGAGAGAAAAGAAATTAGTGACACGAGAGGTACTCCTCAGGTGTTAGGAAATAGGGTAGAGCAAACTGGGTTTTCCACCATATGTTGGATAGGGGTTCAAGTAAATTCTACTTAAAAATTACAAACAGGGTCTGGGCACGGTGGCTCATGCCTGTAATCCCAGCACTTTGAGAGATTGAGGTGGGCGGATCACAAGGTCAAGAGATCAAGACTGTTCTGGCCAACATAGTGAAACCCTGTCTCTACTAAAAATACAAAAATTAGCTGGGCGTGGTGGTGCGTGCCTGTAGTCCTGGCTACTCAGGAGGCTGAGGCAGGAGAATCGCTTGAACCTGGGAGGCAGAGGTTGCAGTGAGCCAACATCGTGCCACTGCACTCCAGCCTAGTGACAGAGTGAGACACTGTCTCAAAAAAGAAAAAAAAAAAAATACAAGCAGGATGATCCCAAGCCTGCAGGACTTGGAGACATCTAGGTGACTGACACTCAGTCACAAACATAATTGGTCACAAGGCTGATGAAATTCACAACAGACCTTCAGATGGTATGCACTCAAGTGATGTCCACAAGTCCGCCTAAAGAAATGCTATATTCAGACATTTAGCATCAATCTCCATCGAGCAAAGTTAGTCCAAAGCAGCGGGTTCCAAAAACACTTTCCTAAGACAAATTCTCTATTTGCCTTTAATATCAGTCATCCCAGCCCTCGGAATAGAGGAGCAAATGGTACCAGTGGTACCTTACCACAATGCGCCAAGGTATTATACTCTCATGCTCCATTTTCTCCCTCTGTCTACGTCACTATTAACTCATTGACTTCTGGTGCAGGCCCTCCTGGGAGAAAAAGTCTACTCTTGTACCTTGGAGCAAGTTGCTCAGAGTAGGTATTGAGGATAAAATTTGGAAAGTTAGAAAAGCTATTAGGAGGAGATCCTTCTAGTTGAAAACACAGCCTGGCCAAGTCAATGATGCTATTTCATCTCCCCAGCCATGCAGGTTCACAGCTAAGGAAGACAATTTAGGCTTGGGCTAGAGGATGGGAAAGGCCAAAGTTACTGATGCCACAGCCCAGAGAGGTATTTCAGTAATCTGAGGGTGAGGACCACAAACCTGCTTCAGGGATGTTCAGTGTTGACAGCTGTGAGTGGATGCCTGGAGTTCTGGTGTGTCTTCTAGCACAATGATACCTGAGACTCTTGCATCATTGGGAATAATAAAATGGGAGTGGATAGATATGAAATTATGATAGCAATAAGCAATCAGCTAATAGCTTCATTGATGGGACAGATTAAATATGACTGCAAATTCTTTGTTCCAGGGTTGGGATATAGGCAGCATGTGTATTGGAACGCTGATAGTCTGAGGCCATGAAAAGTCCACCTGCAGTAGTGGTAGGAGGAACAAGCCTCACTTTCTTCAATGGGGGTCCCTGTGTGTGACTGCTGTCTTGATTCCGTGGGTGGCCAGTTCCATTCGTGTGGTTCTTTGGTCCACTTGACTCTGGGGTGGCTCTGTGATCGCTTGACCAATAGAATGTAGTGGAAATGATGTTGTAACCATTTCCAGCCTCTTCCAGTCTTAAGGAACTGCAGTTTTTATTAATACTTTCTGTCCCTTGGAATACTTGTTCTTGCCACCCAGCCATCATACAGTGAGAAATTCTAAGCTGCCCCATTAAGAGGCGCACACGGTGATAAACTGGGGTCTTGCATACAGCCCTGGCTGCACTCCTAGGTGACAACTAGTAGCAACTTGTCACCAGGTGAGTGAACCATTTAGGACTGCATCCTCCAGCCCCAGATGAGCAATGTGGAACAGAGTAAACCATCTCAGCTTAGCCCTGCTCAAATTGCAGAATTATGAGCAAAATAATCCATTAGGCTTTGGGCTGATTTGTTCCAGATTACTGGAACAGAATTTGGTACCAGAGTGAGGTGCTACAGCAATGAAGGCTTAAGACATGTGACTTTGGCTTTGGGTCTGAGTGGCAGGGGGAGCTTGGCAGGCATCAAGGAAACTGTTAAGGAGGGTTGAAGGATGGTGAGGAAAATAGTATGGGAAGCTAGAGGAAAAAATGATGCTTGGTGTGTAGTGGTGGGAAGTTTAGCAAAACTCACCTGAAGTAATGTGGGAAATTGTAAGAACTCAGAACGATTTAAGGGCATGTTTTATAGATCCTTTAAGAAACTTCTAGGGCTGGTCCCATGGAAGCCTCACACATAGTAGAGAAAGGCTTCCTTGAAAAGAAACATAAGTATGTTTTTGGTCTAATAAAATTAATTATAAATGGATAATGCAAAACATTTTAAAGAATTGTACTAGCTTACATTAGCAGATTTGGATCCAGTGATTGTTACATTCTGGTACCGAGCCCCTGAATTACTGCTTTAAGTAAGGCATTATACCAAAGCTATTGATATTTGGGCTATGGGGTGTATGTTTGAAGAATTGCTAATGTCAAAACCAGTATTTCATGGTCGACAAGAGGACATCATAACTAGTAATCCTTGTCACCATGACTGGCTGGACAGAATACTCAATGTAATGGGATTTCCTGCAAATAAAGATTGGGAAGATGTAAAAAAGATGCCTGAACATTCAACATTAATGAAATATTTCAGAAGAAATAAGTATACTAAACTGCAGCCTTATCAAGTATATGGAAAAACACAAAGTTAAACCAGATAGTAAAGCATTCCACTTGCTTTAGATGTTTCTTACCATGGACCCAATAAAGTGAATTACCTCAGAACAGATTCCCCATTTCTTAGAAGACCCACTTCCTACATCAGACATTTTTGCCGGTTATCAAATCCCTTACCCCAAATCAGAATTTTTAATGGAAGAAGAACCTGATGACAAAGGACACAAAAGGAACCACCACCAGCAGCAGGGCAATAACCACACGAATGGAACTGGCCACCCAGGAATCAAGACAACAGTCACACACAGAAGAAAGTGAGGCTTGTTCCTCCTACCACTACCTCAGGTGGACTTTTCATGGCCTCAGACTATCAGCGTTCCAACACACATACTGCCTATATCCCAACCCTGGACCAAGCACATCCCAGCCGAAGAGCAGCATGGGATACTCAGTTACCTCCCAGCAGGCTCCACAGTACTCACATCAGACACATGGGTGCTGATCTGCATCGGAATCTTGTCAATGCACTGTTGTGAATGCTGCAGGGCTAACTGTGCAGCTCTCCGTGGGAACCTGGTATGGGCCATGAGAACGTACTGTACAACCACACCTTCTCCGTAGCCAAGTTCCACCACTTTTCACAGATTGGGGTAGTGGCTTCCAGGCTGTACCTATTTTGGAGTTAGACCTGAAAAGAAAGTGCTAGCACAGTTTGTGTTGTGGATTTGCTACTTCCATAGTTAACTTGACATGGCTCAGACTGACCAATACATTTTTTTTCAGTGACAGTCTGTAGCAGTTGAAGCTGAGACTGTGCTAGGGGCAAGCATTTGTCTTCATATGTCATGAATTCTTCCAGAGTAACAATGTTATCTGACCAATAGTACACACACAGAAACAAGGTTTAACTGGTACTGAAAACACACAGTATGTGTTAGCTCAGTGAAATAACCAAGACTCAAAATGAGATTATTTTGGTACACTTTTCTTTTTAGTGTCTTATCAGTGAGTTGATTCATTTTCTGCATTAATCAGTGTTTTTTGACCAAGAATATTGCTTGGATTTTTCTGAGGTACAAAAAGCCACATAGCTTTTTCAGAAAGGTTTCAAAACTCCTAAAGATTAATTTCCAAGTTATAAGTTTGTTTTTATTTTCAATCTATGACTTGACTGGTATTAAAGCTGCTATTTGATAGTAATTAAATATATTCTCATTGATGTAAACCTGTTTGGTTCCGCAAACAAGCAAAAATGATTGTCATAGACAGTGCTTTATTTTTCCTGTTGGTGTTGCTGATTCATGAGCATGCTTTAAGATGAAAAAAGCACGAATGTTGACTTCCTTAAAAAGGTGCAGCATCCAATTCAAATATTTTTGTCCTGATTTTAAAGCTGGTTGGTGTAGTGCTATTAAAATTTTGTTCAACATGGACACAGAGAGGGGAACAACACACACCAGGGCCTGTTGAGGCGTGGGGGTGAGGGGAGGGAACTTAGAGGACAGGGAAAAATGTATAAAGCAGTTAGGAATATATGTAACAATGAGTACTATGATGCACGTTTACTGAGCACATAATACATGTTAGGTACTCTATCTCTCGCTCTCTGTATTGCACTTAACTCTTATAACAACCCTAGCACATAGATAAAGGAACGGGGGCTTTGCGGCTAAATTGCCCAAGGTCCCATGGCTGATAAGTGGAAGAGAGGCTGTAGTTTTCTGTCTCCAGGGCCATGGTCCTAACTATTATACTATGCAATATCTTAAGCACTATGAACATTTAATGTCTGTCCTTCCTGTATTTGCGCGCGCGCGCGCGTATGTGTATTTATAAATATAGAGGCATGCATGGAAAAATTAATTTATAACCTATTTTTGTCACTAACAGTATATCTCCAATGCCTTTCTGTCACAAGATAGCCTTCTACAGATAGTTTTTAACTGCTGCATTTTGTTCTATTGAATGTGTAAAGATGCGCGAAAAACCTCATGCTCTTTTCAGCCATTACAGGAGTTTTTAGTAAGGGGAGACCCATCTTTGTTAGGAGAACATCTTGTTAGTCTTCCCTGGGGATCCGGACTCCTCAAATTGTAACAAAATCACAAATTATGGTCATTAAAATGTTTTTTGAAAGAGAGTTTGTCCTGTTTATTATCCTAGCCTTTGTTTTGGTGAAGTCCGATATGGGTAAGGAATAAAGATTGGGCAGTAGTGGGGGAAGAGGGATGAGTAAAATAGTTTTCAATAAGGAGGGATGAGACTGGAGCTAGTCAAGTTTTGGTTGGAAGTAAGGAGTGGGGGACGGAGGAAGGAGGAGCAAGGGAGGGAGAGGAGAAGAGAAAGGAGGGGGAAGGGAGAAGAAGCCATCTAGGATCTAGTGGTTTTCTGACTAGACTGAGGCATGGAAAAAAGGGACAAGTGAGTGACAGGATCATAAGTTGTTTTCTGTGGGGCTACGCTGTAAACCCTCTTCACTTCTCCTACAAGTCTCCAGCATCTTCTATATTGCTAAGACATATTTGGGTCCAAGAGGTCCCTCTTTGGCATGGGAAGCTCGAAGGTGAGGAAAGAGGTCAGCTTCTATGTGGGTTATATGTGGACGTGCTGCAGTTCGTTGAAGGGCTTTCATATTGTTGGACATTAGGCGTACCCTATAAGCTCAGCAGTGAGGCGAATATTTCTTTAGAGTATAGCTTCTAAAGAGGATTCCAGGTTAAAGAATAGGCACAGGACAAGGCTTTTAGTATATTGGAAATGGAAACTTTTTTGGGGGGCGAGTTGTTGTCTTAATATTTCATTTTTCTAGCTTGTGTGACATCCTTTTGAAAGCAGCAATTCTGGCCTTTGTGAGAGATTGTGAGCGCCTGCAGGTGTGTGGACCGGTGCGTCCCTTCCTTCCTGTCTGCACTGCCCCAGCTGGGCACAGCGGATTGCTGTTACAGAATAATTTCCAAGGGCTGTGTCTCTAACCTTTGGTCTTATCCCCCATTACTGTAGATTTGGCCAATCGGCTTCTTAAGTGCCTCTTATGAACACAGATGTTGGCAGTGGAAGCTAAGGACAAGTCAGTGGTTGTTTTATTGAACACACAGGGGTAACTCTCAACACAATGCTGACCTAAGAGAATTCCAGCCATTTTGATTCTCAGTCTCTTTATATCTGAAAGGGCTCTGCTCCACTTTTCCCAGATCAAAATGTCCCTGCAGCTACTCAGCAGAGCTGTCACAACCTATAGAAAGGCACAGGATGAGAGTGGCCTGGGTGATGCTTCCTCTGGGGGAAAAGGTGATGACAGGTGCATCTGCACACCTATGTTCATAGGTAAGTCTGGGAGAAGATGACCTC
Source organism: Macaca fascicularis (assembly GCF_037993035.2). Taxonomy (NCBI): domain Eukaryota; kingdom Metazoa; phylum Chordata; class Mammalia; order Primates; family Cercopithecidae; genus Macaca; species Macaca fascicularis. The sequence goes on from NC_088387.1 coordinate 19,947,541, forward strand.
TCCTTTGGTTGAGGTGTTGAGGCATTTTGTTAGAATGGCACTGTTCCATGATCTGATGCGATCTGTGGGTATTTTGTGGCATGGCCACTACCGGTACCATGCTAGGAACAATGGCAGACTCTGCCTGCTAAGCCACAGCATGAGTCACACGAGCATTTGTGGGCTTTGTGAACTAAAGTTATCTGAAAAGGAATTTAGGGAAAGGGGACTTTATTCCAGCAAACAGTTTGCAGACCAGGGAGAGACAACCTTCAGTGTAAAATGAAGATGTGTGCCGGGCGCGGTGGCTCAAGCCTGTAATCCCAGCACTTTGGGAGGCCGAGACGGGAGGATCACGAGGTCAGGAGATCGAGACCATCCTGGCTAACACGGTGAAACCCCGTCTCTACTAAAAAAATACAAAAAAATAGCCAGGCGAGGTGGTGGGCGCCTGTAGTCCCAGCTACTTGGGAGGCTGAGGCAGGAGAATGGCGTGAACCCGGGAGGCGGAGCTTGCAGTGAGCTGAGATCCGGCCACTTTACTCCAGCCTGGGCGACAGAGCGAGACTCCGTCTCAAAAAAAAAAAAAAAAAAAAAAAATGAAGATGTGTGTGCTCCAAATGACAAAAGGAGAGTTTGTCTTTTAGAGAGAAAGTTTCCACCCAGGTTCCACTCATGCAAATGAAGGATGCAAACTTGCTTAGTTCTGATTTGTTTACACTTGCTGAATTCGGATTGGTCCGTGCAGGGTTTTCTGGGAACTCCAAATACATGTATGACCTCTAGTCAGAAAATGGCCACTTGGCTGTAATTTGAATTTAGGCCCAGTTTTCAGGATTAACCTTTTTTCAGAGTTCACAGCTCTGAACAATGGACTTAGACCTGCAGGACGTAGTCTGTTCCTAGCTCTGGGACTGCCTGTGCCTTTTGACTGTACTCAGTGAGCAGCTGTGGTTCTGGGCCTGGACCCACAGGGCCATAAGGCACAGAGGTATGCATGGAGCAGGCTGTCCTTGCTGAGTGATCATGAAGAAACACTTACATAGAGCAGCACCTTTCCTTCCAGTCTTTGTGATTTAACTCATTATAACAACAGAGGTAACAAAGACAAGAGTCAGTCCTCTATTTAACCCACGAAGCGCAGGTGGAGTCCAAGCTTAGTTTGCGACAGGATGAACCAAAAGGATTCTTCTCTTGTAGTCCTCAAGCTCAGCTCTCTCCACGGGCCCTGGAGCAGGTGAGAAGGCCTCTGTCTTCCAGAGCCCACTGCCAATCATCTACATTTTCTTTTAGCCCAATTCTAGGACAGTGCTTTACTAACTGAAGGGTGAGATCCATCATAAGTTATAAAAATCAATTGAAAAACAGAAAGGAACAGAACAGAAAATAAAAGATGGGAATCTATTAAACATAGTGATGTTTCTGGAAAAGGGGATCTCAAACCAGACCCGAAGAGAGGGTCCTTGGATTTCACACAGGAAAGAATTCAAGGTGAGTTGCAGGGTGCGGTGAATTGGGATAGTTTATTGAAAGTTATTCCATTACAGAGTAGAGCATCCACAGAAAGCAAGTGGAGGAATATGCCATCATTAAATTTTTCCTATATAGGAATATTGTCTATATAAAGACTAAACTAGGCTTTGCCTATGTGTAGGTGGGCTGACAGCACGAAAAAATTTATTCTCCTATTGATTTAAAGAAAACTATCCTTGACATTTTAGTGTGTTTAAGTACGTCGAAGCTTAACTATAATTATCTTGAAAGCATATATTGTTATGGGTATTGGGACATCTGGGCTTTCTGTTGTTGTAGAAGTTTGTCCTTGTAGGCATTACCAAGCCACTTCCTTAGCTGTAAACATCTTAGGGCCATGGGTCGTGACTGGCAAGGAATGTGTCTTGCTAGTTTTAAGATGGGCTTGATTTGAAAATGGTGTTCATCTGGCTCTCCTAGGCTCTTGCTTTCCTAACAGTAAGGGTGAGTATTATGTTATGAAATGTCAATTCTGCCTTTAGCTTGCAAACTCTTGGTGAAATTCTCCTGTCCCTATTCAGCGGGGTATTCTGCATCCACATCTTCACAAGGAGCTGAAAACAAATTGGATGGAAGCAGCTGAATTTTATGTTTTAATGGCATTTGGTGTGGAATTCAGATGTCCAAGCAACATTGTACACTACAAATCTGCAACTTTAATAATCACTCAAAGTACCTGAACCTCAATGCTTTCAGACAGACTTGGTATAAAAGCCACCACCTCTTTCTATTATAGTAGCCCTATCCTGAGGGTACAAATTTCTGCAGTGCTTCTGGCATATCTCTGATTAAACAAATGTCAACAAGGTTAAAACAAACATCATCTCTGATTTGTTTGTTTTAAAGCCTGGATTTACTCATTGAATATTTCACTCCTAGCGTGTCTTGTAGTAGTTTTCTTCAGGGACCCTAATTATTGCTATTAAAAATATGTGCGCAGCTACATTTTTTTTAAAAATCAGTTTGCAATGAAAACTTTAACTGAATAATCTTAGTGTTATTATTTGAAAATGAAATCTTTTCTTTTTGCTTTCTTGCTCTCATACCTAGTGCAGAGAGTTTCCACACCAGCTCATAAAGAGAATGATTCTGCCCTTGTGTGAACGTTTTGCCTTTCATCGTTAATTGCACCATTTTGTCACTGGCTTCTTGACATTGTTGTAACCAAGCTCAAAATGTACATTATTTCTTATTTTGCACTTGTAGACACTTAAGGAAGTTCCCATTCTTTGTTTCTTGCTTTTGTTCCCTGTGATAAGTTTTTATGCAGACTTTTTTTTTTTTTTTTTGAGACCGAGTCTTGCTCTGTCATCCAGGCTGGAGTGCAGTGGCATGATCTTGGTTCACTGCAACCTCTGCCTCCGGGTTCAAGAGATTCTCCTGCTTCAGCCTTCCTAGTAGCTAGGATTACAGGTGTGCACCACCACACCCAGCTAAGTTTTTCAAATTAGCCATCCCACCTGATTAATTTTTGTATTTTTAGTAGAGACAGGGTTTCAACCATGTTGGCGAGGCTGGTCTCGACTTCCTGACCTCAGGTGATCCACCCGCCTTAGCCTCCCAAAGTTGCAGGTGCTATTCTGAGCTCAGGGCTCTGGCAGCCACAAGTCCAAGATGTGGTCTACAACATGTGGCCATTCTATGTCATGGCTCCCTCTACTGGTCCTGGGAAGCGCAGCTCTGCCAGTAACTCCAGCAGGGCAAAGCTGTTAAGTCGTGATGTTCTACAGGCGACCAAAGGGCAATCTCTGGACTCCTTAGCAGCTAGGTCCTCTCTGTGGCAGGACCCAGGAGAAGGCAGGGGCTGAGGATGGCTCTCTTAGACATTTGTGATGAACCAAACGTGTGCATTCGTGAAACTTCTGTGAGCAAGCAGGTGAGTAGAGTTGAGTTATAAGAAGTCTTAGGGTCTCACTACAGAGCTGGACTTGCTGTGTAGATGGTGCCGAACCACTGAAGAGTTCTACTTGGGGGAATGGTGTGATTGGGTTTGCGTTTTAGGAGGATTTCTTGGCCAGAATGAGGTGGGCAACCCAGAGCAGGGAGTGGCTAGAGGTGGGTGTGCAGTTATGGGCCAGGAATCCAGGTGATAAATGGGGTCTCTGAGCTTCAGGTGGGGGTGCCAGGTGTCTCCATCTACTCTGTACCTTCGAGACGGGCCTTATGGGCTGCCTTAGTGGTCTCTTATCCTCTATCTCCTGGTTGGGCTCAGGCAATGGGAGGTCAGAGGGAGGGAAGAGGGCTTGGTTAGAGTGCACCCGCACCCCTTCAGGTTGGCAGTGGCCACATTCCCCTACACAGAAGGCCACAGCTCCTGTCAGTGGCCCTCTCACACCCCCGGCTTTCTCAGCGGGTCACCCACCTCCCCATCCCTTGCTCCTCCTCCTCCTCCAGAGAGGGTTGTGGATTTCCGCTGTCAGCAGCGCCTGGAGCTCCACCATCTCCTGCTGCTTCCTCTAGACCTGCCTGTACTTTTATAAATAACTCCTTCCTTCCATTACCTCCAGCATGCACCTTTTGTGTGTGTACTCTGCCCCCTGTCAGCACCTGACTCATGTCAAAGAGTTTGAATTTTTTTCTCCAGGCAACGGGAGGCCATTGGAGGGTTTTAGACATTGAGAACAGATGTGTACTGTGGCAGCACTGATAACAGATGTGTATTGTGGAATCATCTGTCTGAAGTGACCAGGATGGTCCAAAAGAGCGAGAATTTGAGGCAAGCAAACCATCAGCAGACAGCAACAGAAATCCAGGTCATCAACAAGGAAGCTGAGGCCCACAGGGTTGGATCAGAGAATGGGAGAGGGAAATCAAACAATTCCATGAGCATGTCGGTTGCACATATTACTTGGTAACTAATTTTATTTTTATTTTTATGTTTTGAGACAGAGTCTCGCTCTGTCACCCAGGCTGGAGTGTAATGGCAGGATCTCAGCTCACTGCAACCTCCGCCTCCCAGGTTCAAACAATTCTCCTGCCTCAGCCTTCCAAGTAGCTGGGACTATATGTGCGCACCATTACACCCAACTAATTTTTGTATTTTTAGTAGAGATGGGGTTTCACTGTGTTGGCCAGGCTGGTCTCAAACTCCTGACGTCAGGTGATCCACCCACCTCGGCCTTCCAGAGTGTTGGGATTACAGATGTGAGCCACTGAGCCTGGCCAGTAGCTAATTTTAAAAAGCTGTAAATGTAATGTTTTGGGTTTTTTTCAGGCCACAAAATGATTGTGTGCCAAAAATGTCAATAGCATCAAAATGTGCTTTGCCCTGTCTTAAACCACTCCCCAACATTTCCCACACAAGCTGGGCTAAGCCAGCTGGCCCCTTCATTTGTATTAAACCTAGGTCTATTTTTTTTTTTTTTTTTTTTTTGAGATGGTGTCTCGCTCTGTCGCCCAGGCTGGAGTGCAGTGGCACGATCTCGGCTCACTGCAAGCTCTGCCTCGCGGGTTCACTCCGTTCTCCTGCCTCAGCCTCCTGAGTAGCTGGGACTACAGGCGCCCGCCACCACGCCCAGCTTATTTTTTGTATCTTTTTTTTTAGTAGAGATGGGGTTTCACCGTGTTAGCCAGGATGATCTCGATCTCCTGACCTCATGTTCTTCCCACCTCAGCCTCCCGAAGTGCTGGGATTACAGGTGTGAGCCACTGTACCCGGCCAAACCTGGGTCATTCTGGAACCCTGCTACATCTCTTAGACTAGTCTGTATAGTCACTAACCTGTATAGTGTAATCAAAGTCTAATGTGAGCCACATACGTAATTTTAATTTGTTTTGTAGCTACGTTAACAAAAATGGAAAGAAATAGATGAAGCTAATTTTTCAAATATATTTTATTTAACCTAATATTCAAAATATTATCACTTCAAAATGCAATTCATATAACATTGTTGAGACATTTTGCATTCTTTTTTTGGTACTAGATATTTTTATTCTTAAAATATTTAATTGACAAATAGATTATATATATTCAATGTGGTGATTTGATTTAACAAGCATCTCATTTTCTCTACTCCCAGGTTCTGGCCACTACCATTCTACTCTGTTTCCATAAATTTAACATTTTCAGATTTCATATGTAAGTGAGATTATGTGGTATTTGTCTTTCTGTTTCAGGCTTTGATTTTACTTAGCATAATGTCCTCCAGGTTTATCCAGGTTATCACAAATGTCAGGATTTTGCTGAATAATATTCCATTGTATATATATGTACCTCATTTTCTTTATCCATTTATCTGTTGATGGACATTTAACTTGTTTCTGTATCTTGGCTATCGTGAACAATGCTGCAATGAACATAGGAGTGCAAGTATCTTATTGAGATACTGACATTATTTGAATGTATTCCTTGAAGTGGAATTGCTAGGTCATATGGTAATTCTATTTTTAATTTTGTTAGGGAATCTCCATACTGTTCTCCATAATGGCTGTACTAATTTATGTTCCCATGAATACTGTACAAGGGTTTCCTTTCCTCCACATCTGGTTGACACTTATCTCATTTTTAAATAATAGCCATTCTAACAGGTGTGAGATGATATCTTGTTTTGATTTGTGTATTTCTCTGATAATTAGTTATGTTAAGCAGCTTTTCAAAATCTCTTGGCCATTTGTATGTCTTCTTTTTGAGGAATACCTATTCAGGTCCTTTGCCCATTTTTAAAAAAGTCAGGTTATTTGGTTTTTGTTACTGAGTTGTGTGAATTACTTACATATTTTGGATATTAACCCTTTGTCAGATGTAAATATTTTCTCTCATGCCGTATGTCGTCTCTTCATTCTGTTGATTGCTTATGCTATGCAGAAACTTTTAGTTTGATATACTCTCACTTGTTTTTGCTTTCATTGTCTGTACTTTTGATGTCATATCTGAAAAATTATTGCTAATGGCAGTGTCAAGGAGCTCTTTCCCTGTGTTTTCTTCTAGGAGTTTTATGGTTTTAGATCTTACATGTAAGTCGTTTTCTACTTTGAATTAATTTTAGATTTTGTGAAACATAAGAGTCTAATTTCTTTCTTTTGCATATGGATATCTAGTTTTCCCAACACCATTTATTGAAGAGACTTTCCCCATTGTGTATTCTTTTTTTTTTTTTTTTTTTTTTTTTTTTTTTGAGATGGAGTCTTGCTCTGTCACCCAGGCTGGAGTGCAGTGGCCGGATCTCAGCTCACTGCAAGCTCCACCTCCCAGGTTTATGCCATTCTCCTGCCTCAGCCTCCTGAATAGCTGGGACTACAGGCGCCTGCCACCTCGCCCGGCTAGTTTTTTGTATTTTTTAGTAGAGACGGGGTTTCACTGGGTTAGCCAGGATGGTCTCAATCTCCTGACCTTGTGATCTGCCCATCTCGGCCTCCCAAAGTGCTGCCCATTGTGTATTCTTGGTGCTCTTGTCAAAGATTAGTTGACTATACATGCATGGGTTTATTTCTGGGCTGTCTATTCTGTCACATTGACCTATGTGTCTATTTTTTTCCAGTGCCATACTGTTTTGATTACTACAGCTTTGTAATATAGCTTGAAATCAGGGCATGTACTAGGTCTTTGAAATCTGCTGTGTGTTTTATTCTCAGAGCACATCTCAATTTGGACCAGTCTCATTTAAAGTGCTTGATACTCACCTGTGGCTAATGGCTGCAATGTTGGGAAGCACAGTGTTAGACTTCTGCAGAAACTGCAGACAGACAATTTTCTGGGTTTTTTTTCCACCTTAGTTAGAGAGACAAATGAAAATATAAACTCACACAGTTCTAGCATTACCATTGCAGCCCTAAGACTGGCCCAGGGTAGACACTTGGATGTTGTCATCTCTTTCCTCAGCTCTGCAAAGCCTAGCAAAGAAAAGCTTTCAGTCTTCAATTGTCCCCATTCCTCACCTAGTGGCTTGTGTTTTCACAGCCAGAGTGGAGGGGCTGGGGGAGACAGGTAAGAGATCAGCTTGGCCAGCTCTTGGAAGATGGAATATGTAAGTGGAAAATGGCCAGACTGTTTATATAAAATAACTTTGATCCACAATCTGCAGGAATCAGCTCAGGAAATCTACTCATTATCCACAATAGCCAACACAGGAAGCCTACTACCAGAAGGTCAGACTTGTGGGAAGTGAAGACCATTATTTCTAGCAAACAATCCAAGGAGTCAGTCACTCCTGTAACAGTCAGTCAAAAATGGCCAACACTTGATTAATAACTGTACAGCTGCCCTAATTTTTTTGTTCCCTCTTCCAATGTAGGACCAACCAGAGAAAGCCGAACATGCCCCTAATCAATCACACAGGAGGCTCCATTTCTAGTTAGCCATCTGCAACTCACCCACATCTACAGCCTCCACACATGAAGCCTTCCCTTTGGTCTGCCATGAGGCTTTCTCCCCTGCCTACTTCTGAGTCTCTGCCAAGCAAGTGATGGTGGCCAACTCCCTTGTCAGAGCAAGCTCTGGATAAATAGTCTGCTTATTCTCGTTTGGGTGGTCTTTGTTTATTTCCACACCCTGCAGAGGGGAGAGTTGAAACCTTTACCCAAATTTAGGCATCTATCCATCTCTACAACACAGACCTCATCCCTCCCCCAGCCAACAGCCTGATGTTTTTCAGCAGGTGGGTTCCTCTTCCCCTGTCAGCCCCACCTGCGGTCTCAGCTTCCCAGAAGACTCGCAGTCAACTTGAGACCATTTTTTCTTAGACTTCATTTTCCCTAGTCATATTTGTCTCCTGGATTGGAGCCATAATTACCCTAAACACAGGCTAAACTGGAGCTGTTCCATGCCTCAGATTGCTATTTCATTGCATGGCATGGCCTTCATCAAATGATTCCATCTGATATTTTAAAGAGAAAATTGAAGCCAGCAGGTGGGCACAGCCTCACATTTACCACCAAACCTTCTGGCTGAATCATCTTGGCATCTGTCCCTTCTCCCTCCCTCTTGTTACACTTGGGGAGGTACCTCTTCTGTTCACAGACAGTTTCCGCTCTGGATTCTGAGTCCCAATCCTCTCAGCCTTCCCAGGACCTTTACACCATGTCCTTCTCTTCTGAATATTGGGTGCTCCTGTCTGAACTAGATCTTTCATGTAGAAATTTAAAACTCAATGCTTTCTCATAGTTAAAAACAACACAACAACAATATTTCTTTACCTTTGTTCTTACCTGAGCTGTGGTCCTGGCTCCCTACCCCTTTTCAACCCAGGTGTGAAGAGTGGTTTCTGCTGTCTCAGTTCTTTGTTGCTGCTCACTACTGGCTTGCCCTGTGCCCTCCTTTTCACTTGCTCAGCCTTGGTGAGGGGAACCAGCTGAGGGAGAAGAAAAGGAAAAATCTGATAGGTAGACAGTTTAGGCTCGTTTTTGGAGAAGCAGCCTGCCTGAAAAATCGTAGCTACAGGCAAAGATAGAGCGGCCTGGGGAAAACTCAGGCCACACCTGAATAGATAAGCAGCACAGAAGCCTCTTGTTCTTTGTATGATTAGTGAGTTCCCAGAAAAAAGTTTCCTCCACTTCTCAGACATGTACATAGTGGGCTCCATGGGAGCTTACACGGGGAGGGGATGGGGGCTTGCCTAAAACAAACCCAGTTATACAAACAAGAGAAGCTAACTTTATGCTTACCTGGAGACATCCTACAGCTGCATAGATAAGGGAGAGTTATACAGACAGTTTTACAGATAAGAGAAGTTACTCAAACAGCTACAGAGATGAGAGGAGTTTCTTATAAAAGCTTTTGGATTCAGCTGTCAAAGTGGTAACCCACTCAGGCTCCCCTCTTCGCTGCAGAGAGCCTTCTTCTTTCACTTATTAAACTTTTGCTTCAACCTCACCCTTTGTGTCCATGCTGCTTAATTTTCTTGGTTGTGAGACAATGTGTGCAGATAACATCTGAGACAATGAGACCATTGACTCTGACCTGTTTCACAGCCACTCTTTTTAGATACACACAGTGGATGTTTTCACATGGACATTCTAACATGACTCGACCTCCTGGCAGCATTTATAACAGATCTTCTCTGGGCAGGCTGAGGGCCACTCTCCTGGCTTCCTTCCACCTTCTTTGGTAACTCCTTCATTTTCCTTGTCAGTCCATGGGCTGAGCCACTAAAGGGTGCAGCTTGTCCAGCTCAGTCCTGGGCATCTCTCCACGCTGTCCTTTGTTCCTAGGTAATTATATTCATGCTCTTTCTTAAATTATTATTTATAGGCTGTTGGCTCCTCTGTTTGAATCCTCATCAGTGCTTTTCTGAGTTCCAAACAGCCATATGATCTTCATAAAGCTCATTCTGGGAAGAACATGTTATTATTACACCCATTTTAAATTGAGAATTTACCTGCCCACAATCATACAGCTGGCAACATGGATTGCTGGCCAGGCTCTGTCCCTATCAGGGTCCTCTGGAGTCTCTGAGAAAGCCCCGAGGTGCTCAGCATGGAGGTTCTGTCTCCTTCTTGCTGCTGCTCCTCGCAGGTCGGGCAGGATCCTGATGTGAGACGGTACGAGGGCTGCTGTGCAGGTGGCACAGTCGGACTGGCTGGTGGCTGAATGAGGGAGGGAGTTTGGTAAGAGAAAGCTAAGAGAAAGATCAGTTGTATGAACTTGGAAATCATCAAATATGTATATTTTTCATTCATGGAAACAGAAGGAAAATCGGGAAGAATTGGAATATGTACTTTGCATTTTTAGCACCTCTAAAAGTGAGGTCTAAAATCACTGCATTCATTTGCAAACATAAAATATATTACCTATGAATTATAATAAGCAGAACATTTTAGGCTTTGGGCTGGTAGAAGCTACCAGCTTTCATTCTTTACAGTTGTTAAACTTCCCTGCAGATTCTACTTTTTTGAGAAAGTAAGCCTCATGTGTCTAACCTCCATTTTAAATCTCTTTTTGGGCAATATAACATTTATTTACGTTTATTTTTTTGCTTTCTGCCATTTCACTTAGTTTGTGAAATTTTAAGGTCACAAAAACCATGAGAATATTATTCTCACCTCTCAGCTTTAACTGTCAGTGTATTTTTAATAAAAGAAAGGAAACATTACAAGGGTCTCTTCTGGCTCTCATCCTCTTTTCCATCTCTTGTCTCCTTCACCCTTCCCAGAAACAGCCACTATTATGAGTTTAACCAGTCCTTTCTGCTTGTTAAAACATCTAAATACATATTCAGTTGCATTTATGTATATAACTATGTGAGATTTTGAATATTTTAAAATGTATGTAGGCATATATTATTCTATAGTTTTGTTGATAAATAACTGGTGCACAATGAAATGCATATATTTAAAGTATTCAATTAGATGAGGTTTTATCTATATATACACCCATTAAACTATCACCACAATCAAGATGATAAATATATTTGTCATCCTTCCAATATTTTTGTGCTATTTTGCAATCCGTCCTCTCCTCCCTTCTGCCCCATCCCTAGATAACCGCTAATCTGCTTTTCTGTCTATAGATTAGTTTGCCTTTTCTGTAATTTTATGTAGTTGTGATCATACAGTATGTAACTTTTGTGTGGCTGCTTTCACTTAACATCATTGTTTTCAGATTCATCCATGTTGTTTCATATATTGATAGCTCTTTCTTTTTTATTACTAAGTAGTGTTTCATTGTATCAATATACCACAATTTGTATGTTCCAGTCATCTGGTAATGGACATTTGGCTTGTTTCAACTTGGGGCTTTTGTTTCTCTTGTTTGATTGTTGAGAAGTGGATCATACAGTTTGGGTATATTTGACTTGAAAAACTGCCAAATTATTTTCCAAAGTGGCTGTGCCATTTACACAGAAGCGCTTAAAAGATTTAGTTTTGTCATATCCTGATCAACGCTCAGTGTGGTCGATCTTTTAAATTTTAGCTGTTCTAGTGGGCATATAACACACATTCCAAAGTGCACGTTAGGTTCATTGCATGCTCCCAGTCTGAGTGAGTGTGGGTGTATAACTTCCTCCTGCAGTAGGATGGTGTCCTGTCCAGGGCTGTTTCCTGACTTGTGCATGAACTGCCAGGATAGGCTCTGGTCACCCGAGATCCTGAACTGGAACAAGTAGGTTGTAAAATGAAGGAAGGAATGAATTATAATTATTGTGAAATAAAATTTTTAGTCAAGGTGCTGCTGGCTCATGTCTGAAATCCCAGCACTTTGGGAGGCTGAGGCAGGAGGATTGCGTGAGCCCAGGAGTTGAAGACTAGTCTGGGCAACAAAGCACAACCCCTGTCTCTACAAAAAAAGAAAAAAAAAAAAAAAAAAAAAAAATGGGCATGGTGGCACACAACTGTAGTCCCAGTTACACTGGAGGCTGAGGTGGGAGGATCTCTTGAGTCCAGGAGGTTGAGACTGGCAGTGAGCTATGATTGCACCACTGCACTCCAGCCTGAGAAACAGAGTGAGACCCTGTCTCTAAAAAATATCATAAAACATTTACGATAATCATACAAATGCATAGGATATGATGTGGTACAAAAGTGCTTAGCGAGCCCACCATGTTTTCTTGTTTGATGTGTGGTGGTAGGAGAGGCTGTTTAAAATTTTTGTTTTGCAAACACTTATTTCTTGACTTAACCCACTTCCACTATTACCACCACGACTCACTGCTTACCGAAAATCCAGTAAATAATGAACTTACTTATTTTTATTAATCTTTCTTAAATTCAGTATAACTCATATTTATTTTGATATTTAATATTAGAAGTGTTTTGTGTCTTTATTTACAAGTTTGATGATGTTCTTGTGACCAGAAATACGCTGTAAAACCTAACTCTTCTTTATATTAATTAGCCTATGGTAAAATTGGTTTCATTGCACATCGTTTTGCTTCAAGTTTCTTTAAGTTCTTTCCAAGAACCTAATGACATTAAATCAGGACTTACTGTAATTTGATAACTTATATTTATGTGTGTGTGCATATATATGTGTCTGTAAAACCATTATGGCTGTATACATATGATGGGCAATGAACTTGTCCATTACCTCCTAAGGAATTCTCATTTCTGTAATCTCTTCCTGTCTCCAGGCAACCACTGATTTTCTTTCTGTCATTATAGAATAGCATGCAATTTATAGAGTTTTAAATAAACAGAATCATACAATATGTACTTTGTTTTGATCTGGTGTCTTTCACTCAAGAATAATTTTGAGTGTCATTCATGTTATCACGTGCATAAGTAGTTCTTCTTTTGTATTCTAAGTAGTAGTCTATCATATGGATATACCATGATTTGTTTATTCATTCACTTGTTGATGAAAATTACATGTTTGCCCATTAAGTTATCTGTTCTGGATCTTTTTATTTCTTTGTGGGAATCCAGATATTCACCCAATATCATTTTCTTTCTGTCTAAAGGACTTCCTTTAACATTTCTTGCCGTGACGAATGCTAGTGATTTTTTCAACTTTTGTATTCCTGAAAATAAGTTTTTATTTCACCTTTGTTTTGAAGGAAATTTTCACTAGATACAGAATTCTGCATTGATACTTTGTTTCTGTTGCTGCACTTGTGTTTTTTTCTATTTGTAAATCTGCTGTCATACTTATCTTTACTCCTGCTTATATAATGTATCTTTTGTTCTGGTTGCTTTTAAGATTTACTCTTTATCACTGATTTTGAACAATCTGATTCTGGTGTTCCTTCATGTAGTTTCATCGTGTTTCTTGTGCTTGGGTTCTTTGAGCTTCTTGGATCTGTGACTTCACAGTTTGTGTCAAAGTTGTATTGCTGGATGGCTCAGGAGGGTCTCTGGATGCTGGTGAATCCCCAGCCTCAGCCAGTGTCCAGGTTCTTGACACCATCATGAGAAAGAATTCAGGGACAAGTCAGAATGAAGTGAAAGGCAAAAAGTTTTTATTGCAAAGCAAAAGACACTTAGGAGAGAAGTGTTCTCTCTTTTTCGTTTGAAGTTCTGGGGTGCATGTGCAGGATGTGCAGGTTTGTTACACAGGTAAATGTGTGCCACGGTGGTTTGCTGCACCTATCAACCCATCACCTAGGTATTAAGCCCAGCATGTGTTAGCTGTTTTTCCTAATGCTCTCTCTCCCCCACCTCACCCCTGAGAGGCCCCAAATGTATGTTGTTCCCCTCTCTGTGTCCATGTGTTCTCAGTGTAAAGCTCCCACTTATAAGTGAGAGCATGCAGTGTTCGGTTTTCTGTTCCTGCGTTAGTCTGCTGAGGATCATGGCTTCCAGCTCCATCCATGTCCCTTCAAAGGACATGGTCTCATTCCTTTTTATGGCTGCATAGTATTCCATGGTATATATGTACTGCATTTTCTTTATCCAGTCTATCATTGATGGACATTGAGGTTGATCCCATGTCTTTGATATTGTGAGTCTACAAGGAGCTTAAACAAATTTACAAGAAAAAAAACCCATTAAAAAGTGGGGAAAGGACATGAACAGATACTTCTCAAAAAAAGACATTCATGTAGCCAACAAACATATGACAAAAAAAAGCTCAACATCACTGATCATTAGAGAAATGCACATCAAAGCCTCAATGAGATACCATCTCTCATGCTAGTCAGAATGACGATTATTAAAAAGTCAAGAAACAACAGATGCTGGCGAGGTTGCAGAGAAATAGGAATGCTTTCACACTGTTGGTAGAAATGTAAATTAGTTCAACCATTGTGGAAGACCGTGTGGGGATTCCTCAAAGATCTAGAACCAGAAATACCATTTGACCCAGCAATCCTATTACTGGGTATATACCTCCCAAAATATAAATCATTCTATTACAAAAATACATGCATCCGTATGTTCATTGCAGCATTATTTGCAATAGAAGTGCTCTCTCTTAAGAGAGAAGGGCATGCTTGTAAGAATGAGTCGCACACAAGAGAGTTTTGGTTTCTGGTTTTATAAGCGTTTCTTTAGTTAGGAAGTGAAATAGTCATAAGGTATTCTGGAAAAGGACAGGATTATAGGGACCTCCCAGTTACTCCCCCCCACCTTTGTTTGGATTTGCCCAAGAGTCATGGACACGTCTCCTGGATCAGCATTTTGGCTGTTTTCTCTCCCTTATTTTAGGTTTACTGTTATCCTGCAGTTTCTTTGCCTACTTCCTGTTTTAACTGCTGTTTGGGTCTTTCCAGCCTCCTGCGACTACCCAGTGCTATTCCTATCTCAGTTGAAAATTTAAAAATTATGATTTCTTCAAACACTTCTTCTGCCCCTTATCCTCTGTTTAGAAACAAATAGAGGATAAGAGCCAATTCTCTGAAGTTATTTTTTCTCTCTGTGTTTTTGTTTAAGCTAGTTTATACTGTGCTGTATTCAGGCTCATTTTTTTTTATCTTATGCAATGTATAATCTACTATTAATCCCATCCAGTGTATTTTTATCTTAAATATTGTAGTTTTCAACTCTAAAAGTTCATTTCAGGTCTTCTTATATCTTATACATCTCTACTTAGTATGTTCAACCTTTCACTTTTTGAACATATGGAGTAGTTAGTAAACTGTCATTTTCTGTTAATTATAGTATCTTTGCAAGTTTAGGTCAGTTTTGAAGTGTTGATTTATCTCCTCTTTATGGGTCACATATATATGTATTTTTTTGAGATGGAGTTTTGCTCTTGTTGCCCAGGCTGAAGTGCAATGGTACGATCTCGGCTCACTGTAACCTCCTTCTCCCAGGTTCAAGTGATTCTCCTGCCTCAACCTCTTGAGTAGCTGGGATACAGGCACCCGCCACCATGCTGGGCTAATTTTTATATTTTTAGTAGAGATGAGGTTTCATCATGTTGACCAGGCTGGTCTTGATCTCTTGACCTCCGGGTGATCCACCCACCTCGGCCTCCCAAAGTGCTGGGATTACAGGCATGAGCCACTGTGCCTGGCCTTAGGAGTCATATTTTACTGCTTCTTTGATGGCCTAGAAAATTTCAGTTGAATGCTAGACATTGTGAATTTTACCTTGTTGGGTGCTAGGTATTATTTTTGTGTTTCTAGATATTAATATTTTGTGTTTCTGTAACTAGCTGAGCTGTGTGCTAGGATGTGATTAGGTTACTTGAATACAGTTCGATCCTTTCAGGTTTTCTTTTAAGATGGGTTGGGTGAGAACAGAACAGCATTGATCCTTCTACTAAAGCAAGACACTGTGTACTCTACCAATGCTTCACGAAATATGAAGTTTTCCCACCTGACTGGTGAAAACAGGTACTGCTCCCGGCCCTGTGTGAGCCCTGGGACTTTCCTGTCTCTCTTTAATATGCTTATGCTCTTCTCTACCTTCTTTAACATGTAAAATAATCATAACCCTTTAATGTCTGCTAATTTTATCACATGTATAATTTCTGAGCCTGTGTCTATTGATTGCTTTTTCTCTTCATTATGAGTAATATTTTCCTGCCAATTTTCAAGCCTAGTAATTTGTTATAGGATGCCAGACATTGTGAATTTAACCTTGTTGGGTTTGTTAATATTTTAATATCTCTTTAAATATTCTTGACTTTTGTTCTGGGACACGGTTACTTGGGCACAGTTTCATTCTTTTGAGGCTTCCCTCAAAGCTTTGTTAGGCAGGTCCAGACAAAGCGGGCAGGCTTTAGTCTCAGTTAACTTGAACTTATTATTGAGGAAATATTCATTTGAATATTCCGTATGCATTACAAGGTTGTTCCACTCTGGCTGGTGGAAACATAAATGATTTCTGTCCTTGGGTGAGCTTTGGACATCATTCCTTCTGTTCTTTTCCACATATTGAGTAATATCCTTACATGTATGCGCTGATCAGTACTCAGCTAGTGACTTTAGGGGAATCTTCTGCAGGTCTCTGGAGCTCTCTCTCTCTCTCTTTCCCTCTCTCTCTGTACACTCTTTTTCCCTGGAACTGTCTCCTCTCTGATACTCTTGCCTACATATCTAACTGTGTTAGTGTTCCTAAATTTTCAACTTGGTTTCCTCAATTCAGGTGAACGCCAGTCTCTGTTGGGTTCTGCTTTCCTTGTGCTGCAGCTATGCCCTTACTATGCCCCATGGTAAACCGGGGCAATTCTAAGACTCACCTCATTTCACCGCTTTCCTCAGACCCCACTATCTAGTGCTGTCTGTTATCCAATGTGTAACAAACAATGCTTTGTATATTTTGTCTGATTCCTAAGTTGTTTAATGTGAAAGGGCGTATCTGAATCTTGTACTTCATCTTGGCTGGAAGTGGACAGAAGTCAATCTAGTGTTTGACTTTTGCCACCTATGTAAGAGTCCACAAATAATAGCGTAGTGTTTAAGAGCACGGGCTCGGGTTACTAATTTGAGTATCATTCCTTTTTATTTATGTAACCTCTTCTTAATCTGTACCATGGAGCTAATATTTATATCTCTTCACATAATTATGACAGGGAGCATTTGAGCTAACTCCTAAAAACATAATTAGCCTAGTGCCAGGAAGTACCCACAGGAAGTACCCAACAAATGTTAGCTTTTATTAATGATTAAGCACTTTTACATGATTGCTCTGGATATTTTTCAAAAAGCGTCTTAATATTTGGTGGATTTCTAAAATGCCATTATTGGGCCAATGCTTGGCTGTTTTAAATTTTTTTCTAGTCTCTTGTCCTTGGATCTTTCAAATCTGTAGCTATTAGTACATGGCAGGCAGCCCTGTACACCTATGGTCACGTTTCCACCTGTTGTCTTGAGCCAAGCAGAGGCCACATTAGTGCTTCCACTGACTGTGCCCCTGGTTAGGTGATTCATGGAAGGACAGGGGCTAGAAAATCAAATGTGAAACTCAGAGCCTGAAGCGAGTTTGTCAGCTTGGTCATTGGAAGGTAATCCTCTGGTGGTTCTCAGCCCAGGCTGTACATCAGAGTCACCCAGGGGGCATGCCATTGGACAGCAGTCCCATTCTAGGAAAGTCTGATTGAGCTGTAGGAGGCAGAATCCTAGGATCTGTACCCTTTAAGCATCCTAGATGACAGCCAGGTTTGCCTTCTAACAATTCCTCACACCTGGTAGCACCTTGGATCTCT
This sequence comes from Macaca fascicularis, assembly GCF_037993035.2. Taxonomy (NCBI): domain Eukaryota; kingdom Metazoa; phylum Chordata; class Mammalia; order Primates; family Cercopithecidae; genus Macaca; species Macaca fascicularis. The sequence goes on from NC_088387.1 coordinate 19,965,017, forward strand.
GTCCCCCAAACCCCATCGCAGGATCACCGGGCAGACTTTGAGAAATGGCAGTCCTGAGGCTCCATTCTCAGGGATTCAGGTGTACAAGTGCTATAGGTGATTCTGAAGAGCAGCTTGAGTTGACATCCCTTTGTATAGGGCAGAATTTCTCAGGCTTTAACTTGCTTCACAATCACCTGGAGGACCTGTTGAAATAGATTGCAGGGCCCCATTCCCAGAGTGTCTAATTCATCCATAGCTCTGCAGGACCTTACGATTTGCATTTCAAACAAGCTTCCAGTGATGCTGGTGTGCTGGACTGGTGGACGGCACTTTGAGAATGACTGGTCTGGAGTTTTAGAGTTCACAAGGCACTTGTACCTTCATTTTCTGGTTAACCCTGAAGTCAAGCCTGCAAGGAGCCATGGAGAGCTCTGACTTATGGGAGCAAGAGATAGAGGCTTAGGTGAAATCACTCACCCAAGCTCTTCAGTCCTTCAGTCAAGGACCTTCCCACACTGACTTGGCAGTGACAGCATCCTAGTGCAAGGAACTCAGCTTAAGGTGCTAACACCGCAGATGGCTGTGGATGAACTCGGCCCTGTTACCAGAAATCTGCTTTCTCCCAGAAACTCAAGCTAGAAAATTCTCCAGATTATCCTGTTGGTGAATGTGGCTAAATCCTGGCCACTTTCCCAAGGAGTCTGTGCTGCCGCTCCTGGTAGGTTCCGCCCAAACCCTCCTGGGGCCCTTGAATCCCCTTCTCTGTCCCAGCCCATATCAGAGGCTCATTCATTCTTCCTGCAGTTAACAGGGTGCGTTGGAGCCTCATTCTGGTCCAGGAATGTCTGTCCTATGTGTGTACCTGGAGCCTTCAATGCAGTCAACACTGGCTCCACTCTGAGAGGTGAGAGAATCACTGCTGTGCCCCGACCCAAGTGCAAGAGGGTGGGGAAGGAAGGGCAGGACCCAGGGAGATTTCATGCAGTGGTGAACATTTAAATTTAATGATCCTCCTCGGTTTTGAAGCCCATTGGCCAGGAGTCTGTGTATTGTTTTTGTAAGTGCGTGTGCTATGTTGGAGGAGGAGGGAATATGATTTTCCTCAGAGTTTCAGTCTTGCTGCTGCTATCTGTCTTTGAAAATGGGGGCCAAATTCATTATTTTCTTTATCCTTGTTTGCATCAATCACCCAGGCCATCCTCATCTCTTGCACTGTAATTTTGATATGGCTTTTTGCATCTTCTGCTCCAATTCCATCCACTCCTCTCCACCTCCAGGGTCTCTTCCAGGATGTCTCTGGAATGCTTGGTTCATCCTCTGCATGTTTCGGTACCTCTTCTTTAACCCTTCCCTTCACCCTCCTGCTTTTACTGCAATCTGGTTCTGCCTGAGGGTACTGCTTTATCTCAGTCCTTTCCAGGGCTGGCTGTCTTTTTTCCTCCCTTAACTCTTATGTCACAGGGCCCAGGGATGGAGTAAGGTCCTCCTTGATGCTTCCAGATCATTCTTCCTCCTCCGATTCACTGTGGTAGCTCCAACTCCTGCCGCCCTCTAGTGTGTCCTCTTATGGCAGTCATTCACCATCTTCCTGTCCCTCGCCTTCATTTGTTGGAGGGTAACTGTCACTTGCTGCAGCAGAACCCTGTCCCAATCCTTGATGGTTCAATACACACATAGACATTCCTTCTAGTAGGGCAGCCTCTCAGATCTTTAATTTTCTTCCCTTCAATAACCTTGCAATGATCCCCCAGCTTAGCCACTTACTGCCAGATCATTACCAATAACTCCAGCCCCTCCTTTTTTTTTTTTTTTTTTTTTTTTTGAGACGGAGTCTCGCTCTGTCGCCCAGGCTGGAGTGCAGTGGCCGGATCTCAGCTCACTGCAAGCTCCACCTCCCAGGTTTACGCCATTCTCCTGCCTCAGCCTCCCCAGTAGCTGGGACTACAGGCGCCCGCCATCACGCCCGGCTAGTTTTTTGTATTTTTTAGTAGAGGCGGGGTTTCACCGGGTTAGCCAGGATGGTCTCGATCTCCTGACCTCGTGATCCGCCCGTCTCTGCCTCCCAAAGTGCTGGGATTACAGGCTTGAGCCACCGCGCCCGGCCCACCCCTCCTTAATTCTAGTTTCTAATATCCTAATCTGTGACCTCTTCATTCTTATCCCGTGAGTCAAAAAATCCTTTGATCCATGCAATCCATTAAGTCATCTACCTTTTCACCATTATTCACCCCACTAGGGTTCTCATTCCTTTATTACCCAGATGAAATTCCAAGGCCTGTTGGAATCACTCCCTTGCAGCCACTGTCAACACTTCTGCCCCTTTTACTTCATCGTCCTTATGTGGAAAAACCACAGCCCTGGTTGAGTCTAGCCTTATCCCTGCTCTGTGCTGGCACCCGCACAGCACGGCTGATGGAGGTTGGAAAAATCCACACACGCACAAGGCACTATGTGTCCATATACTTGCATATGCCTCAGTGCTGCCTGGCAACACATTATGTGTTTTCCTTAGTTCCTTCAGTCTCCTGGGTTCCTAGGTGAGTATCTCATATGTTCTCTCTCTGCAAACCTCCAACACCTCCACGTCATTTTCAGCTGATGACTTTGTTTCCTATTTCACTTGAAACACAGAAGCAAACATAAACAAATGCCACGCACTGCCACCACTCTGCCCATCTGCCAGCATGGCACCCCCCAACCTAGGCCTATCCTGCTGTCCCTTGGGGTGAGCTGACTACGCTCCATCCAAGTCCTTTTAACTTATACACTCATCCTGTACCCTCTCACTTGCTCAGGACGTGCCTCTAGCAAGTCCCCTCATGCTCCAGCATCATCATGGTTCCTCTTCAGCAGACAAGTTATACTGGCACAAAGCATGCAGCTGTTTCTCCCATCTCCACCACTCTCTCCATCTCTCTTTCCATGTTGCTCTATTCCTAATTATAGCAAAACCCATAGAAAGTGTTATAGAGGCCCCCTTTCTGTAATTTCTCCTATTCTATTTTAAACTCGCTCCCAAAGTACACACCAAAGTGGCTGTAGTCTTTGCCACTGCACCTAAACTGCTTTTACTGAGGCCATCACCAGCCTGCACATGGCCAAACCCAGTGCTGTCTCTGCTCTCCTCTTATTTGACTTGTGAGTCATGTGAGCACATAAATGATCCTAACTGCAATACTCCTAAGAAATGAAAGGAAGCATATTATTAGTTGTACCCGGACAAGAGGTATAAATTGGGGCCGTCTTAGAAAAGCAGAGGTACAGCCATCCTACCTTTAGGTACTCGCTGTTGGATGCAATCGGTCACTCTTTCTTCCTTAGGACCTTTCCTCCCTTGGCTGCACTATCCACACTCTCCTGGCTTCCTCCCCTCTGGCCGCTGTCTTTGGTCTCCTTTCTGATTTTGCTGCATCCTCTGTCCTCTGAATGATTGCTTCTCCAATCATTTTGGGGTGATTTTGCTCCCCAGGTGACATTTGGCAATGTCTGGACATTTGGCAATGGCTGGAGAGGTCTATGGTTGTGTTTGAGGGTGTTGCTACTGCCATCTAGTGGGGAGAGGCTGGAGATGCTGCTAATGCCCAGGACAGTCCTCGTAACAGAATTATTCAGCTCAAAATATCCATAGTTCCAAGATCAAGAAATCCTGCTTAAATATTAGCATGTGCTGAAGGCCCTTCTCTTTCCTTTATCAATATCTGCCTCCTTAGGGATCTTTTCTAGTCTCTGGTTTAACATTTAAAATCCCCAATTAGGCAATAAATTGGGTCCTAAACTTAGTTAGCATAAAATGTAGAGTTGTGTTATTAGAAGGCATCTGCAGCTAGCCTGTAAGCAATTCTGGGGACCACGTTCAAGACAAGTCCATCTGTTCCCTTGGTGTAATGTGGCGCCGCCTTGTGGCAGTTTTTTCCTCGGGTTAAATATCTTTGAGGATGCAACTTGTCATGGTTAACGGCTGTGTGTCATGGTTAACAGCGCATGGTGATAAAGGAATTAATCAAGACAATAATGAATTTAGAAATGCAGATTTATTTAGAGAAAAGGAGAGATACGTTGCAAGGGAGCAACGGGCAATACAGCAGAGGGAAGGCTGTCTGCAAAGAGGCAAGGGCTACAGATGACGTAGGGCTGCTTAGGCTGAGTGCTTGCAGATGGGATGCTTGCGTGCAGGTGGGCTGTGAGCTGAGTGCTCGTAACTGGAAGCTTGGGTGTGGATGAGCCATTGGCGGTTGACCCTATTTCTTGGAACATTCGCTCCCTGAAAACATTTTAATATTAAACCACCAGGTCAGTTTGAATTTTTTTTTTTTTTTTGCCTTTAGTAGGACCTGCCATTGTGAGACTATCTGAGGTAAATTAGACACCGTCCTGGTTTAAGTCACTGCTCCAGTGACTAGGCAGGGAGCTCGTCCTCGGAGAGGGTGTGGGCAGTGTGCACTTCGCATGTTGTCCACACCAGGCGAGCTGCTGCTTTAAGGCCTTTGCGTTTGCTGTTTTCTTTGCCCCAAATGCACTTCTCCCAGTGTTCCATAATTTTTCTCCCTCTTCTCCTTTTAGTCTTTGCTTAAATATCACCTTCTAGGGAGGCCTTCCCACACCACCTCTTCGAGATTTGAGAGTATGTACCTCCACCCCTAGCCTTCTTATCCCTCTCCATTGCTTTCTTCTCAAAGCACTTGTTACTTTCAAATGAAATACATTAGTTACTTTCTAGTTCTAATTTTACTTTTTTTGTTTACTTCATATCCATACTCATATAATCTCTGGAAGGAGTGTTTCTTTTTGTAGTGCATTTCTAGCACCTAGAACAGTACTTGGCACATAGCAGGTGTTCAAAAGTATTTGTTGACTATATTCCCAAAGGGCATGGAGTCTTAGAAGTTTGAGAACACAGTTCTAAGCACAGCTGTTTAGAGACTGTGGATGATGCTAATGGCTGTATTCCCAGTAGGTGGGGCAATTTTCAAACTGACCTGGAATCCTTGAGATCTGGGGACAGTCACCAGGCACTGGGCTCTGTGGGGAGGGCTGTGCTGGTTTCTAGAGAGGAGAATGGCATCCTGGGGGACTTGGCCCCAGAGCTTTCCTGTCCCAGTCTCTTCCCAATTGAGTCCCAGAGGCAGGAGGCCTTGTCTGTGGCTGGTCAGTCCTGTAACTGTTTCCCAACCGTCTACACAGATGCAAAGAAGCCTAAGAAAAGCCAGCTGTCAGGTGAGCAGGGGCCTTGACTCCTCCCAAGAAAGCACTAAGAACTTCCATAGGGCAACTGGAAAGAAGGTTCTACTTCCTCACCGGCAGCTGTTGCTGGGGAAAAAAACAGCCTCAGCCCCTACCCTGTGCTGAGGACCTTGCTGCCATTTTCCATATGCTACAAGGTTGCATCTGCAGTAATGTGTTGAGACAGCCATCCTCACCATTTTACAGATGAGAAAGTTGGAACTCAGAGGGGTTTAGTAATCTGCTCAAGGTCATAGGACCTGTAAGAATCAGACCCAGAGTTCAAATCCAGAAGTGCCTGATTCCAAGGCCTTAGCTCTTTCCAGGCCTCCTTGACTGTCGCTGGCACTGTGTCGGGCACTGTGAGTGTTCATTTCTTGTAGAGCCCTTTGGATGCTCCAGTACCCGCCCGGGGATGTGGAGACAGGGCTGCTGAAGCCTGGTCCTGAATGTAGAAGAGAGTAACAGCACAGTGTGGGCAGTGCCTTAACAGAAGGAGGGCCGAGCATGCAGGGCACAGCAAGCTGAGGAGATGGGCAGGACCCCTTCCTTTGAGTCTGTGGCCTTACTCTGCTGGTTCACTGTGGCCCCCTGCAGTGGAGGCCAGCCTGCCTATGTGACATCAAAACCGGAGACCACATACGACACTGATTTTAATGTGGATATCATGGATTATTGAGCCCCTCTGGAGATGAGTGGGGTGGAGAGCTCATTCTAGTTTTGAACTCTCTACTTCTCAAAGTGCTTCCATGTATGTATCTCTCCATGTCACTGGCATGTCATTGCAGGCTGGCCTGACTTTGTTCTCTCTAATTTTAGAAGAAACAAAGACTTGTGTAATATTTGAGACATAAAGTCTGGGATGAGTATTGGGTGGGAGAATCTAATATCAGGTTCTCCAACAAACTTGGATCCAGCTGACCCTCCCAAGGGGTCAGAGGCAACTTTGTAGCATATGGAAAATGGCAGTAAGGTCCTTGTGTGGACTATGCCTAGAATCTAAATTAAGACAAGGCCTCAGAGGGGCTAATGACATGTGTCTCCAAAGTTTCACAGCTTGCATGTGGCTAAATCTTGACTCCACCCTCTCAGGTTTTAACCATAATCCCAAAAAGGTTGAAACAAGAAAAGTTATCTTTGGGCAATTACCTGTTTCTATTCCTTGCTTTACCTACTGACATTCTAGGCTCACCCTCTGGTCTGTAATCTCACTGAACTGACAGATCCCACACGGCCTAAATGATTCTCACACTGGGTTGACTAGGCTCTCCCATTGCCTGTCCTACTGTCTAAGCCACCTCCTGGGTAGGGTGCCCAGGGTCATTCTGATGCTGCGTGACTTTCTTTCCAGCTACTTTTGAAACTTGGTATCCATGGCAAAGGGCATGTTCCAGGTACTTTTATTTCCAAATTCCCCAGTGGCATCAAGGAAATCAACGCCTCTGGATAGCTCTACTAACGCTTAGTTCTCATTGTCCGATCTAGCTCCTGGGTCATGGGAGGCATCTAGGAAATGTTTGAGTGTAAGAGTGGGCTTTACCTCCAGAATATACTTCCAAGGGCTCTGAAGCAGGCTGTGGAGTCCTGCTGGCTGACCACAGTTCATAGGTGGTTCCCAAACCTGTGGTCTACATCCATCCTTTGTCAGTGTCACTGCCATTGTCCCAAAAATGTCATTTGGGCCTAGCCCCTGGGATAGTAATCAGTCTTTACATAGATATACATTGTGCTTTGCATTCACAGTAATTCTGAGTGGACCTTAAAATAAGTTCCATGTCAGGTCTCACAGCCAATGGGTTAGAGATGGGGTTACCTTTCAGCCTTGTAAAGTGCTCCGTCTTTGAGTGTGGATGTGGACTCACAACGAGTCCACTCCTGCTGTTCCTCTGCTCTTGCTAAGGCTGCTGCTACAGCTCTGCACAGGCTGGCCAGCTATGGTGCCTGAAGCACCTGTATCTTCACAGCACCTACTTGCATGGTGGCCAGGGTGTAGTTGGAAAGGGATTCTCAGATGGGAGGCCAATGGGAGCTGCTTCAGGAGGCAAATCCAAGTCACAGAGACCGAGTCACAGAGAGCATAGTAAACTCAAAGTCCCTTCCTTTGCTTAATAACTGAGATGCTGGCTGGGCGCGGTGGCTCACGCCTGTAATCCCAGCACTTTGGGAGGCCGAGGCGGGCGGATCACAAGGTCAGGAGATCGAGACCACGGTGAAACCCCGTCTCTACTAAAAATACAAAAAAAATTAGCCGGGCGCGGTTGTGGGCGCCTGTAGTCCCAGCTACTCGGGAGGCTGAGGCAGGAGAATGGCGTGAACCCGGGAGGCGGAGCTTGCAGTGAGCCGAGATCGCGCCACTGCACTCCAGCCTGGGCGACAGAGCAAGACTCCGTCTCAAAAAAAAAAAAAAACAAAAAACACTGAGATGCTGTCCCTGGGTTAACCTCCCCAAGCCTTGTTTTGTCTTCCCTTGGATTGATTTCTCTCTTAGAAGTCTCCTCACATCCTTCTGGGGAAGGTTTCTAGTCAGTCCACAGATAGCTGGACCAGGCATGTGCAGAAATAATCTGATTCTCACATTTGAGTGAGCCAGCGTTCCCAGCTGTATCCCCATTTTGTGTCTATATAAGTTACCAAAGCCCACAAGGATATTAGGTAGCTCCTTAGTTTGCTTTATGATTATGCCTTGTGTGTGCGTGTGCGTGCGTGCGCGCACGCCTATAAGGATTCCTTCTCTTCCGCTCTTGCCATGGCTTCTCTTCCCCACTGATGGGCTGGAGTCTCCTGTCCTTTTGACTCTGGGCTTACTCATGTGACTTTTTTGCCAAGGGAATGTGGGCAGAAGTGACTGGGAGCCAGTCCCAAGCTAAGGCCTTGGGAAGCATGGCGAGCCTATGGCAGCCTCCTCAGAACTCCTTCCCTTGGCCATCAAGAGAGAAACACCTGGATTGTACCTTCAGCCCATGTCCTAGAATACAAACATGGAGAATAATGAACTTGACTCAAAGGCTGAAGGGCAGCTGAGCCCACATGAGGTCAACTGAACTGCAGCTACCTACAGACCTGAGAGTGAAATAAACATGTATAAGTCTCTAACATTTGGGGTTTGTTTATGTAGCATTTTTGTAGCAGAAACTTAAATAATACTGGGGGCTAAATATAGTGGACTAGTAACAGCACAGAATGGTAAAATGGAGTGATGGCTACTTACATCACAACTCTTCATCTCTGTTGATGGACACTAAAATCAAAGTGGCAGTTACTGAGAGTTGGGAGTCGTTGAGTTGCATCATGGTTGTTTAGAATCATTGACACTTTGAGCTCTAAGTGATTACAGAGACGTTTCCCTCAGCTACAGGTAAATAAACAAAGGCACAGAGAAGTAAAGTGACTTCTAGAGGGCTTCATTGACATTTAGCAGCAGAATCCGAGCTACACAATGAGTCTGTCGTCCCCAGCCTTTCTATTCTTGTTTCCTAGGTTGGGATTTGGGGAAATAGTGCAGACAGATTAGCAGCAGTGACATGGAACAACGTGAGCCTCAGCTTCCATCCCTGAGGCTGCCTTCATTTTCCAGGGAAATGTCTCCGTGTACAGCCTTGCCCTCTGCACACAGTGTATATGGCCACCTGAATCCGTGTCCTTTCATAGCAACTAATGGATTAAAATGGATGCCAGAGCGGTGCTTCTAAAAGCTCCATGTATAAATCATGTAGGGTTCTTATTAAAAATGCATGCAGATTCTGATTCCGTAGGTCTAGGGTGGACTTGACGTTCTGCCCTTCTAACACACGGACCACACTTTGAGTAGCAATGTATTAGATCATTCCAGTGGAAACATGTATGAGTGACGGAATGGACAGATATAATTAATCCAGGTCAGGTAAGTGAGGTACTGATATGTGTTAAGTTGAAGTGAATTTCACATCAGAAATAATGGTTACACAGTGACTTTTACTGCCCCCAAATTCTTTCCTTCTGAGTGGTTTCAAAGTGAACCGAGCCTGCCAGGTTAACTCCCTGGTTTGTTGTGTGATTAGAAGATTTGATCCAGCTTTCTGCTTCTTCTAATTCTTTAAATATGCAATGGCCTTCTAGAAACTTGTCTCTCAGGCTCCCCATGAGCCTCCTGTCTTAATATCCTACCCCCAGGACATTTCCTGGGTCAAGGAAGGAATCAGGGACTAGGAAAAGTGGAAAGTTTGCCTGATAGTGAGAAAGTTTTGGCACTCCTATTTGTTCAGTTCTAAAATGTGGGTATTGTTGGGGCTTCTAATTTGAATCTAACCTGAGATTCAGGCATTTCTAGCTATAAATGACCAAGTAGTAGGATGAGTTCACTAGAAGCTTATTTTCAGGAGAGCAGTCAGTGAAATTGAAGAAAAAACACGGGTTGGGGAGGTTACCTCATTAGTAAAAACAACGTTTTTTAATCAGAGGAGTGATTTGGAACACACTGTACATAGTTCAGTGTGTTTATCTTAGATTTATCTCTGGGTCAACTCTTGTTGGACCTGTATTAGAATCATTTAGTGAAGAAAAGGTGGGTGTCATTAGGAAAAGAGCCATTTATTCAAATGTTCTGTTTGACATTAGGGCACTGGCAAGACTACAGTATCAAAAGATATTCAAAAACAGGCCAGGCGTGGTGGCTCACGCCTGTAATCCCAGCACTTTGGGAGGCTGAGGCAGATAGATTGCCTGAGCTCAGGAGTTCAAGACCAGCCTGGGCAACACGGTGAAACCTTATCTTTACTAAAATACAAAACATTAGCCGGGCATGGCGGTGTGTGCCTGTAATCCCAGCTACTTCGGAGGCTGAGACAGGAGAATTGCTTGAACCTGGGAGGCAGAGGTTTCTGTGAGCTGAGATTGCACCATTGCACTCCAGCCTGAGTGACAGAGGGAGACTCCATCTCAAAAACAAAACAAAACAAAAAACAAAACAAAACAAAAAACAAAAAAAAGAAGAAGAAGAAGAAGAAAAAAAGAAAAAGAAAAAAAGAGTATAGTGAAAAAATGCCCTAAAAAATTCGAAACCCTAAATGAAAGAGGCCAATACACATCAAATAAACCAATATGGCATTCTAGAGTCTCCTTTTCCTAAAAGCCCTAGATGGTGATAATTTTGTGGATGATTATTATCAAACTTTCAAGGAACAGTTCATTTCTTCTATACACAAATTGTTCCAGAAAAAAAAGAACAAAAGTTGCCCAACTTACTGTATAAGTATAATTTTGATTTCAGAACCAGAAAAAGATAATAGTAATAGACACTATAGTACCATTTCACTTATGATTTTGTCTAAAAAGTTCTAAATAAGGTGTTAATTCTTCAAATCTAACAATGTATTAAAAGTATTTTATAATCCTGTAGGATCTACCCTACAAATACAAGGAAGGGTTGGCATTAGAAAATTGTTCTAATTTATTACATTAATAGATAAATGTAAAAAGCCATATGATTATCTCTATAGATGCAGGAAAAGCATTTGATAATATTAAACATCTATTTATGATGATATTTTTTTTAAAAAATTGGGACTAGTAGGAAAGTATTTTTTTAACCTGTGAAAGGCTATATATATCACAAATGTGTATCAAGCATAAAACCTAATAGAGGAAATTTAAATTTATTCTCTTTAAGATCAGTAACAAGACAGAAATTCTTATTACTATTTAATATTATAGTGGAGATCCTGGAAAATACTTTGGGACAAAGAGGACTGAGAGATATAAGCATTGGAAAGAAAGATATAAAATTGTCATTATTTGCAGATTATGTTATCAGAACAAAGAAAGATTAATTAAAAACTATGAGAACTAACAAGAGTTCATCAAGGTTGTTAGAAACAAGGTAACTTAGAAACACCAGCAACATTTCTCTCTGTCAGCAATAACCAACTAGAAAACGTGGTAAAGATGTACTACTCATAATAGCAATAAATACCGCATATATCTAGGGATTAACAACCAAAAAGACACAAAACCTAAATGAACACATTAAAAAATCTTATGTCGATTTTCTGATATAAAAATGATATAGAAGAGCATCTGCACAAATGCAGATGTTGCAGGAGAACTGATTTCAGGACTGCCATGGATACCAAAATCTGAGGATGCTCAAGGCCCTCATATAAAGTAGCATAGTATTTACACATAACCTAAGCACATCCTCCTGTATATTTCAGATCTTCTCTAGATTACTTATAATACCTAATACAGCGTAAATGCTATGTAAATAGTTGTTATATTGTATTGCTTAGGGAATAATGACAAGAATAAAAGCACACACTTGTGCAGTACAGATGCAGCCATTCCTTTTTTTTCCCAAATATTTTTCATCTACAGTTAGTTGAATCCACAGATGTGAAACCCATGAATACAGAGGGCCAACTGTAGTATCAAGTACTTATATTTCTCCCAAATTAATTAATTTGTAAGTTCAATATGATCCTACAGTTGAATTCTTTAAGAACTCAATAAACTTATTCTAAAGATCTCCAAAAAGCTAAGTCAATTTTGAAAAGAAAGAGTAAGTAGAGAGACATATTAATTAAGTCATTAAGTGGGGGACTGATAGCCTTAGGGCTTCAGAATATAGTTTATTTTTTGAAAACATTGTCCAAAATATTATTGTATTTAAATCTTGTGAATAGTTTAGAAATTCTATTGTTGCATTAAATGTATTTTATATTTTAAGTTTTTCAAATGTTTTATGCGATTTGCTTTGAAACGTCCTTAAGAATAGAGAAATCCTAAATTTTTAGGAATTATCTGAAGCCATAAAGGCCTTTATGTATTTTATATGTAAATAGACATATTGTTTTATGGATATTTGTTTTCTGGCCAGTATAATAGATAACTTTCGATTAAAGTTGGGAGTCTCAGGTTTATAAGGTGACCACTGTTTGTTTTGTTTGGAGAAAACCAAGAAGAAATTAGGTGATATACTAAAGAATTTCTCAGTTTGGATCTGCCTATCCTGATAGCTCTTCTCCTCTTTAGCCTAAATATCTTGTTTGCATAGAAAATTATCAAAACAATCAATATGTCAAACCAAACACTCTAGCAGTTTACTATAATACATTCATTGTGTTTTCTTTTTTTAACTTTACTTTGAAATAATAGTTACTGAAAAAGCTGAATGAATATATGAAAAGGAGTTTACATATACCATTCTCCCAGATTTCTCTAATGTTAAAAACTTTACCATAGTATAATGATTAAATCCAGGAAATTAATATTGGCACAATACTATTAATTTAACTACAGAATGTATTAGAATTTCACCAGTTTTTCCTCCTAATGTCCATTTTGTGTTTCAGGATCTAGTCAAGGATCCCATGGTTCCATTTGTGCATTTAGTTGTTACATCTCCTTAGTCTCCTGTGATCTGTGACTCTCGTCTGATTTGTCATTATGACCTTGACAATTTTGAAAGTATTGGTTAATTGTTTTATAGAATGTTTCTCAGAATAGGTTTGTCTGATGTTTTCCTTAGTTACATTAGAAGTCTGTTTTTGGTAAGAACACTGCAGAAGTCATGTGTCCTTATCAGTGTATCAGACTGGGGTCCAGCATGTCAACAAGTCCTATTACTGGTGACGTTAACCTTGATCACTTGGCTAAGGTAATGCTGCTGAGTTTCTTCACTCTACAGTTGTTATGTTTCCTTTTGTAATTTACAAATAGCGTGAGATATTTGGAGACTATGTTAATGTCCTGTATCTCCTCAAACTTTTGCCTACTGGTTTTGGAATTTATTGTTGGATGTTGCCTGTAATGATTATTACTGTGGTTGCTTAATGGTAATGTTGTATTTCCCTGATTCCTTCTTCATTTATTAATTGAAATTTTTCTGTAGGGAAGAGCCATTATTTCTCCCTCCATTTATTTATTTAACTATTTATTTATATCAGTATGGGCTCGTGGGTATTTCTTTCCTTCTATGGGTTCTATTACTCTCTTTTACTTTTAAAGTAGGAATAAAAGATTATAAGTTTAAAAAGTACCTGCAAGTACAAAAAAAGAGACACATTTCTTTCAGGAAATTGAGCTTAAGGTGCTAATTACGGAGTGCCACCATCAATAGCTAAAGGCACGTGGCAAAATTGCTGATTTCCCAGCCTATGTGATAGTTGTTAGTACCATGCTTGGGACCAACGAAGTAAAGGAACAAGAAACAGGTGCCATTTGGCAATAGTGCTATTGGTAGACACAAAGGCATCATGAAAGATGTTTATACAAACAGTAGAATTCCAAAGACTAATAAGTAAAAAAGCATTTCCTGTGAATTTATGAATAAACAGGTATTAGTATTACTCAGTTAATAACACCGATTGAAATTATTGAAAAGAAATGCTTGGAAGCACATCATTTATTTTGTAAAGAAGTACCAAATAAAACTCCTGCACGTGAAGTATTGAAAGTGATAAAATATTGAAACTCTGAAACTAATAAAATATTACAGCTCTGTTGGGATCTGTGTTCTGGTTGTGTGGCTGCAATAACAGAAAAGTGTAACATTGTATTTGTCAATAAAAGAAAGGAAACAGGTATAGATTTAAAGGATAATTGTACTCTAGAAGCACAATTTAAATGTATCAAACCATCCAGACTAGTGGCAAGGAAGATTTCATCAGGAAAAAAACGATACACACCCTGCCATTTGCTACCACTTACCTGTGTGAACAGAGTTTCTTATTGATGGTGGCATCCAAAGAATTTGAAGAGATAGATCATGGTTTAAAAGGCTTGAGTAGACATTTTAAGTGTACAATCTGTTTTAAAATAAATATCTCATATATAAATTCAATATTTAGTGCTTTTCATAATACTTTGTATTTTAATTAAAAAAAAATAATACATTTTCCCACAAAGCTTATATAGTCATTATAGAATCCCCTTGAGTTTGCCCCCATGTTGAAACAATGCAAAAAGTTGGGGAACATTGGCTTTCGAGTCTGGAACCCAGCCCTCTGGTCTTGAGAGCAGAGGTGAAGACCTCTGTTTGCGAATTTGTGAGTAACCTTGGACAGTCGCATCGAGTAGGAGAAAAAACAGATGCAATGATGTTAACCACTGCGGACTCTAGACCTTTCCTCAGTTTTCTAGTGGTAGAGAGAACCCCGGTGATGACTGAAATTTACCTTCCCTTTTATAGGTTGGTCACTGTGGGGGACTGAGTGAGCAGACTTAATTTGATTTAGGTAAATGAATGTGACATTTCTTACAGCTGACTGTAAAATGCAGTAACACTACACTGTCATGGTGGCATGAGAAAAAGTGCAGGTGGATTGCAGGGCACCAGGAAGTCAAGTGCTCTGGTGACAATGGTGATTTTACAGATGATGGAGCCAGCTGGCTTCTTTGGACAGGTATGAAGACCATGCAGGAGAGAAAGATAAATTGAAACTGTGAATATCTCATTGAGAACAAAGTGGACAATCAGCAAGACTTCATGGCAGAAGGAATCCCTCATTTCTTGCGGTTCCAGGGAAGAAATAAATGAAAATGGAGCTTAGTACTTCCTGCTTAAGTGCTACAGTTGTGCAGGATCAATTAATCACTTAACCTGCCAGGTTTGTTATGCCGATGTCAGGGCGCTGATGGGGAAGGAGTCGACTCTGAGACACCACATGGGGACATTTGATCAGACATATATATATGAGTTGAGAACTTTGAACCTTCATATGTCCTTGAGGCTCCATTGACAACTGAGGTAGACAATCACTGTCCTTTCCCACTGCATGTGAAGCATTTCAGTGTCTGCACCTGAGCCAAGTTGCCTCACAGGCTAATGCGAGTTCTCCTCATGACCCCCGTAGAGCCCTGACAGGGAATTTGCAAGGCTACTGTGAAAGCAAATGGCCTAAACTCCAAAAATGTTAAAGAAACTTGTCAACTGGGTGTTGTTCACGGAAATATATTGTAAATGTGTTCAACCAAGATTGGACTGAATTTGTCAATAAGGGTGGGCCCATCTAGGATTTGGGATGCAATGAACTGATTTGAACACCTGGAGGTGATGTTAGTTTATTGTCTGCTAGGTTAACTAATGGAAGCTTAGATGTGGTGGTGGTTTACAATAAGTAAGGCTGAAATACTATCATTTCTTTGACATAATGTAATGATCCTTAAAGTTGGAGCTTTAAAAAACACTGATGCTTGAGTGACTCCCTGGAGATTCTTATTTAAGTGGTTTGTGTTGCCATGTGGGCAGAGGGATTTAAAGAATCCTCAGGTGATTTTCACATGTTGCTAAGGTTGAGTGATTTCTGTACAGGAAACTCAGGGATGAGGATGCTGGAGTACATCTATTATGTACAATCCACACAGCTGTCCATTAATCACACACCTCAGGATGACCATAGAAATGTATTGGCAAGGGGCACACTGGCATCCAGGAGAGCTCACTGGACTTCCCTCTCTAGGCTGGAGGTGATGGTGTGGGTGCTGCAGCAGGTTTGCAGCTCTGATGGGAATGAACAGGATTGCAGAGTGGAAAAGGCCAGATGGTGGCACCTCTCATCAAAAGCAAGGTGAGTGAAATGATCACAGTTAACCACAGGGGCAGGATACTAACTAGAGTATTTGAACTTCAGGATCCTGTGGCAATGACAAATTCATCTCAGGGTCTGTAGAAATGAAATACATGGAAAAGCTTCTAAGGTGCTGCTTAACACATATGGGAGGAAGGTTTTTAGGTCTGGTGTACAGAAAAAAACTCAAATTGCTGTAGAGGAAATGAACGGCTTTTAACCCAATTTCCAGGTCTAAGGAAGATCGAAGCCCTGGATTCCTAAGATGAAGGTCAGGTCCGTTTGAGGGGGAGCTTTGCATAGTGGCATGTTATGGTCTGAATCGTGTCCCCTCTTAATTCATACGTTGATGCCCTAACCCCCAATGTGACTACTTGGAAATAGGGCCTTTCAAGGGGTAATTAAGGTAAAATGAGGTTATAAGAGTGGATCCCTAATCCAATATGACTTCATAATGCGAGGAAGAGACACCAGGGATGCACACAGGATCATGTGACAACAGAGAGAAGGTGGCCACCTGTGAGCCAAGGAGAGAGCCCTTAGGAGATACCAAACCTGTCGACACCTTGATCTTGGACTTCCAGCCTCCAGAACAGTGAGGAATGAAGTTCTGTTCTTTAAGCCACCCAGCCTGTGACATTTTGTTATGGCAGCCTGGGCAGACTAATACGTGGTGACTGGAATATAGTAAGAATCTTTCCCCAAGCCTTCCTCAGACATACCATTTATCAGGGCTGGGAGAGCAAAATAGTATCTGAGGGTTTCAGATACTGCTTCTGTATTGATGGAAATCTCCAGGGGCAAAAAATTGCCACAATGGTCCATCAATCACAGCAAAGGATTATAAAGCAGAGGAGACAGATAGATTTTGCCTGAAGAGGCAGCCTGAGATTATTTCTTTGGGCGCAAAATGTACAGTGCAACAAGATAAATTTAGTGACCGGCAGCATGTCCACACTGGGTTCCTTCTTACAAAGTGAAAGTTATGGAGAGAGGGTCAAGGGGAAGCCCGTAGAGTTTCTCCTGACCCTCTGCCAAGATGATAAACCAGAAACCCAAAGTAAAACTCCATCCCTGGGGGAGTGACTAGAGTTAGTGTCACCATCACAGACTTGAAAGATATTAGGGTATTAATTTCATATCTCCACTTAATTTGCCTTTTTGCTGCTACAGATACTACATAGGTTGTGGAGAATGCCAGTAAATCATTACAATTTTTTTCATTTTTTTTTTGTTATTTTATTTTATTTTAGATTCAAGGAGCACACGTGCAGGTTTGTTACCTGGGCCTATTGCATAATGGTGAGGCATGGCTTCTGGTGTATCCATCACCCACACAGTGAACATTGTACCCCGTAGGTGATTTTTCAGTTTTTGCCCTTCTCCCACCCCACTCCACTGTGGAATTGTCAGTGTCTGTTATTTTCATCTTTATGTCCATAATGTACCCATTGTTTAGCTCCCATTTATAAATGAGAGCATGCAGTGTTTGATTTTATATAGAAGGGCAGAAAGGGATCACATTACTGGCTGGGCTGATTGATTCTAATTGCTCAGGGGGAAATTGGATTGCTGCTACTCAATAGAGGTAAATAGGACGATGTCTGGAGCCCAGGAGTTCCCCCGGAGCATGTCTTGTTACTCCAGGGAATCTCTTGCTTCTTTTATGTCTGGTAGTTTCAGTCAATGGAAAATTGAAGCACCCAATAAAGAAGAGCACTGAGGACCTGGATTGCGCAGAAATGGAGGCTTGACTCAACTGTAAAGTGAAGAACAGCATCCAGCAGAGGTGCTGGCAGAGGGTGAGGGGAACATGGGATGGGTGGTAGAACAAGGCAGCTGTGATTACCAAACTTGGCTTTGGTGAGTAACTATAGAAATCAAGGAGTCTTGATGTTCTATTTAACTGTTTCCTCCCTATCCCTGCCTTTTTCTCTAACCACCTTACATGAGTAACACTGGGAGTGGCTTTTAAAAGTTTCAGATAGGAGTATGATTACATTGACCTAATGTGATGATTCAGAATTTCACCTGTGAGAGGGAACACAAATGTCTTACCCCAGAAAGAAGAATATGGACCTGAAGGGCAAGAGGCATGGACTATGCTGGATAATTTCCAGTTACCTTTCCAAATCCACTCTCCATGCTTCTCTCCTGGCTGTCTGCCCAGGAAGCTGACCTGCATCTGTGTGGGCTTCCTTGCCTTCTGGCTTCTGGTTGCCCTTGGCTTCTGAGTTTGGCCAAGCGGGAGTAGTGAAAGGAACGTGGAGAATGGGAAGTGTCATGTCAGGTTCAAATCGGCGTACTTGTGCACACTTGAATGGGAGTGGGGGTGAGGGAAAGAGGTTTCACAGTGACTCAGTGGCCAATTAGATGCTTACAAATTCATGGCTTATTGCAAGGCTTTCATATGCTAGCAATCATGCAAATATATTTTGCAGGGTGTCAGAGAGAGGTGGTTGTCGTTGCTCTTTTCCTGGTAGGGCTCCTGGTGGCGATGCCAGATAGAAAAGAGGACTGAGTTCTCATGAGCAGAGCTTCTACAGGCATCTCGCCATGGCCAGTTTCTTTGTCGTTTTTATGGCCCTGTGCAGGAGTGTCCGTAGTCATGATCTCAGCAGCTTTCGGCTTTGCTTTCTTTTTTTTTTTTTTTTTTGAGACGGAGTCTAGCTGTGTCGCCCAGGCTGGAGTGCAGTGGCCGGATCTCAGCTCACTGCAAGCTCCGCCTCCCGGGTTCCCGCCATTCTCCTGGCTCAGCCTCCCGAGTAGCTGGGACTACAGGTGCCCGCCACCTCGCCCGGCTAGTTTTTTGTATTTTTTAGTAGAGATGGGGTTTCACCGTGTTAGCCAGGATGGTCTCGATCTCCTGACCTTGTGATCCGCCCGTCTCGGCCTCCCAAAGTGCTGGGATTACAGGCTTGAGCCACCGCGCCCGGCCTGGCTTTGCTTTCTTGTCCAGTCTTGGGAGTGCCTGACCACAGCAGGTATATATAACATTATCCCCTCAGATGCATATGTTTATCACTTTGAGGGGTCAGCAATTTCACTGCAGACTGAGTCACTTGTCACAGGTGACTCCATTTTAAAACATCTAGGATCACAAAACGTTATACATTATTTATATATTAGGAAGAAAATGAGGTCAGGGTATTTACAGTTAGGTGCTATGTCATGACATTTCAGTCTGCACAGGTGATGGTGGCTCCATAAGATTGTAACGCCATATTTTTACTATATTCTTTCTATGTTTAGATATGTTTAAATACACAAATCATTACTATTCTGTTACATTTGCCTAAAGTATTCAGTATAGTATCATGCTGCACAGGTTTGTACAGGAGCAATAGACTGTACAATATAGCCTAGGTGTGAAGTAAGCTGTGCCACCTAGATTTGCGTAAATTCACTCTATGATGTTTGCACTATGAAACGTCATTAAGCCATGCATGACTGTATTCCCTGGTTCCTTTCCTATGGGGTCACTGCAGGCTATTTTTCTTGAGAAGGTCACAGCTCCTATTAGGTAGCCTTGTTCACAAAGTTCTCTCTCTCTCTGGGTTCTAATAACCTCCTCTTGTCCTTTCAGACCTAGGGATGGCCAGAGATATACCCCACTTTTAGTAGCCTGAGGTTCTGTACTATGCCTTGGGATTTCCCTGTACTCTACCCATATCTTTATAAATAACTCCTTCATTACATCTACCTCCAATTACCACATTTGAACGTGTCATCTGTTTTTTGTTAGGACCCCAATTGACACAGCATGGCTCCCAAGTTGGTCCAAACAGACTAGAAAGACTTTGATAGATGTCGGGGAGCCATTCCTTTTTTCTACAAGATGTGAATGACTGAGCACACAGTTCTGACTGACACGGGCAGCCCTCTTATGATCTCGGAGAAACCTGGCCTTAAGTTATGAATTAAATTTGAGGCCAGAGAGAATTTTTAAAAATGCTGGTCCTTGCTCACCTCATAGAATTATCAGGTCAGCAACTCTGATAATTAATAATTCTGGACTTCCAATTATGTAACCTAGTAAATATTTTTATTTTTTTAGCCACTTTGAATAGGATTTTTCAAGTTTTGAAGCTGAAAATAATTTAAATTGATAGACTCTTACAAGTATACATATGAGGTCAAGGTTAAACACATTAATATTTTTAATAACCCCTACAAAATTGCTTTCCAAAAAGTCTGCGGTGATTCACACAGACATTCATGTGGTGAGTGAATCTATTTTCTCACACTATGGCTTACCATCTTTTTAATTTGTGCCTTCCTGATGGGTGGAAACTGAATCTCAGTATTACTTTGATTTGCATCTTGCTAATTACCAGTGTGGTTTACTGTAATTACTTATATTTATTGGACATTTATATTTTCTACTCAGTGAAATACTTTTTACATCGATTGCTCATTTTCCTATGAAATTATTTGCACTTTTCCTGCTGCTTAGTAAGAATTATTTACAAACTATGGATATTAATTATTTGTTAGATGTGTTGCAGATATCTTATCTTGGGTAGTCTGTCTTTTAAAGTTCATTTCATGATGTGTTTTGTCCAAATTTCTAAAATTTGGGTGACATTCAATTTATCATCTTTTTTTTTTTCCATGGATTTTGCACTTTGTGTGATTTGGGGCAAAGAAGGCTAAGGGTTCTCTGTCATTTGGTTCTTTGTCTAGGAGTTTTAAACTCTAGGCATTTAACCTAGACCCCTTCCTCAGGTCTGAGCATCAGTTAGGCAGAGAACCCGTCACCCCCAACTCATATCTGGAGATAAGTCCCGTAAAAGCCCTCCTTTGAGACCCTAGGTTCTTTTGTTCCCTTTTGTTTCCTTCCTGTAGTTGTTACTATCCAGGATACCACATCAATCCCTTAATCTTCTTTGGCCTTCCAACACATGTGTTTCTAGTTCCTTTTATTCAATTCCCTTTGTTTGCAATTCCTAGCATGGATTCTGCTTTCAGAGGGATCCCAATTGGAAACTCAGGCTTAAGGGATTTGGGGTGTCAAATGATGGGGATTTTGGATGCTGTTTTGTGATGAACATCCCAAGAAAGGAAATATGTTGACTGATGTGTAATGGAGGGGATCTTTAACAGGGCAGAGGAGACTCAAGTGACGTGGCATTGGCTCAGGTTGACTTCAAACATAAGTGCACTTGACATTACCATGCTCTCCCCTGGGGTCACAGAAACACTGGAAGCCATAAGTGATAGAATTGGGGCTATGGCAGGAAAGGATCGTGTTCTTCCAAGGCCAAAAAGGAGATGAGGGTGAAAAGTAAGAGATATTGAGTCAGGAGACTGTTCGCAGGGCTGGGAAGAGGGGCTCATGGATGAGCTTATCTGGAAGTTCTGTCTCATTCTCTGTGCTTTTCTTCCTTACAGATGGGTAAACCTGAAGCTGTTAGTGCTTCAGGTCTGTCTCCTAAAACTCACTTCACTCTAGTAGTTAACTTGTATCTCAGTCAATGTTTAGGCTTGGCTACAGAAAATAGGATGGGGTATATAAACAAGATATAAAAATAACAATTACCACTGATCAGGAACCTAGAAATGTCCTGCATTAATAGGGCAGAGGGTGGGGGATCAGTTGGCATCTGGGGCACAGATTTGGGAGAAATCACTGCCCACCTCTTTACTTCCTTAGGCAGTTCTGGAGTCCACTGCATTTTGAGGGTGCCTGAGACCAGGACTGCCTCAGTTAAAAGACCAGTCTACATAGTCCCTGTGGCTCCCCATGCGGATGGAGCTGAAAGAGTGTTAGGTAGGGGAGCTCTACTGCCTGGCTCTCCATTCAGGTGTGGC
This sequence comes from Macaca fascicularis, assembly GCF_037993035.2. NCBI lineage: Eukaryota > Metazoa > Chordata > Mammalia > Primates > Cercopithecidae > Macaca > Macaca fascicularis. The sequence goes on from NC_088387.1 coordinate 19,986,574, forward strand.
CTTAGGTGGGGTAGTTGAGAAATGCCATAGGGACCTTGCCTGAGACGTGTGGCTAATTTGGCTCTTACAGGATGCCTTTAGCCTGACTGCAGAGGGCAAGGCTCCCGGTCCCAGGAGATGGAATCCCTGACATGAGAGTGCCTGGCATTTCCAGTTCTAGCTCCAGAATGACATGAAAGGAGAGCTGAACTCCAGGGAAGTCCCTTAGTTTCCTCTTTATGAGAAACCTAGGATCTGTCATCAACCTCATTTCCTTGTGGTTGATTTTGTGTGGGTTGGCTCAACACTTATTTCTCAGGGAGCCCGGATGGGTCATACTTGTGCTAATTCTGTGATTTCTTCCTCCGAGCCTCACAGGATCTTCTGGTAGGAGGAGCTGGTTTTCTTTCATGTCATACGTTTCTCATGTCCCACCCAGGAAGCTGGGGCCTCCCTCTCTGCTCATCCAGATAAATGATCCAGGCTCTGTTAGAGCCCATCACTGCCCTTGGAAGCTGCTGGAGCCACGTTTCGGTCCCCTGGACTGTAGATAAAGGCCCTTTCTTGCCAGGTATAGTCAATAGCTGGAAAGCCTCTTCTCCGGCCCTCTGGAGTCTTTCCTCTCGTCTGTGCTTTGGGGCTTAACGAAGGGAAGGGTCACATCAGGCTGGCTCTGTGCGCTTGTCCTGTGTGGGGCTGCTTGTCACTGGGGAGTTGCTGGGATCCTGGCAGATTTGCCCTGGCAGGACCCTCCCCTGCTCCTAGGCAAAAACAATGCCGAAGAAGGGGTGGAGGCTTCAGAGAAGAGGAGGCATGGGCATCAGGTGTCTGTGGGTTATTCAAAGTCAAATTATATGCCTGACCTTCAAACTCCTAGGGGAGACACTATCATACTCTCTGGATCTCCAGGTGGAGGAAAATTCTACCTGCCCTCCCTTTGCTGATGCTTCCTTCAAGTTTTGTCCCAGATGTGGCTCAGAACTTCTGACCAGAGCTTCATGTCAGGCTAGGTCTCCCAGCTCCCTGTCTAGAATGAGGGCCTGAGGAGCTAGTGTCCTGGAAGGTCTTGGAAACATCTCCATAGGAGAGGTTCATCTCTCCTATGTCTGCCTTCACAGGTGCTGAGACAACCACACCATGAGAAGCACTCCAGGAAACCCTGCTGGTGGAGGAAGGGTCGTCTATCAGTCAAGTGAATCATGTGCTGTTGGGATGGGGCTCTGGAGGCTTAGACCCTCTGCACTCACGCTATCTCCTGTGGAAGCCCCAGCCTTCTCTCTCCTCTCTATGCACTGCCCTTCCCACCTGGTGCTGCTCACCTACCACTGGACCCTGGGCTTCTGGAGGGTGGGAGCTATTGCTTAGTCACTGCTCCAGCTCCAGTCCCCAGCATTGGACCAAGCACAGAATAGGCACAAAAGAGGGTAGCTGGGCCTTGGCACACAGGTTCTGTGAGATGGCCCATTGCCCTCTGTCTTGATAGTTTGCCCTCTTAACCCAGTGACTTCCCTTGGTAGCCCTTGCCTTCCTCACCAGAGCTCACAACTTCACTAGAAAGAAAGGCTGGGCTGGTGGGTGATGTGAGTGTTGCCAGTTTGGGGATGAAAACTCCACACCTTCCTTACATAATGGCCTGGGTTAGATACTTTTCTCCTGGGTCTAGTAAAGCAGCCTTGATTATAATACTTCTTCATTTTTTTCTCTATCCCAAAATCAGTGCGTACACCTATTACTGGGACTATTAATGATTTGAATCAGCAAGTGTGGACCCTTCAGGGTCAGATCCTTGTGGCAGTTCCACGAAGTGACAGTGTGACCCCAGGTGAGTGGTCACCCTGTGTCTGCCCCACTGTTTGCTCTGCTGTGACTGGGAAGCTGGCACCAGCCTTTTGTAAAAGTGTGACTTTACAATGGGGCCTACCTAGAGTGGGGAGAATTTCACACCTAATAGGGAAGAGAAGTCAGGGAGAACTTTGTGTTCCACTAAGATGAAGAAGCCAGAGATGGTGGAGGAGCCTCTTAGGGAATAGGAAAGCTGCTTTCAGTCATCTGAAGCCCTGTCTTATGGAAGAGGAGTAGCTTGTTCTCATGACTTCAAAGTGTCCTAAAATGACTAAATGGGTGAATACCACAGAAAGCCAGGTTTCAGCATCACATTGGGAAAAACTTGCAAAAAGGACAGAGCTCTCCAAGAATCAGAGGGGCTACTTGGTGTAGGAGCTCCCTATCTCCACGTGCTCAAGCAGAGGTGTGAGAATCTCAAGAGCATACTCTGCTGTCTGCTTAGCTCTCTGTGTTTGCTTATTTACTAGGGCACTGATTGGCACATGGTATGAATGAATGAATGAAAGAAGAATGAATATGGAGGTTGGCCATTTGGTGGGTCTAGTTGGGATTACACTCTTCGGCCCTCTTCCAGATCCACTTGAGGATACTGCCTTGCTAAATCAAACAATCTTTTCTGACTTCAAAAGAAAACTGATACCATCTCTCCTCTTATCTTTACAGTCACTGTCGCTGTTATCACATGCAAGTATCCAGAGGCTCTTGACCAAAGCAGAGGGGATCCCATTTATTTGGGAATCCGGAATCCAGAAATGTGTTTGTGTTGTGAGGAGGTTGGAGGACAGCCCACGTTGCAGCTAAAAGTGAGTAACTAAGAAAATATTTAAAAAGCCTTTTCTTTTAGAAGTGTTTGGTTGAATACCTAATTTTAGTATTAAAAAAGAAATAGTCTCATTTTCCTAAGCATATTTATTCCCAGCCTCTTTTAAGTTATGTGCATGCAATACACTTTTCTTTATATCCTGGCTGTCAGTAGTTGAGGTCCTCGTCTTGCCTTTTTTTTTTTTTTTTCAAGCCAAACTGTATCTAGCTTTATTAAATATACTTTCCATAAACAATCATAGTATTTCAGGCAGGATATGGGCAGACAGTCATTAACAGTATACAGTAACCTTCAAACTCCCGTCTTCAATGGACTACCAAAAATCAGAAAGCCACTATAAAACTCGATGAAGTCTTCATCTGATGCTCTGAACAGGGAACGTTTAGAGTGAGGGTTGACATTTCACATTTAGCATGTTGTTTAACAACTTTTCATGAGCCAACCCTGACTTTCAGGAAGTGAAATGAAAATGGTTGCCTTTATCTGAAGATCCACAATCTAGAAACAGAACCACTGCTCTTTTGACAGGTGCCATCTCAGCGGCATCACTGGAAAGTCCAGAGTGCCTGACACACTGGTAACCAATGATTGAGGGTCAGGTCCTAACAGATGTCTGGGCTTAAGGGAGTTAAATCTATGCTGAAAGATGGAAAGGGAGAAGAGGACATAAAAACGAATTTGTTTTCTATACCACAAGGCTTTTGTGCCAAGGTGGCCGTGTGTGTCAAAGTCAGGGAATCCCTCCTCCTGGGAGCCAAGAGGAACTCTCTCAAAACTAGAAGGGAAAAGCGTCTTCCCCACATCGATCCAGCTTTGGAGACATTCTATTAGTGACATATGCCCCTTCCCCCCAAAACTACAATGAAGTGTTCTGTGTGCTAACAGCATAGCTTAAAAAAAAGTAAAACAAAAAGCTGCATTTCTATAAAACTTGATAAAAAATAGTATTTCAAACTGTACAGTCACCAGAAGTACACAGTTATCCAAAATGCACACACTACGCTTGGCATCTGCAGCAGCTTCAGCTTTCTGTGCCTGCCCTGTTTTGGCGTCTCCATTTTCTGCAGGGTTATTCCCCTCCTTGCCAGCATCAGCTTTTCCCTTTTTCCCTTTGGGTACCTTCTCTCCCTTCTTTGCAGGGGCATTTTTAGGCTTGGGCTCTGGATTTGGAGGAGCAGGTTTAGCAGACAACTTTGCGGATCCTCTCTGTGGTTCATCCTTCACCTTGGCTTACCTCCTTTAGCATCCCCTTCAGCCTTTCTCTTGGGCATGGTGGCAGTGACCCTGACGGGATGTAGGAACTGGGTGCGGGATGCAGCGGTGTGCGGGTTTTGGTCAGTCTGGGGGCCGTTCTCGCCTTTTCTTCACACTGCTCCGTCTTTCTTAACCTTTGATATATTCTTGGCCATCATTTCTTCGAGTATATTCTCACCCTTATTTTCCTTTTGGAATTCCTATTCATCCATCATTGAAAGTTATGGATCTCACTTCAGTATCTCACGATATCTCATCTAATTTTTTATACTTTCTATCCCTTCATTGCTTTTTAAAATTTTGGTGTTGCATCTGGAAGAATTTCTTGCTTTGCTCTGCCAGCTCATGGTTACATTTTCAGTGTTGTCCCTTCTGGAAATCATCCTTTTATAGCCTTTCCTGAAATTTCAATCTTTACTGTTTCATTCCCAAGCTCTCTGGTTTGTTCTTCTTCTATTTTTTTAAATGACTGTTTGTCCTTGTTCCACAAACTTCAGTTTAATTCAATTTGATTCAACTCAAGCCAATTCAATTAAGCACATGAACAGGCACTTCCTGGCCTCCAGCACTGCGTAGATGCTTGAGATACAGCTGTGCACAGAATGCAAAGAACCCTGACCACATGGGGCTTGGATTCTAGTGAAAGGAGAGAAATGGCAAGCAATAAATGTAATAGTAGCTAAATTTGTGCTATTTTAGAGGTCTTTACCTCTCCTAGAAAAATAAAAATGGTTAAAGCAGGATAGATAGACCAGCAGTACCAGGAACACAGGCAGGGTCAGGATGCAGTGGTGAATAGTGCAATAGGCATCATTGCCTAGGTGAGATGTTAGCAGGGAGTAGAAAGAGCTAGAGAAGTTAGTCAGCAGCTGTCTAGTAAGGGCACGTCCCAGGACCAGTGAGGACAGGTGTGCAGGCGTGAACCGAGGAATGAGTCCAGAGAGACAAAGGCAGACATGAAAGGCTTGTCCTTTTCAAGGACTCAGCCTTGCAATCTGAGTGAAATGGGAAATACCAGAATGTTTTGAACAGAGGAATGGTGTGAAGGGGCTTAGGTCTATAAAGGATCTCTCTGGATGCTTGTTGATCTTAGACTGTGGCGGGAAAAGGTGAAAGTCCTTCGGGAGACTATGAGGTGATCTAGGTATGATTTGATGGGCCAGGACATAGCAGCAGAGGTGGGGAGAAGTGAGTCAGATTCTGGTAGTATTTTAAGTGGAGGAAACAGGACTGTGAGTGTGATCAATAAGGTCAGGACTGAGAAGGACATTTTCTACTTTGTCCTATCAGCTAAGTCACCCTTATGTTGTGCCTTTGTTCTCAGATGGGGACTAAGAATTGACCATTGCGTTTGGCAATGTGTAGGTCTTTGGGAACCTTGGCAGGAGCAGTGTTGGTGCTGTAGTGGGGGCACAAGCCTGGATGGAGTAAGTTTAAAGAGAGAAATTACAAGAAAGAAATCAGAGACAGCAGATATAGACAGCAATTGCAAGAAGTCTTCTGCAAAGGGGAACTGGCGGTGGTGGTGGGTAAGCAAAGTAGTTAATTTGTTTAAGATGGTAGAAATGACATCATATATGCTGATGGAAATGACTAAGAAGAGCAAGCAAAATTAATGGAGCACAAGAGAGCAGGGAGAACGGCTAGAGGGATGTCCTTAAGTTGCAAGTGCAGATGGGACCTTTCACCCAGTACTCCTAAAGCGGGGAGGTGCAGATGTGGGTGCCACGTGCCGGGAGCCCATGTTATGGGGTGGTTTGTACAAGTCTTCTTCTAATTACTTCAGTTTTCTCAGTGGGTAGGAAGTTGAAGGTGATGATGGAGGAGGTATGGGAGTTTCAAAGGAGAAAGCATTCTTCCATTTATTAAACAGCAAATCTCTGTTGAGTAGAATGCTGGGGGCTTTCCTCTGCGTTGAGGAATACAGTGATGAACAAGTCTAACAATCATTCTGGGATTGATAAATAAATATGCTAAGTTTAGATAGCAGTTGGTGCTAGTGAAGAAAATAATGCAGGAATGTGATCGCAATGAGTGGGAGTGGGGGATTCCAAACCGATTTTGGCTGGGATGGAATGTCCAATGAAGCTCTCCCCAAGGAGGAGACCCAGGTATTGGGGAGAAGCCAGTCATGGGAAGATGAGGGGCTGGTGTGAGGTGCAGGGAGAGTAAGTGCCAGGACCCTGGCTGGGAACAGCTTGGTGTCTTGGAAGGCAAAGAAGAAGACAGGTGTTGTGGGGGCAGAATGAGCATGCAGGAGAGTGGTAAGAGGGCAGGGCAGCAGGTAGGCAGGAGCTGGGTGGCGTAGACCCTGTGAGCTTTGCTGAGGAGTTTCACTGTAGTAACAATAGAAAATCATGCAAAAGGGTATCATAACCTTATTTATTCACTTCAGTTTAAAGTTCACTTACCTGCCTTGTGGAGAATGATTATTAGAGAACGGAGTAGGTTCAAGGAGAACATTTAAAAGGTCACCCTAATTGTCCAGGTGAGAGAATGATGGCTGGGATTGGGGTTAACGTTGTATGTGGAGTGCAAGAAGTGACTCGATTCAGGAAATATTTTGGTATTTTGGAAATAGAGTCCACAGGCCTTGCTCCTGGGTTAGATGTTAGGGGGCGGGGAAAAAAAAAGACATGTCAAGAATGACTCCTAGGTTTCTGGTCACTCAAAGAATCAGATTAACTGGAAGCCATTAATTGAGTAAATTAATGGCTCAATTTATGAGCCATTAATTGGGAGAATTACTATTCTCCCTATGGGAGAAGAACTTCCCACTCAGAGTGGAATGTAGCTGAATTACAGATAATTTCTGTGTCTCTCTTGAGATCTTGAACACATGCAATTTACTTAGAAATACTTATTTTGCCTAAATATACAATGCACATACATACAAATATACAGACATATAGAATATAGTTCCATATACAATACAGAAGGCATTTTCTGATTGCTCTATTTACTTTCTTTGTTTGATACAAATCCTTTGATTTGTTAGACCCTCTTGTGTCTTTATCATTGATATTTATCTTTCTCATGTATTTGGCAATTAGTCAGAAATTCATACCCTAACCTGGCTGTCCTTTGTCATACCAGTGGTTCTTGCAGGGTAGTGGCTCTCACTGTTGTGGTATTGGTAAGGGAGGTAATTTCCAGTTTCTTCCTTTTCCTAAGGGTCCCCTCAGCCTCTTGTGTGAGAAGAGTTCTCACTTGCTGTTCAAGTGTGGCTGCTTGTTCATTAAACTCTCCCTTGTAAACTTCCTACACCATCTCTAGATTTGAGGGTGGGGGCCTGGAAGGTAAAATTTCATGTATGTTTACCCTGCTGCTCCTTCAAAATGTGTGTTTCTCCAGGCCTGCTCTAATAGATGGATAACATTTTCTGGAACATTGGAACACCTATTGAATTATTATGAATAACCTTGAATATCTCAAACAGCTTTTGTTTCTCCTCATGGGTACTTGTTCTCACATTTCAGGAGCAGAAGATCATGGATTTGTATGGCCAGCCCGAGCCTGTGAAACCCTTCCTTTTCTACCGTGTCAAGACCGGTAGGACCTCCACCCTTGAGTCTGTGGCCTTCCCAAACTGGTTCATTGCCTCTTCCACGAGAGACCAGCCCATCATCCTGACTTCAGAACTTGGGAAGTCATACAACACTGCCTTTGAATTAAATATAAAATAACTGAACTCAGCCTAGAGGTGGCAAGCTCGTCTTTGTCTTAAAGTTTCCGGTTCCCAGTGTGTTTTCGTCTACATTTTCTTAGTGTCATTTTCACACTGGTGCTGAGATGGGAGCAAGGCTGCTGTTATCATCTCATTTTATAAAGAAGAAGAAGCAATTACTTCATAGCAACTGAAGAATAGGATGTGGGCTCAGAAGCAGGAGAGCTGGGTGGTGTAAGGCTCTCCTCTCAAGCTGATGCTGTGTAGGCCACAAGACAACCGCATGAGTGACTTTAAGACTCAAAGACCAAACACTGAGCTTTCTCCTAGGGGTGGGTAGGAAGATGCTTCAGAACTCCTGTGTCTTACCCACGATGGCATGACTAGCATGGAGCTGATCTCTGTTTCTGTTTTGCTTTATTTCCTTTTGGGATGATATCATCCATAATCTTTATATGTTGCCAGTATACCTCATTGTGTGTAATAGAACCTTTTTAGCATTAAGACCTTGTAAACAAAAATAATTCTTGTGTTAAATCATTTTTGTCCTAATTGTAATGTGTGATCTCAAAGTTAAATAAATTTTGTATATTTATATAATAATAAAGCTAAAACTGATATAAAATAAAGAGTATACTGAAATTAGCAAGAGTAGTTGAATAAAGCCATCGCAGTGGGTAAGCCTGGGACTGGGGCTTAGCTGGGGACAAACGGGCCTTCGTTGCTGGATAGTGATGATGATGGGGGTGAGAAATTCAGTATGTAACAGGGCTCCGCTGTTTGGCTCCTTTCTTTATGGTCGAATAGCCTTGGTTTTCCCTGCTTCCTCTAGTCTTTTCCTTTTAGAGCACCTCACCATTCACATACCTTTTTCAAAAACTTCAGTAAAGGTGTCTTTTTTTTTTCTTCTTGGAAGAGAAAGCCTTGCTTTCCCAACAGCCACCTTTAGAAGATATATTCTGACAAAATTAAATAACTGACTGATATAGTTTGAATGTTTGTCCTCGTCCAAATCTCATGTTGAAATGTAATCCCCAGTGTTGGAGGTGGAGCCTGGTGGGAGGTGTTTGGGTCACGGGGGTGGATCACTTGTGGCTTGATGCTTTCCTCACCATAGTTAGTGGGTTCTCACAAGATCTGGTTGTTTAAAAGTGTGTGGTACCTCCACCCTCACTCTCTGTGTTGCTCCCGCTTTTGCCATGTGACATACCTGCTCCTTCTTCACCCTTTGCCGTGATTGGAAGCTTCCTGAGGCCTCCCTAGAAGCCAAGCAGATACCAATTCCAAGCTTCGTGTAAAGCCCGCAGAACAGAACTGTGAGCTAATTAAAACTCTTTTCTTAATAAATTACCCAGTCTTGGGTATTTCTGTATAGCAATATAAGAACAACCTAACACACTGACTGTGGGTATACTTGTAGAAATATATACCTGAGATCTGATTCTGTATATAATAGATTTCTTTATTTTTACTCTAACACTGAAAATGCAGAGCATTCTGTTTGCTTAAGTACATTCTTCAAAATTGCATAGCAACTTATTTATTTTTCTACTTTTGGACAGTCACACTGCATCCACGACTAACAATTACAGTAAGCAATCGGCAAGCATGGATTTAATGTGATATTTCTTTATTCTTTAACTTTTTCTTTTTGGGTGGTTAATTATTTTTAATTAAAAATTTAAAAATAATTTTTAAAGCTCAATTTTTATGTATCTTTTTAAATGTAAATTTTAAACATACACGGATAACAGTGTATGTTTTTATTGGGTACCACATGATGTTTTGAAGTACATATACATTTGTGGAATGGTTAAATCTAGCTAATTAACAAATGTATTACCTCACATGGTTATCCTTTTTTGTGGTGAGAGCACATAACATCCACTCTCTACATTTTTTGAGAGAATATATCATCATTTACTATAGCCTCCTTGCTGTACAATAGGTCTCTTGAAATGTATTTCTCCTACATAACTGTAATTATGTAGACCTTGGCTAACATCCCCCCGTCCCTCTTCCTGCCTAACTATACCAGCCTCTGGTAACTACCATCTTACTCTCTACCTCTATGAGATCAACTTTTTTTTTTTTTTTTATTTCACATATGAGAGCATGTGGTATTTGTCTTTCTGTGCCTAGCTTGTTTCATTTAGCATAATGTTCTCCAGGTTCATCCATGTCATCACAAATGGTGGGATTTCAATCCCTTCCTGTGGCTAAATAGTATTCCATTATGTGTATGTACCACATTTTCTTTATCTTTTATCTACTCATCTGTTGATGGACACTTAGGTGAACTCAATATCTTGGCTATTGTGAATGGTCCTACAAAAAACATGGGAGTGCAGATATCTCTTTGACATAAGGATTTGAATTCCTTTGCATAGTGTGATTACTGGATCATATAGTAGTTCTATTTTTAATTTTCTGAGCTTCTATAATGTTTTTCAGAGTGGCTGCACTAATTTAAAATGCTCCCCAAGGGTATATAAGAGCTCCCTTTTCTCCACATCCTTGACAGCACTTATCTTTAGTCTTTTTGATAATGGCCATTCTAACTAGGGGGAAGTGATATGCCACTGAGATTTTGATTTGCACTTCTTTGATTAGGAATATTGAGCATTTTTCATATACATATTGGTCATTTGTGTGTTTTTTTCTGTGAAATGTCTATTCAGGTATTTTGACTATTTTTCAAACAGGTTATTTATTATTATTATTACAACTGAGTTGTTTAAGTTCGCTATGTATTTTTGATATTTACCCCTTGCCAGATGTATAGTTTGCAAATATTTTCTCCCATTCTGTAAGTTATCTCTTCACTCTGTTGATTGTTTCCTTTTCTGTACAGAAGCTCTCTCATTTGATATAATCACACTTGTTTATTTCTGATTTTGTTTTTTGCCTGTGATTTTGAGGTCTTATCCAAAAAATCCTTGCCCAGACAATGTTTCTTCTATGTTTTCTTCTAGTAGTTTGATAGTTTCAAGTCTTACGTTTAAGTATTTAATCCATTTTAAGTTAATTTTTGTATTTGGCAAGAGGTAAGAGTCTAATTTCATTCTTCTGCATGTGGACATCCAATTTTTTCAACATCATTTATTTATTATTTTTTGATAATAATAATGACAATTATAGCATTTACTATAATGACTTTTAATACTCTAAGGTGCATGTGTGTGTGTGTGTCTTAATATTTTACAAATTGTCACAAAGGCACTCTAACCCCATAGAAGATGCAGTATTTTTTAGTGTAAAGCAATTATTATAGTCTTGACAAAAATCATTTAAAATTCTGTCACAAAGCAAATTAATTTTCTATTTCATGAATTAAAAATTACAAGAGACTTACAAAAAACTTTATTTGTTTTAAATCATGTTTCCCTTCTTTTTTGGGGACAAAACAATATCTACTTTGATTAGGTAAATCTTCCTCAGACTTTGATGTTATATTATAGCATATGTCATAATCTTGCCCACTACATTTAGAGATCCTTTCTTTAATTAAGTATGTAATAATGCCCATACCTTTATTAACTCTGTTTAGCAGCATTAGTTATGATGATGCTAAAGTTTTTCATATTTCATTTTTTCTCAATGTCATTTCATCAAACCATTAAGACTTATGGTTAAAATATAATAAATATATAATAGAGGCATATATTTATTTAACGCAAAGCTTGTTGTTAATATCATGTTCACAATGGTGGGAGCCATGACTAATTCATCAGTGTCCCCAGTGCCTTGGCAGTAGGTCTTCACCATTAAATCTCATGTCATAGAATTACTTGATCACTTGCTTTAAAAAGTGTCATTTGCTTAATAATTTGCTTAGAGTAGTGTTTGCTATTAGTGTATAAAAATGCTACTGCTTTTTGAGCAAAGACTTGGGACCAACCCAAATGCCCATAATGATAGACTAGATAAAGAAAATGTGGCACATATACACCATGGAATACTATGCAGCCATAAAAAGAATCAGTTCATGTCCTTTGCAGGGACATGGATGAAGCTGGAAACCATCATTCTCACAAACTAACACAGAACAGAGAAGCAAACAGCGCATGTTCTCACTCATAAGTGGGAGCTGAACAATGAGAACACATGGAAATGGGGAGGGGAATATCACACACTGGAGCCTGTCAGGGGACGGGGGGTAAAGGGAGGGAGAGCACTAGGACAAATACCGAATGTGGGGCTTAAAACTAGATGATGGGTTGACAGGTGTGGCAAACCACCATGGCACATGTGTGTAACAAACTTGCACGTTCTGCACGTGTATCCCAGAACTTAAAGTTGAAAAAAAAAAAGCTACTGTTTTTTGAATGTTCATTTTGTAACCTTTAACTTTATTGAATTAGTTTATTAGATCCAACAGCTTTTTGTTCATGTTTAAGATTTTTAATATATAAGAGCGTGTCAAAAGCAAACATGGACAATTTAACTTTCTCCTTTTCAATTTGGATGCCCTTTATTTCTTTCTTTTGCCTGACTTGCTCTGGCTAGGCCTTCCAGTACTATGTTGAATAGAAGTGGTGAAAGTGGGCATTCTTTTTTTCTTCCAAATCTTAGAATAAAAGCTTCAAACTTTTCCCCATTCAGTATGATGTTAGCTGTGGGTTTGTTGTACATGGCCTTTATTATGTTCAGATACATTCCTTCTATACCTAATCCATTGAGAGTTTTTATCATGAAGAGATGTTGAATTTTGTCAAATGTTTTTTTCTGCATCTTTTGAAATGATTATATGTTTTCCATTCATTTTGTTAACATGGTATATTAGATTTATTGATTTGTGTGTATTGAACCATCCTTGCATACCTGGGATGATTGGCTATTGTGAATAACCTTTTTAATGTGCTGTTGAGTTTGGTTTGCTAGTAGTTTGTTAAGGAATTTTGCATCTATGTTCATTAGGGATATTGGTCTGTAGTTTTCTTTTTTGGTTGTGTTCATGTCTGGTTTTGGCATTGGGATGATGCTGGCCTTATGGAATGTGTTTGGAAGAATTCCATTCTCTTCAACTTTGTGAAATAGTTTGAAAAGGCTTGGTGTTAGTTCTTCACTAAATGTTTGATAGAATTAAGGAATGAAGCCATCAGGCCCTGACATTGTCTTTGATGGGAGACTTTTAAACTACTGATTCAATCTCCTTTCCTATTCGTCTGTTCAGGCTTCTTATTTCTTCATATTTCAATAGTGGTAGGTTTTAAGTGTCCAAGAATTTATTTCTTCAAGGTTTTCCAATTTGTCGGCATATAATTGTTCATAATAGTTTCTATGATTCTTTGTATTTCAGTGGTATCAGCTGTAACATCTCCCTTTTCATCTCTGATTTTATTTATTTGAATATTCTCTTTTTTTTCTTAGTCTAGCTTACAGTTTGTTTATTTTATTTATCTTTTTTAAAAATCAGCTCTTCATTTTGTTGATCTTTTTTTAGTCTCTATTTTGTTGATTTATGCTCTGATTTTCATTATTTTTTTCTTCTACTAATTTTAGGTTTAGTTTGTTCTTGTTTTTCTGTTTCCTTGAGATGCAACATTATGTTGTTTATTTGAGATCTTTCTTTTTAAATGTAGGCGTTTATCACTATAAACATTCCTCTTAGGACTGCTAATGCTGTATTCAATAAGTTTTGGTATATTGTGTTTCCATTTTCATTTTTCTCAAGACATTTAAAAATTTTCCTTTAAATTTCATTATTGGCCCATTGGTTGTTCAGTAACATGTTGTTTAATTTCCATGTATTTGCATATTTTACCAGGTTTCTCCTGTTAATTCTTTCTAGTTTTATACCATTGTGGTCAGAGAAGATGCATGATATGATTTCAATCTTTTAAAATGTGTTAATACTTGTTTTGTGGCCTAACATATATCCTATTCTGAAGAATGTTCCATGTGCAATTGAAAAGAATGTGTATTCTGTAGTGGTTAAATGCAATCATTTTTGTAAATTTCTGTTAGGTCTATTTTGTCTAGAGTGTCGTTTAAATCTGATATGTGTTAATTTTCTGACTGTGTGATCTTTCCATTGCTGAAAGTGAGATGTTGAAACCCCTAACAATTATTGTATTGTAATCTATCACTTTCTGTAGATCTATTAATATTTTCATTGCTGAATTCACCCCTTTGTCATTATATAATGACCTCCTTTGTCTCACTTTTACTTAAATAAAAAATTAAGTTTTTAATTTAAAATCTATGTTATCCAATATAGCTATAGCTACTTCTGCTGTCTTTTGGTTTCCATTTACATAGAACATCTTTTCCATCTCTTCACTTTCATTGAACATGTATCCTTATAAATGAAGTGGGTCTCTTGTTGGCTGTGTAAGTTGGGCCTTGTTTTTTGTTTTTTGTTTTTTTAAATTCAGCTACTCTATGTCTTTTCGTTGGATAATTTAGTTCATTTATATTCAAGGTAATTATTGATGGTAAGAACTTACTCCTGCCATTTTGTTACATGTTTTCTAGTTGTTTTGTGGATCCTCTATTCCTTTCTTTCTCTCTTCCTGTCTTCCTCTGTGGCTAATTTTCTTTAGTCATATGTTTTGATTCCTGATTTTTATTTTTGGTGTGTAGGTTTATGCTTTGTGGTTACCGTGAGGCTTACAAAGGCTTTTTATGGTTGCAACAGATTATTTTAAACTGATGACAACTTAAATTTGATTGCAAAATTTCTACTTTTTAATTTCACTCCTCTTTCAATATTTTGAATTTTTGATATCACAGCTTATATCTTTTTATATTGCATATTCTTTAAGAATTTGTAGTTATTATTTATAATAGTTTTGTCTTTTAACCTTTATACTAAAGATATAAGTGATTTACATACCACCATTATGTTAATAGAGTATTCAGAGTTTGACTATGTATCTACTTTTACCAATGAGTTATATTCTTTCAAATGTTTTCGTGTTACTCATTTGCATCTTTTTTTCATCTTGCAGAACTCCCTTTAGCATTTCTTGTAAGACAGGTTTGGTGGTGATGAATTCCCTTAGCTTTTGTATGTCTGAAAAATCTTTTATCTCTCCATCATATTTGAAAGACAGCCTTGCTGACTAGAATATTCTTGGTTGGCAGGCTTTTTTCCTTCAGCATTTTAAATATATCATTCTATTTTCTCTTGGCCTATGAGGTTTCTGTTGAGAAGTTTGCTATTGGGCATATAGAGACTCTATTATATGTTATTTCCTTCTTTTCCCTTGCTACTTTCAGGATAGTCTTTTTGTCTTTGACAGTTTGATGATTGTATGTTGTGGGGTAGTCTTATTTGGGTTGAGTTTGATTAGAGATCTTTGATCTTCCTGTACTTGGATATTTATATCTTTCTCCAGGTCTGGGAAGTTTTCCATTGTTATTCTTTTCCTTTCTCTTTCTTTACTCCCTCTTGAGTACCAGTAACCCATACATTTGCTCTTTTGATGTTACTCCCTAAATTTTATAAACTTTCTTCATTTATTTTTATTCCTTTTTCTCCACTGACTGTATATTTTGAATTACCCTGTCTTTGAATTCACAGATTCGTTTCCTCTTCTTGTTTAGTTCTGCTGTGGATGGTCTCTATTGTATTTTTAATTTTTTAAATTTTTTTCTCAGCTCCAGAATTTCTATTTGAGTTTTTGAAAGTTATTTCATTATCTCTGTTAAATTTCTCTGAAAAAATTTTCAATTGTTTTTCAGTATGTTCTTGAAGTTTGTTGAACTTCCTTAAAGCAGATATCTTGAATTCTTTGTCAGGCAGTTCTTCCATCTCCATTTCTTTAGGGTCAGTCACTGGTACCTTATTTTGCCCGCTTGGTGAAGTGATCATTCTCTGATTTATCTTGATTCTTGTAGCCATTTGTAGATGTCTGTGCATTGATGTAGGTACCTTATCTAGTCTTTGCAATCTGGCTTTGTTTGAGAACTTTCTTTAGCAGTAAGCCTGTCCAGAGATTCAGAGAAGTTTGACTGGGGAGGTCCATAAGCCTGTGACCATTTCAGCAATTGCAGCACTAGGAGCTGCTCTAAGTCCAGGACCATGATGGCCAGATCCTTTGGCAGCAGAGGCTGAGGCAGCACTGGGTCACATCCAAAGCTTAAAGTCTCTGAGACCAGCACAGCATTACAGAGGACATGCTCAAGACCATGGCCACTATGGCCTGCCCACTGCTGGCAGTGACTTGTGCCAAACTCAAGTCCATCTCACTGATGCCACAGGTTCCTGTCTGGTGCTAGGTAGATCTATAGGCTCCATCTACAGGTATAAGCCTGGTGGTAGGGATCAAGTAGTTCACCCAGTGGTGGTTTTACTGTGGCAGACCTGGTACTGAGTTCCAAGGTGAAGTCTTACTCTTAATTCCTTTTCCTTTTCCCAAGAGATAATGTCTCTCTCTGTACTGCACTGCCTGGGGTTAGGGAAGGGGTGATGTGGATAATGTAAAACTGTCCTTTCTATTGTCTTCAATGCATCTCTTAATATGATGATGCAGGCCGGGCGCGGTGGCTCAAGCCTGTAATCCCAGCACTTTGGGAGGCCGAGACGGGTGGATCACAAGGTCAGGAGATCGAGACCATCCTGGCTAACACAGTGAAACCTCGTCTCTACTAAAAAATACAAAAAACTAGCCGGGCGTGGTGGCGGCGCCTGTAGTCCCAGCTACTCGGGAGGCTGAGGCAGGAGAATTCCGTAAACCCAGGAGGCGGAGCTTGCAGTGAGCTGAGATCCGGCCACTGCACTCCAGCCTGGGCGGCAGAGTGAGACTCCATCTCAAAAAAAAAAAAAAATATATATATATATATATGATGATGCTAAAATCAAGTACTGTGATCTCTCACCTGGTTTCCTTTGCTCTTGTGATTTTTTTTTTTTTTTTTTTTTTTTTGTGCATGGATAGTTGATCAAATTGATATTTCTGTGTGGGATGATTAATGCAAAGTCCTACTTTACCTCCTTGCTCTGCCACTCTCCTCTAAAGTTTTCTTCCTCAATTGAATATAATGTTGGCATTGCAGTTTTATAAAAATCAACATTAAAATGAGTGTTAAAGTTAATTAATTCTGGAATATCCAATAGAAGAATTAGTCGTTGGATATTCACTCATATACTCATACCATGCTAATAAATGGTGGCAGGTTGTAACATCTACCAATTTATATTATTAATTGGAAGCTGATGACACATTAGCTTGCAACATGATTATGGTTGTAAGTATTACAGCATCTCCATCCTGCTACAGGATGTGTGATGATTTGGTATTCCCACCTCTTTTCTCTACCGTGAAAAACTTTGTTTGTTCAGCCACTGATACCTTGGACTTTCACTTGGCACAAATGTGAGCTCAAACAAAAGCTCAAATATGAGTCCTGACATCATGTGGCTGGACTCAAGGGTAAGGTGTTCATTCTAGTGATACAGAAGAGGCTATGATGACAGAGTATAATCAAAATGAAAACACCAATTTATAGTAATCTCATAGAAAGCATGTGGAACCCAGAAAACATAGATTTCTCTGGGCTCCCTGCCTTACCCATCACATATGAGAAATAGTATATTATGCCATAGTTTATGAAATCATGGAGGATCCCTGTAAGGAGTAATATCCTTATTTTCAGGTGAATAGTCTGGTCCACACCTGATTTTTACGCATTTGCTATAGCAAATACTTTTGCATTTGGGAAGCATAAGCTCTAGGCTAATACTCATTGAATAATTTGGTTTCTTTGGACCTTTAGCAATTGATGTTATAGAAGGTCTGATGCACTTGGAGAAGGGGGATTCCAGCAGGGGGTGAATTAATAGTCTTGTTTTTTTTTGTTTTTTTGTTTTTTTTTTGAGACGGAGTCTGGCTCTGTCACCCAGGGTGGAGTGCAGTGGCGCGATCTCGGCTCACTGCAAGCTCCGCCTCCCGGGTTTACGCCATTCTCCTGCCTCAGCCTCCCGAGTAGCTGGGACTACAGGCGCCTGCCACCTCGCCCGGCTAGTTTTTTGTATTTTTTAGTAGAGACGGGGTTTCACCATGTTAGCCAGGATGGTCTCAATCTCCTGACCTCGTGATCCACCCGTCTCGGCCTCCCAAAGTGCTGGGATTACAGGCTTGAGCCACCGCGCCCGGCCGAATTAATAGTCTTGTAACCATGCCACCAAAGATCTGTAGATAAAACAGCTGAGTAGGATGTTTCTCTGTCAAGTCGCTTTGGGGCTGATATATTCTCATGTCAGTACTGCTGAAGGGTAATGGCTGTTTCCTGAATCTGGACAGAAAGACATTGTCTCATAATTCACGCACAACTGGGGATGGGGACTGAAGACGCTGCCCACAGTGTGCTGAAAACAATGGTCATAATTAATAATACATGTCAATAAAATATTGTTTTGTTTCTTATACTGTTGCTGTGAGAAATCAGCAAAAATCACCTTGAGCAAGATGGCAGAGCAAAGTCTGAAACATGTCATCATTAGGGCTGTCCCTATCTAGCAGGGCGTCAGCAAATGACCTACCCAGGGTGGAGTCACCCAAGGTGGAGCACCTGTGGCCACCCAAATGTCATTACGTAGTGACACAAGTACAGA
The DNA here is from genome assembly GCF_037993035.2 of Macaca fascicularis. NCBI lineage: Eukaryota > Metazoa > Chordata > Mammalia > Primates > Cercopithecidae > Macaca > Macaca fascicularis. The sequence continues at coordinate 20,004,706 of NC_088387.1, forward strand.
AATTTTTAGCACACCTGTATTTCCCAAACTTGAAACTACATTAGAAACACCTGGATATTCACTGAAAAACTAGGGCGCTTGTGCTCACTCCATGCCTAGTAGATTAAAACCCCTACCTCTAGAAATTGCAACTTACCAAGTTTATGGTGGGACCTAAAGAATATTTTACTGAAGACCATAGGGAGTGCTAATTATTAAGTAAACATGGGAAATACTCTTCTGGACCATCCAGTGGAATTTTGTGTGTAAAAAGACACAAATTAATCATGGTTGGAATGATCTATGTGCTTCTATAGAAATAAAGAGATATGTAAAAATGCATACCTCCTGCTGTTTTTTGACATTTACTTTTGTAAATTTCTCTCTTGAGTGATTTAAAAGCAAATTGAAGGAAAATGACTTGTATAAAAAGTTCACATCCTCAAATAAAATTTTATAATATCCCCAAATTGGAAAGAACCTAAATTTCCATCAAGCAGTGAATAGATAAACAAGTTGTGGTGTATTCAGTGCTACTCAGCAATAAAAAGAAATTAAGGATGTGGGTGGTGGCACAGTGATGGCAGCAGGCGGCAGCGATCCGCAGGCTGGCAATGTAGAGGAGGACACTTAACAGCTCATGTTTCCTGAAGAGTTTGAAACAGCGAAGACACTTCTAAATTCAGAAATTCATGTGCTTCTGGAACATCGAAAGCAATAGAACGAGAGTGCAGAGGATGAACAGGAACTCTCAGAAGTCTTTGTGTAAACAAAGAAACTACACAGGCTGTTTCAGTGGTTTCGAAAACAGAGAGACCATTGCCAGTATTTGCAGCTTGTTACTCCAGAAAAAGCTTCATAAATTTAAGTTGGTCTGTTTGGCCAACCTTTGCCCAGAGACTGCTGAGGAGTCCAAGGCTCCAATCCCAAGCTTGGAGAGGTGGTTTGAAGATGAGGAGCTGTAGCAGATTCTTGATGGTAGCCAGACAAAGGGCAGCTTTCAGTATTAATCTCTAAACATTACTGCTGCTTGGAGAAACTATGTCCCCACAGGGTCTGTGGCTGACTTGCACAGAAATTCTATTGCAGAAGGCAGTTGGGAATTCCTTTGGAGAAAACAGCCCAGCTTGGTGGTGGGTTAGGTTGCTGTTTCAAGTCACTCTTAGGTCCAGGTGACATGTAATCTTGGAGCAGCCTTGAGCAGTGGCTGCCAGTGGCTTCCTGTGTGTGCCTCTAGGAAGTATGAGGTGGCTGAGGTTACGGGGTGGGGGGTCATATAAGCCATACTGTTGACTCCCTCATTCATGGTTTTTGGCCCCTATGCCATCTTGTACTCTTAATACTTCATGTTTTAACTTCAGTGTGTTTATACTTTTTGAAACTAGACCAGAACAACATAGTAGACTTTATAGAGAAAGACCAGTTTTATTAGATGCCAAAGGAAGAATTAAACCACTATTATTGTTCGAGTTTTTTTTTTTTTTTTTTTTGAGACAGGGTCTTAACTCTGTTGCCCAGGCTGGAGGAGTGCAATGGTGCAATCATGGCTCACTGCAACTTTCTGGGCTCAAGAAATCCTCCTGCCTCAGTCTCCCAAATAGCTGGGGACACAGGTGTGCAACACAAATCTCGGCTATTTTTTCCTTTCTTTCTTTCTTTTTTTTTTTTTAATAGAGGGCGGGTCTCACTATGTTGCCCAGACTGGTCTTAAACTCCTGGCCTCAAGTGATCCTCCTGCTTTATCCTCCCAAACTACTGAGATTACAGGTGTGAGCCACTGCACCTGACCTAGTGGAGTATGTAAAGGTCCTGGGTCTCTGTGCATGCCTGAGCAGCTGCTGAGCGGGGACTTCAAGCAGCTCTGTGTTAGACCCCAGGTCCCGGTAATGTGTGCTCACTCCACCTCCTGATCTGAGGGTTGCAAAGATTCATGGGAGAAGTGTGGTTTCCTGCTTCCCTTGGCAGGGGGATGGGGATTCCCTTGTCTCTGTGTCGCTAACAGGTGGACCGTCACCCCCCCCCGCTTTCCTTTGTTCTCTGTGGGTTGAGTTGTTTCCCTGATCAGTTCCAATATGAGTACTTGGATATTTCAGTTGAAGATGCTGTATTTACTCACCCCTTTTTGTTATTTTCCATAAGTGCCACACACTGTAGCTGCTTCCAATTGGTCATCTTGGCTCCCCCCAGCAGTTCTTAATTCTAGAGAAAACATTAAGTTATTCAGGAGACAAAATGTAATCGTAATTTACTATGTGGCCTAATTGTCAGTAATGTTTATATTGCAATAGTGTATACGCTATATAAAATCATGATATAAACATTTTGGAAGAATGCATGGATGAAAGAGTGTGTGTGTGTGTGTGTGTGTGTGTGTGTGTGTGTGTGTGTAGTAGTGAGTTAGATGAGCTGTGTATGATAATTAAAACCATTTTCCATGGAAGGATGTTAACACATAATGGCTCAAACCGAAAAATAAAAAAGTAGCAACACGCCCATAGTACTTTGAAAAATGGAGGCAAGTATCAAAAACAATTAAAAGAGTAAAAACTGGTTTTCTCTGAGTAGCAGGAAATAATGACTACTCTGTTTTTTAACAAGACTTTGAAGCCTGAGAAAACAGACTACGTTTATGTGAAACATTTGTTTCTGGAGATGAAAATAGCAGAGCCAAGAGGATTGATGAAAAAATTCATTGTTGTACTATATGGAAAACTCAGGCTGTGTTCATGGTCTTTGAGTGAACTATTTTCAAGTAAGTTGTCTACCCCTTGATATTTGAATTTAAGATAGTTTCCTTTTGTTGTTAATACTCTTTCTGTTTTAAGCAAATTGTGATTGTCAATTTTACCAATGGGTTGGAGGCCATAGCCTGAGAAAGCAACCGTCCTTTTCTGCACTGGAAGGATGCACCATCATTCTGCCTGTGGGACCCTGCTTTGATGTTGCCTTGGATTGGAATCCAAGTCTATGCAGAGGGACTACATGTTTTCGTTCTTTAAATGTTAATGTAGTATACTTACACTTAAAATGGTCATAAAGGATTTTATTTTAGTTTTTCTTTCTGTAAGATTTAGATAAAAGACTTTCTGGCTTTCTCATATAACTGACTTTATTTTTTCATCTTTATTACTGATGTCTGATTTATTTCTGTCTTTTAAATATTTATTATTTTATATTGTTTTTTTTTTAGATTTACATATGGCTTTTTAAAAAGGTTCTATAGAAATTTAATGAAGTAATGAGATTATGTAAACACTCAATAAAGAATAGCAATAAACTCAAATAAATATGGAGGTAAATATCAAAAACAGTTAAAAGACAATAAACAATAATACTTATTGTTGTATTGTCCTGATCATCTCCAGGAAATCCAGGAAATTACTTTAGAACCCATTTTCTTTCTATGGTGTAAGATAAATATTGAGTAGGTAAGAAGGAATATTTGTAACAAATATATCCAAGGCCTGAATAAAAGGGACCTATATAAACTCATCCCTCAGCTGAATAAACAGAACTAGGAACTTTGGAAGAACTGTATGCCCATCCTCTATTCTATCCTCTTCTCTTCCTTCCCACAGATGTAATTGTCATCCTAAATTTGATGGCAACTATTCTCGTAAATTTCATTATAGTGTTAGCATCTATGTATATGTCCCTAAAATAGATATTCTTTAGTTGTATATGCTTTAAACTTTATGTAAATGAAATAATACTGTATGCATTCTTTTACATCTTGCTTATTCACATTCTTGGGATTCATGGTGATATGTCATGTCAGTTTGGGTGCTTTGATGAGAAGATGTTAAGAGATTTAATGGGGGACATGCCTGAAGGGCAAAAAAGGGATCAGGAGTAGGCAGGGAGAGCTTCAGACTGTGAGGCAGGGCGACACCAATGACAGAAAAGAGAAAAGGAAAGGCCAGGTGCGGTGGCTCACACCTGCAATCCCAGCACTTTGGGAGGCCAAGGCAGGCAGATCACTTGAGGTCAGGAGTTCGAGACCAGCCTGGCCAACACAGTGAAACCCCACCTCTACTAAAAATACAAAAATTAGCCAGCCATGGTGGCACGTGCCTATAGTTCCAACTACTTGGGAGTCTGAGGAAGGAGAATCACTTGAACCCAGGAAGCGGAGGCTGCAGTGAGCCGAGATCATGCTACTGCACTCCAGCCTGGGCAACAGAGCATCTCGAGACTCTGTCAGAGAGAGAGAGAGAGAGAGAGAAAGAGAGAGAGAAGGAAGGAGGAGTGGGTAGGAAGAGCATCAGACCGCAGTGTACCTGTGAAGCTCTGAGAAAGTCTCAACCTGGCACATGGGGGAGCCCTAGAGCAAAAGTTTGTCTGTAAAGGCATTCCACATCAGTAGGAAAGGCTGCCATCACTGGCTGGGAGCAGTCCAAGAAAAGAATGTTCTTGGCAGGAGCACTGCCATGAACCCAAAATTTTGGCAGCTTAGGTTGTCTTCCAGCTGTTCTCCTTGTAACAGGTTCTCTTAAAGGGAAGTCTTAGAGTCACACCTCCATGCTCACAATCCACTCTTACGCTGCATGGACCCCATCCTCTATATATGTTTGGGAGCAGATCCTCCATGCTTCCCATGGGTGTCTACCTGAAGGGAAACTTAGCAGAGGAATGTTAGTGAATGGACTACAGCACCCATTTCTATAGTGGGGCCAACAGTTTGTTCTTATCATCTTTTGTCTCCACTGTCTATTCTAAATTTCCTTTACCCTCAACTAATAGCTTGGCAGGTCTTAGTGGCTTTCCTGGGGATGTGATCAAACCCCTCACTCTGGCAGTCATATACTTTTTGAGCCAGGGTTACTGCATGTCTATTCACAGTTAGTTAGTCAAGGGAATACCAAGAGGTGTCCAAATGGATCACCTGGGTTCCACAAATATTACACACATATACCTCCCTGTTTTCATATGTAAAAGCAGCTATACCTCCTCTTACATATACTGCATCCTGATGGATGGCAGCCCATCCTTCCACAGTATTACCACTTACATGGTGTTCCAGGTATACCTCCAGGAGGCCATTCAATGTTCCATCGTGTTTGCTGCTTTTGAGTTGACCAGTGAGTCCAGGGAAGTAGTGGAGCAGGCTTATACTGACTTTGAGGGGTCAATTACTACATTTTCAGGATTTTTTGAGTTGGTTGGCAGCTTGAAATTGCCCATTATAGAAGTATTTACATCAAGGAAATTGACAAATACTACAAATCAGGGCTTTTATTTTTTTTTCTGGAGAGGCAGTTATTAAAAATGTACTAGTATACCATTAAGTTCACTTAATGATCATGGACCTGTTTCGGCTCTTCCTTCACTATAGGGTTTGTGTTTTGGTTAGATGCTATGTTGTTTTGGAGTCCCTGGTTGGATGTTGTATTGTATGGGATTCCACAGGCCCCTGGATAGTGGTTACAGCTGAGGTTCTGAGTGTAGGAGAGCAAACCCACACCGAGACTATGTATTCATCCCTGTAAGGACAAACTGCTTTCCTTCCAAGAGGGGAGGGGCCTGATATAGTTTCTGTCTCAGAACGTTCTTGATTTGCCCTTAATCTGAAAAACTTAAGAAATTTTGCAGCATATGAAATTCCATTGGAAGAGTTTCCTTTCTGCATTTTGAGATATCACTCTATTGTCTTTTGGCTTTCATTGTTGTAATTGAGAAGTCAGTTGTCAGTCTTTCGCTCCCTCGAAGGTAGTGAGTTTTTGTTATCGGCTACTTTTACATTTAATTTTTGCCTTTGGTTTTATAAAATTTCAATCTAATGTGTTTGGAAGTGAATCTTTAAAAAACTTATGTTATTTCAGATTTATTGTGGTTTTTGAAACTGTGAAATGGTGTCTTTATTGGTTTGAGAATATTCCCAGCCATTCTCTCTTTAAATAATTACTCTGCCTTATTTTATCTTTCCTCCTAGGACTCCAATCAATATCTTACATCTTCTCACCTTATTCTCCACATTTTCCCACCTTCCTCTGTATTTTTCTGCTTTCCTGTGTCTGTGCTGCAATCTTGATTTCTTCTCATTTGTCTTCAAATTTGCTAATTCTCTTTTCTGTTGTGTGATGCTTACTGCTAAATATAGCTATTGGCTTATTTAATTTAATTTACTTATCATATAGTCATAGAGGTTCTGCTTGACTCCTTCAAATCTGTCACCTTCCATAGTTTTCTGTTCTAGAAAAATATTTTCATGTTTGTCATTTGTTTCTTAAACATGGTTAGGATGGTTGCTTTAAGCTGTGTGTAAAAAAATTACAAAATCTGAAGTTTGTGTAGATATGTTTCTGCTATCTTGTTTTGTTTACTTTGTTTCTTTTTTCTTGTTGTTCTTGTGACCTTGTTTACTCATATGCCTGGTAATCTTTAACTATGTGTGACTTGTGCCTTTGAAAATGTATGTAAGTGACTCTTCCCTCCTCTAGAGAGACTTTCTTTTTGCTTCTTGTGGAAAGAGTTTGACCTACATGAAATCAAATACAGTTTGAGTGTTTTTAGCTCAATGAAGCTATGAGTATTCAGTGTGAAAATCTTTGTGAGAGTCTGTTCCTGGCCACGACCCTCCAGAAATGGCTTCTTTTCTTTTTTCTTTCCCTCTTCTCCTTTGTTCAATGCCAAGACAGTCCTCCCCATGGTTCTCAGAGGTTGGAGAAAGGCAATCTAGATTTCATGAGCCTGTCACCTCCCCAGCCCCAACCCTATGCACTGACTTCCTTATTTTTGTGCTGGTGTGACTACAGTACTGAGCATAAGGTGTACTATATCAGCAGAGAGCATATTGTGGTTTTATTGTTCCTTTATTTTAGATCCTGATTCTGTAGGTCTCCGTAGGACGTGAGATTTTGAATTTTGGGCAAGCTTCAAAATAATGCCAGTGTATCATCCATAAAGTACACCTTGAGTATTAAAGATGTACACAACAAGGACAATTTTATCTAATGATTAGGCAATACATGAGTAATAGTAGCCAAAATAAAAGGTAGAAATTGTGCTATAAGATTTGGGAAAGATTTGCAGGGTAGAGGTGACTATATTAAACCTTGAAGTGAGTAATGAAGGATAGATAGGAATGGACAAAGGAATGAAATCCCAAGACAGGTCTAGTTCTGGATAACTGAAGAGAGAGATAAGGCTGCAACTCTAAGCTTTACTCCTGTGGAGTTCTTTTCTTGCAGAGCGAGAAGTTTCCTTCATCGTATTTGGCTCAGTGTCTTTTCTCTGGAGCATTCACCCTTTTGGCTATAAAGGATGTTTCCTCCATGCTAGAGAGAAATAAGTACAGGTCCTGAACAATCTGGTATCTCCACAGCACTCACCACCTCCATTGATGGCACTGTGGCCTAAGTACCCAGGCCATATAGAGCTCCAAGTATCTATGGGATGAAATAAGAATTTTAAAGGACCTACATCTTAGTTGTTGTCACAAATGAGTTTGCATTCATATGTGCAGCATCCAAACCAATATGTTTTGGCTGTTTACATCTTCATACCTATGGAAGGACCTTGGGCTTCTTCCCCCAAAATATTCATGTGAGTTCAGTTCTGTGTAGAGAGAGTGGGGCTGATGTCATAGGCTCCGAACTTTCTTCTTTGAGTATGGAAATCATCTTATGCTAATGGAGACCTGAGGAAGCTCCTCTTTATAAACTCAGCTTGATTCCAAATTCTAATTTTGACTCAGGGATATCTGCTACACCTTTAAATTCGTGCTATACATGATTTCACACTCTTGAGGGGATGGCTGTGGGGCTACCCGGGACGAAATTTTAATGGCCTTTTATATCATACCATGTAGTAAGAATATCTGGGAAGGAGATAGGGTGTAAACAGGAGGAAATTCTCCTGCTGGCAGGTAAGTCATTGATGAAGTGGCATAAAAGCCAAGATCCGAGATGATCTATTGGTAGTCACAGCAAAAAACACTGACTGAGCTAAACAGGTCAATCTGGAGCTTGGTGACAGACAAAGGGGACTCATTAGGTCAGTTGCTCCAGGAAGCTGTCACTTATGGGGAGTTTTCATGCTCTTCTTTAACCCACATGACAGCCCAGCAAGGTGTAATGCATTTCACATGAGTCATCTGAGGATGAGGGATGTGATAGAATTTCTCCAAGGACACAGTTCCAAAATCTGATTTTGAATGCACATCTTTTGAATACAAGTATTTTGCTTTTGAACACCGAACTACTGGGTTAGTTTGGGTTCTCCCCAAGGCAGACCCTGGATGCAGGGAACTCATTTAGGGGGTTATTCCAGGAAATCCAATAGAGAAAATGCTAGTGACCTTGTTACTATTATGGGGCAACTCTGAGAAACCTCAGTGTTATCGTATCAGAGGATGGGGAGGCTGAACGTTTGTCTACCAGTTTCTTTCCCCACTTACTGAAGTTGCCCCTGAGATGGAAGCTCTAGAGGTATGAAGCTGACAGATGCTAGGATCTCCAACAGCAGTTGTGAACTCAGGTTGTTGAAGGTGTGGAGCAGAGCATCAACAGTATTACTTCAGCTTCCTTTTGTTGAAGACCTAATGTCAGGTACTGTGAGCTCAGAGCACTGGGGCATCTGGCAGCCAGGCTTCCTTCCCTGCTGTATTAGTCAGGAGCCTCCAGAGAGACAGAATCAGTAGGATGTGTGTTTAGGCACACACACACAGACACACAGACACACACACACACAGAGTTGGTGCTTTGTATCTGCAGGTTCAACCAACCAGCACTGAGAGATGTTGAACCTGTGGATAAAGAGGGCTGACTTTTTGTATAAGTGGGTTCTGCATGGTCAACTGACAAACCTGTGTAGAGACAGGATTTCACCATGTTGGCCAGGCTGGTCTCGAACTCCTGGCCTCAGGTAATCTGCCTGCCTCGGCCTCCCAAAGTTCTGGGATTAAAGGTGTGAGCCACCACCATGCTTCAACTTTAATTTTTTAGTTATAATTGTGTAGACTGAACCAATTGAGATGTCTATGATATGGGCTATTGTTTCTGCTGTTAATGTGAAGTCCTCTTCAATTAGGGCACAAAAAGACTAGTTTTTTCCTTGCAAAGCGATGTGGATGGTCTGCTGCTGCAGGTGCTAGTTTCAATACTGTCTCACTTCTTCTTAAAATGAGTTATCCATTGTAAACTGCTGATTTCTTTGGGGCATTGTCCCCATAAACTTTTCATAAGCCATCAATGATTTCACCATTTGTCCACCCAAATTTCACCATAAATTTGATTTTTGTTCTTGCTTCAGTTTTAGAAGAACTCATGTTGCTCTGAGAGGGGCTCTTTTCAAACTGATGTCTTACCTTTCTTAGTGCCTCAAACTAGATCCTGTTCAAACATCTTATAACAAGTTAGTACTAGTTTATTTTGGTGCAAAATAATTCAAAATCCACGCATAATTTTTTCATAATATACATTTTCCATGAACTTTTTCACGACCCCTTGTATGAAAGGGGATTTATTAGGAGAATAAGCTCATGCAATTTTGGAGGCTGAGGAATCCCATGACAGACCATCTGCAAGCTGGAGACCCTGGGATGCAAGTAACACGCTCAGTTCAAGTCCTAAAGCCTCAGAACTAGGAAGCCAATGTTTCTCACTTTGGGATAGAAAGTCTGAGAACCCAGGAAGATGCTGATATTAAGTCCTGGAGTCCAAAGTCTGGAGTTACAATGTCCAAGGGCAGGAGAGAATGTCCCAGCTCTAGGAGAGACAGAAAATCACCTTTTCTCTGTCTTTTTCACACCATCCAGGCCCCTGGCCAGTTGGATGGATCCCACTTACATTGAGGGTAGATGTTCCCCACTAGTACACTGACTTACACACCAATCTTCTTTGGGAACACCCTCATAGACACACCCCAAACTAACACATTACCAGTTCTTTAAGTATTCCTTAAACCAGTCAAATTGGCACTTAAAATTAACCATCACGCTACCTATACTAGGGATAGTGATCGGGAGTCCATTGAGGTGACTAGGGTGCTCAGGAGCTGGCTTTGCTACAGTAAGACCTCCTTGGTGGAGAAGCAGCATGCACAGTGGCTCTGAGAAGCTGGAGGAGGGTCACTGGAGTTAATGTGCTTCTGGTCTGAAATTGACCAAGAATATAGTGTCTGTGGACCAGGACTGGTTAGAAGCTACAGAGGTCTTAAGAGACCCATCCCTCCTCAGTCTACCGTGCACTTACTGGGGGCTCCCACTCTTAGGAATAATTCCATTGTTTCATTTTGTGGCATCAGAGACGAGTCATTGGCCCTGAATAAGTCCCATAATGTTTCTCAACTCAGTATCTGTGACTATATTTCCTGCTCTTCAAAGCTTAGCATGTCCTCATTTTTCAGGGTGCTTGGATAAGTCTTAACCATGCTGTTCACATAAAGAGTCACTAAATCCTCTGGCATCAGGAACTAGAAAATATCCTGAGTGTTGGGCAGTCCCAGCCCTAGTGAGGCAGAACTTCCTTCCTTGCCCATGTGGATAAAAGGCCTGGGCCCTGTTACAGCCTGTCAGAAAACCATAGTTCATAATGCAGCAGAAGCCATAGTTCATAATGGTAGGGATACAGGGTCCTTCGTAACATTATCAGTGTGGCCTATGTTGGAAAGTCTGGTGACCTCTGATTTTGTCTTGCTTCTGGGTCTTTGACTTTGGCACTCTTTGCCATATTAGAGTTCCTGGGCCTAGGGCTGAGCAGGATTCATAGGTGCAGCTGCTTTTGCTGGAGGTAGACTGCATCCAAGAAAGGAAGTGTGCTGGGTGAGTTCTGGGAGTAGAGATTCTGACTGGGGTCACTGCTGGGCTGGCCACCGGTCTTCCTTCTGACCCAGGGTTAAACTGTGGCTTGGGACTGACTCAGGTCCTCTCTTGGGGTCGGTCTGCACATAAAAGGACTCCTATCCTTGGCAGTTCTGAAGCAACACCACCACAATGCTAAAAGGTAAAGATCCTCATGCAAGGGCGAAAAATTGACAAGGGGGTGATACTCTGTGCTCTCATTCTTACTAATTTACATTTTGACTTTCTCAACAGTGTCGAAAAGTGAAATGCCTCAGCCAGTGAGCATTCAGGATATCAATCATCGGGTGTGGGTTCTTCAGGACCAGATCCTCATAGCAGTCCCGAGGAAGGACCGTGTGTCTCCAGGTGAGTAGCCACAGTCTGCCAAAGGCAGCTCCTTTGGCCAGTGCTGTTTTGTGTTTGGTGCTCAGACTTTATTCCACAGTGGGCTTGTTAACTGGGCATATCTACAGAGAGGAGCATCTCACAGACAATAATGAACAGAGGGTGAGAATAAGGTTGTTCTGGGACTATGGTCATGAAGTCAGAGGAGAGAGAGAAGGCTTAAGGGAGACTGAAGGGTCAGCCTATGATAAACAGTGGAAGACATATTCTGAGATACTTCAAGGAGTAAGAGTAGGACAAAAGAGAGTAATCTATGGGAAGACCAGTTTTTGAATCCATGGAAGACTGACTTTTCTAATGGAAAGTGTTCCCCAGACATAGGATGGGTGTCTGGGTTAGGTGGTGGGTGGCGAGGTGACCACTCTGTGAGTGCACTGTGGGTGTCAGTTAGCAGATTCCCTTAAAACTGTAGCTCAGAGGTACCACCCTGGAAATGGCACCTGAACACCACTTTTCACGTCGCGTTCCCAGTCACTATTTCCTTAATCTCATGCCGACATGTGGAGACCCTTGAGAAAGACAGAGGGAACCCCATCTACCTGGGACTGAATGGGCTCAATCTCTGCTTGATGTGTGCTAAGGCCGGGGACCAGCCCACACTGCAGCTGAAGGTGAGTGTGGAAGACAGGTCCTGCCATTTATTTGATGGAAACTTAGATTTTAGGATCTTTTAAAAGACAATGTACTTATTATGCTCATGCATTTTTATTTTTGGTTTCCTTGGGGTTGTATATGTTATGAAAGACTAAGAAAAGTTGCAGGGATGTTTTGAAACAAACCTACTGAAATGACTTATAATTTTAATTTGCAAAAATACTATTAATTTGGCAAGGACGATGTCTAACTTCAATAGAACACACACACACAGAGTAAAATCAGCAAGGACATTTTAGCAGTTAATTATCACAAAGCATATGAACTTATTAAAACATCTTTTTGGCAAAAAATACATTGCAACTTTAAGTGAGCAAACATAATTCTCTGTAACAAACACTTTAATAATTGCAATTTTCTATTATTAAAAAAAGATAGTTATAGCAGGCCTCTGTGTACCACAGGAACTCTCTTGACCCTTTTCACTAAACAAGCATAGGCAGACACTCAATTTGATGACAAGATATAAAACAGTGTTTTTCAGCCAAGGGTGACTTTGCTCCATGGACATTTGTCAATGTCTGGAGATGTTTTGGTTGTGACAACCTGGGATGGGAGTGTGATACTTGCATTTATTGGGTAGATGACAGGGATGCTGCTAAACATCCTATATTATACAGGACAGACCCTGACAACAAAGAATCATCTTGCCTAAAATGTCAATAGTGCTGAGGGTGCAGAACCCTGACAGAAAATAACTATGTTTTAATTTGAAATTTACAGTAATTGTTACATAAATATTCTTTAAGTTTCTGTTTCTGAACAACAAATATAATGGCTCAATCAATGCTTTGTATTGTCAAAAACTTTCATGTCAACACATTTTTCAGAGCCTCACATTAAGAGCCACTGAAATTTGTAGCCTGAGTTTCAACCACAATCTTAACATATAGAAAATACTTTAAGATGTGTGATTTTTACTCCATAATATGAAACAGAGGCCTCCAAGCTGCTTCAATGAGTAGGGAATGCTATCCTTGGGCATGGAATATCAGTGTGTAAAGAATGTGAAACATTCAAACGGTATGTTTCTTGCTCGTGTCTCCTTCACACCCTTCAGGAAAAGGATATAATGGATTTGTACAACCAACCTGAGCCTGTGAAGTCCTTTCTCTTCTACCACAGCCAGAGTGGCAGGAACTCCACCTTCGAGTCTGTGGCCTTCCCTGGCTGGTTCATTGCTGTCAGCTCTGAAGGAGGCTGTCCTCTCATCCTTACCCAAGAACTGGGGAAAGCCAACACTACTGACTTTGGGTTAACTATGCTGTTTTAAGGTCAGTTGGGTTTGGAGGTTGGTCTCCATGCAGAGAAAATCTTAGTATAATCTTAGCCTGGAATGGGCAGAGAGAATTTGTTATTGGACTTGCCACCTAAGAATATCTTGCTGCCTCCCAATATATTCATGCAGTGACCTAAGTGCTGGACTTGGTCCCTCTCCCTGGGGCCATGTGGAAAATAGTCCAGGGAAATTGAGGGCCTTACCATGAGTAGGTGGCTGAAATATGGCACCATTACAAAAATAATAAAGAAAGCTCTACTTAACATACTTGCTAATAATGCTCCAAGTAAAAATGAGGGTGGTGACTCTTGAATTTTAAGTCCAGGTCTCTGGATTTTCAGATACATTCCTCTGTGATGGAGTATCAAGACCTTTTGGATTTTGACAAGGAGAAGCAGATATAAATGTTCCATCAGAAAGAGGAGACCAAAAAGAAAGCTGCGCCGCTCCTGGTCTTGGCTTACATCTCAGTGAAGTTACATATGCTGGTGCTGGCTTGGGTGAAGACCTGCTGTGGTTTATGAAGCTTTCATCTAAAGTGTTATCACTGGACTTCGAAAGCATTAAATTTGTGAAATAAAAATGTTGTCATCTCAGTGGCTCTTTTATGAATCAAATGGCTTTAATGGAATATTGTGGTTGTAATACCGACTCCTTGCATTTCTAAGGAGTTTTATAGTTTGTAAAGCAGGCTTCCATGAAGGTTCTTGTTTCTAAGAAGAACCAGTGAGACTGTTGGGGAAGGTGGTATCTTCCTAAACTCGGGTTTCTCCAGGCCTCACTACTGGGGTGGGTGGGACAAATAGTGCTTCACTAATAGAAATTTCACTCCGTATTTCAGTGCACAATGCAGGTGCACAGCGCAGGTGCACAGCTAGCTGAAAAACCCTCCCTGCCTCTTCCGGCAAGGATTTCTGAGAGTTTTTCCTGTGAACTCACAAACCATAAACTGACATGACTCCTACTCATCTAGAGAACATTGATTTTGAAGACTTGTTTTTAATCCTTTCTTATTTTGAAATAAGTATTCTTCTTACAGAATATTAGTTGAAATTTTATTTCTTGCCATATTATGATTCCAAAAATAGTTCATCTGTGTAGTCCTGTTGTAATGTTTACTTTCCACTATATTTTTACTTGTCCCTAAGTGTTGTAGGAAGATGTGGAAATACTGTTTTCCTGAGCACACTGATGACTTCCAGGGCCGTGCAGGCATTGCCCCAACCTCCTTATCCTATCCTGATGTCTTCTTCCATTCAGCATTTGAGTGACCACATTGATGTTAGAGATTACATTTTTTCCTGGTGACAGCATAGCGCTCCCTGAGCTTTTCATTTCTCATGGTTCCTACAAAAAAGTAGAACTGTTTCTCCTCTGCCTTTCCCTGTCTTGGTAATTTCTCTAGACTTATGGGATGATCAAAACACTTAGGAGAGTGAAAGGGGTCTATTAATGCACTGGGTTAGCGGACATAAACCGGGATGTATGGAGCAGCTGTTAGACCAACTGGGGTATTTGGTCACCTAAACTCAGGGCTGGGGAGGAATCTGGCCATCTTTGATGTTGCCTGGATGTTTTCTGGAAGAAGCAATTCAACTACTTTAGAAATTTATGTCTACTCGTTTTTATTCTCCTTTATTTTCTTATAAATACATAAAACATTGCATTTTCTCTTAGTGTGCCTTGAGATACATCCTATAATTATTTGTATTACGGCTTAATATGAGATATACCTGCCTAATAAATTTTTAAATGTACAATATAATTAATAAAGTATACTATAGGCATACTCTTTTATAGAACTCTAGAACTTATTTCTCCTGCTTAAATGAAGATTGTATGCATTGAAGAGCATCCCTTCATTTCTCCTTCCCAAGTCCCTGGAAACCACCATTCTACTCTCTGTTTCTATGAATTTGACCATTTCAGATATCTTATCTGTAAATGGAATCATGCAGTATTTGTCCTTTTTTGACTGACTCATTTCACGTAGCATGATATACTCCAGGTTCTTCCATATTGTCCCAAATGGCTGGATTTTCTTTTTTTTAAAGGTTGAATAATATTCCATTGTGTGCATATGCCACATTTTCTTTGTCCATTTATCCATAAATGGGCATTTAGGTTGTTTTTATAACTTGGCTATTGTACATAATGCTGCAATGAACATGAGAGTGCAGAATAAATTAAAGATTTTAATGTAAGACCAGAAACAGCCCAAACTCCTGGAAGAACACATAGGGGAAAAGTTTCATAACATGAATCTAGGCAAGATTTCTTGGATATGACACCAAAGCACAAGGAACAAAAGTGAAAGTAGACAAGTGAGACGATGTCAAACTGAAGAACTTATGCACAGCCAAAGAAACAATCCACAGAGTGAAAAGGCAACCTATGAAATGAAAGAAAATATTTGGAAACCATGTATCTGATAAGAAGTTAATATTCAAAATATGTAAGGAAGTCACACAACTCAATGGCAAAAAAACAAACAAACATCTGATTAAAAATGTGCAAAGAACTTGAATGGACATTTTTCCAAGACATACAAATGGCCAACAGGTATATGGAAAGATGTTCAGCATTTACTAATAATCAGGGAAATACAAATTGAAAGCACAGTGAGATATCAGCTGTTAGAATGGCTATTACCAGAAAAACCAATGTGTTTGCGAGGATGTGGAGAAATTGGAACGCTCGTACAGTTTGGGTAGAAATTTGAAATAGTGCAGTCACTATAGAAAACAATATAAAGGTTCCTCAAAAAATTAAAAGTAGAACTACCATATGACCCAGAAATCTCACTTCTCATTAGACATCCCAAAGAATTAAAATCAGGATCTCAAAGAGATATCAGGACACATCCTATAATGTTGATGCAGTGTTTTCATTGTCTTTATTTCAACTTCAATCTGTTTTGATTATTATTTTCCTTTAAAATGTGGATTATATATACAATTTCTAAATTCCCAAGTGGTTGGATTATTTGGGGGCTACCTTAGAATCGTCTATGTTTATTATTGCCTATGGTTAGATGGAATGGCCTTACATCAACTTTGATCGTTTTTTGATATTTCCTTTGTGACTTTGTGCACTAAAAATAAGTTTTCCATGCAAACCTAAGAAAAGTTAACACGGATCCCCAGGTATAAATTTAGACATACATAAATATACAATTTTATTTATATGTATTTCAAAATATGAACATATAATATTACATAGAATTACATATTTATATATTATGTATTTTAATATTTTAAGATTAATAGGTACATACAATATAACACATATGTATTTATATATTTATAAGTTGAATTTTGTTAACTATTTACTCTTCGTATTTTTAATTCTTACTTTTTTTTTGCTTGATCTATCAGTTGTTTACAGGGAGTATTAAATTACCTTACTATGACTGTATTTTTAATCAAATAATGTTATTATTTTATACCATTTGCTTAGATTACTTTAATTCTAAGTTTTTTGGTACCTAAAGGTTCATGTATGCCATATCTTCTTTTTGTTTCATACCTTTTATCCCAATGAAATATTCATCTTTGAACCATTATTGTTTTTCTTAACTTCTTCATTGGCTGTGCATACCATTACCTCATCACCTGAGAACACCTTTTTTTTTTTTTTTTTTTTTTTTTTTTTTTTTTTTTTCATTTTAACATCTCTGAAACCTAAATATATGTTACTACAATGGATGGCATCTTACTATATTGTCAGCCAAGTGGCAGTCATGACATAGTGGTCGTTGCCTATGCATTTGCAAATACAGTTGGTTTTTCCGATGCCATGGTTGGACAAATATTCCCCATCTGTTTCATTCAGTACATCATCAAGAAAAACCATTCCTTGAAGGAATATGATCCTGGTTGTTGGTGATGAACCTTCTATTGACGCATCCTGTAAATTAAAAAAGCAACAGCATCAAAAGTTGCTGAATGGAGGTCAGCAGCTTGGAATGATGTCTGGAGACAAGGGTTTATAACTTAAGAAATGTTGTATCACCAGTACTCTTGTTGGCACAGGACAGTTTTATCGGAAACAAACATTGGTGATTCTGAGTCAGAAGTGATTAAGCAGAATCACATTCAAAACGTAAGAAGTTTTAGGGCTGGGTACAGTGGCTCATGCCTGTAACTCCAGCACTTTGGGAGGCCAAGGTGGGTGGATCACCTGAGGTCAGGAGTTCGAAATCAGCCTGGCCAACACGTTGAAACCCCACCTCAACTAAAAATACAAAAATTAGCTGGGCGTGGTGGTGCGTGCCTGTAATCCCATCTACTCAAGACGGTGAGGCAGGAGAATTGATTGAACCTGGGGGGCGGAGGTTGCAGTGAGCCAAGATCACACCACTACACTCCAGCCTGGGTAACAGAGTGAGACTCTGCCTCCAAAAAAGGAAAAAAAAAAAGTAAGAAATTTTAGGAATACTTTAATTGACTAATTTCATTTATATTTACCTTTCTGTGAATGAAAAGAATACTAGATTATAAATATATGTCCTTAAAACAGCTCCATTTATGTGTATGATTCTAAGAAAGTATTGTATTATAATTGAGCAATTTTTTTTTCTTTTTTGGTAGTACATAAAATAATTGTACATCTTACAATCCATGGCATTTTAGAGTCAATGTAACATGATATTGTCTGCTGCTTTTTTTGTGTGTTAACATTTGCTTGACATATATCTTCATCAATTCCTACATTTTCAACCTGTTTGGATTATTTTCCTTTACACTTACCTCTTATCAACAGCATATAGCTAGACCTGTGTGCGTGTTTGGTTTAACAAGTCATCTGATAGTCTTTGTCTTTTTATTGAATTTGGCCCATTCACCTTTATTTTGATCATTGGCATACAGAATTAAATATGACATCTTTTCTGTCTTTTTCTGTTTGTCCTGTTTTGTTTTGCTTTTCATTTTCTTCTGTAGTTGAATCTGATATACTTTGGAGTATTGCTGCAATCTACACATACCCACTAGTGAGTTCTTAGTTGTTAAGTAATTAGTTTAGTTTTTTAGTGCAGAAATTGTGATATATGACATGACATGTCATTACAGTACAGGAGTGTTTTGGTGATATATGGGGTATTAATTTGGATTTTTAGGTGAACTCGTTATTTTTTCAATTTGATGTAGTGAAATATATGCCACAGTAATTGAAAATTTGCTATCCAACATGGTTTCAGGATCAGATTAACCACTTGAGTTTCTGCTTTGTGAATTGCTTGTTCATTGCATTTGCCCATTTTCTTCTCTTGATGCTATCATATCTTTCCTTTTTATTGTTGGCTTGCAGAAAGTTATTACGTATTTTTAAGTCTTAATTCACTATTTGTTTTAGTTATTGCAACTATCTTATTTCAACTTGTCATCTGCTAACTTTTTCCCGTGGTGTCTTTAACAAAAAGAGAGAAATTCTTATTGTTTGCTGTCATCAAATCTTTTTTTTTTTTTTTTTGAGATGGAGTCTCGCTCTGTCGTCCAGGCTGGAGTGCAGTGGGGCAGTCTCGGCTCACTGCAAGCTCCACCTCCTGGGTTCATGCCATTCTCCTGCCTCAGCCTCCCGAGTAGCTGGGACTACAGGCGCCCGCCACCACGCCCAGCTAATTTTTTTGTACTTTTAGTAGAGACGAGGTTTCACTGTGTTAGCCAGGATGATCTTGATCTCCTGACCTCGTGATCCACCCGCCTCAGACTCCCAAAGTGCTGGGATTACAGGCATAAGCCACCGCACCTGGCCAAATCTATCTTTTTTAAAACATAGGGTTTGAGCAATTGGATCTTTTTAGTTATCTTAAAAACAACGTTAAACCTTGCCAAATTATTAATATGTCTTCTATCTTATCTACTGAATCTTTTGAATAATCATCCTGGATTTATTCCTCTGCATTTGGAGTGCTTCCTTCAAGAGGGGTTTCAGAAGCACGCTGTGTGGGACAAAGCTTCTGAGCCTAGGAGGCTCCCTGAGAACAGCTTTTATGTTTTT
This sequence comes from Macaca fascicularis, assembly GCF_037993035.2. Taxonomy (NCBI): domain Eukaryota; kingdom Metazoa; phylum Chordata; class Mammalia; order Primates; family Cercopithecidae; genus Macaca; species Macaca fascicularis. The sequence goes on from NC_088387.1 coordinate 20,023,806, forward strand.
CTGTATGTTGATAATTCCAGGAAAGGTGATTTTTAGGGGACTGGTAGGCTGAAGAGGGAACAAGGTCATCAAGAATTAAGGTAGCCTATAATAAAATTAAAGTTTGGAAAGAAAAAAAAATGTTGGGGAAAGGCCAGAGTGATCTAGGGCCTGAGAGAACTCAGTATCCAAGAGAAAAAGCAAGAGAGTGGAGAGATGCAAATGAATTTCAAGACAGAGGTAGTGTGACACTAATGTACTTGGTCTATGTGCATTTTTTCTGCTGAATGAATAATGTGCTGAGCATATTATACTTCTTAACCACAATATCCACCCTGAAAATTATTTTGATTTTATAGAAGGGAAATTGGGGACTCAGAGCTGTGAAGAGACTTGACTGAATCCATATAGCTAGAAGCGGGCAACTCCAAAGTTTGGACTCACAGGTGCTGAATATAAACCTTATACATTGTAGGCAATAGTAATCACAAGTGTCTTCCACTGAACCCCTCTTCATTTCCAGGCACTGGGAATTGGGAAAAGGGCACTGGGAAAAGCTGGGAGTTAATGCTTCAGGCTTCAGAAAGATGCCTCCCTCTTCTGGACTTCTGAAAGAGGGAATTTGATTCTATTATTAGGGACAAGGATGCCCACAGTAGTGGCCTGCCCTGGGCTCTGAGGTACAGAGGTGTGTTAGGTGGAGCCAACTTTGTTCAGCTCTAGGAGGTGTACTCTTGACCTCAGTGAGTGCTCATGTTCAGATGGAACAGCATCCAGGAACCCGACTTGGGAGAGTCCCTCAAAATGTTGATGTAATTCCATTTCGTTATTTTTACTGTCTGGGGATTTCCCTCACCTTCTTTCCTTGAGTATCTCTAAGCAGTCTGACCTGTGCTACCATTGATATTTCCCCACCCAAAGCCTCACCAGGAAGCAGCTTTCTAAAGAGAGAAGCCTTCACATGCTTCTTTGGCTAAAGGAGCACAGGGGCTATTAGAGAAACCACACGTCCTTTGGAATATGGAGACCCCGATCCACACTGGTGTCTGGACTCCTTGGCCCAGCTCATGCTGGAAGCTGCTCTGATCCCAAGCTCACTGCTGGGTCTTTGGCCTTGTCCTGGCCATTGATGAGGGTCTTTGCTTGTGCTGGAATCAAAGGGACAGCTGCTTCTTGTTTGATAGTGAGTTGGTGGGACCCTGCTCTATGCTCCCCACTGGATACACTGTGTTTAGAAAGTAAAAACATGAGGCTGGAATAACAAGGCACAGATAAAGCCCACCACAAATTAACAAGCAATAATATCTCTCCCAATAATATGCTGCAGCTATAGTATCATAACATTCCTCTTCTTTGAGTGGCTACTATTTTTTTTTTATCACTAAGAGACTTTGTTCTTTACAATCATGGACAATTGGACATTTGACTTTTCAAGTTGTATGAACAAGAATGAAGTATCCCAGTTTTGCCTGAATAATATAAATCATGTTGACACAGAGAAGCAGCCTCAATCTCCAGCCTGTGAACAGAGCTTCAGATAAAAGGTTTCTGGTCACAACGTTCTACATGTATCTTAACTTTGCATTTTCCCAGGACACAGACCCTAGATCTTCTTTACACTTCTGACCTAATGCAGACCTCTCTCCATACAGCACTTTTTGCTTTGAGCCCATCTAAACATTGCTTCATTTAAATTTTGCCTAAATATTACTTTTACCCCCAATCCTATAATCATGTCTTCCTTGGTATGGCTCAGGTTCCTGATGGACAGTCTCTCTTACTGCAGTAATTCAGTAAATCTGACTGTTGGACTACAGAGTTGTTCCTATTGATTTTAGGCTGATGGGGCTAGGACAATGTGATAGTCAGGCATAGGACCTTCCCAGATGGATCCTGAGGGCAGACCCAGTGCACATCATATTTTTATGAATAACTCAAGTATGCATTGCTACCCCTATTAACGAGTCATCTTCCTTCACCAGCACTGCTATGCCACTTGGGCTTAGTCATCATTTCAGACTGAATCCCACTATTAGTCCTGTCTGGATTAGGAAGCATCCATTGATAACAATGACCTTGGGAGTAGATAAAGAATTTGTTTTTTGCCAAGTTAATTGCAGTGTTTGAGGGGAGGGGTAATAGGGGTAATCCCTCTCTCCCACTTGAGTTATGAACCTATTAAGAAGTAGGACAAAGACTTTTTTTGTTTTTGATACATTTATTGTTGATAAAGCTGATATTAATTGGGGATTCTTTCTGCAAATGAATAAAGCACAGAATGAGACCATGAGAATTACAGTCACGCATGTCATAGTCAGAACTACAGGGAGGGTGGCTCTCAAAAAAGTATAAATCATGGCTGAGCATAGTGGGTTTTGCCTGTACTCTCAGCACTCTCAGGCTGAGGTGGGAAGATTGCCTGAGTTCAGGAGTTTGAGACCAGCTGGGGTAACATAGTAGGACTCTCTCTTGGAGGAGGGAGAAGAAGAAGAAGAAGAAGAAGAAGAAGAAGAAGAAGAAGAAGAAGAAGAAGAAGAAGAAGAAGAAGAAGAAGAAGAAAAAGAAGAAGAAGAAGAAGAAGAAGAAGAAGAAGAAGAAGAAGAAGAGAAAGAGGAGGAGGAGAAAGAGGAGGAAGGAGGAGGAGGAGGAGAAGAAGAAGAGTGAATCATGATAGAACAGATCAAAATGAAAACTTTCTTCAATTCTATTGGCTTTCAATGGAAAGTAGGTAGAGAGCAGTCAGGCCACACATGAAGAAACAGGAGGAGGAGAAGGAGAAAGATGGAGAAGGAGATGGAGAAGGAGATGGAGGAGGAGGAGGAGGAGGAGGAGGAGGAGGAGGAGGAGGGAGAAGAAGAAGAAGAAGAAGAAGAAGAAGAAGAAGAAGAAGAAGAAGAAGAAGAAGAAGAAGAAGAAGAAGAGTAGTAGTAGTGAATCATAATGGAATAGAGCAGAATGAAAGCTTTCTTCAATTCTGTTGGCTTTCAGTGGAAAGTAGGTAGAGAGCAGTTGGGCCACTCATGAAGAGGAAGAAGAAGAAGAAGAAGAAGAAGAAGAAGAAGAAGAAGAAGAAGAAGAAGAAGAAGAAGAAGAAGAAGAAGAAGAAGAAGAAGAAAGAGGAGGAGGAGGAGGAGGAGGAAGAGGAGGAGGAGGAGGAGGAGAAGGAGGGAGTAGGAGAAAGAGAAGAAGAATGAATCATGATGGAACAGAGCAAAATAAAAACTTTCTTCAATTCTATTGGTTTTCAGTGGAAAGTAGGTAGAGAGCAGTTGGGCCACACCTCTTAGTTTCTCATAAGTAGTATGACCACATAATTTATATATAAGGTGTCACTTTTCAGAGGGGAAGGGATGATGTCAGTAATGACAGCAGGACAATAGGTGTGCAGCAGGATGTATGGGTTTCTTTTCACTTGGCTGAGGTGAATGAGGGCAGGAAGAAAGCCAGGTATTTAATAGAAGGAAACATGAGGAAGAAAGAACTGTTCTTCCTTTGGGGATTTATGTCAATGGGAAAGGGGAGGCTAAAGGGGGCCGTGACAGCTGCCCTCACAAACTGAAGGACTTGAGTGGACCTGGGAGTCCCTTCATTCTCTGCGACATCAAGGTTGAGGAACAGGAAGACAGATTTTTTTCTGAGTGAGATAGCCTTGTTAAAGAAGGTGGACTGTCTGGGAAGGAAGTCAGTTCTTCATTTATCCATTTATTCAGTTTTTGATTTATTAATAATTAATTCAACAAAAATTATTAAACACAGACACAGTGCTAGGGACTGGGAATACAAAGGTAAACTAGAAAAATATCACTTTCCTGCAATCAAGGAGATTATAAGGTAATGGGGGAAGGAAAGAAAGATAAAGGCAAATAAATAACATGATTACAAACCCTTTGAAGGAAACAGTCGAAAGCTGACACAAGAGGTAAAGGAGGAAGATTACTTTAGACATGATGACCAAAAAGTCACATATAGGAAGGTGACTTGAAGGAGCTAGAAAGGGAAAATATGAGAATAAACTAATACAGGTAAAAGGCTGTGCATGAACATAGCATACGCTAAGGTCCTGGGGCTGTGAAGAACTTGGCATGTTCAAAGAGCTGAAAGATTGGAATAACTGAAGGTAGTGATGGAAAGAAAGAGTTATCTGGAAGAGGGATTGGAGGCAGGGACCAGACCATCCAGGCAAGCCTGTAAATGATGGTAAGGACTTTGCATTTTCTTCCAAATGCAAATGGAAACGTTGAAGGGGTCTAAACATTGGACTGACATGGTTAGGATTTCCATTGGTAGAGATAATCCTGGCCGTCTCATGGAGAATGAATTTAATGGGTGCAGCAATAGATGAAGGGCACTGGGCAGGAGGTGGATTCAGATTCAGATGAGCCTTGGTGGTGGTTGAGCATTCAGTGGTGGGTGACAAGGAAGTTGAAGACAGACAGGTAGATTCAAGACATATTTTGGAGGTAGTCTGCTTTAGAGACAGGCTTGTTCATAGGTTGGCTGTAGGACTTCAGCAAAAGGAGAAATCAAGGATCACTCCTAGGTTTCTGTTGTAACTGAGATGGAGATAACTGAGTATGGGAATGGGCCGGTTGTGGAAGGATCAAGCATTCTACTTAGGACGTATTCAATTTCCAAGTTCAGAGACCATCCACATTGGTAGCTACAAATGCATATCTGGAATTTAGAGGAGGGTTCTGGGCCAGGAATAAAATTGTCAACTGATACGGCTTGGCTGTGGTTCTATCCAAATCTCACCTTGAATTGTAATAATATGTCAAGGGCGGGACCTGGTGGAGATAACTGAATCATGGGGACAGTTTCCCCCATGTATTCTTGTGGTAGTGAATAAGTCTCACGAGAGCTGATGGTTTTATAAATGGGAGTTCCCCTGCACAAGCTCTCTTGCCTGTTGCCATGTAAGATGTGCCTTTGCTCTTCCTTTGCCTTCGGCCATGATTGTGAGGCCTCCCTAGCCATGTGGAACTATGAGTCCATTAAACCTCTTTCCTTTATAAATTACCCAGTCTTGGGTAAGTCTTTATTAGCAGCATGATCTAATACATCCACGTACACCTGTTGAAGAAACAAATACTGTTACCCAGCGAAACAGTATAAAGGAGAAGAGGATTCAAGGATGAGTTCTCAGGAACTTCAACTACAAGTAGTCACATGATGGGGAGCCAGTAACTGAAAGTAAGAAGAAAATTTCAGTGAGTCTGAGGAAAGCCCAGAGAGATTTGTTGCAGAATCCTTGGTATGTGCAAGTAAAGATGTGGGGGAGCAGTGGAGTGTGCCTAGTGCTGACTGACATTAGGAGAGCAGAGTGCCCACGGCATCAGGAAACAGGCAGGGGTGTCACTGATGGTGCTCAGAAGAAAGGTTTTGGTGGAGAAGTCAGATGTCAGAGGTCAGACTGGACAGTGCAGAATACTGAAGGACTAATCAGTAATCAGGCATGCACAAATGAAAATAACAGTGAGAGATTATCTTTTATATCAGTGGTCCCTAAGTTTTGTGGCACCAGGGACTGGTTTCATGGAGGATGTTTTTTTTCCATGGACCGAGGATGTGGGTGTTCTTAGAAGATCATCAGGCATTAGATTCTCACAAGGAGTGCACACACAAATCCCTTGCACATGCACTTCAAAATAGGGTTCACGCTCCTCTGAGCATCTAATACCCCCTGCTGATCTGAAAGGAGGCAGAGCTCAGGCAGCAATGCTCGCTCGCCTGCCACTCACCTTCTGCTGTGCAGCCGGGTTCCTAACAGGCAATGGAGTATTAATGGTCCATGGGCCACGGCCTCGGGGTTGGAAACCTCTGCTTTATATGCTAGAACAACAATACTTTTTAAATTTTTAAAAAGTAAAAATGTATGGCAGGGAAGAGTGAAAACACCACTGGAAGTGTAAGTTAGAAAAGCCACATCCAAGGGCAGATAGTATCTATGGAAAATAAATAATACACTTACTTCATGGTCAAGCAATTAATTAATTTATTTTTTTTCCAGCTATCTTGTCTAAGATCACTTATCTATTCCACAGGCTGCAAAAGACTTCTTGCATGTATGCACAGAAGGCATACACTAGAATGTTCACTGCCACATTGCTTGTAAAAAAAAAAAAAAAAAAAAAAGTAGCAAAGTGTGGAAACAGCCTAACTCTCCATCCATGAAGGAATGGTTAAACAAAGGATGGTAAAACCTTTCTGTTGGGTGCTTTGCAGCACCTGTAAAGGAACGAGACAGCCATCCATGCCAGTGTAGACAGATATTTGAACACATTGTTCAGTGAAAAAGTGAGTTGGTCTGGGCGCAGTAGCTCACACATGTAATCCCAGCACTTTGGGAGGCCGAGGCAGGTGGATCACTTGAGGTCAGGAGTTCAAGACCAGCCTGGCCAAAATGGTGAAACCCTGTCTCTAGTAGAAATATAAAAATGAGGCAGGCACCTGTAATCCCAGCTACTCGGGAGGCTGAGGCAGGATAATCACTTGAACCTGGGAGGCGGACTTTGCAGAAAGCTGAGATTGCACCCCTGTGCTCCAGCCTGGATGACAGAGTGAGACTGTCTCAAAAAAACAATAGGTTGGAGAAAAATATGTATTTTATTATTTCAGTTAGAGAAACACGCGCGCACATGGACACGTACATACAGATGCACAGGGGCACACATAAAACAACATTGCATGCTTCCAGTGGAGCCTATGAGTATGTAAATGCATAAGAAATAGCCAGAGTGACACCAACATATAACAGTGGTTACCATTGGGGTGGAGAAAGAGGAACTAGGATCTGGGGGGAAAGAATTTGGATTTATCTGGTATATTTTAACTTTATTTCAAGATGAATGTATTGACGTATTAATAACTGAAAAATTAACATTTTTATTTTTTTCTTTTTCTTTTTTTAAATTTATTTATTATTATTATACTTTAAGTTGTAGGGTACATGTGCATAACGTGGTGTATATGTGGCACATATACACCATGGAATACTATGCAGCCATCAAAAAGGATGAGTTTGTGTCCTTTGTAGGGACATGGATGCAGCTGGAAACCATCATTCTTAGCAAACTATCACAAGAACAGAAAACCAAACACCTCATGTTCTCACTCATAGGTGGGAACTGAACAATGAGATCACTAGGTCTCAGGAAGGGGAACATCACACACCGGGGCCTATCATGGGGAGGGGGGAGGGGGGAGGGATTGCATTGGGAGTTATACCTGATGTAAATGACGAGTTGATGGGTGCAGCACACCAACATGGCACAAGTATAAAATTAACATTTTTAAAAGTGAAAAGTGTGAACAGCGTAGGAAGAAAGTAGTTTTAGCAGGGCCTATGTTTCTCAAACACTGTGGTCCCCATTACGTTCTGTATGCTTGAAAATTTTCTGATACAGTAACTAGGTGTGGTGCTGAGCAAAGCAATGGATGAAAGAGTGGATACCCAGGGTGGCTACTTGGTGGCTACAGTAGGAGGCCTAGACTGTTACTATTCCATTGTAAGAAACAACTGACTGTATTTTCCGTGGCTATAATCCCTAACTTTTTGTTGCTGCATCTTTTGGGAGAAAAAGACTCACTGGGATCCTATTACATAGCAATGGAAATACACGGTTCTGCCCATGGTAGATAAAGAGCAGCCCACATGGGAACTAAAGGCAAATGGATGAAGAAAAATAATATACTATAAAAATAATATCATATAGACTTGATTACATGGGAAAAACTAGTTTATTTTACCAACATAAGATTCTAGAAGTTTTAAGAAGAAATGTCTTTCAATTACTTTTAATCATATGTGTTTCTTTTAACTGATACATACTAAACAGAGCTTTTCTCTTCTCATGCTCTAGGGAATAATTGCATATTATGTAAATAATTTTGAATAATTCTGCTGTTTCTTCTACAGGACTTAACCCCTATACATCAAGAAAAGAAATAACAGACTGAGCTCTAGGAGCTTGTTGCTCTATGGGAATTCAGGAGCCATACTGTCTGATCTTCCCATTTTTCATGAAAACCTTGACTTTACAATTTTTAAAAAAATACTCTAAGGACTGGACAAAACACATGTACAGGCTATGTAGTCCAAATCGACTTCTAAACAGACTCCGACCTTCTCTAGCTTTACAGGTATGATTTACCAACTCTTTAAAAATAGATGGTGTCTTTGTTTTACAAACTCTCCAGAACCCAATAAAAGAGAAAAAGTTCTGCAGCTTATTCCATTTGTAGCATTTCCTTGATACCAAACCCACTCAAAGACTGAAGAGATGGGAATCTTCCTCCTCTTATTTCTATGTCCTTCCTGGCATTCCTATGTTGGTCCACATGGATGGGAAGCCTTTGTCCTTCTTTCTAAGATGGTGATGTTGAAGGGAACTCTTCCACTTCTCTCTACCTGCAGGAGAGAAGTATCTCCTAGGTTTAGCAAGATGTGGACATTTGCTAAACCACCAATTGGTTTAGGGGCTAAGAGGGCAGATTCTACACTGAGGCTGCATGGAGCAGCTTGGAGTTTGCCTTCCACTCAGCCTTACTCACTTGGATCTGCTGAAGAGTGACGGATTATTACAGTGGCTGGAGAAAATGAAATTAGAGTTGGTGGGCATGGTTTTGGCCCCAAAAGTCTAGACTGAGGCCCCAAAAGACTAGGAGGCACCTCTCACTTCCCTAACCCAGCTGTAGCAATAATAAAGACACTGCTATGATTTTGATTTTGGCATCAACATAGTTTCTAAATGTTTGAACGTGGATGGGGATTGGAAGGAGGCACTGTTACCTACAAACCTTCAAAATTTAATGTCAGTTCCATGAGGATGGCCATATTTTCCCCTTTTTGTTTACTACTATGTCCCCAGCACTAAGAACAGCATAGGTTCTCAAAACGTATTTGTTGAATAATTCAAATTATTGATCCTGACACTTCCTTTGAGATAAACACAAGCTTTGTTGTTTGGGGTTCAAACTGCACGGTGAGTTCAGAGAAGCTTTTACTAGTGGATTTGGCCTTGGTCAGTTAGATGTGGCCTTTATTATGGCCATACTGCTATTATAGGCATAGATAAAACTGATTTTAGAGAACTAGAGCTGTAATCTGCAAAATTTAACCTGCTAAACTGTACAAGAAACAGAGAATATCAGTGTATGGTTTTTGATCTTTTGATGGTTGCTGTTAGATATTGTCAACTGCACAGTCTTTGCTAGTCTCTGTCTCCTTTTTAATTGCATCCTTAGTTAAGGAGAAATTCATTAACAGAATGACATTATGGGTTTCCATGTAGTTTACTCACTTATTTCTGGTGTTACTTCCCAACCATATGGCCTAGAATCTGAAGTATTCTTTTTATAATCAGAAATCTACTTGTAAGCTACTCAAACTAATAAGGTAGTTAACTGATCTGTTCTTTAACTGCATATTTATCTCCCCTTCTTTCTTATTGACAACCCAAGTTGTTGTTTTCTTGTCCCTAATTCACATTAGATCATCAACAACGTTAAAATAAACTTATTGACCTAAGTGAGAGACAAAGATTCTCAGTTGCAAGGTTATAGAGTTTTTTACATTTTCTCTTCTGAAGATTAAAGGAAACTGAAGTTGAGGGAAGGGCAGGGCAGATATGCATGCTGACGGAAATTGAAGAGAAAGGATGGGTGGAAGCGTGTAGGAATCTCTGAAATGGACTTGCATTCAGGTTTCTGAATGGAAGAGATTCAGGGCACAAACTGTCTTTGAGTGTCACAAGGGTACTCTACCACCCTGTGAAAAACCCACCATTCGATAGTCCTGGGCCTGAGGACCATGACTGTTGCTTAAGAAAGCAACAAAAGCATCAACATCTCTTTGAATATTAGAGTATCTCACAGGCTGGGGGAAAAAAAAAAGGTCACAGGAACTAGAACTTCAGAGACTGGAACAGGGGGAATAACACTGCTCATGCTCTTTCTCCATTTATCGATATTCTATTTCGTGTGTGTGTGTGTGTGTGTGTGTTGGCCTTATTTTTTCCATACTACAGACAGACAAGGAATTAGCCTACCTCCTTGCAAGGTTTAGGAAACCCACATTGTTTGGGTAGTGCCTTCTGATACAGATTGAACAGAAATCTGTTGTCCCGTGCCTTCTCCTGTGGTTCTTAGATTTAAGCAAAGAACATCATATCCCTGGATCCAGGAGAGCAAATAAAATATCTGAGGACACCTCTTGAGTCTTTCTGTGGTTTCTCCTCCTCTTCTTCCTCCTTCACCACCACAATGTTCTCACTCCTCTGGCAGAGGGCACAGGTGGTGCGATGTAAGGTGGGCTGGCTGTCTATCTCATCCTCATGTTCAGTACCCCGGGATAGCTGGGAAGCTGATATTTATAAGCACAGTCCAGGATTACGTTGTGTTTTTCATCACCATCTTCCTATAGATTCTTTCTATACATTTAGCTATTTACAGAACTCACATTCTTTGCAGCCCTTCTCAGAAAATCTATGTACTGTGTATCCAAGTATATTGTTGCAAGTCTCTCATGGCCATACTCGAGGCCATCTTGTGCTTAGTCCTGACCTTGTCAGAGAAAACATTTGCAATGGTGAATTTCCCCGGGCTCCTTCTCTTGTGCCCCTGTGCTGTTGTGCTTATGCATAAATACATATGGGGAAAGGCTTGGACAAAGTGCAAACCCTCAGACTATGCACCGAGCCCTCCAAGAGGGAGGCACAGGATACTGGCTAGAAGCTCCTGGGGATACTCTCAGTTATGTTTCATTTCTGCAGCCATCTCCTCCTGAGTGGATGCCCTTGTATCATCGCATTCCCCTGGGGCCATATTGGCTATGGGGAAAAGGAGGAAGAATTGAGACAGGGAAGTTTCTAAGCAGCCTTTCTATGTTTTTCCTCTCCATTTTCTTTGAGAAGCTTTCCAGTTCCTTGGACCCTTCTTGAAGTTGAGGGCTGCCCCGGCCGTGATAATGCAGATTCTCCCTGACGCACTTTGGTATTAATGGGAAGATGCTAATACATTAAATGAAAATTAATTTGCTTCAACAATATATTCTGAGAAACTGCTAAGAGGGAGGGAAGATTTGGTATATAAAGGGAGTTCATAAATGAAAGAGACAAATTTCTGCCTCTATGTACCTAGAATTTGGTTGAGGAGAAGAGAGCAAATGGGCCAAGACAAGGAGAAGAAGCTATAGCACAAAGCCTGAGAAAATAAATGTCCCATGAGAAGGCAAAAATGCTACAGACCTCGCAGAAGATAAGATGCTGCCTTTGGTTGGGGAGATGAGGAGAGTCCCCTAAACAGCTGGAAGGGATTTAGGATGTTAGTAAGACATAGGTAGCAATGGAACTGTTTGAGATGTGTGCAAAGGCATGAGCAGGGACATAGAGGGAAGAAATTCAACGTGTTGGAGGAGTAGAGAAGAGAAGTTGGTTTTGATAGAATCTGTCTTAGCCTGGGTTTATACCAGAAAGCAGAGCCTGAGACAAGCGTTTGCATGCAAGAGGATGACAAGTGACCCTAGGAAACATGAGAAGGGGCTGGGGAAATTGAAGCAGGGAAATGAGGGAAGTCAATTCAGGATGTGTTCTTGAACTTAGCCCTGCCATGGGTGATTACGTCTCAATGCTGCTGGGAACCTCTGAGGAACCATGAAGAATGAATGCCTCTCAGAACTGTCCACCTGTGGAACGGATAAGAGAAGTTGCTCCTCACCCACTCCCATTCCCCATTGGTCAAGGGTTCCCATGCAGCAGCTCCCTCTCACATCCAGGTTTATGCATGTGTGAATTCCAACTAGGTTCCAGCAAGTGTCCTTCCCTACGTTATCTTGGGAGGCCTGAAGCTGGAAGAGAGAAATGTTCAATGTTGCTGAGATAATACACTGCCAGGTTACACTGTTTCAAAGTTGGTTGCACGGTAATGACTGGAGTAAAATGTCTGCTAACAGCATGTAAGGTGGGGTTCAAGGAGTATCCCAAACAGAATGGGGGGGGCACTGAAGAAATGAGAGATAATGCCAGAAGCATAGGTTTGGGGACAAATTATGCCTGGCTGAGAAATTTGAATTTATCAGTCGGTGCCCGTTGCAAGACCCAATATGCCTGCTTGTCATGTGCAAAGAAGGACAAGGTCTCATGAGAGAAGACAGCCTGTTATGCTCATGTTCATGCTCAGGATATTAAGGTATATTTATTGCAGTCTACATGTACTTCGTTAGTGAATTTGCAGATTATATTACAAACTTCAATTAAAATAACCCTCACAAAATGGACAACTGGCTTAAAAGTATCCCTATAAAAGAGCTGTAGATTGAATGTATACGAACAAAATTCCAGAAAACATGAATAATAACAAGAAAGTGTCATAGCTGATGCTTCTTCCAGCTACTTTATAAAGTAAAAACAAAACAAAAATCCAGTTCTAGAAGTTGTCTGAAAGAAATTAAAACCAATATAAATGATTTTTTAAAATATGGATTGGTTTACATTCTCCATGGTTAGCAACTTATCTTAACCAAAGTACAGTTGACCCTTGAACAACATGGGGGTAGCAGTACAGTCAAAAATTCATGTGTAATTGTTGACTTCCTAAAAACTTAACTAATAACCTACTGTTGACCAGAAGCCTTGCCAATAATATAAACAATTAACATGTTTTGTATGTTTTATGTATTATATAACTTATTCTTACAACAAAGTAGGCTAGAGGAAAGAAAATGTTAATAAGAAACTCGTAAGAAGAGAAAACATATTATTGTTATTCATTAAGTGGAAGTCAATCATCATAACAGCCTTTATCCTCATCATCTTCACATCGACTGAGGAGAAGAAACAGGAGGGGTTGTTTTTGCTGTCTCAGGGATGGAGAGGCAGAAGAGGTGGAGGAGTTAGAGTGAGAGGCGGAAGAAGCAGGGACATTTGGTGTAACTTTTATTGAAAAAAATCAGTGTTTCAGTGGACCTGTGCAGTTCAAAATCGTGTTGTTCAAGGGTTAAGTGTATACACTGTTAAATTATTAATGAATGACATTAAGAATTCATTACGATTATGAAGACATGCAAACTTTTAATTTCACATTCATCCCATTCTTTCACTTTATTTTTGGGGTAATATTAGAATGTTCATAATAAACACATAAAAAATTAATGCATCCTATTCTTTTATTGAAAAAGTTGTATGAACAAAAATGTCATGAATCCACATCTCTACATCATGGGTTGGCAAAAGGAATAGGAAAGGAGGGTTGCATGAAGCAGCATTTGGGTGGTTGATTGAACTGGGCATGGCAGCTGAGTGGATGGTGGGGTAAAAATCAAGAAAGAATGGAAAATGATTCTTAGGTTTCAATCTGGGATAGTGAAATTCAAGTGAGGGTGTTGGTACAGAAATGGATGTTTGGAGGAGGAGGTGGCTTTTGGATGGTAAGAATGAGGTAAGCTATGGATGGACTGAAGTGCTGGTGAACTCAGTCACATGATGGTCTGTTAAGATGACTCTGACAGCTTGATTCTCTATCCACAGCCTAGGCTGGATTTATTCCACAGAATCTAAGTAGAAGTTAGTGTTGTTAGTTATGCCCCTCTCCTGGGTGAGAAAGATGGGCTGTCCTGATGTGGAGGAGGTGGCTATGAACCAGCCAGGGTAAGAGACTGACTGAAAGACAGAACTGGAGCCTTCTTTATTGTGGAAAAAGAGAAAGGGCTTCTGTGCTTTCTTCTCCATGTACAGGTCCATGATGTTTTTCTCCTGGGGGTGGAAAAGAGGCTTGTTAGAGAGGAGGGTGGGAGGAGGAAGCTAAAGTAACTCAGCCCTGAGTGTATAACAGGAGAGGGACTGCTGCCCCCAAAGGAAGGGACAGAGGCTAGGGACAAAGGCAGATGAAGCAGGGCATTAGACTGTTAAAACAGGGAACTGGCTGGGTTCCCACAGCCTGGCTCCACTCCAGGATCCTCTGACACAAGGTACTCTGACTCTGAAGCATCATTGTCTTCCCTGGAACAGAGGGAGGCTTAAATCTCTCTCTTGGTGCTTTTGGTATGCATTTGTCTGCCGGTTCCTGCCAGTCTTGCTGCATCCTCAACCTCCAAGTGGGCTTACACATTACAACTTCCATCAATAGCAGAAGGATTAGCTTCATAACTACAATATTGCCTTGGTAAGATTTATGTGTTTATGATACACAGATCATAAACATGTAATCTTCAAAATTCACAATCTCTTTTTGTCTCTTCTGCTGTGCAGTGGCCTTTGCTGTAGTGAGAGCATCCCATCATCTTAGAGGATTTCCAGAAGGCAGTTAAGCAGGACTGAGAATGGAGAAACTACTGTTCTTTGGCTTTTCTGAAACATTCCTGTGAGTGTACTTGCTATCTTTCAGAGGATCTATGCTCTGACATTAAAAGAAGTGTTATATCCATTCCAAAGGCAGCATTTGTAGATTCGGGGATCAGCCAGGTCAGAATTATTTCCTTACATTGAGTAACCCAGGATTGCAAGAATCTTATTTTTATTCAGTAGCATATTAAATGAAATAAAAAGTCCATTTGACAGTACTTCTCTCATTAGCTGCACAATCACTCACCTTAAGCTGCAAAGTAGGTTTGCCCTGAATTTCTTCACAGAAGAGACAGAGATCTTTTCCCCTGATTCCCAGGTAAACCAGATTACCCTTTTTCTTATCACTGAATTCTGTGTCTCTGCAGGTTATTAAATGAAGAGTGACTGGAAACACAAAGGAAAATGGAGAAGATGTTTCAATCTTTCTGGTCTGACACTCAGTTACTCCTCCCAGGCAGGGAATAGTGACAGGCTCCTCCCATCAGCCATGTGGCAGAGACCCTCCATCACCCCCTCAAACCTATTTTGTTTTTCCTCCTTAATAACAGAACCCCAGTTGTCACCAGGACACATCGCTTCCCAAAAAGAAAAGTAAAATTTCCTACCACCCTTGCAGCAAAATGTGGTCATACGCTTAAGATGTGGCCTGTGAGATAAAAGTGGGGAGCTTCTATCTCATGGGCCACAACATGAGATGGGATGGAGGCTACCCAAATAAAGTGAGAGGGGGATAGTGAGAATGTGATGGCAGTGGTCCCGGCAAGAGATGACGTTATCTTAGAAATCAGGCATGTTTTGCAACTAGACCTACCAATCTTTGCTAATAGATTGGATGGAGAGTGAGGGAAAGGAGGAATCAAGGATGTCTCCTGTATTTCTGGCTTGAGGAAATGGAGTGAACAGAAATGCCACTAACAGAGACCATTAGCGGTTTTGAGAAGACAGATCCATTGTTCTACTTGGGATACATGAAGTTAGAGGTATCTGAGAGGACCTCAAGAGGACGTGAGTAAACCATTGAGAGAGGAGTTCTGTGTTGCAAATGTCAACAGCAGAGTGAATGAGCATAGCGGTGATTCATCATTCCAAAGGATCAGCTCATTGCCCATTCACAGGGCTTATAAATGATGACTGGCTGAGCCCTGAGGAACATCATCATTTGGAGATTTCAGAGACAAAGGAGAGTCATAAAGGAAAATGCAAAAAAGGAGCCAGCAAACCTCAGGAGAAGTAATGTTCTTATAGAAGGAGAAGATGGGCCAGGCGCGGTGGCTCACGCCTGTAATCCCAGCACTTTGGGAGACCGAGGTGGGCAGATCATGAGGTCAGGAGTTTGAGACCAGCCTGACCAATATGGTGAAATCCCATCTCTATTAAGAATACAAAAATTAGCCAGGCACAGTGGTGGGCACCTGTAATCCCAGCTACTCCGGAGGCTGAGGCAGGAGAATTGCTTGAAACCTGGGAGGTGGAGGTTGCAGTGAGCTGAGATCACGCCATTGCACTCCAGCCTGGGTGACAGAGCGAGACTCCATTTAAAAAATAAAAAGGGAGAAGATGTAGAGTATTCAAGAAGGAAATGGTCCATTACACTAGTGAGCTGAGGGCCAAATAGCATGGGGACCAAGAAGTATCCTTTGGGTTTGAGTATTTGCAGGTCATGGGTGAAATAGGAGGTTGCGGGGAGTAGTCAGAGTAATCCAGATGTTAGAATGCAAACTATGCAGCCAGCTCTTGTTTTGCTATGATTGGCATAAGAAAAAGTGTTGGTAGGAGGAAAATGTGGGAATCAAGAGAGGGTTACAGCATGTCTGACAATGATAGAAAGGGTCCAGTAAACAAAGGTGGAATTTGCAGGTAAGTGAGGAATTAAACGTTGAAGTTCTGGATACAGGGAAAGAAACTGAGATGGACTGACTTTTGATGGGAGGAAGGAATGTTTCCCCATTATTAGAAAAGAGGATGCCAACTTAGAAAGCTGTATAGGTTTGGTGGTGGAAAGATGATGGAGTTTGAATCTGAGGACATAGGTAGCAATGGTTGGAACCTGAAGGAGAGAAACTCCAAGGAGAAGGCTAGCTGTTGTTTGAATGGATAAGCCCTTCTAATCTGAAGATATTTTCTTTTGGTAAGAGGAGCTATCAACCCTTAACACCCTCATTTCTAGATATGGGATTTCCTTCATGGAAGGGAATCATAGTACCCTTTCTCACTTGACCTTCCCTGTGGCCACTGGGCTGGTGCTTAGACGTGGGCGAGGTCCAGGGCCAGGCTTGTGCAAGTTCAGCCTCATTCCTGGTGAAGCTGGCATCACCTCAAGAAGCAACAGTGGGTTTGATTGTCACTCACCAGGCTTAACACGGTTGCTAAGAGGAGCTGCTATTAAAGAATTTCCACTGAGGACCCACACCATCTGTCGAGAATCACGAATAGCATAGGATTTGGGTGCTGCCTGCCCTGCCAGATGACAAAAATGCACAAAATACATGTGAGGTTATCAACTTCAAGACTCCAGTTGCATCCTGGTATTAATGGCTTTTGAGTTTCTGGAGAGAGTCTCATTGCTCTGAGAAGTAGTGGCTTTAACGATAAATGGAGGGGAAATAGGGCAGGGGCTAGTTTGTGAATCAAAGCATCTGAAAGGATCTATGTGCAATCCCAGTCTCAAGATTCACCTTTTCCTAGGGCTATTAGTGACTTGTCTTTTTCTGAATGATAAAATGTCTAGGTGGTAACAAAACCTCGTAATATTTAAATTAGTTATCAGTATGTTGTTTTTAAAAATCCTCTTATCAAAATAAACAAGCAATTCTAAATACAGATAATAATAAAAGAGCTAGATGCCCTGAGATTTTCAAAGGCTGTTTTATGAACTGAGTGTTTTAGCAAGAGCAAATACATTGACAGCTTAGCAAATGATAGGGGTCCTTCCACCCTGTTGTCTTTGGTGAGGTCAGGTGGAGATATTTCCAAGCTGATTTGCAACTCACCACTTACATTGTGGGTTCATGATGTCTTCAGAGCCTGTTGTGAAGAGAACCAGATAGATCAGATGGTGGTGAGGAGGTTGTTAACAGTTGGCCATGTGAGAGAAGGAGAGAAGAAAAATGTTATGCTTTTTTCTCCTCTCCTCCTAAAATTTTACTGTAAAAATTCTTTAGAGAGAGCTGCCCTGAGAGCCTCTGCCAGATGCATATTTGAGAATAAGGATGGGTACAGCATATTTCAAGGCCACAAAACCCTGAATGGAAGCTCCCCTCTGTGCTGTGGCTGGCAGAGTCCTGCTTCTCCAGGCTGTGAAGGTCTTGGCTGCTTTCCATTCATTGCATCTGGGATTGTTAGGACATTCCAACACATCACCACAGGCACCTTCTAGTGCCCTGAGTCTCTGGGTTGAGAGGAAGGAGGGAGGGAGTGTGTGTGTGTGTGTGTGTGTGTGTGTGTGTGTATGTGTGTGTATTTCCATTTTAGCCCTCCACACAGCAGGTTAATCACCACTTTTCCTCACTTGAAGCTGAACACTCCTAAGTAATTGGTAGCTAACCTGCCTCACTGAGCCCATCTTCCTCCATTCCTCATCCAAAGAGACATCTGTAAGGATCCTGCACATGGCCACTGGTGGGCTCCACAAAGGGCTTTGACTATTAGGGGTCATCTGCCTCTGGTTTTCTAGTTAGGGCACCAGAACAGTCCCCAAGAATATCACAGACTCTCCACAATGAGAACCAGTTGTTCACAACCCTCCTTCCCTCAGGATCTTTGATGTCTGATTCAATAGTTGTCCACACAGTGGGTAAGCAGATCACCAACCTGCACGCTTGCAAGCAGCCTTGGCTCCTTCAGTACTCTGTACCTTTGACAAGACTCCCAGAGGCACCTTAAGGCTAAGCACAGAGACGTGAAAGAAGTTCCGCATACCTGGGTTCTGAGCAGTAGAAGTTACCTTTAGCAAGAGATGCCCTTGTCCCTGGTTTCAAAGTCAAGGCTCTAGCTGCATGTAAGTGTTTGAAAAGCTGGTCCAGGACTTCCAGGCCCCTTAATGACCAAGGAAAGAACATTCTCTCTTGCTCCTGGATGTGTTCATTTTGGCAAGAAAGTTGATATGGCCCAAAGGTCTTGTGAGGCTCTGGATGAGTGACAGTGGAGCAACACAAGCATGACTGGTCTGTGTTTCCGGATTAACAAGAGCAGAACCAACATCAGAAAACAGCAATGAGGAAATTGGGATTAGGCCAGTTGCTGAGTCTTCCTTTACTGGTCTTCCTTGGGAAATTGGGATTAGGCCAGTTGCTGAGTCTGCCTTTACTGGTCTTCCTTGGAGGCAGAGGTGCGTCTCCCTTGGAGGCAGAGGTGTGGCTCTCTTGACCTACTAAACTGCATGAAGCCATTGCTGTGTTTTCATCTGATGTCAGGCCAAGCACCGTACTCCTTGCAGGAGTTATACACACCCACTATGTCACGTTTATATTGTACAAATATTGAGAGCTTATTCTATTTCTGATAAAGTTGTAAGAGCTTTACCTGAGTAACCTTTTAATCTTCACACACAACTCTTCTTTTTTGGAGATGGAGTCTCGCTCTCGCTCTGTCACCAGCCTGGAGTGCAGTGGTGCAATCTCGGCTCACTGCAACTTCTGCCTCTCAGGTTCAAGTGATTCTCCTGCCTCAGCATCCTGAGTAGCTGGGACTACAGGCACCCACCTCCACGCTGGGCTAATTTTTTGTATTTTATATTTTAGTAGAGAAGAGATTTCACCGTGTTGCCCAGGCTGGTCTCGAGCTCCTGAGCTCAGGCAATGCCCCTGCTTCAGCCTCCCAAAGTGCTAGGATTACAGGTGGGAGTCAATGTGCCCACACACAACTATTTAGGGACTATTAATTTTATTTCTCATGTAAGAAAACAGAGGCTTTGAGAGATGACAGAATGTGCCCAAAGTCATACAGTTACTAAGAAATCTAGCCAAGTTAGAAGCCAAGTCTCTCTATTCTTAACCATTATGTGACATGTCTCCCCTGGGTCATAGTCTCCTGCATGCTGCACTAGCTGGAACATAGTCTTGCATTCAGTTGTGGATACTGAAAAATCTGTAATGTGCCCAGGAGAGGAGAGGAGAGGACTTGGAGGTCTCATGGTTTCCTAACTGTGAATTAGGAATCAGACTCGGCTTCAATGTTGGCTAGGAAAGAAAATCATTACTCTTGAAACCAAATATTGTTGGTCAGTCCTAATCCCAATCACTCTTTGTGGTTCGGCTCTCTGAAATCCACCATTGACTCTCTCTTCTGGAGCATTGTAATAGTCTCCTTGCTTCTGTTCTTACCTCCCTAGAGTCACAGGAAATTTAAGAGGGCTTATTCAGACCACACACCATGGCACCTTTTCTCTTTTCACTCTTGCGCAGAATCCTCTAATAGCTTTGCTTTACACCCCAAATAATAACCAAAGCACTCACCAAGCCCACATGATCTGGGTCCTCCTTATCTTTCTGCTGCCATCTATCCCTGCCCATCTGACTTCCCTGCTCCGGATGCACTGGGTTCTGCTGATTTTCTTGCCCTGCAAGCTTACCCTTGCCTGCAGGGAGCCTTTCCTGTTCCTCTGAAGGAATAGGCTTCCCCAGGTCAACAAGTGGTCCACTCTCTCGTTTCTTCCATGCATATGCAAAAAAGACAACTTCTCAAAAGATATTCCCCAGTCAGCCTATCTCCAAGAGTCCCTCACCCATGTCCTAGCCCCTTATTTTGCTCAATTATTTTCTTCATAGAATGTATGTTTCCATGGTTTTGGAAAATGTATGTATGCATGCATGTATTCATTTATTTATTTATTGTCTCCACTACCAAAATGCCAGTTCTGTGGGGCCAGGGAACCTGTTTTGTCATGAGACCAGAGAACTATGTGCTCAATGGCTAGAATGGTGCTGACCTCTTACAGGAACTAACAAATATCTTTTGGCAAACAAATAAGTGTATGTAATATCTCATGAATAAGAGGAAGACAGGGAAGAGAGAAAGGGAGTGGGATGCTTTGTAGGAAAGGCATCCCTTGTAGTGAGAGGCGAGTTCTTGACCTCTTCATGGAGAAGGGCCAGGGGATGCTCTCTTATGCCATAACCAGGATGGAGCCTCCCAAGTGAATCACTCAAACAGGCAGTCGGACTGGGGGCTTTGCCACACCTAGAGACCCACAGGCTCACCTTGGCTCCTTGGCCAGGGCAACGTGTGGTGAGGGAGTTCAGGGAGACCCTGATGTGATTTTACTGAAGTGTGGTGTACTCTAGAGATATGTGAAGACAAGGTTCTAACCTTCCCAGCACCAGCAGAACCTAAAGAAACTGTGTGGTCACATTCCTTGGAAGAACTTGTCAGAAACTCCCACCCCAACTCAGAACTTTTAGAGACTTAAAGTGTAGAAGACTTTTTTGCATGACTCCATGCAAAGAAGCCAGTGGTTGGCAGAAGGGTTGGAACCGTGAGATTTTCCCCAAGGGATTAATGTGTCAAGTGATGGGATGTCCAACCACGAAAAGAATTTGAACCTGGGAGCTATTCAGGTCCTGAGAGAGCTTCATGATGGAGACAGGCAGGGTGACTCTGATGGTCAGTCACACTGTCCAAGAAACTACAACACACTATTTACTGCAACCAAAGGAAATCAGACTGTACCAGAAAGTGTGGGAACCCCTCCCTCTGCAAACCCAAAGCCAGTGCTGCCAGAACTCTGCCTTTCCTATCCTTTCCTATGCTTTTTCTTGGCCCCCAACATCTCAGCACTGGTAGGGGAACACGACCCATTCGCCTATGCCCACCATCTTGAGAAGCTCTTTTGAAAAAAATAAATAAATAACAAGAAAGTTGTGAAGTTTGATTGGTATGTTGCTAGAGGACCTGATATCCAGTGAGATAGAAAGCAAGTGAATACAGCAAAATCGAAAGTAGAAATTAAAGAAGAAGAAAAGGAAAAAAGAGAGAAATATTTTGATGTTTATACCTAGATGACTTGATTGTAAATAAATGGGTTAGATAAGCAAATGAGTCAGAAACAGAAATAGACTAAGAATAGGGCAATCCCAAGAGTCATGGAATGGTGGCTTCACCCAGGGAGGGGGTGTGAAGATTCCCAGGATGAAGCTGTGTCTCTGGCATAGACAATGCCTTTCCTGACTGGATCAGAGGATTGGGATAAAAGAAGGGAAGTAGTTGCCTTAGAAGAGTGGGATTTGGTGGGGAAGAAATGGGCAGGGCTCTGTTGTTTGTAATTTCGCACTTTTCAATTCTTTTTTTGTTTTTCTTTTGCTCTGTCGCCCAGGCTGGAATGCAGTGGTGTGATCTTGGCTCACAGAAACTGCCCCACCCAAGTTCAAGCGATTCTCCTGCCTCAGCCTCCCAAGTAGCTGGGATTACAGGCATGTGCCACCACATCTGACTAATATTTTTTATTTTTTTGTAGATACGAGTTTTGCCATTTTGGCCAGCCTGGTCTTGAACTCCTGACCTCAAGTGATCTGCCTGCCTCCGCCTCCCAAAGTGCTGGAATTCAGGTGTGAGCCACCGCACCATGCCTGATTCTATATTATTTTTAAAGCAATATGCATGTGTTGTTATAAAAAAGGTTAAAACTAATTAGTCACGTTCTGTGCCCTCATTTTATTTATCTGAAAACATCTTGCTTTTTTTTTCATGAAGTGGGTGCTGAGCCTCCTTTAAGGAGATAAATATAGGAAATTTAGGAGGGCTTATTCAGACACACACCATGGCATCTTTTCTCTTTTTGCTCAGAGAGAAAAACCAAATATCTGATGAATGCAGCTGAGGGCACCCAACCCTTGATATGAAGCTCAGTTTTCATTTCCAGGTTGGAGATTCTGCCTTAGTCTCTGTCCTTCTTGGTGACAAAGTCAGTAATGAGCAGGAATTTCCTCTTCCTGCCCCCAGTAAGAACACATTTCTGTGGGTGCCGGAATAGCTCAATTCCTGGATAGGCCAAACTCAGGCTTTCAGAAGCCTATGAGCCATAGAATGAATAAGCATTTGATCCTGCCCAGAGTGCCTTATCCTGATTCTTTAAGCTGAGAGTCCAGATATTCCTTTCCTGGTGTGAAGGAGGTGGATGATGTCGGAGGCCCAGCCTTGGTGATTCAGCCAGTCAGAAGGGACTACATCTGGGCCAGACAAAATCTAGGACGGCACTGCCCTGTGTAGCCTGCCTATCTTGCCTGCATTCCACCTGCAGGGAATTTGCGCTGCTCCGATTTTCCAGTCTGGGTAACGTAATAAAGTGCTAAGATCCAGAGAAAACTATGGAGTTAAGGGAAACTTGGCTCTGAATTTCCTTTGACTCTTAGGTGTGCTCAGAAGTGCTTAAGAACCAGGTGTCTGCTCCCTCTGTACCTCCCCATGATGAGCGTGAGCATCTGTGTGGATCAGTGACCACAGATGAAGGTACCTATGGCTCTCAACGTCCACGAGGCTGTGTGTCCACCTGTCCATGTCCTTCCCTGTCACAGGCCCCAGGGGTGTTCCCAGCATAAAGTCACTTTCCTGTTACTTGGAGTTCCCTGATACTCCTTTGTGGGTTCTCTGGAACAGAGTAGAGAGTACAACCTTGTGTGTTTTTTTTTAGAAGAGCCAGCTCATTTAGAAAATCCAATTGAGGCTGGGCATGGTGGCTCCCACCTGTAATCCCAGAACTTTGGGAGATCAAGGCAGGTGGATCACCTGAGGTTGGGAGTTCGAGACCAGCCTGACCAACATGGAGAAACCCTATCTCTACTAAAAATACAAAATTAGCCCAGCGTGGTGGCACATGCCTGTAGTCCCAGCTAGTAGGGAGGCTGAGGCAGGAGAATTGCTTGAGCCCAGGAGGCGGAGGTTGCGGTGAGCTGAGATCACGCCATTGCACTGCAGCCTGGGCAACAAGAGCAAAACTCTATCTCAAAAAAAAAAAAAAAAAAAAAAAAAAAAAAAATCCAATTGGTCTATACTACTTTCTGATTTTGTACAGTCTTTATATCATAATATGAATGATAGAGGAGTTTTCTATATCCTTATGATTGTCCTTTTATGTTTTCTGTCATTTTGTATACACGTAAGTACTTTTTAGGCAATTGACCTGAACCACCAGATTCTATGCCGTAGAGGTAAATTCTCATCAAATTATGTACTATATTTTATGTGTTGATTTGAAATTAGGTCAGATTAATTAAAGAAATGGGTGGCTGATACTACTAAATTTGCATAGATAATTTATGTGTCTTTCTTTAGTTTAATTGATGCTTCACAATTAGGGCAGATCTGAGTAACAGGAGTTTTTGATGAGCATTTGATGCTGACATTTGAAGTCTGGTAGTACTGCTCCTCCTTAGGTTACATGATAGCTTCAAAGGTCCTTCCCTGGAATTTACAAAACCTTAAGTGGGACTGAGGTATTTCCAGAGAACAGATTGTACTGATAATTTGGGCCAGGAGGTAGTTTGGGATCTGGACTTTTCACTTTCCAGACAGGGATCATGCTTTTCTTCTTGCTACAAGTTGTTGAAAGAGAGGCCTTCTGAGAACAGGATCCCTGGACCAGATCCTCACTCCCAGTTCCAGAGTGCTCCTCACTGCTGACTGGGCTCAGATACCTGCCCAGTGCCTACTATGGTCATTCTGGACCAGACTTCATCCTGTACCACTTCTATTTCTGTGAAGATAGATGAGCCTTTATACTAGGAAGTCTGAAACGGTTCTAGGTTTTCCCATTTGCTTTCAGCAAATCTCTCCTTCGTGCTTCCTCTTTAGAAGGTCCAGTTCCGAAAAGTGAGTCATTTTCCGGTAGGAGATCTCAAGCACAGCTGTGGTTGCTGGTTGCTCCACTGTGGTAGTTTGTGCAGAGTGAGATGATGTGTGGTTCTGGGTGACATCCCCAAGTCTCAGTCCAATTTGGCCACTCACTGAGGAGGTTGGTTAATGTAGGGGCAGATACAGAATAGTAATGACTTCAAGCCTGAGGCTCAGATGGGAGCCTGTGGGGTTAGTTATTTTTGGAAGGTATAATCCCACAGAGCTGAGAGAAGATGTAAACTTCATGGTTCCAAGAACTAGTGGTAGGACAGTGAGACAAAGAGACAGAGATGAGGACAAAAGATTGAGCTGCAGAGCCAATTATTAATTCAGAGACATCCTGGAGAGAGGCTGTCCTCTCATTGCCTTATCTCCATCAGGCACCCTCTTGTTGCAGGTGATGGATTCTACAATGAGAGTGACTTAGTGGGAGACTGTCAGTCGCAGACTGGATTAACCATGTTTTCCCATGTCCCCTTCTCACCAGAGTGAAGGCAAGTCGTCATGGGTTCTGTCCTTTACGTTTAAGGGATGAGAAGGAAGGAAAAGTAGGGTGGCCTTGGATTTCTGCATCCAACCTCCTCTCTCTAGATTGAGATATCAGCATAGTCCAGGTTGGTCCCTGGATATGAGACTCACTCTGGTCATCTTGAGAGTCCAAGGATGTAGTCGGTGTCTGCTGTGAGGGATGAGACAGGCACAGAGCATTTGAACCTGCTCTTGCTTGACCCCTCACTAAGATGATTATAAGATAAGAAGATCCCCAGTGTGTCCCAGTCACAAAACCCAGGGAACACCCAAAGAGGGAAAAACCAAATACTCCAGGAAGTGGCCACTATTCCACCCCTGCAACCACCCTCACCATGGCACAGTTCCCCGGCTTAGAGTACTGATGAACTTTGTGTTTAGTTAAGTCAACAAGAACTGATAAAATAGAATTTACAATATTACAATCTTAGGCTCACACAGATTTCTGATCTGAAGAGGCCTAGAAACAAATATACTAGCCATTATGTATCAAATTAATAGAGAGTATATAACTTACAAACTAGAAGGGAAGATGAACAAAGGAAAAACAAACAAAACCACCTTACTCAATCCAATTGAAGGCATAAAGGAAGGAGAAGCAGGAACAGAAAAAGAGGTATCAGGAAATAAAGGAAAGAAAAAATGAAAGCATGGTAGGAATAAATCCACATGTTTCAGAAACCACAGTCTATTTAAATGAATTTAATTCTCCATTAAGACACCTTCTTAAAACAGAAAGGCATGAGTTTCTTTTTGTGTCACTGAGTTGGCTTGTATTGGATCAGGACTTTTACAAAAACACCTATAAGACCTGGATCAGACAGGGAAGCGGTGGGAAACTGCTGACATTGGTGAATAAGCACGAGACAAGGCATGCAGGCAGACGCTAGAGGGCATAGTCACTTGGGGAAAATCATCTGCATGGGTCAATTTCCCATTTTTGAAAGTTTCACAAGGTGGGCAGGCTGAAGTTGCACAATATAGAAAATCCAATAGTTTTTCTTGAAGAATAAGGGAACAGACGTGACTCTGCATCAAGAATAAAGATCATCAATAAAGACCAATGCTGAAATTGCCCAGACAAGAATTGTAAAGCAGAGCTATATTAATGGAATAAAGGAGAAATGCCACCTAAATCTTTTAATAGATAAAGTATTAGGCTAAAGGTAACATCTACTTAGGATATAAACTTCCAGCAAACTAGGAATAGAAGAAAACTTCAACATGTTAAAAGAGCGTCCACCAAAAAAAAAAAAAAAAAAAAAAAAGTCTACAGCTCATACTTAATGGTGAAAGAATTGATTTTTTCTCTAAGATTCATAACAAGTCAAAAATGTTTGCTTTCTCTACTTTTGTTCAACATTGTACTGGAAGTCCTAGTCATTTCGAGAAGTCTGCTAAAAATACACAAGAAATAAAAATCAGAAAATAAGTAAAACTGTCCTCAAATAATATGATTGTTTATATAGAAAATCCAAAGAAATCCACGTAACAACTACTAGAACTAATAAGTGCAAGGCTGGAGGATATACTGTTTTTTATAGAAAAGTTAATTGTATTTTTATATACTGGTAGCAGGCTGTTACAAAATGAAAGAAAAAATCAAATCCATTTACATAGCATCAAAATCTTAAAATACTTAGGAATAAATTTAACGAAGTATATAAAAGACCTGTGCACCAAAAACTACAAAATGTTGCTGAGATTAAAGAATATCTAAATAATTGAAGTTATATATCATGTTTATGAATTAAAAGACTCAATAGTTTTAAGATGTCAGTTCTCCCCAAATTGGTCTATAGATTACATGAAATCTCTACCATAATAACACTAGGCTTTTTTTTTTTTTTTTGGTTAAAATTGCCAAGCTGGCCAGACATAGTGGCTCACACCTGTAATTCTAGCACTTTGGGAGGCCAAGGCAGGAGGATGGCTTGAGCTCAGGAGTTTGAGACCAGCCTGGGTGGCTTGGCTACATCCTGTCTCTAAGAAAACACAAAGATTAGCGGGGCATGATGGCTTGCGCCTGCGGTCCCAGCTACTTGGGAGGCTGAAGCAGAAGGATGACTTGAGTCTGCAAAGGTTGACGCTGCAGTGAGCCAAGATTGAGCCACTGCACTCCAGCCTGGGTGACAGAGCAAGACTCTGTCTCAAAAAAAAAAAAAAAAAAAAAAAAAAAAAAAAAAAAAAAAAAAAAAAAAAAAGAAGAAGAAAGAAGAAAATACCAAACAAGCTTGGAAAAAGATGATCCGAGAAATCACTAACTGTACCACAAAATGACAAAAATCAAGACAAGGTCTTACTAGCAGCATAAGGAGTGATAAATAAAATAATCAAATTGAATAGAAAACCTAGATGCCAAAGTGATCCAGTGGGAGAAAGAGATACCTTTGAAACAAACTGTGCCAGAACAATTAGATATCCATGAAAAAAATGAATCTGAAACACTGCCTCACACATAATACTGAAAATTTAATCGAGGTGAATTATAGACCTAAACATGAAAGCTAGAACCTTAGTGCTTTTAGAGAAAAAAGGCTAATATTTCTTAAACTTGAGGGTGAGCAAAGGTTTCTTAGGCAGATCTTAGAAAGAAATAACCATGAAAGAAAATAAAGGTTAAACTAAACATTGTTCAGATAAAAACTTACTTACTAGGCTCATCAAATGACACTGTTAAGGAAACAAGTAGCAAGTCACAGACATATATCCGATAAACAACTGATATTCAACATATATAAAGAACTGGTATAACTGACAAATAAAAAGTTAAACAATCTAATTATTTTAGAGACAGGGTCTCACCTACGTTGCCTAGGCTGGAGTGCAGTGGTTATTCACAGGTGCAATCATAGTGCAAGGCAGCCTTGAACTCCTGGGCTCAAGAGATCCTCCTGCCTCAGCCTCTCAAGTTAACAATCTAATTTTTAAAATGGGTTGACTTCCTGGGATGGTGGTGAAGAGGTCTCAGTACCTGGAAAGGGGGTGACTTTGCCCTCAAGGATGCTGGGAGGCTTTTTCCAGGGAGCTGACAGCAGTGACAAAGGACCTCTGATGTGGAACATCAGGGGAAAGAGAGCAGGACTTCACCTCATAAGGACAACCACCAGGAGGTGCCTCTGACACCAGCCACGTGTTTCAGCGGCTGAAGTGTTTTGAGTGCTGTATCTGAGGCACCTGTTCATTCACCTGGCACCCTGTGTTGTTGTATCCAGAATGGAACCTCTATTAGGGCAGGAGTCTTCTTGCCTTTCCAGGGCTTCTCACTATTCAGTGACACATAATAGGTCATTCCTAGAATGCCTAAGCTAGCTACATCCCTTAATCCTGCACTCCAGGGTTTGAAAAAAAATCAACTTTATTGAGGAATAATTAGCATACAATAAATGGCACATATTTAAAGTATACAATTTGATAAGTTTTGACATATGTCTATGCTTGTGAAACCATCACCACAATTAAAATCATGAACATATTCACCATTCCCCAAAGAGTCTTCATGTCTCCTGGAATCTGTCCTTCCCTCCCATCCCCCGTCTTACTCACCAGGAATCTACAGATCTGCTTTCTGTCACTATAGGTTTGTTTTCCTTTGTTTCATAATTTTATATAAATGGAATCCCCCAGTAGGTAATTGATTTTGTATGGCTTCTTTCACTCAGCATACTTTCCTTGAGATCCATTCAAGTTGTTCCAACAGTCATTCCTTTTAATTGTTGTCCATTCAGTTTTTAGTAGAAACTTGATTTCTTCCACTTTTTGGCTATTACAAATAGAGCTACTGTGAATATTGATGTACAAGTCTCAGTATGGACATATGCTTTCTTTTCTCTTAAATTAATACCTAGAAGTGGAATGCTGGATCATAGGGTTGGTATACGTCAACTTTAACAGAAACTATCTTTTATTTTTTTCATTTTACATTTTCATCACTATTATATGAGAGTTCTGGTTCTCTAATATTCTCACCAAGACTTGGTATAGCTAGTCTTTTAAATTTTAGCAATACTAATAGGTAAGCAATACTAATAGCTCATTGCTATTTTATTTGCAGTTTCCCAATGACTAATTATATTGAACATCTTTTTGTAGGCTTTTTTTATGGTCATCTGTATATATTATTTGACACAAATATCTGTTCTAAGTTTTTGCCCATTTTAAAAATTGTCTTTTTTGTTTTCTTTTTTTGTTGTTGTTTGAAAATTTCTTTTTTTTATTATTATTATGCTTTAAGTTCTAGGGTACATGTGCACAACGTGCAGGTTTGTTACATATGTATACTTGTGCCATGTTGGTGTGCTGCACCCATTAATTCGTCATTTACATTAGGTATATCTACTAATGCTATCCCTCCCCACTACCCCCTCACCACAATAGGACCCAGTGTGTGATGTTGCCCTTCCTGTGTCCTAGTGATGTCATTGTTCAATTCCCACCTATGAGTGAGAACATGCAGTATTTGGTTTTCTATTCTTGGGATAGTTTGCTGAGAATGATGGTTTCCAGCTGCACACATGTCCCTACAAAGGACACGAACTCATCCTTTTTTACAGCTGCATTGTATTCCATGGTGTATATGTGCCACATTTTCTTAACCCAGTCTGTCACTGATGGACATTTGGGTTGATTCCAAGTCTTTGTTATTGTGAATAGTGCTGCAATAAACATACGTGTTCATGTGTCTTTATAGCAGCATGACTTATAATCCTTTGGGTATATACCCAGTAATGGGATGGCTGGGTCAAATGGTATTTCTAGTTCTAGATCCTTGAGGAATCGCCACACTGTTTTCCACAATAGTTGAACTAGTTTACAGTCCCACCAACAGTGTAAAAGTGTTCCTATTTCTCCACATCCTCTCCAGCACCTGTTGTTTCCTGACTTTTTAATGATTGCCATTCTAACTGGTGTGAGATGGTATCTCATTGTGGTTTTAATTTGCATTTCTCTGATGGCCAGTGATGATGAGCATTTTTTCATGTATCTGTTAGCTGTATGAATGTCTTCTTTTGAGAAGTGTCTGTTCATATCCATTGCCCACTTTTTGATGGGGTTGTTTGTTTTTTTTTCTTGTAAATTTGATTGAGTTCTTTGTAGGTTCTGGATATTAGCCCTTTGTCTGATGAGTAGATTGCAAAAATTTTCTCCTATTCTATGGGTTGCCTGTTCACTCTGATGGTAGTTTCTTTTGCTGTGCAGAAGCTCTTTAGTTTAATTAGATCCCATCTGTCAATTTTGGCTTTTGTTGCCATTACTTTTGGTGTTTTAGACATGAAGTCCTTGCTTTTTTGTTTTCTTGTTATTAAGTTTTGAGAGTTCTTTATGCACTGTGGATACAAGTCCTTTCTCAGATATATGCATTACAAGTATTTTTCCCAGTCAGTGATTTCTCTTTTCATTCTCTGAATAAAATTTTTCAAAAAGAAATTTTTATTCTTAATAAAGTCAAATTTAGCAATTTAAAAAAATCATACGTACCATAATTTCTCACTGTATCTAAGAAATCTTTGCTTAATAGAATGAAAAAGGTTTTCTTCTATGTTTAATTATGAAGCATTGTAGGTTAGGTTTTCCATTTTGATTTATGATGAGTTTTGCATTATTTTTCCATATGCTACAAGAAATGGATCATAATTCACCTTTTTGTTGTCATTATATGAATATCTCCAACTTGCTTTTTATTGGTGTTAACATGGTATATCATTTTCCATCATGCTCCTTTTAGCATAATTGTGTCTTTATCTTTAAAGTGCACTTCCTGTTGGTAGCGTCTAGTAAGGTTTTGCTTTTTAATTCAATCTGACAATCTTTTAATTGGAGTGTTTACGCTATTTATATTTAATATTGCTATTGCTGTGGTTAGGTTTAAGTCTATCATATTGTTATTTGTTTTCCATATTTGTCATCTGTTCTTTGTTCCCCTTTTCCTTTTTTCTTGAGTCCTTTTGGATTACTTGAATATTTTCTGATTCAATTTTATCTCCTCTGTTAACTTACTGTGATTACTAATTATTTTGTTGTTTGAGTAGTTGATTAGAATTATAGTATCTATCTTCAATTTGTCACAGTCTCCCATAGTAAAATAATATATTTTCATTTCTCCCCTCCTAAACTGTATCCTATTTTTGTCATTCATTTTACTTATACATATGTTATAATCCTAATTACACAGTGTTATTGTTTTTTAAACAATTATCTTTTAAAGGGATTTAAATATTAAGTTAAAAATCTCACATATGTGTAAATATAGTTATCATTTCTGGAGCTTACTTTCTGTATTAAAATTCTTATTTCCATACAGTATTATTTTCTTTCTGTGTGTGTCTGAAAAGACATTTATTTCATCTTAATTTTTGAAGATATTTTTGCTGGTTATAACTGCAAAAGCACAATTGACCACATTTTTTTCAGTAGTTCAAATATGTTGTTCTACTGCTTTCTTGCTTGTATTGTTTCTGACAAAAAATCTGTTGTCATCTTTATTTTTATTTATTTGTATGCATTGTGTCCTTTTACTTCCAGGTGCTCTTAAGATTTTCTCAGTATCACTGGTTTTGAGGAATTTGATTATGATTTTGCTGCTGTAGTTTTTCTTCTCATTTCATGTGCATGGGGTCATTGATCTTCTGGAGCCTGTGTTTATGGTTTTCATCAAATTTAGAAAATATTTGGCTAAGATTTGAAAAAAAAATTTTTGTTCCCGCCATCCTCTTTTCCTTTAAGAATTCCATGTATTAGGCTACTTGAAGTTGTCCCATATATCACTGATTTTCTGTTTTTATATGTGTCATATGTCCTTTTATTTTTATTTTTCACTTCGTAATTTATTTTGGACAGTTTCTATTTCTATGTCCTCAAATTCACTAATAATTTCTTCCGTATGATAATTTCAGGTAGTGTATATTTCATTCCAGTCATTGTAGTTTTTCCATCTTGGAGTTTGACTTGAGTCTGTTTTAAAATCTTTCATGTCTCTGTTTAAATTATTAAATATAAATAATTTAGACATAACATTTTAACGTGTATTTGTTCATTTTAACATCTGTGTCAGTTCTGGGTTGGCTTTGATTAATTTTTCTCCTCATACTGTGTCTGAATTTCCTGTTTCTTTGCCTGTCTGGTAAGCTTTGGATGTCAGACACTGTAATTTTACTGTGTTAGCTGCTAGGTATTTTTTTAATGCATAATAATGCATTCTTACTTTGGAAATATTTCAAATTTACAGAAAAAGTGCAAAGATTGTGTATTAACATTTTACATTAGTTTTGCATATGTGTAACAATGAATACACCAATTTGACACATTATTATTATGTAAAGTTTATATTCTGGTTCCTTCAGTTTTTTTTTTTTTTTTTTTTTTTTGAGAATGAGTCTCACTCTGTCGCCCAGGCCCCAGCGCAGTGGCGCCATCTTGGCTCACTGCAACCTCCACTTCCTGGGTTCACGCCATTCTCCTGCCTCAGCCTCCTGAGTAACTGGTACTACAGGCTCCCACCACCACGCCCAGCTAATTTTTTGTAGTTTTAGTAGAGACGGGGTTTCACCGTGTTAGCCAGGATGGTCTTGATCTGCTGACCTCGTGATCCGCCCACCTCGGCCTCCTAAAGTGCTGGGATTACAGGCATGAGCCACCGCACCCAGCCTCTTCAGTTTTTATCAAATATCCTTTTTTTGTTTCACCATTCCATCAAGGATAAGACACTTAGTCATCATGTCTCCTTAGACTCCTCTTTGCTATAAAAATTTCATAGACTCTGTTTGTTCTTAATGACGGTTTGAGGAGTACAGTAAATCGATTCGGATTTGTCTGATGTTTTTCTTACGATTAGACTGGGGTTATGGGTTGGGGGAGGGAGATCACAGAGATAAAGTACTATTTTTATTACATATCATATCAAAGGTACATACTGTCAACGTAACTTATTACTGCTGATGTTAATCTTGATTACCTGGCTGAGATAGTGTTTATTAGGTTTCTCCACTGTAAAATTACCCTTTCACCCCCATTTCCATACTATATTCATTAGAGGAAAGTTACTATGTGTAGCCCACACTTAAAGCCTGAGGGTTATGCGCAATTTCTTGAGAGTTGGATATCTAAATAAATTATTTGGAATTCTTTTGCATGTGAGATTAGTTATTATTTATTTATTTAGTCAGCTGGTGCTCACTGATACTTATTTTATATATTAAATTACAATCCAATGCTACTTTATTTATTTTGCTACTTAAATTGTTCCAGCTTTGGCCATTGGAAGCACTTTTATTTAGCTCCTGTGTTTCTTTGACATACCAAACATCGTGGATTTTTTTTTTTAGTATTTCCTTACTTTTTGTTACAACAACATGCTCTAGGCTGCTCTTGTGTATTTTCTGTGCCAGTCCCAAAGTCAGCCATTTTGCCAAGGGTGCTGGGTGCTTTTGTATTACAGGTTGAGTATCCCTAATCCAAAAATTCAAAATTAGAAATGCTCCAATAAGCATTACTTTTGAGCCTGATTTTTTTTTTTTTTTTTTTTTTTTTTTGAGACGGAGTCTCGCTCTGTCACCCAGGCTGGAGTGCAGTGGCCGGATCTCTGCTCACTGCAAGCTCCGCCTCCCGGGTTTACGCCATTCTCCTGGCTCAGCCTCCCGAGTAGCTGGGACTACAGGCGCTCGCCACCTCGCCCGGCTAGTTTTTTGTACTTTTTTTTTTAGTAGAGACGGGGTTTCACCGTGTTAGCCAGGATGGTCTCGATCTCCTGACCTCGTGATCCGCCCGTCTCGGCCTCCCAAAGTGCTGGGATTACAGGCTTGAGCCACCGCGCCCGGCCTGAGCCTGATTTTTTAGGGTCATGTTGGTGCTCAAAAAGTTTTGAATTTTGAAAGATTTCAGATTTTGAATTTTGAGACTAGGCAGGCTCAACTTGTACTATGAATATTCTTGAGCTTAATTCCAGAGTGTAATTAAGGCACTTAGTAAGAATTTGATCCATTTGGGACTTGATTTTAGGAATTGATAGGTTGAACCAAGGAAGCATTTAGTTTAGCTCTAGTGATTTTGCATTGCTTAAGCAAGGTCCTTCTGAATACTGTAACCAATGCCTTGGGAATGATAAAGTTTTCCATGCCAGACAGTGAGAACAGTATTGTGACCTTTGAAATGTTTTTATCCCCAGCCTTCTGGATAATGACAATGATAATGCAAAGTGTAGGAAGAAAGAATTGGAAATATATTGTTGTAAAGTCCTTGTGGTAAAGTGGTATAAAAAAATTAAAAGTAAACTTTAATTAAGAACATGTATTGGAAGCCCTGGGCTAACCAATAGAAATATATAATGGTATAATTAATAAGTCAATAAAAGAGATAAAATGGAATAATAAAAAATGTTAACTCAAGAGAAGACAGAAGAAGAAAAATAAATGTAAAACAGATGGAACACATAGAAAACAGCAAGATGGTAGATATTAATCCAACCATATCCATACTCAAATTAAATGTAAATGATAAAAACACACCAGGTAAAAGACGGAAATTGTAAGATTGGATAAAAATGCAAGACCTAAATATATAGTGTCTATAAGAAACCCTCTTGAAATATAAAGCTATAGATAGTTTAAAGGTAAGAAGGTGGAGAAAGATGTATCATGCAAATACCAAACAAAAAAAAAGTTGCAGTAGCTATAACAATATCAGGCAAAGCAGATTTAATAAAAGGAAGAGTTTCAGGAATGAAAAGGAACATTCCATAATGATAAAGGGGTCAATTCTCCAAAAACACATAACGATCCTAAATGTGTATGCTTCTAACAAATACATGAAACAAAGCCTGTGAAATTGAAAGGAGAGATAGACATAACTCCAATTATTGTTAGATAATTCAACATTCTTCTTTCCACAATGTAAAACACGTAGGCAGAAAATCAGTAGGGATATAGACAACCTGAAAAACAGGATCAGCCAACTAGCCCTGATTGATGTTTATACAACATTCCATCTGACAACAGCAGCACATACTTTCTTTTTCAGAGCACACAGAGAATTCACCAAAATAGGTCATATGCAGGGCCATGAAGTAAATCTCAACAAAATTAAAAGAATCAACATCACAAAATATGCATTCTCAGGCCTTAAGTAAGTTAACTAGAAATCAGTAACAAAATGATCTCTGGAAAAATACTCAAAATATTTAGAAATTAAGCAAAACACTTCTAAGTAATCCATGGGCCAAAAAGAAAGCCTTAAGGAAAGTTAAAATATTTTGAACTAAATGAAAATAAAAATACATCATATTGGCCAGTCACGGTGGTTCACACCTGTAATCCCAGCACTTTGGGAGCATCTATACCTGAAAGTATATAGGAAATTGGGAGGGCGAGGCTGGTCAGGAGTTCAAGACCAGCCTGGTCAACATGGTGAAACCCCATCTCTACTAAAAATACAATTAGCCAGGCATGGTGGCAGGCGCCTGTAATCCCAGCTACTCAGGTGACTGAGGCAGGAGAATTGCTTGAACCTGGGAGGTGGAGCTAGCAGTGAACTGACATTGTGCCACTGCACTCCAACCTAGGTGACAGAGTGAGACTCTGTCTCAAAAAAACAAGAAAACAAAAAACACCCCCCAAAACACATTATAGCTAAATTTGTGGGATGCAACTAAAGCATGCTTAGCATAAATGTTTAGAAAAGAAGAAAGATGTCAAATTAATAATTTGAGATTCCACCTGAAGATACTAGAAAAAGAGGAGTAAAACAAGCTGAAAGCAAGGAGTGGGAAAGAAATTTAAAAGCTTAGAGCAAAAATCAATAGAATTGAATGCAGAAAGCAGTAGAGAATATTAATGAAGCTAAAATCTGATTATTAAAAAATCAAGAAAAAAAAGAGGAGACTAATTACCGGTTTCATGAATAGAAGAGGGACATCACTACTGATTACACATGCTTTAGAAGAGTAATAAGTGGATACTACAAACAAATTTATGTCCATAAATTTGACAACTTAGATAAAATGGACCAACATTTGGAAAGTCAAACTACCAAAACCCACAGAAGAAGTAGGTAACGTGAGAAATCCCATTTCTATGAAAGCAATTGAATTTACTTTTAAAATGTTTAATATTTTAAAAATTTCAATATGCTAGCTACTGTTCTTCTTAATGATGATGAAGAGGAAGTGTCACACAATAACGATACTGATGATGATGGCAGTTGTGTTGGTGGGTGGCGATGGTGATGGTGGAGCAAGTGGTGTTGGTGCACATGTAAAAGAATGAAATTAGACCCTTGTCTTATACCACATAGAAACATCAACTCAAAGTGAATCAAAGACCTAAATGTAAGTTAAAGCTCTTAGAAGAAAACATAGGGGAAAGCTTTGGATTTGGCAATGATGGCTTGCATATAACACCAAAAAATAGGCAACAAAAGAAAAAATGGATACATTGGACTACGTCAAAGTTTAAAACTTCTGTATATCAAAGGACACTATCAATAGTGTGTTAAGGCAACTCAGAGAATGGGAGGAAATAGGTGCAAGTCATATATATGATAAGGGGTTGACATCTAGAATATATAAAGAACTCCTGTAACTCAACAACAAAACAGCAAACAACCCCGTTAAAACACAGTCATTTAACTTGAATAGACATTTCTCCAAATAATATACAGTAATAGCCAATAAGCACATGAAAGGGTGCTCAACATCCTCAGTAATTAGGAAAATGTAAATCAAAACCACAGTGATATACCACTATTTCACACCCATTAAGATGGCTGCTATTAGAAAAAAATTGACAATAACAAGTGCTGATGAGAATGTGGAGAAATTGGGTGCGGTGTGATGGATTATGCCTGTAATCCCAGCACTTTGGGAGGCTGAGGTGGGTGGATCACCTGAGGTCAGGGATTTGAGACCAGCTTGGTCAACATAGTGCCTGTCTCTACTAAAAATACAAAAATTAGCCAGGCATGGTGGCGAGCACCTGCCATCCCAGCTACTCAGGAGGCTGAGGCAGGAGAATCACTTGAACCTGAAAGGCAGAGGTTGAAGTGAGCTGAGATCACGCCACTGCACTCCAGCCTGGGTGACAAGAGTGAAACTCCGTTTCAAAAAAAAAAAAACAGAATGTGGAGAGATTGGAACCCTCGTGCACTGTTGGTGGGAATGTAAAACAGTGCAACCACTGTGGAAAACGGTATGGTTGTTCCTCAAAAACTTAAACATAGAATTATCCATATGAACCAGCAATTCCACCTCTGGGTATATTCACAAAGAATTGAAAGCAGAGACTTGAAAAGCTATTTGAACACCCATGTTCATAGCAGCATTATTCACAATACCCAAAAGGTGATGGCAACCCAAGTGTCCATGGACAGATGAAGGAATAAAGAAAATGTGTGCACACACGATACAGCCTTAAAAGGAATGAAATTCTGATACATGCTACAACATGGACGAACCTTGAAAATAAAGTAAGTTAAGTGAAATAAATTAATAACAAAAGAAAAAAGTACTATGCAATTCCACGTATATGAGGCGCCTAAAGCAGTCAAATTCAGGGAGATGGAAAGTAAAATGGCGGCTGCCAGGGGCCGCTGGGGAGAGGGGAGTGAAGAGTTATTGTTTTGCAGGTACAAAGTTTCAATTTTGCAAAACGAGGAGAGTTCTGGAGATGGATGGTGGTGACGGTTGCACAACAATGTGAATGTCTTTAATGCCACTGAACTGTACACTTAAAAATGGTTAAAATGGTAATTTTTATATTATATGTATCTTATTACATTTAATAACAATTTAAAGATATATCAAAAGATGCAAATGTGCAGACATCTATCGAATAAATAAGTTATCAAAAACAGCAAAAAGGGACAGAGAATAATTTTTAAAAATTAGTTTCTGTTTTTGAGGAGCCCATGAAAGCCACACATCACTGAGAAAGCCAAGGAGAGCTGGGGCTTTCTCAGGGGTAGCCCTTGTGCAGCTCCCTTGCCCCGTCTAGTGCTGCTTTAGATGCTCGCTACTTGGGTGAGGGGCTGCAAATCCTTGTGGAGAGAGACAGAAAAAGATGGAGAGAGCTTCAATTGGAGGCCCTGCATCTCTGCGTGGCCTCCCGATCCAGCCTGGTGGAGAGCGCCCCCTGCCGGGAGATCCTAGCCTGGCACACTGAGAGTGACAGGCCCCGCCGGAGGGGCCAGCGCAGGATAAGGGAGAACGGAGCTAGGCCAGTGCGTCTTATGACCTGTTGGCTTTTCCCTTACACACTGGGTTTATTTCCAATTTCCTGCTGGAGAGCAATGGTCAAACTACACAATCGGGGGGAGGTGAGTCCGCAGGCTCTGAAGGCCTCTGAGGCACAGACGAGGAAAGCGCCTGAATGTGGATCTGGGGTACGGAAGTTGCCGGTGGCTCTGGCTCTGTTTTTGGGACTCAGCAGAAACTGTGGGTGTGACACACACCCGGAGCCTCACCCGCCCTGTGGACTGCCCACACGCTCTCTCAAATTCCGGCCTGTGCACCTAGCCCTTCCCCAGCTTCCCAGGCAGAGGGTGCCACGGGGCTGAGTGCAGGCAACGAAGCCACTGGCCTCTGACTCAGCACCCAGCTGCAGCGCTGTGAACCCTGGCCTACAGCCTCCCCCTGACTTCACTGGCATCCAAGGTTTCTCGAAAGCGCTATGAGCCAAGTGGCACCCTTCCCCTCTGATGTGGCTGGGTTGGAGAGGGAGTCCTGGGTGCAGCCGAAGGTCCCCTTCTGCTCACAGCTCCCTGGAGGCTGTGTCTGTGCATGCACACCATCACTCCTACTCCGGGAAGGACTTTCACGGATGTCCTCAGCTACCAAAAGTCACTCCAGGAAGTGATAAATTCCGTCCAACCCGAAGTGTGCCACACTCTGCCATGGGGCAGCCCTTTGTCTCTGCACCAACTCTGTTGGTTTCTATTATCTTCTCTCTCTCTCTCCTTTTGTTTTGAAACAGAGTCTTGCTCTGTTGCCCAGGATAAAGTGCAGTGGCAAGATCTCAGCTCACTGCAACCTCCACCTCCTGGGGTTCAAGTGATTCTCCTGCCTCAGCCTCCCAAGTAGCTAGGATTACAGGTGTGCACCACTACGCCCGACTAGTTTTTGTATGTTTAGTAGAGACGGGGTTTCTACCTTTTTGCCAGGCTGGTCTTGAACTCCTGGTCTCAAGTGATCTGTCCACCTCTGCCTCCCAAGGTGCTGGGATTACAGGTGTGAGCCACCACGCCCGGCTGGTTTCTATTATCTTCTTAGAAAGCCTGTTGGTCCTTTGTGCATACTCCTTCATTCCCCCAGCCTCCAGCTCTGCCTTCTATTCCAAATGTGTGAATTTATAAGCATTACACAGGTTATTTTTTTTCATATTGGGGAATGGGTGTGAATCAGTATCAAATCAAGCTGCAAGAATACCAACACCAGGTCCATCTCTTACTAGTTTTGTGACCGCAGGTGACTTAGCCTCTCTAATTTTCACGTTGTCTTATCAGTTAAATGGGAATACGCACAGCACTTACGTTAGAGGACTGAGGTGACAATGAGGTGACATAATAGCTATATTGCTTTTAACACTGTGCCTGACACAGTGAACGTGTAACAAATGTTAACCTTTCTTGTCAGCAAATTTAAAACCTCACAGCATATTCTGCACTCGTTAGGCCAGGCTGTTGGAGCTGAGTTCCATGCCTTTTTCTCTCTGGGTTGGGAAAGCCATGCTAGCTTTTTAGGTCTTGAACCAGCCTTAGATTTAAGTCAATGTAAATTTGGCCTTTGCTGTATTCTTAATGTCTTCTTTACATACCTAGGAAAAGTGAAGGAGAGGTGAGAAAGACAGAGTGGGAAGAACCAGTGTCTGGGTTTGTGCTGGATGCCAACCTGGCTCTTCACATCCTCTGTCTCACCCAGTCAAGCAGCCACACTGAGCCCCCCAGCATGTGAACAACCTCCACAGACCAGGAGATTCTGGGTCTGAAATGAGGAGAGAGCTCCAGTCCCACCAGTGCCCCAGAGCATACCTCAGAATGTTCCTTTCTCCCTGTGGGATCCGTGGAGTCTGCCTGCTCTTCCAAGGATGCCTCAGCCTTTTAACTAAGGCCTAGGGAGGGGCCCTGAAACTACCAGGACCTGAGGAGAGGCAGGATTCTCAGCGTGATTTCACACCACCCTAAGCTG
This sequence comes from Macaca fascicularis, assembly GCF_037993035.2. Classification (NCBI taxonomy): domain Eukaryota; kingdom Metazoa; phylum Chordata; class Mammalia; order Primates; family Cercopithecidae; genus Macaca; species Macaca fascicularis. Next base: position 20,063,646 of record NC_088387.1, read on the forward strand.
CCAGGAATGCTTGCTGCTCATTATCTCTTTATTGGAGTCTCGTAGAGCACATTGTGGGAAGTGCTATAGAATTCTAGGGACATAGTGGGCACCAAGTGAATATCAGTTATTTTAATTATTACTAAATTTTTCTCCCTAAAAGGAATTTACGATCTTACCATAATAAACTCTGCTTACATACTCATATGGGTGAATACACCTGCCCTAAGTCCTCATCTCTACAGCAAGAGCAGAGGCCACATCTACCTCCAGGGTTATTGCCATACTCACAAAGTGAGGATGGTCCCAAGTCACCATGGGGAACATTACTTCTCTGTAGGCTGTGACACTTTCCAGGGCATATAAAGCCCATGAAGAAGTGAGATATTTGCTTGGAAGAGAGCATACCCACGGAAGACAGTGGAAAAGAAAAAAACAACAGGGGTAGAAACTTGACAATAGTGATGTCAAGGTGTATTAGTTACTAATTGCTGTGTAACAAACTATCAGCAAACCTAGCAGCCTAAAACAAACAAACAAAAATATTATTTAACAAAGACAGAGTCAGGAATAAGAAAACTGGCTTGGCTGGAGAGTTCGACTCAGGGTGTCTGATTAGGTTGCAGGAAAGATGTCAGCCAAGGTTTTAGTCATCTGAAGGCTTGACTGGGGCTGGAAGATCTGCTTCTAAGATTGCTCACTCAGACCGTTGGCAGGAAACCAGTTTTTCAGCATGTGGGCCTCTCCACAGGGGTGCTTGAATATCTTTATCACATGGCAGCTGGCTTCAACCAAGTGAGTGTTCTAAGAGCAAGAAGGAAACTGCAATGCCTTTTATGACCTGGTCTCAGAAGTGTTCACCATGTAACATACTCATTAGAAAAAAGTCACTAAGTCCAGTCCATACTCAAGAGAAGGGTAATTAAACTGCCTCTCTGTATCAGTCTGTTCTCACACTGCTAATAAAGACATACTTGAGACTGGGTATTTATAAAGGAAAGAGATTGAGTTGACTCACAGTTCTACATGGCTGAGGTGGCATCACAATCACGGTGGAAGATGAAGGAAGAGCCAAGTCACATATTACATGGCAGGAGGGAAGAGAGCTTGTGCAGGGGAATGCCCCTTTATAAAACCATCAGATCTCATGAGACTTATTCACTATAATGAGAATAGCACAGGAAAGACTTGCCCTCATGATTCAATTACCTGCCACTGGGTCCCTTCCATGACATATGGGAATTATGGGAGCAACAACTCAAGATGAGCTTTGGGTGGAGACACAGCCAAACTATATCATTCCACCCCTGGCTCCTTGCAAATCACATGTCCTCACATTTCAAAACCAATCACGCCTTCCCAACAGTCCCCCAAAGTCTTAACTCATTTCAGCATTAACTCAAAAGTCCACAGTCCAAAGTCTCATCTGAGCCAAGGCAAGTCTCTTCTGCCTATGAACTGTAAAATCAAAAGCAAGTTAGTTACTTCCTAAATACAAGGGGAGTACAGGCATTGGGTAAATACAGCTATTCCAAATGGGAGAAATTGGCCAAAACAAAGGGGCTACAGGCCCCACGCAAGTTCAAAATCCAGCAGGGCAGTCAAATCTTAATGCTTCAAAATCACCTCCTTTGAGTCCCTGTCTCACATCCAGGTCATGCTTATGCAAGAGGTGGGTTCCCATAGTCTTTGGCAGCTCCACTCCTGTGACTTTGCAGGGTACAGCCCTCCTCCTGGCTACTTTCATGGGCTGGCATTGAGTGTCTGTGGCTTTGCCAGGCACACAGTGTAAGCTGTCGGTGGATCTACCATTCTGGGATCTCGACGACGGTGGCCCTCTTCTCACAGCTCCACTAGACAGCGCTCCAGTGGGGACATTGTGTGGGGGCTCCCACCCTACATTTCCCTTTTGCACTGCCCTAGCAGAGGTTCTCCACGAGGGCTCTGCCCGTGCAGCACACCTCTGCTTGGACATTTAGACATTTCCAAACATCCTATGGAATCTAGGTGGAGGCTCCCAAACCTCAGTTCTTGACTTCTGTGCACCCACAGGCAACACCATGTGGAAGCTGCCAAGGGTTGGGATTTACACCCTCTAAAGCCATGACCCAAGCTGTAGCCTTGCCCTTTTTAACCAAGGCTGGAGTGGCTGGGATGCACGTCACCCCAAGTCCTGAGACTGCACAAAGCAGCAAGGCCCTGAGTCTGGCCCATGAAACCATGTTTTCCTCTTGGACCTCCAGGCCTGTGATATGCCCTGGAGACACTTTCCCCATTTTCTTGGTGAGTAACATTTGGCTCCTCTTTCCCTATGCAAATTTCTGCAGCCAGCTTCAATTTCTGTTCAGAAAATGGGTTTTTCTTTTCTATCTCATCTTCATGCTGCATGCTTTCCAAACTTTTATGCTCTGCTTCCCTTTTAAACATAAGTTCCAATTTCAAACCATATATTTGTGAATACATAAAACTGAATGTTATCAGCACCCAAGTCACCTCTTGAATGCTTTGCTGCTTAGAAATTTCTTCTGCCAGATGCCCTAAATCATCTCTTTCAAGTTCGAAGTTCCACAGGTCTCTAGGTCAGGGGCAAAATGCTGCCAGTCTCTTTGCTAAAGCATAACAAGGGTCACCTTTGCTTCAGTTCCCAACATGTTCCTCATCTCCATCTGAGACCACCTCAGCCTGGACCTTATTGTCCACATCACAATCAGCATTTTGGTCAAAGCCATTCAGTGAATCTCTAGTAAGTTCTGAACTTTCCCACCTCCTCTTATCTTCTTCTGAGCCCTCCAAACTGTTCCAACCTCTGCCTTTTACCCAGTTCCAAATTGCTGGGTAACAGGCAAATTGTTAAAGTGCCAAAGTGCCAATAGTGATGTCAAGGTGTGTTAGTTACCAATTGCTGTGTAACAAAGTATCAGCAAAGTTAGCAGCTTAAAACAAGAAAAAATTATTATTTAACAAAGGCTGAGAGTCAGGAATGAGAAAACTGGCTTGGCTGGAGGGTTTGGCTCAGGGTGTCTCATTAGGTTACAGGAAAGGTGTCAGCCAGGGTTTCAGTCATCTAAAGGCTTGACTGGGGCTGGAGGATCTGCATCTAAGATTGTGCATTCACAGACTGTTGGCAGGAAAAAACAGTTTCTCACCACGTGGGCCTCTCCATAGGGCTGCTTGAACGTCCTTATCACATAGCGGCTGGCTTTGTCCAGGTGAGTGATCTAAGAGCTAGGAGGAAACTGCAATGCCTTTATGATGCTGCCATGTTGATCATGTAACATAGCACCCCACTCCCAGTACCAATTTACTATATCAGTCTGTTCTCATGCCGCTAATAAAAACACAACCAAGACTGGGTAATTTATAAAGGAAAGGGGTTGAATTGACTCAGAGTTCCACATGGCTGGGGCGGCCTCACAATCACGGTGGAAGATGATGAAGGAAAAGCAAAGTCATGTCTTACATGATGGCAGGCAAGAGAACTTGTGTGGGGAAATTCCCCTTTATAAAACCATCAGATCTCATGAGACTTATTCACTATCATGAGACCAGCACAAGAAAGACCTGCCCCCATGATTCAATGACCTCCCACTGGGTTCCTTCCATGACACATGGGAATTATGGAAGCTGGAATTCAAGATGAATTTTGGGTGGGAACAGAGCCAAACCATATCACCTTCTTAAAGATGAAGTTTCCAAGAATGCATGGATGTATTTTAAAACAGTCACACATGGTGTGTGAATTGGTAGCATTGTCTTTAGTAGTGCAAGTTTATTTTTCAAAAGTTCAAAACTTGACTCTCATACAAACATATAGTGAGCATGTGTCAAAGATTTACTATTTTTCATAAGTGAGGGAATCAGCAAGATTATAAAGCTAATTATCAAAAGATAGTTCAGGGAATGGAGGTTTATACCATCAGTCAATAAATAAAGGCTGAAATAGGTTGGCTAAGTTATGTTTTTAAAGACAGCTTTATGACTTGTCAGGCAATAAAAGTGCACCCTTTGGAGTTATCTTTTCTATCAGACAGGAATAATGTGTAATTTATCAATGTTCTCTTAGTTCCCAGCTAATTTCACAGAGTCTGGGACCTAATTAGTAAGTCAAGCAAAGGGATAGGTCCAGAGAGAACTTATTGTTGGTGAGGACTGTTTGATAATGTTTTCATATGATATTGACAGTGTACACAGTCATCCTGTCATTTTACTTACTTATTTATTTATTTATTTATTTATTTATTTATTTATTGAGGCAGAGTCTTGCTCTGTCATCCAGGTTGGAGTACAGCGGCTTAATCTTGGCTCACTGCAACCTCCGCCTCCCGGGTTCAAGCAATTCTCATACCTCAGCCTCCTGAGTAGCTTGGATTACAAATGTGCACCACCACCCCGGCTAATTTTTACATTTTCAGTAGAGGTAGGGTTTCTCCATGTTGGCCAGGCTTGTCTCATTTCATCTTATTTCAACTGCCATTTCTATTTGGTCAATTTGTAATTTAATAATTTTGTACAAGGCAGTTTCTACATTAATTTTATTTTTTGAAAACTGTCTATCTTATTAGTGGCATTGTGAAAATCATAGATTATTTTCTGTCTTTTGAACAACTTGATATTTTATTTATTCTCAATCACCTGTAGGACCTCTTGGCTCATATGTCTGAATACCATTTCTTTAAAATGTATGCTTTAACAATAAATTATTAATAAATACTCATCCGTGTTATTCAAGATATAATTAAATTGTTTTTTGTGCACTGACTCTTACTTTTATTTCAGATCCATCACAGAGAGTGCATGGAGGTATTTAAACTGCATTAACTGTTTCACAATTACATATTATCTTATCAATTAGGTATTCAGGAAAGATCACTTACAGAATTATAGATGGCATGAGCTAGATTTTACTTCCTAAGGAAATAATCAGATACATGAGCAAAGATGTTAATACAAAGATGTTTGTCACAACATGATTTTCAATAGCAAAGAAAAGAGAAAAATGTATGAAAGACAAATAACAGTGGATAAATTTCAATAAATAATGTTACAGTGATACAATTAAATACTATACAGCTATTCAAGCATGTCATCATTCATATTTAATATGGAAAGATATTTTGCTATTTTGCTACATGAAAAAATGAGGTTGGAAAAAGTACAGGTTTTGTGAATCTGTTGTGTGAAAGCTGTCTATAGTTACACGTGTATGTGTGGGGAGGAAAAAGTGTTTCATTGGTTTTCTGATGATGCACTCAGAAAAGACAAGTATTCACATTTTTCATTGTGGCTGATCTGGATTTTCAGGTTTTTCTACAATGAACATGTAGGTTGAACATTCCCTGAGCAGGAGAGTCCCACCTCCAGTATCTCCTGTAGGCCTGGCAATGGCAGGCAGGAAAGACAGAGGAAGGAAGGAGGGAGAAGGGAAGGAGTGAAGGAAGGAGTGAAAAAGGTAAGGAAGAAAGGGAATGAGGGAGGAAGGGAGGAAATGGGGAGGGAAAGAAGGAAAGGAAGGGAAGAGGGAGAGAGGGAGTGAATGAAAGGTGGAGAGAAGGAAGAAAGGGAGAGAGGCAGGCAGGAAAGAAAGTCAAGCCTTCCTTGAGCTGCCATGGGCACTGACTCTTAGGGTCTGGAAGCTCCTGAGATGCAAAAGCCGAATGCTCACAAAGAGCTGGAAAGCCTCAAGGAAGTTCTTCAAAATTGCTGGAAGGAACTGTCTCCAGAAGCTTCCCTCCCCACGACAGATAATGAGGAGCAAGTGTGTCTGGTGACTTAGGGTGGTATGAAATCACGCTGGGAATCCTGCTCCTCCTCAGGTCCTGGCAGTTTCAGGGCCCCTCCCTAGGCCTTACTTAAAAGGCTGAGGCATCTTTGCAGGAACAAGCAGACTCCACAGTTCCTGCCGGGAGAAAGGAACATTCTGAGGTATGCTCTGGGGCGCTGGTGGGGCCGGAGCTGTCTCCTTATCCCAGACCCAGAATCTGCTCTGTGGAAGCTGTTCACATGCTGGGGGGCTTGGTGTGGCTTCTTGCTCCCCAGACCCCAGCCAACTCAGCCTCTCTCTCCATGATTTTCTGTTGTTTATTCCAAAATAGGGGAGTCTACACCCTGTGGAGCTCAAGATGGTCCTGAGTGGGGCGCTGTGCTTCCGGTGAGTGTATGAGGCCCTGGTTCGGAGGTCCTCTGGGGGAAGTGAGTTCTGGATAGACCCGTTGTCCAGTTCTGAGCAGGAGGGAGGAAGGGAGGGACAGCCATTGCAGCGGGGAAATTGTGACCAGCACCTCACTACTCTTAGAGAAGTTTTCCCAGCCTTTTTCAAATAGGGCCAGGACTGGGGCAAGCCATCTCACAAGGGTTCCCTGACGCTGAGGGGGACAAGTGAACCACCCAGTCTAGAGCTGCAGCCAAGTCTATCCAAGGTGGGAAAGGGAGCCAGGATCCCAGCTCAAAGCTCCGCCATTGACCCCCAGCACAGCGAATTAATGTCAGCTCACCCACTCTGTGCTCCTACTGCCCTGCTGCTCTTTGGGGATAAAAATAAAACAAAACCCATGACCATCAGTCAGTCTGTCCACCCACTGGCATGTACCAAGCCAGACACACTGCCGTGCTCTGGGCTTTACAACAAAGGATGAGAGTGGCCCTTTCTCTCAGTCTAATAAAGCACTTCCCACAATGTGTTCTATGGGACTCTATTAGAGGAGGCCCATAGAGGCATCCAGGAGATGCTTTACACAGTAGAGCTCTCTGATCAAGTAAATGCAGGGAATTCTCCTTTCTACATCCTCTCATAAGAGAACCACAGTACAGCTCAGCATATGAGTGACTCTGAGACTTTCTGAAGTAAGGCAACTTGTTGAATCATCTTTAGCCATGTATCGACCCAGTTTTTATACTGCCTCCTTTTCCCCCATATAACTTTTGGAGAAACCCACTTTAGGATACATCTTCCTCCTCGTAGGATGTCAGGAAATGAACTTAGTTCATAGATGAGAAACAACTTTGAAAAGTAAAATAAAAGAAATTTAAATTGAAAGAAACTCCTCACTTAGTAAGGAATATATGGCCAAATAGAAATACATGTATCTTGAAGAACTGAAGAATCAGGCTTTAATCTGGAAGAAGCTTGGGTGTTATCCAACCCATCATCTTAGCAATGGGGAGGCTCCGGCCCAGAGTGGGCGAGAGAGTTGTCTGCTGCGACTCAGCAGCACCGGAGGCAGAGCTGGGGCAAGAACCTAGGGCTCTGACTCACTGTGCAGCTTTTCTTCCAATAGGAGATGGGTTGGGGCAGAAAAGGTGGAATAGGGTGAAGAAGCAAACCACAGACCCCAGTGGGAGACTGTGGGGTCATCCTCATGGTAGGGCATGAGCCCAGCAGGGCTGGGAGAGAAGGCTGCGCTGTTACTTCTGGCACAGTAGGAAGAAAAAGAGACAAAATGCCTGAGATCAGGGAGTTCTCTGGACCGAAGGCATACTGGAGTGTACGCCCTCCCCCTAATGTAGTCCTCACCCCTTCCTGATGTTTCAGAATGAAGGACTCGGCATTGAAGGTTCTTTATCTGCATAATAACCAGCTTCTAGCTGGAGGGCTGCATGCAGGGAAGGTCATTAAAGGTTGGTGATGAAACATGACCCACTTTCCTTGGTCTCTATACACTCTGAAGGGAGGGGGCCTGAAGAGGGCTTAGAATAGTCATACAGGTGAGCACAGGCCTACAGAGCCCAGGCATTCGGGCAGCACAAACCAGCCTCTAAGCAAAGGCAAATAAAATACCACACCTCTCAGCAAAGGGAAGACACAGGCTCTGGGGCCACCTGAAGCTTCTATGCAGAAGTGGGAATGTTTTCCAAGAGGCTTGTCTTGTCATTCCCTTACAGGTGGATTTAGGTCAAGCATTGCATTCCCTGGGAGCCAGTACCAAGCAGAGAACTAAAGTAAACTCTCTACACCTTTTTTCCCATATGGGAGTCAGTTTCTGCCTCTCCACCCTGGGTCCCCTCTGCTCTCTGAAGATCCTCAGTCACTCAGAGTGGGAGGGACCCAGAGAACAGGTGGCATTGTTGGACCTCCTGCTTGCTCACTCTGCCCCACGCACTGCAACAGGTCCCTCTCTAAAATAGTTCACACCTGCCCACCTGGCGCACATTTGCTGAGCACAGATGCCAGGTAGATATTCAGCTAGGCCATATGTGTATGTGTGTGCTTACTGGTGTATGTACGTGTACATGGAGGCATATATGTGTAAGCATATGTGTGCATGAATGTATCTGTGCATAACCATGTATGTGTGAATGCAGGTATGAATGTGTGAGCATGTGTGTATATGTATATGTGTGCCTGCATGTATCTGTGTGTGTATTTGGGGTGTGCATATATGTGTCTGATGTATGTGGGTGGTGAGGGGATGTACAGAGAGGAATGAGACCCTCTTTTGCTCTCAGCAGCCTCACAGGGTGTAGAAAGTTGTCCAAACAACTCCAAAGGGGGGCTCATCAAGACAGGCTTCAGAAAAAGGCCTGAGACCCAACGGACCTTTTTAAAGGAGGGGGTTGCATCTATTTTGGGGTATAGAGGCTTGAAGATTTGACCCTGAACTAGAGGGTGGGGTGGAGGTGGTACAATGTGCTTCCATGCCTTGATGTCCGCTCTGGGCCAGTGGACAGGAGAGGCCATGTCATGACAGCTGCTGAGAGGCCTCCCTTCTGCCCAGCCTGGGGGCAGGCCGTCTCACAGCAGTCCTGTGCCCCAGAGCCCAGGCCAGTGGCAGAAGGAGGGAAAGGCATCCAGGGCCCTGATCTGGCCTCCTTCCCACAGGTGAAGAGATCAGCGTGGTCCCCAATCGGTGGCTGGATGCCAGCCTGTCCCCCGTCATCCTGGGCGTCCAGGGTGGAAGCCAATGCCTGTCATGTGGGGCGGGGCAGGAGCCGACTCTAACACTAGAGGTGAGACTTGGGGCATCCTCACTGGGGACTGAGCCACAGATGCTGAGCCCACTGAAGCTGGGCAGCCCACAGCCCTGGTGCTGTGGGACACCCTGGAGGGATTCTGTTGATGGCAGCTCTGCCTCCTCCCTAAGGACCCTGGCCAGCCCTCCCTCTGCCCCTGCTTCTGCCCTCACCTGCCCTGCCCTCCTCTGCCGGCAGCCAGTGAACATCATGGAGCTCTATCTTGGCGCCAAGGAATCCAAGAGCTTCACCTTCTACCGGCGGGACATGGGGCTCACCTCCAGCTTCGAGTCGGCCGCCTACCCGGGCTGGTTCCTGTGCACGGTGCCTGAAGCTGATCAGCCTGTCAGACTCACCCAGCTTCCCGACAATGCCGGCTGGAATGCCCCCATCACAGACTTCTACTTCCAGCAGTGTGACTAGGGCAATATGCCCCCCAGAACTCCCTGGGCAGACCAGCTCGGGTGAGGGGTGAGTGGAGGAGACCCATGGCGGACGATCACTCTCTCTGCTCTCAGGACCCCCACCTCTGACTTACTGGGCACCTGGCCACCTTCTCTTCTGGTTCCCAGTTTGGGTAAATTCTGAGATTTGGAGCTCAGTCCATGGTCCTCCCCTGCCGGATGGTGCTACTGCTGTGGAACCTTGTAAAAACCATGTGGGGTAAACTGGGAATAACATGAAAATATTTCTATGGGGGTTGGGTGGGGGAGTGGTGGGAATCATTCCTGCTTAATGGTAACTGACCAGTGTTACCCTGAGCCCCACAGGCCAATCTGTCCCCAGTTGAGCCTTACAGGATCAGTAGCTCTCCACATGAAGTCCTGTCACTCACCATTGTGCAGGAGAGGGAGGTGGTCATAGAGTTAGGGATCCATGGCCCTCGGCCCAGCCCCACCCCCTTCCCTTTAATCTTGACACTGTCATATGCTACCTTTTCTATCTCTACCCTCATCCTCTTGCTGTGGGCCTGAGGAGGTGGTGATGTCAGAGGAAATGGCTCGAGCTCAGAAGATAAAAAATAAGCAGGGCATGCCGATCCTTTTCTAAAAACCCAAGATACAATCAAAATCCCAGATGCTGGTCTCTAGTCCCATGAAAAAGTGCTTGTGACATACTGAGAAGAGCAACTTACAAAGTGGCATATATTGCAATTTATTTTAATTTAAAAATACCTATTTATATATTGCTTCATAGTAAAAAGGTCTGGAAGAGTTTACTTCAATTGTAGCAATGCCAGGGTGGTGGCAGTATAGGTGATTTTTCTTTTAATTCTTTTCATTTATCTGCATTTCCTAATTTTTCTACGATGAAGATCAACTGCTTGTATAATAACAAGAAAAGAAATTAATCTTGAGGTAACCAGAGTAGACATCATCTCTGATTGCCCTCAGCCTCCACTTCCCCAGAGTTAAATTCAAACTGAATTGAGCTCTGCTGCTCTGGTTTGTTGTTGTAGTGATCAGGAAACAGATCTCAGCAAAGCCACTGAGGAGAAGGCTGTGATGAGTTTGTGTGGCTGGAATCTCCTGGGTAAGGAACTTAGAGAACAAAAATCATCTGGTAATTCTTTCCTAGAAGGATCACAGACCCTGGGATTGCAAGGCTTGGGATCCAGTCTCTAAGAAGACTGCTGTACTGATTGAAGAGTGTCCCCTGCAAATTCACATCCTTCTTGGAATCTCGGTCTGTGAGCTTATTTGGAGATAAAGTCTCTGCAGATGCAGTTAGTTAAGACGAGGTCATGCTGGATGAAGGTAAACCTAAATTCAATATGACTGGTATCCTTGTATGAAAAGGAGAGGACACAGAGACACAGAGGAGATGCAGGGAAGAAGACTATGTAAAGACGAAGGCAGAGATAGGAGTGATGCGGCCACAAGCCAAGAAACACCAAGGATTGTGGCAACCATCAGAAGCTTGGAAGAGGCAAAGAAGAATTCTTCCTTAGAGCTTTTAGAGGGATCACGGCTCTGCTGAAACCTTAATCTCAGACTTCTAGCCTCCTGAATGAAGAAAGAATAAATTTCGACTGTTTTAAGCCACCAAGGATAGTTGGTTTTGGCAGCTCTCGAAAATGAATACAGCTGCTAAAATGATCCCTGTCTCCTCGTGTTCACATTCTGTGTGTATCCCCTCCCACAATGTACCAGAGTTGTCTTCGTGACTAATAGAATATGGCAGAACTGATGGCCTGCCACTTCCAAGATTAGGTTATAAAAGACACTGCAGCTTCTACTTGCGCTCTCTCTCTCTGCCACCCACTGCCCCCCAGTCTATCTTGGCTCACTCGCTCTGGGGGAAGCTAGCTGCCGTGCTATGAGTAGGCCTGTAAAGAGACTTATGTGGTAAAAAACGAAGTCTCCTGCCCACAGCCACATAAGTGAACCTAGAAGCAGAGGCTCTGTGAGATAATCAAAGTTCGTTGTTCTAAGTTGCTCAGTTTTGGTCTAATGTGTTATGCAGCAATAGATAACTAATATGCAGAGAAAGAGAAACAAATGCATTCGTTTTATTATTGCAATTTTTTCCAATACTTTTTATTTTCTTTCTCACAATGAACAACTATCCTTCATTCACCCAAATATTCTATTTAAAAGCCAATAATACAACATTTGTTGAATCACCTGGTTCTGCAAGGTTGAGATCCTCTAGTCTTATGTGCCAGGAATCGACTCCAGTGTCCCCACCCAAACCCTGGGGAATGGGAGCAGAAGCCAGAGGAGGAGCCCATATCTGAGCCCCAGGTATTCCACCTGCACCTCGCCTGTCGGACCAGCTTGGTAGGTTGAGAGTCCACTGAGGCACTAGCAAGGAGGTGGCCGGGACAGACGGGGCTGCCTCTATGGGCCTCGCCAGCTCCAGCCCAGATTCAACTGAAGTCCTCAGGCAACAGGCAGCACAGCTCCTACCCCAGGCCTCTCAGGGCTGCCAAGAACATAAGCTCTGGATGCCAGGCTGTGTTTCAGACCCTGTTCACACTCTGTTTGTCCATGGGCCCAGAACTTGTGTTGTTTTGCTTTTGGGTCCTCCATCCATCCTCTCTGCCTAGATAAATCTCTCATCTTTCAATACCCTGCTAAGATGTCACCTCCTCCAAGAAGCTTTTACTGAGTTGAGACCCCCCCAGCTCTCTGATCTGGCAATGTTTTGTGCACACCTCCCTGCACTGTAGTACCTTAACTTGGAGTCTGTGGACCCTGGGATGACCTTAAGGTTAGGGACGTATAAGTTTGTCTCTTAGCACCTTGCATAATGCTTGACACATAATGGAAACACAATGAGTATATAATGTGGAAACTATTTCTCCACCCTGGAATATTCTCTCCCTCTTCTCTACCCATCTAAACAGGCCCACCCTTAAGGGAGCAGCTTAAATTCCACCCCATTCTTGAAGGTTTCTCCAGCCTGAATTTGTTGCTTCCTCATTTGTAGAATGACAGAACTCAGAAGAGCTTTAGCCAGGATGAGCCGACAAAAGTCAGTAGTAAAAGGAGGAATATAAAATGCCTCCTTCAGGAATGTACGGGCTGGACATCATGACCATACAAGTGAAAAAGAGTTAGTGGCTTTGGATTTCTGCAATTTTGTTATAAATCACTGGTCTGGACCTGTATTTACAGAGATGCAATACTCACATCATGCGGGGTTTGTATAATTGCAGACACTGAGGAGCAGAGAATGTTCCAAGGTCAGGCTGTAGGGAAGAGGCTACAATGTGGGAGGTATTATCCTGAAAAAAGCAATGCACAGGGAGCCCTCTTCAAGCACTTAAAGGCTTTCCACTTAGAAGAATATGCTTGTTCTGTGTAATTCGAGAACACACAAGCAGAACCAATGGGTGCAAATTATGTGGAGGCTGTTTTTCCTATATGATCCCCATATTTTAACCACAAAGACCACAAACATTGGTAGTGCTTCTTCAAGAGGTTGTGTGGTCCCTGACCCTGGAGGTGTTGAGGCAGAGCCTAATTAACCAATTTCTCAGGGATGCCATAGCACAGATTTCTCCAATTGGAGGGAGACTATGATTCCATGTCTATGAGATGGAGTTTCACTCTGTTGCCCGGGCTGGAGTACAGTGGTGCAATCTTGGCCCACTGCAACCTCTGCCTCCCAGGTTCAAGTGGTTCTCCTGCCTCAGCCTCCTGAGTAGCTAGGCCTACAGGTGCATGCCACCATGTCTGGCTAATTTTTGTATTTTTAGTAGACACGAGGTTTCACCATGTTGGCCAGGCTGGTCTTGAGCTCCTGACCTTAAGTGATCTGCCTGCCTTGGCCTCCCAAAGTGTTGGGATACAGGCGTGAACCACCACGCCCGGCCTAAAGTCCTTTCAATTCTAAGATTTTTTTTGCCCAAGGAGCTTCTCTGACACTATTGTTTCCAACATGCCCTTGGCCCACAGCTTAGAGACACATAATGAGAGAGTCTGGTCTTCTTAATTATCCTTCCAAGTGTTTATGACTTAGTTCCTCAGCTAGACTGTAAAACTACTTAACAACCGGGACTGTGTATTGAATGTCTTTGTCACACAGCAGTGTAAATGCTGGGTAAACACTCATTGGTTGCCTGACATAGTAACTCATGCTTTAATTCTTCCTATAGAAGGGTAAGAGATTGGGAGAGTGGAAGAAGAATGATCACTGGCCTCAGAAAGCAGACATCTGGTCCCATTTCTGCCCATCTTTTCTCATTTCTCATACTGTAGGCATCTGAGTCTTAGACCCACCTATCCTACTTCCTCAAGAAGTCCTTGGTGGAACTTTGCAAATGACCAAAGAGGAAGAATTACAATAAGGTTGTTAGTTTCCAGAGAACATTACACCTAAGCTTCTCCACCCTTGTGATGGAAGGATGGATGGATGGACAGATGGATGGATAGATGGATGGATGGATGGATGGATGGATGGACAGAAGGACAGAAGGGTGGATGGATGGATGGATGAATGGATGGATGGATGGAAGAATGGACAGATGGGCAGATAGATGGACAGATGGGTGGCCGGGTGGGTAGATGGATGGATGAATTGAGTCAAGTAATGTCAATTAGAGACCTGAGTGTTCTTTCCTGTGTGCTCTGCTCACACTGCCATATTTCCCATGGCACATGATGGCTGCTCAGTCTCAGGGTGAATCTGAGGTCAGTATCTTTGCAGTTGGGTTTCCTTAGATGTTCTGTCCCATTAAGCCGGTGCCAACTAATTAAACCCACTGAAAAGCAGAGACTCCCTTCTCATCTTTCCAAACAGAGCCACACTCACAGTGCTATCAGCCCCTTCTCTTACTCTGGTTGTCTGGCCACAGCCTGGATTCAGCCATCAGAGTTCATTCTGTCCTTGGGTTTGCCAGACATACTCTCTCTTGCATTCACCAGCTCTTCAAGCCTAGGATGGAGCCTCGCGGGGCACCAAAGATGTCTGACCCCAGCACTGTTTATCTGGCTGCAAACCCACTAATAACATAGTCAATGACAGTAGGTACAGAGCAGGGGCCCCATACCTTGTTTCTGCCAAGGCTTTATGGATGACTCTCTCCCCCTTCAACAAGTGCTCATTAATATTCCCACCATCTTATTATTCATACTGTATCAAAGACGTTGTGAAATCCCCAGGCTCTTCTTCCTTCATGTCCTGCAGCCAATTATAGAGATTGGTGCAGGCCTGACCCACCCTTACCAGAGAGTATAAACACAGTGCAATGCCCTGGAGAAATCAGTTGGAGTCTCCAGGGATAAGGGTTCCAGGCACCCAGGATCTGCAGGTCAGTGATGGACAGGCAGTATTCTCTCTCTCTTTTCTTTCTTTTCTGCTCTCTCCTGTCAATATCTCTGATAGGCCCTCTATCCCTTCACTCCTCCTGGCAAGCTGTCTAGGTAACAAGATATTCCCCTCATAGAACATGGTGGGACATCAAAAACATTTAGGAGCACATAAAGGGATTTGAGGAGAAGGAATAGGTTAAGCCAAATCAAGATTTTTTAACTACTTAGAACTACTGACTTTAGAAAGTCATCTCAAAAGAAACCATCTGGGCCAGTGGTATTCAAACTGTGGTGGAAGCTTAAGAGTTGTTTTTTCTTTAATTTTTAAAATTTATTTATTTATTTATTTATTTATTTATTTATTTATTTATTTTTTGCTCCTTCGGAGCTCCTCAGTGTCTTCTTTGTAGGCAAGAGAAATACTAGCAGGTCTCCATTGCTTCCTGTGTCAGCAAAGCAGGTGCCCTTTATCCTTTATACAATCATTAGAATTCTGCATAAAATTGTATTGTGCAACTTAAAACAGTTTTGAAAGATAGCTTACTCAATCTTTCCATCCAATGATAATAAGTTGAAGGCCCAGGGATAAAAGGTGGCAAGATAAATTGGTAGCAGAGCTAGGTCTAGGACTCAGCCTTTCTAGTCAATGTCTGCTGTGTGTGTTTCTATGTCC
Source organism: Macaca fascicularis (assembly GCF_037993035.2). Lineage (NCBI taxonomy): Eukaryota > Metazoa > Chordata > Mammalia > Primates > Cercopithecidae > Macaca > Macaca fascicularis. The sequence goes on from NC_088387.1 coordinate 20,079,006, forward strand.
TGGCCGTAAGGACCAGGGTATTTCAATTAGGGTGGTTGGAGAGAGCTTCAAGTGAGCTGTAAGCCATGCTTCATGACTTCAAGATCTTATTAACTTTTATAAGGGAAACGAATGTCTTTATGTACAACAATAAATAATACAGTAAAATTTAATAGGAGCTCAGAGTAGAGTTACAATAGTAAGGGAAAGATTCATTAAACTCTGACTCATGGAATTATAAATAGTTTGGCCTAGAAAGAACCTTCATAACCACATAATCTAATCCCATGAATTTATAGATGCTGAAACTGAGGGTTGGAGGTTAAAAGACATAACCCCGTATGTCTAAACTGTAACTCTGCACTGGTAATTAATTTGATAGAACTAGATACTGAACCCATCTATAATGATATCATCTCCAGTGATCTTAATATCAAAAGATCTGAATGGATGACAATGAGAGGGGGTGACTTTTGAGGCAGGGAGAACAATGGGACACCTGTGAGTATCTCCACTGAGAAGATAAGAAAGGAATTATGTTGCCAGGAGGCATGGTTTGGTGTCCATGGAGAAGTGAGACGCTATCACACAAGAAAATCAGCGTCAAATGGTAGCAAAATAGTCAATCACTGTAGATTATAGAGCTGGGCAGGGATGTGGTGAAAAAAGCCTTTAGAACGTGGGTGCAGATTCCTCACATAGGTTGGAATGAATGAAAGGTAGAAAAACCAGGAATACAAGTACAGTAGTAATGGTGATTAAGAACACAAAGTTGTATTTTAAAGAAAAAACCTATAGGGACTTGATAAGTTAGACATTGAGTCAGGAGAAGTGGGAGATATTGTCAATGAGTCTCAGGTTTTGAATATCACTGGTGAGAAGAATATTATGACAATGAAATAGATGAAATTGGGAGGAATGTGTGGGCTGGGAGAAGATAATTAACTTAATCTTAAATATATTTGGTTGGATGTCAGCAGGATGTCCAAAGTGAGCTGTCCTGTAGGCTGCAGGAGGTAAAGTGGAATGTGCAGTCTGCATTTGGGAGGCAGTAGCCCAAGATGATCATTGCAGCTGTAGAAGTCAATGAATTGCAGCTTCATATGATGTGAAATAGAAGTGCTTAGGACCTTGTTAGCCTTAGGGGTGGTCCCAGAAGGAGGTGAAATCTACAATGGGAGAAAGAGGTGTGAAGGGAGTCATTCAATGTCAAGGGTTCCAAGGAGGCAATGACCAAATATCAAAGGAATCAAAAGAATCTTTGGATCTAGCTCCACAGAAGTTAATATTGGTCTTGGAGAGAACATGCCACATAGATACTGTGCAGGAGAATGAGGGGAGGATAGGACAGTGTGCTGTGCAAAAGAACGTGGGGAAAGCCCAAGTTTAGTTGGTAGGGGTACTTGAGCCAGGACAGGTGAATTGAGGAGGTCTGAGAGCCAGATGTCATGTCCAGGGAGAAATGAGAGGAAGAAAAGAGGGATACAGACTGAAGTTCAGTGAAAAGTCACTTGAGGACAATAGGGAGGGGAAGCTTTGGGGATGAGGCATGTGGCACATTAGGAAGGACTTGGCACACAGCAGAGGCTCAGCACCAAGACCCAGGCTCTCTAATGGACCAGACACTAGCTTCCTACTCCTACTCACTTCATCACAATCTATCAGAACCCAGGCAGAGGGAGCTGAATAGGGGAGCCTTTGGGAGAGACACTGTACATTCTGACTGTTGCCAGAATGGGAGGTTTCTAGGGCCCATGGGATCCAGCCGGACTGGACCAGCACTGAATTTCTTCCAGCTCTTTGAGCTGACACTGACCCAGAGTGGGAGTCATCAGCTTGCTGTCCAGCTTCACCCAGGGCCCTCCACTTAGTCTGCCCCACCTAGATCTGGGCACAGCTACCACACTGCCCACTGTCCTACTGCCACAACCAAAGAAGCCCCAGCGGTTTGGCCAAGGGGAGCCCATCACCAAGTGGGCTTACATTGAGACCATGATGCTGTTGAGTTATCTGCACTGGGGGACTGTCTGGTCCTTTAGGACTCAAAGTGCTGGCCAGGAGGAACCAGCAGCATTTGACATCACCTGGTTGCATATTTGAAATGTACAGTCTCAGGCCCCAGCCCAGGTCTGAAAAATCAGAATCTGTATTTTAACAAGAAAGGCTTGTTATGTATTAATGAGTGTGAAGAATGAAAGTACACCAGTTCCCAAGCAGCCTGGCTCATTGCTGGAATCACTCTAAGTCCTACTGAATTAGAACCTTCAGCCCAGGAAATAGTAATTATACAGAGTCCCCCAGGTGATGTGGATGGGCAGGTACATTTAGGAGCAAATGACTTTAACTGAACACTTCATTTAAAAAATGTTGAAACTGACTTGATACTACAAAGAAAATTTATGTTCATTACAGGAAAATTGTTGATATGTTTAAAAAATTAGTCATGAAGCCATAGGTAAGTGGTGTAACAACACGAGTAACATTTCTATGTATGTGTCTCTATGTGTAGATTTAAATGGAATGATAATGCACATTGGATTTATAATCTGCATTTTTCACCTAATATATTTTGAAAAATTTTATGTGATAAAACAGGCTTCTACAATATCTTTAACAAACACATACATCCTTATTTATTGAATTTTATCATAATTTCTTAGCCAATTACCTATTACTGAAAATTTAGATTTTTTCAACTTCTCACTACTGTAAAAAATTATGCAGTGAACATTTTTGTAAGTAAACATTTGGGCAATCCATTATTTTCCCTAAGAGTAAGGGAAACACATGCAATCACAAAGTATACAGAATGCTTTAAGACTTTGATTCACAGTGCCAACGTCCCTCCAGAATTTGCACTTGTCAGTCCCTATTATCCTTCACTCTAAGTCTCAAAGTCATACCCCAAGGCCTGGGGAGAGAAAATGACTTGTCCAAAGTGACAGTGGCAGACCCAGTACTAAAAGCCACCTTGGCTATAGTCCTGTTTCTGGAACTTGAGTGCTGAGGTGGTTGGAAGCTGTGCCCTCAGCACCCACCTGTTCCTCCTCACCTGCCCCCGCAAGGTCCCCCAGCATTACTCTATTCCTCCCTGATCCCTATTACTTTCTTCCACCTGCCTTCTTCCTTTCTCTTCTCTCATTTTCTGCTTTCTTATATTTTTTCTTCTCTATTCCCTTCTTATTTGGTAAGAATCAGATCCACTCGGTAAACCTCAGCCCTGGTCATACTTGCATTACTTTCCTGAGCTAATTTCCAGCTTCTGATTAGCTCTGGGTTTAATTCCATGCTGAATTCTGGACTGGCCTTTCCAATGGGTGATCATTTTAGGGAAGAGCTCTAGGACAGGATAACCCATTGGGAAGGAGCAGAGTCATGTGAAGCTGTGTGGCCTGGCATTTACACAGGGCCACTATCTTCACTTTAGATTGTTCGCCCTCAAAAACACAAGTGCCATTTTTCATCTGGAACAGAATGGGGGAGTTCGGACGGGCTGTTTTCAGCAGTCTTGGCCAAGCACTTCTAGTCGCTAGGAATGATGCTTTCCAACTCTCTGGGGGGACCCCACCAGCCTCACTGCTGCTGGAAACCCCTTCTAGTTGTGCTCTCTTCTTTCACTCTGGGCTCTAGTTATCTAACCCTTGACTAGTTATAGGGGTGGGGGTGTGTTGCCCCGTTGACCCAAAGGGCAGTGGGACTAGGTTTGAGCTGGGCTTATCCTCCAACTGTGAGGGAGGCTACAGCACACTCCACCCCACTCTCAGGGCTGGGAAGTGTTGTGGCTCAGCTATTTGGGGAAACTGTTTTCCGGTTTCTCAGAACCAGCGCAAGCACACACGTTCCAGGCTCACATCCCTGGTGGCTGGACTTGCTCCCGGATAACCTCAGTCAGGGAGAAGCAGAGCTGCCTGGAGCCTGCTGGGTTGGTGGAAGCCTTGGTGGATTCTGGCAGGCCAATTATAGGTGAATGACCTGGGGGACCCGTGCAGCCTGTGGCTGAGTAGTTCTGAGCCCCAGCATGTCTGCCCCTGGCTTCACCCAGCCTCCTTTTGTAACTGCCCTTCTCTCCTCCCCATCAGTGAGGACCAGACACCACTGATTGCAGGAATGTGTTCTCTCCCCATGGCAAGATACTACATGTAAGTTGTCCTGGCATGTCCCTGCTTTCCCAACCAGGGGGTCTGGGGATCACGTGGGAAGAGGAAAGGAATGCTGAGTCAGAGGATGAGGCTCCTTCTCACCTTAGAAATTGCAAGTGCCCCATAATTAAGCTTCATCATCACCACAGTAGCAACAGCTCTTTCCTGAATGTCTGCAAGATGCCAGCCAATCTACTGCCTCATCTCGGTCCCAAAAAGTCTATAAGGGGAGTGTTATTAACCCCATTTTACAGAGCTGGAAGCTGAGGCTCAAAGAGGGTAAATAACTTCCCCCATGTCACACAGCTACCAAAAAGCAGAGCCAGGAATCAGACTGCATGTCCTCTGTGCCGCTCCATCGCCTTTCTGAAATCTCAGAAACAGTTCTGAATCTCAATGACAGCATCTTGATGGTGGTCCCTGTGGCCTTTACTCTCAGTTTGGGCTTCTAACACTTACTTACATTTCATCTCATTTGAGATTTGCATCCTTCCTTATATTTTACTACTTTGTTGTCTGTGATTTTGTCATAAGCTCCTTTGAGGAAGGAGGTGAGGCATAAGAAAAACAAAGTAGGACTCTGGGATGCATTTTCTCTGCTCCTCCCATGGACCCTGTAATGTCCAGTGTTGTGTCCTGGACACGGTGGGTGGGGAGCAGTCCTGGTCTCAAGGAGATGACAGCCCAGCTGCGAAGCAAGACACATACATAGGAAGCACACAAATGACAAAACAGATGTCAGCGCTTCAGGACAACTAGCCTGGGTTCTGGTCTCCAAACAGAATGCTGCTGGCGTGTGAGTTGTCACATCTGGGTTGTCAAGGTGGGAGGGGAAATGCCAGTTAGCAAGCCCAGGATCTTTTTGGAAGTTTATTTTTATTGTGCAAGTGAACCTGCTTTAAACATGTACAGTCATTAGCTAAGGGTATTATCATGAGCTGCTATTGAGCTAGAAAAAATCTCCTGGAGGTGGTGGAATTGGTCCAGAGATTCCGCCCTAAAAGGTTAATGAGAGCTCTCCAGCCCTGACAGCGGCTGACAGGCATCTTTGAAATCAGCCAGGTGACTGAGTTAATAACCTGCATGACTTTAAAGTCTTTAAAATACCTGAAAAGCAACTCACACTTCAGTATACACTCAATTAATCCCCGTACTAAAGAGAATAAACATTTATAAACAATTAGGGCAGGCCCAAAAAATTTAAGATAAGGTTCACTGTATCCTAAAGTCGTCTGAGCCGCACTAAGAAATTTCTCAGGAAGCCAGGAACATTTTCTCTACCCCTCTGTCAGAGGGCATTGGCTCTCCATTCTCCTCTGAAGGCCTCCCCAAACCATGACAAGGCAGGAAGCACAGCCTCTGAAAAGCACGAACACGGGAGACCTTCCTTGCTTTAAGGCTGGCCTGGCCTTTACCTGCTCTTGGGAGTGATCGTTCCCCTCTTACCACCTGTGAAGGAGAGAAAATCCCCCAAATGCTCAAGTTGGTGATTCAGAGCATGGAGGTGGCAGGGCTTGGGGGCCAGTGGTGCATAAAGGGAGTGGGCCATCAGCACTGTCATACTGTTTCAGAATTAAATATGCAGACCAGAAGGCTCTATACATGAGAGATGGCCAGCTCCTGGTGGGAGATCCTGTTGCAGACAACTGCTGTGCAGGTGAGTGAGCTCCACCCCATGCTCCATCTGCCATAGGCTCTCCCTTCTCTTCTTCCCTTTCATCTCTAGCAGAGGGTCAGCAGCTGCCCCCAGTGACAGTGAGAAGGGCCAGAGAGCAGCTGTGGCCTCTAATAGTTAGGGGGCATGACTCCTGCAGACGTCCTGGCTCACCCTCCAGTCTGCATGCAGGGCCAGGCCAGGTGTGCCCATGCTCAGTTCCTTCCTGCCTGAGCCTTTACCTGCCAAGAGCCTGCAACTTGGGGCTCCCTTGTCCCTTGCCTCTTCTCTCTCTTCCCTCCTAGAGAAGATCTGCATACTTCCTAACAGAGGCCTGGACCGCACCAAGGTCCCCATCTTCCTGGGGATCCAGGGAGGGAGCTGCTGCCTGGCATGTGTGGAGACAGGAGAGGGGCCTTCCGTACAGCTGGAGGTGAGAAGCCTCTCCCCATTCTAGCGGACACTGCAGACCTGGCCTGGCCCCTGGGATGCTCTGGCATCTTTGTGCCTATCTGTGGATTCCCAGCCAGGTCCACATGTCCTCCTCCCTCAGGTTTCCACCGTCTCCCTCTGCACCTAGCGCCAAGAGTCTTGCCCTCTAGAATCTGCAGAAGGCAGTCCCTTGGGTAAAAACCAGCCCTGTCAGGTCCTTCTTTGGCCAAGCCCCAGAAGCCCCCAGGGCTAACACCTCCATCAGCGCCCTCATTCTGCAGCCATCCACCTTGCCCCCACAGGATGTGAACATTGAGGAACTGTACAAAGGTGGTGAAGAGGCCACACGCTTCACCTTCTTCCAGAGCAGCTCAGGCTCCGCCTTCAGGCTCGAGGCTGCTGCCCGGCCTGGCTGGTTCCTGTGTGGCCCGGCAGAGCCCCAGCAGCCAGTACAGCTCACCAAGGAGAGTGAGCCCTCGGCCCGTACTGAGTTCTACTTTGAACAGAGCCGGTAGGGAGACAGGAGGCTGTGTTTCAGCCTGGTGCCCCCAAATCAAGCTCATTCTGCTCAGGGTCTATGGTAGGCAGAATAATGTCCCCCCAAATTTGTCCACATCCTACTCCCAAAATCTGTGCATATGTTACCATACATGGCCAAAGGAGTTTTGCAAATGTGATTATGTTAAGGATCTCGAGATGAGGAGACAATCCTGGGTTATCCTGGTGGTCTCAGTACAATCGCAAGGGTCCTTGTGAGATGGAGTCAGGAAGGGAGAGTCAGAGAGAGACTGAAAGATACCATGCTTCTAATTTTGAAGACGGAGTCAGGGGCTTTGAGCCAACAAATGCAGGGGTTTTTAGAATGTGGACAAGCCAAGGGAAAGGGTTCTCCTCTAGGGGCTGCAGAAGTAACACAGCTCTGCTGACACCCGGATTTCAGCTCAGCAACACCTATTTCAGACTTCTGACCTCCACAACTGTAAAATAATAAACTTGTGTTATTGTAAGCCACTAAGTTTGTGGTAATTTGTTGTAGCAGCCATAGAAAACTACTACAGAGCCTCATTCGATCCTGTGTCCAGTGTTTGATGCAAGAGACTTGGTGAGTTCTGAGAAGGCTACCCGCAGCTTCTTCTCCAGTCCGTCTGCTACGGAGCCTCTAGAAACAACCAAGAAGCCCCAGGCAGAACTCAGTGTCCTCTGCGCAGGGACAAAGCCTTGGGCTGCTTACAATTTAAATTCTAGCTCAAGTCTTGTGATTTTCTACTAGATACTTCACAGTGAATCTATAATTCTGTTGTTGACTGTTGGTATTGTCCGCTATCTGCCAGTTGCTTTGAGTGTGCAAAGCAAGGAGTAGCAAGGGCTAGGCAATGTGTGTGTCCTGGATGTGTTGGGTTGAAGGTTACAGTGGAGTCCCTAAATTGAGGTGACTTGATATAGCTGGGAGTACGGGGCTGGAATTCAGCTGAGAGTTTGCAGTTGGAATTCATATCATCCTCAGAGCTTAAACACTTCTCTATTTCATGGAGAATATTTGGTTGGGCTCAAGCTAGAGCAGAAAGTCTGTGGTATCAGGACTCAGAGAAGGCATGGGCTGCTGGTGCTCTCCCTCTGGTGTATAACTACTCAACATTCACCTAGCATGTTCTGAGTTCCGATCACAGGACAGCAATTTTAAGAACCATCTGTCATCATCCTCAGAATGACTCTTCAAGGCAAGCATTGTCACCTGCATTTGACAGATGAGGAAACTGGACTAAGAGAAGTGAAATAACTTGCTGAAGGTCATATGAACTATCGGTGTTGGAACTCAAGATAAAACTTGGTACAGCTGACCTCAATGCCATTTTGCAAACTTTTATTCCACTTAAGGAGCTCAGGATAGAATGGTGAATAGAACCAAACTTCCTTGTAACTGATAATTGAATGGGAGAAACACTAAACAAGCAAATAAACGAACAAGAAAACAGAAAGGGCACTTTTCACCATCAGAAGGTGAGGGCAGCAGGTATTCAAAGGAAATATTAGATAGGGGGGTCAGGAAAGGTTTGTTTGTTTGTTTACTTTTTTGAAGAGGTAACCTTTGCACTGAGGCTACAGACAGGAAGGAACTGTGACTAGAAATAATCAAGGCAAAGAAGTAGCAAATATGTTGGTCCTGAGACAGAAAGGAGCTAGTGTGTTCAAGTAACAGTAGAAGGCTGGGATGGGGCCTGGAGCCTGAAGAGCAAGGGAGGAGTTTAGGCAGTGAGCAAGACCAGCAGGGTTGGGTCATGTGTGGCCTTGAAGGCAAAGTAGAGGCTTCCAAGTATTAAGTGTGAAGGGAGCTACACGACAGGCTCTGATATGTTTTGGTTCTTTCTCTGAGCTGCCTCTCCACAGCCTGTGTGTGCCCCGGGAACTTCATCAGCTGGCTAGCCCACTGTAACTGTGTGTTTACATGGTGGGACTCTGTGTTTTTTCAGCACATATTCTGTTCAATTTTGTGGCAGCCATGGCCAGAACAGCTGCTGGTAAATGCAGAAGAGGCTGAGTAAATGCAAAAATCTTAAACAAGTTAATGGATAATCATTCTTCTTCCCCTTCCCCTTCCTCCTCTTCCTCCTCCTCCTCTTCTTCTTCTTCTTTTTCTTCTCCTTCTCCTTCTTCTTCTTCCTCTTCTCCTCCTTCTCCTTCTTCTTTTTGTTCCTCCTCTTTCTTCTTCTCCTTCTCCTTCTCCTCCTTCTCCTTCTTCTCCTTCTCATTCTCCTTCTCCTTCTTCTCCTTCTCCTTCTCCTTCTCCTCCTCCTTGTCCTCCTCCTCCTCCTCCTCCTTCTCCTCCTCCTCCTTCTCCTTCTCCTTCTCCTTTTTCTTCTTCTTCTCCTCCTCCTCCTCCTCCTCCTTCTCAGGACAGTGTCTTGCTCTATCACCCAGGCTAAAGTACAATGGTGGAATCATGGCTCACGGCAGCCTCGACCTCCTGGGCTCAAGCCTTTCTCTGCCTCAGCCTCTTGAGTAGCTGGGATCACAGGCATGCGCCACGATGCCCAGCTAAGTTTTTAAAAAATTTTTTGTAGAGACAGGCTGTCATCATGTTGCCCAGGCTAGTCTTGAACTCCTGGGCTCAGGTGATCTTCCCACCTCAGCCTCCCAAAGTGTTGGGATTACAGGTGTGAGCCGCCACATCTGGCCAATCACTTGGTTCTTGTTGGGCATTCATGATACCGTGTGAGAAGAGCTATGGTACCAGGTAGAGAGACACTATTGTAGCCTAGAGGTGGAGCTGGCAGGGAGGGCTGGGCAGGGCTTCCCAGAAGAAAGAGCATTTAATCTGGGCCTTAAAGAAAAAGCAGGTGTTTTCCAGGCAGAGAACACGGGGATGGGCATCCCAGGCAGAAAAAGCCGCTCAGGAAGGTGTGATGATGGAGAAGAGCTCCCAGCACATCTGAGGTGAGTCATCAATGTGTCTGGGACACAGGGCTTGGACTGAGGAGTTGCTTCAAATTCAGATGAGAAGATGGGTGGCTCCTGATTGCAAATTCCTTGTGAAAGAGATTTTTTCAGGGAGGCTCCAAGGAATCATCCAGGTATTTCAGGCAGGACCCAAATTTTCATCCCGAGTTCCCCAGATCAACATTGGGCCAACACAGATGCTACTGGGTCCTCAGCTCTTCCCAGCCACGCCCTCCCTCCCCTTCTCCCTCCCTGATTTCTGTTTAGCGCAGCACCATGCTGTGGTTTCACAGTCAGCCTGACCCCTGCTTCATCTTCCCTGACCAGTTCATCTCCTTCATGCATGTTGAAAGACAAACTTTGGCATATTAAAATTTTAAGGAGTTTATTTGAGCAGAGAATGATTCATGAATCACAATGTGCCAAATTGCAAGCAACTCAGGGCTCCACCCAGGGGGCACCGGAAAAACTTTTATAAGTTGTTCAGGAAGCGAGAGGAAGAAAAAAATTAATTGGTTAAGTGGAAAGTCTCTAGTTACAGGATAGTCGGCGGTTCCCGATTGGCTAAGCTTAAGTTTCATTTTCTTAGTCAATGACCATTCACTCTGGGTTGGGTTTTAGTTTACTTAGGCAGGAACCCAACATGCTGGAGTCATCTCAGCCTAATACCTTCCCAATTAATTATTTGAACACATGGTAACTCATTTCTGCTGGCCCTTCCCTTGTGAACTGTGCCCACGGGCCACCCAGGCAAATGCAGGCTTCCTCCTACTTACTAGTGGTACTGTCCCAAGTTGAATCATGTTCTTATATAATTAAAAAAAAAAATTTCAGCATGTAAAATATGCCAATTCTGTATCAGGACACAGAAGAGGACGAGGACATGAAGACTTAGAAGGCACGTCTCTATGACTGAAGGACACACAGTGCAGATGTGAAGACCAGACTTTGTGAATCAAAGCTCATATTTATTGACTGCAAGACACCCCAAATAGCACTTAGAATCAAATTCTGCAGGACTCTGGTAGAAACAGTGATGGGACTTTCTGGCATTAGGGATTTGAAAGTAAGGAATGGAGGCAACTTCCGACAGGTGCAGTTCAGAGATGCCAAGAGTTTTCTTCTCCCACACCCCAAGGCTCGTCCCTTAAATTCCTTCTCCTCCCTGGAAACCACACCAAAGTCTTCACTGCAAAATCTAACCAGGCTAGAGGGTTATTATTATGTGAATTCTAGGGAGAGGTACACTTTAGGTCTTATCCACTCTTTACATCTGAGAATGAACTGGTAGGTCCGGAGAGAGAGTAAACAGACAATTAGAACACAGTGTGGCCAGCTTTCGGTCAGGCACCACCAGGGAGCAGGGTGGGTGGGGAGGGAGAATGTGCATGCCTGTATGTGCATGATGTGTCCATGTATGTGCATGTGTGTGCTGTGTGTGCATACATGTTTACAAGAGACTCCAGATGTAGGCAGCGGTTGATTCATAGAGGGCCTAGTCTTTGTTCCAAGAAGCTATGGAACAACTTCACACAAGAGGGCGATGAATCCAGGGTCTCCTATAACCTGTATGTCCTGAGTCATACCACCAGGATTCAAAAATCTAGTCACTCTTCCCTTTGGCCCAAATTTTCATCTCGCAATCCTAGGCCCTCATCTCGCATCACAACAGCCCCTACAAATACCTGCTCAAAATGTTGTACAGAAAACTCCGCAGGACACACAATGCTTGTCAGTTTTAGGGAAATCTAAACTCAGATTTATTGAAGAATAATGAAGACAACTTTAATGGATACTAACTTTACCTTGATACCATTCTCTAAAATATACAACTATTTCATAAATGAACTTGACAGAAACAAGTGTAATGAACATAAACAATAAAGTTAACATCTTGGACTGAAGCACTGGCATTCGGGTTACCTGACTTTATTTCCACTTGGATTTTACATTTGCATAACCAAAAGGGTTCACCAGAATTCTACCAAAACTGAGTCTATCTATCCCCAGAGCAGATTCCAATCTCCGCCCTCAAAGGCACAGACTCCAAGCTGTCTGGAGACGTGATCCCGGCGCCGATTTCTGAGGCTGGGAGCCTGTAGTGTGGCCTTTGGGCTAAAGATGGCGACAGAGATCAATGTTGGCACTGCCTTTTAGGGGCTAGGTTCTGAATGAGCTCTAACATTTAATTCTTCAAGTACTTAGCAGCTACTCTGTGTCAGCCCTTGTGCCTCAAATCGCTACCTCACTTACAGTAGATATATCCTTCCACGCAATGCGTGAGAGTAGAACTGGATCCTGTGAAGACTTCAGCAAGTCTGGGTGCCCATTCTTTTGGGTAACAATTTTGTTAGCTCCTGCTTGTCACGAGGGACACAGCCCCTGCTCTCTAGGAGTTTAGAGCTCAGGAAGGAAGGCAGATACTAGACACATACGCACTTTGACATTTTTCCCACCTGTGTGAAGGAGCACCACACGAATGCTTGATCCCTTCTCCCCGTGACGGAGACATTGCTGTGAATCTGTCTCGGGTACGCTCATCCCCTGCAACTCCCTTGGAAGTCCTTGCCCAAGCTCTGGTGGCAGAATTGGGTGACAAAGGATGCTGGGAGCCTTGAGTTCTAGCAGAAGCTCTTCCACACTGGAATATTTCTCATAGACATTTTCAGAAGGTTCATAGTCATAGGACCCATGATACAAAAAATAGCACTGGTTATGTAAGTTTGTCTGAATAAAGGACAGCAGACTTAGGTATCAGCTAGTTATGCATTTTGTAGACTGGTTCCAGTGCACACATTCCAATGAGCGCTCATAAGCTTATGTGAGAAAATGTGTTCGTTTTGATACCCTCTTCCACATGCCTCTCCCTGTTCACACCCTCTGCTTCAGACACTGGTCTCCTTACGGTTCTCCAAAGACACACTCCAGGCACGATGCTACTCCAGAGCTTCAGCAGTAGCTTTGTGTTTTGAACACTTGTTCCCCAATTACCTGCCTGGCTTGTTTCCTCAGTGAAGCCTACACTGGTCACCCCAATTAAAATTGCAATATGCACCCCAATATGCACCCCCTCGAATCTCAGCACCCTTAGATTACCTATGGTACTATCACTATTCTAATACACTCTATAATTTATTTTTTATTTACAGTACTTTTTTTCCTTCATCCTCCACCAGGGTGCAAGATCCACAGGGCAAAAGACTTTCTTTTTGCCTTGTTTATGTATCACCAGCATGCACAAGCATTTATGATGTGTCAGGCACTCAGCAACATTTGCTGAATGAAGAAAAGAACCCAAATAGGATCCCCAAAAGGGTCCTACTTAGAGGTCATGCTCTGTGGAGAATAGCACCAGGATCCCTATCTAGATATATCAGGAAAGACTGTGGCAGCGGGTGGGAGTAGTGGGAAAAGGGTCTAGTCCCTAGAAGGAGGGCTGGTGAGGGGTGGACAGAATCTCAGGGCTCCCAGTCAATGTCTGAAGCACTTTGCATGGTGTCTCAGTTATCTATTGCTGAGTAACAAACCAACCCACAATGCAGCGATTTAAAACATCAATGATTTATTATTCCTTCTGATTCTGTGAGTTGACTACATGGTTCCTCTGCTGATCTTCCCAGGTCTCTGCTGCATTCAGCTGGAGGCTCAGCTCAACTGGAAAGTCCAAGATAGTCTCTCCCATGTCTGGCTGTTGGTGCTGATTGTTGGTTGGGGGCCTTGGCTCTTCATGTGTCCTCCCATCCTCCAGTAAACTGGAATGACTTTCTTACATGGCTATCTTAGTGCTGCCTCTCAAAAAGGGAAAGGTAGAAGCTGCAAATGCTCTTGAGGCGTAGGGTCCAAAACTCACATTTGTTAGGAAGGACTGTGACAGCGGGTGGGAGTAGTGGAGAAAGGGTCTAGTCCCCAGAAGGGGGACTGGTGAGGGTGGATGGGATACTGGAGCTCCCAACCAGTGTCGGAAGCACTTTGTCATATCCTGCCTCATGTTATTCCCTCTTGCTATAGCCTATTGGTCTAAGGAAGTACCAAGGCCAGCCCTGATTTATGGAGATGTGGATAGAGAAATGGATTCTTCCTCTCAAAGGGAAGATCTGCAAAGAATCTGTGCCCAAAGTCATTGTAAACAAATGGAAGAGGAGGGGGTAAAGCACAGGTTGACTGATTCCTGAATGTACACTCTTGACCATCATGCTATATGCTGCCTCCATGAGAAACTGACATGATTGTGTAGCTAGCAATTCATTCATTCATTCTTTCTTTCTTTCTCTTTCTTTCTTTCTTTCTTTCTTTCTTTCTTTCTTTCTTTCTTTCTTTCTTTCTTTCTTTCTTTCTTTCTTTCTTTCTTCCTTCCTTCCTTCCTTCCTTCCTTCCTTCCTTCCTTCCTTCCTTCCTTCCTTCCTTCTTTCTTTCTTTCTTTCTTTCTTTCTTTCTTTCTTTCTTTCTTTCTTTCTTTCTTTCTTTCATCAAATGTTACTGACCACTTGCAATGTTCAAGTGCAGAGCTGAGCATGGGTCATATAGAATTGAATGGGGTCCAGGACTTGGTGCTCCTAAGGAAGATGAGAAAGCCAGCCTTACCCAAGCTCTCTCAAATCTTCTTCATCTTGCTCAGTGGTTTTAATGCTAGCTAGGAGCCCAAGGGAAAGGGTCAGTCCTTGGGAGGACTTCCAGAGGAAGGTGAAGCCCAGCTGGAGTCCCAGTCTGTGGGAAGTAAACTGGGAGAAGCAAGGACAGGCTTAAGGCTTAGCTTCTGCACCAGGGGCTATGTGTAAGGTTTGACTTCTTAGCCTTCTCAGGTTCGCACACTACTCCTCATTCCTTCATGCCTTCCCAAGCCCTGAATTTGATGTTGAGCAACAGTGAGAGCTTAATCAATGACTTTGAATGATTCGTATGCAAGCTGAGAGGAATATCAACAAATGTTTTGTCAGATATTCCCAAGAGTAGCTTGACCCAAATCCAAGATTATCTCTATGGTCTGCCCCTTTACATCAACTCAGGATGTTGTTGACATTATATATTTGCATGCTTACTATGTTAACCAGAGGCTCTCAAATGATCTTAACCACTTATATCAGGATCAGCTGAAATGCTAGTTAAAAATGAAGATTTCTGGGCCTCTACCCCTTACTGGCTAACAAAATTGTGGGGCTGAGCCTAGAAAGCTGAATTTCTAGGCAGCCTGTGGATTATTCTTATGAAGATTCTGAGGATCTCTAGCCTCTACGGAACGTCACTTCTTCCATGACCGTTTCTGCCACTGATGCTGAATAGACAGAATCCCTCCTTACTACCACCACCGGTAACATGTGCTTGTCACATAATTTAAAAATAAAGCCCCCTGCTGAAAGTCACAAGTCAGCCCCACAAAAGTTAGATCCCAATCAGGGAACGTGACGCTCGGTACGTTTATGTTCCTATGACGAAAAAGGGAATAACTAAAACAGGAAGTTGAAAATCAAACTTTAACTTTCCTGTATGGAACCATGCGCCAAATTCTGACCCTCTTTGTTGCTCTCTGCTCGTGTGCGTTAGTCATAGGAGGTCATGGAAAATCATCCTCATTATGAGAGGCTGCTCATCAGTCATTACCTCCACACCCTGCTGGGGAGGCAAAGTAGGTGACCGAGCATGCAAATTCAGGGATGTTTGGCTCAGAGAGTTCACATCCCCTCCTAACACAAGAGACAGAGACACCAAGGGTTTGAAATCCAGTAGGGGTGGGAAGTGCTTTGCCTAGGGCTGTCTAGTGTGGAGTTAGGAATGTTTTCTGGGGGTGAGTGTTCAAGTTAGATGATGCCTCCTTCCCTGTTCTGGAGGTTGGGTCCTCTTCCATAAGGTATTGTCCTTTGGTACAGCTTTGTTGTACCATCTAGATGGTACCTTCCGGGCGTGGCCAATCACTTGACCAAAGGGATGGGAGCTTTTGCTCTGAAGAGATCCTGACAAGAGAATATAGGTGTGGCAGAGCCCATTCCTACTCCCCACACACCCTGCTGGCAGTAGGTAGACATTTATCCCTTTATCAGTGTCCTTATGTGGCAGCAGATGGTGAGCTCCTAAGGGATAGGGGCCTTGGTATTTTTATTTCTAGATAGAGTCTTGCTTCACAAAACAACAGAGATACAGTCTGAGAAATGTGTCATTAGGCGATTTTGTTGTGTGAATATCACAGAGTGTACTTACACAGCTTACTTACTACACATCTAGACTATACCGTATAACCTCTTGCTCCTAGACTCGTACAGCATGTGACTGTACTGAATACTGTAGGCAATTGTAACATGATGGTAAGTATGTGTGTATTTAAACATATGCAAGCATAGAAAAATGTAGCAAAATATAATATTGTAATCTTATGGGACCACCGTTGTGTAGGCAGTTCATCCTTGAGTGAAACTTCATTATGTAGCACATGATTGTTCTCATAAATGAACATGAAGTGATTGGGCCACCTTATATAGAAATGCGGGGTTTCCACTGTGTAACTCTAGAGGGCGCCACTCACATGTTGATATCACAGAATTGAATCTTTACTGTAACAATATTATGACAGTTGGCTATAAAGTGCTTTGTACTAAAACAATAAAGACCATCATTTCTGATAACTTTCTAGCTGATGGGAATAAAATCAGAATAGGCAGCCTGCTGCTAATTCACTCCAAGGAGCCACAAGTTGTTAAAGCAAAGAGCACAGCCAGATCAGGAAATCCATTAAGGCAAGCTACAAACCTGGTGTTTATTAGGAGGGCAATATGGAGTCACCATGGATTATTTCAAGCAGGAGAGTGACATGATCAGACTGACCTCCTAAAATAGTTGCTTCTGGCTGCCGACTGGAGCACGGATTATTGGCATGGCCACTCAAGTGGTTTCCTGCAAGAATTGTTAGACACTCATCATCTCTCAATTCTTGCAGGAGATTTAAGGCGTCTTTGGGAGGTAGAGTTGATAGATTTTGGCGATTTATTGTAGGCACAGTGAGAGAGTCATTGTGAAGGTTTCTTGTTTTGGTGTCTATTGGTAGATGTCTCTACTAATGAATGGTGATTCTATTGATGGATGGTGATTCTATTCACTGACATAAGCAATGCTGGAGAAGAAAGTGGTAGTTTGGGGGCAGAGAGTGTGGAAATGATAAGGTCTGCTTTTGCCTATGTTGAATTTTGAGATGTATATGAGCATCCAAGTAGAGGATTTCAGTGGGCAGTTACATGTGTAGACATGGACTGCAGGAGAGAAATTTGGAATGGAGATATAAATTTCAGAGTTTTCAGCACAGGATGAACTTATGAGGTGAATGAAATGAAGAGAGAGATTAGTTTAAGAGAGGAGGTGGCCCAGGAGAGAGAGATATTTGAGAGGCAGGCAGAAGATGAAAAGCCTTCAACGGAGGTTTAGAAGGAGAGGTCTGGGGAGGCAGAAGGAAAATCAGGAGAAGAGGAATCATGGAAGTCTATATAAGAGGGCTTTAGGGCGAGAGCCAGCAGTGTCAAATACTAACAGTAGATCAAGTCTGGAAAAGTTTAAAAAGTGTCCATTGGATCTAGGAGCTAAAAACTCCAGAGTGCTTTCAGGAGAGTGATTGAGCAAAAGTGAAGATGAAGCGTCTTCAGGAGTGAGTAGAAAGTGAGAACACAGCGACAGTAAGTAGGGAGAATTCTTTTAATAACTTTGGCTGTGAAGGGAGAAAGAGAAGGGTGTAGCTAGAGGGAGTCATGGGGCTAAGGGAAGAAACTGTCAAGATGTGGCAGGTTCAAACAAGTGTGAAAGCCGATAGGAAGGAGCCAGTGGAGAAGGACAGGTTGGAAAAAACAGGGCGAGGTTACAGTATGAGTACATGCATGAGCTCTCAAGCAAACCTGCCTGAATTCACATTTTCACTCTGTTATTTCTCATCAGAGAAAACTGAATGAAATTGATGTACTCAAATTACTTTAAAAATTTTAAGTGTAGGAGAGTCATGCTTTTGTTATTTTCTAGTGAATCTGGGAGCAAAGAAAAATGTCAGTGACTGGCTGGGTGTGGTGGCTCACGTCTGTAATCCCAGCACTTTGGGAGGCTGAGGCAGGCCGGTCACCTGAGGTTAGGAGTTCGAGACCAGCCTGGCCATGCTGGTGAAACCCTGTCTGTATTAAAAATAAAAAGTTAACTGGGTGTGGTGGCATGCGCCTGTAGTCCCAGCTACTAGGGAGGCAGAGGCAGGAGAATCGCTTGAACCCGTGAGGCGGAGGTTGCAGTGAGCTGAGATCATGCCACTGCACCCCAGCCTGGGTGACAGAGCAAGACACCATCTTAAAAAAAAAAAATGCCCGGGCATGGTGGCTCACACCTGTAATGCCAGCACTTTGGGAGGGCGAGGTGGGCAGATCATCTGAGGTGGGGAGTTCGAGACCAGCCTGACCAACATGGAGAAACCCCGTCTCTACCAAAAATACAAAATTAGCTGGGCATGGTGGTGCATGCCTGTAATCCCAGCTACTCGGGAGGCTGAGGCAGGAGAATCGCTTGAGCTGGGGAGGTGGAGGTTGCAGTGAGCCGAGATCATGTCATTGCACTCCAACCTGGGCAACAAGAGCAAAACTCTGTCTCAAAAAAAAAAAAAAAGTCAGTGACCTTCCTTAGAAGTAGCAATAAATCTTTTCAATATTTATACCATTAAAAATTTATGTCATTAAAAATATGAAAATACTTTTTCAGTATTATTTCCATTTATCTATTTATCTATGTTTCATGTAGCTATTGCGGTAGAATAAACCACCCTTAAACTTAGTGGCTTAAAAATAGGAATCATTTATTCTGTGCTTGCTTTGGCAGCACATGTACTAAAATTGGAACAATACAGAGAAGTTTAGCATGGCCCCTGTGTAAGGATGGCATGCAAATTCATAAAACGCTCCATAAGAAATTTTTTTAAGAGAATATTTATTCTCCTTTGTGAATCTGTAATTGGGCAGGACTCACTAGGGACGTAGGGACACCTTGTGTTCACTCCACTCAACATCAGCTGAGAGGAGTCCAAGGGTGGGAAATGGACTGGTCAGATGACTGCCTTCCTCACAGGTCTGGTGAGGCCGGATCTCTGCTGGGAACTCAGCAGGACTGTTGGCCAAACCACCTTTGCTTGGCTTCTTCATGACACCTGGGCTTCCCCACAATATGGTGAGTGGGTTTCGAGAGTAAGGGCTAGGAGAGAGAGAGTCAGGCAGAAACTGTATAACTTTTGATGACCTAGCTTCAAAAGTCATTCAGCATAACTTTTGCTTCATTCTATTCACTAATGTCAGTCTGCACTCAAAGGGAGGAAAATCATACTTCAAAGGGAGGAGTAACATACACGCAAAGAGAGGAAAATCATACACCTCTTAATGAGAAAAGTCTCAAAGAATTCATGGGCATGTTTTAAAATCAGAACAGTAACAAGTTGCCAATTAGGACAAGAAATTACAGGTTTCATTTTCAGGGTTGTTTCTACAGTACGTTGAAACATTTTCCGAAACTTCAGTGTCTTACGCTGATTAGTAAACATAAGGAATTTATGTTCATAACAGATCCCCCTGTTGTTCAAATATTTGCAATGACATATTTATTTTAACTAGGAACAGAAAAGTTGGAGATGGCAGCCGGGTGTGGTGGCTCATGCCTGTAATCCCAACACTTTGGGAGGCCGAGGCAGGCAGATCATGAGGTCAAGAGTTTGAGACTAGCCTGGCCAACATGGCAAAACCCTGTCTCTACTAAATATACAAAAATTGGCTGGACTTGGTGTCTTGTTCTTGTAATCCCAGCTACTTGGGAGGCTGAGGCGTGATAATCACCTGAACCTGGGAGGCGAAGTTTGAGCCGAGATGGTGCCACTGCACTCCAACTGGGCAATAGGATGAGACTCCATCTCAAAAAAAAAAAAAAAAAAAAAAAAAAAAAAAAAAAAAAAGAAAGAAAAAAAGAAAAAGAAAAAGAAAAAGAAAAACAGAAAAGTTGGTGATAGCAATGGATATTTATACAGGTTTTTATAATGCACAGAAAGAAAAAGTGTTAGTCTCGCGTCTGTTCTCAGTTTAATGCCTCTCAGATGAATTCTTCGAACAAGTTTATGTTGCAGAACCACTGAAGCTGTGAAGGAGTGGGGTCACCTGTATCAGATACCTTTTTGCTTGTATGTTAATTCTGAAGACTAGAAGCACTATAAGTGATATTATTTGTATGATAAGCAACAACTCAGGCCTTTGGGCTCTTAAGATTTTCTCAGCTGAAATGAAATAAGAACTAAAGGCAGTTTCATTTAATAATAGTGGGATAAAGAACATAGAGCATTTTTCTTCCCCTTTATGTAAACATGGTTAAGTAAAGTGGGTGTAGAGTAATAAGAACCACCGCTTCACAGGCTTCTGGGGGGAAGACTGAGTTGGCTCATGCACTCCAAGCTCTTAGCACGAAGCCAGACACACCGAGGTACTGACTAAGTGACTGAGGATGACTGATGATGTGAGAGCCTTGAGGAGGCTGACTGGGACACAAAGCAAATGCAGAGAGACTGGCCTTGGGTAAGAGTGGGCTCCTGCTTCTATTGAATGAGAGAGAAGAGGGAAAGCATAAAGAGAGTTTCAACAGGTTTTAATGCGGGCTGATGGGGAACTGAGAAAGTGTCCTTCTACCAGCTTCTGTTACTTTGCTATAAGTGAGGAAAAGGGAGATGGACTAGGAGATTGAAGTCAATGAAGAAGATTGGAAATATTTTCTGTGGAGATGGGTCAGCCAGCTCATTATAGAAACATGAAAGGTTTGCTAAGCAACCATGAGGCCAGTTAGTTTTGGATATCATCAATGCGCAGGGTGAGGTTCTGTTATGTTCTCCTAAAGGGCTTAGTGGCTTTGGGTTAGAGTCTGGGAGGGTGGACCTTGGACAGATCCAGAGCTTTGCCCCACAGTGCAATGGGAGGGCAACAGAGCCAAGCAGTGGAGAATATTGATGAAAGAACGGTCCAAGTGAGCAACTGAAGGAAGTGAAGACCTCCAAGGAGGAGGTGGTAGAGCAAAGTTGAGCAGGTTAAAGGACTGAAGGTTTCTGTGTGGTTGAAATACCAGAGCAATGGGAATAATGGAGAGAGAGAACAAGACCGCTATCGGTTGTGGTCAGAGGGTGGTACAGTACTTTATACAGAGAGGTCATGGTGTTAGTCATCCAAATGGACATTAAGACTCCTTGGGGATTAGGACAAAGAAGAGAGCTTGGTTCCAGTGCCAAATATTTAATAAATACGGGAGAATGACTAGGCAGTCAGTAGCTGAAAGCCACAAAGAGAGACAGGATGGTAAAAAACGTTAAAGGACTGAGGCTTTTGTTTGTTTTTGTTTTTGTTTTTGTTTTACAAAGGCTGGAGAAGTCACAATCTGAAAACATCAGTAGAGAGATGACTTCATGCTGGCCCGGTGATATCCAGATGGTAGGGGCATGAGCTTCTTCTCCTTGAGAAAGATGCAGGGGAAACATGGTACCAGAGGATAGCCAGGTCTTAGCCAAGGCATGAATTAAGAAAACAGTTAGAAAAGAGAATGGAAAAAAATAGATAGGTTTTTTCATTTAAAAAGTAACTATCAAGGACCTGCTCTGTGCATGGTACCGTTTTGGGCATTGAAATGCATCTGTGAATAAGACATAGTAAGGAATTTGCATTCCAGTGGTAGGAGACAGACAATAAACGCCTGAGCAAATACATACTCAATATAATTTTGGATAGTGATGCAGCTGTGCAGAAAAAAATATGCTATTAGATGAAGAGTGAAGGTGTGCAGAGAAGTGGAGGTTTGCTGCAAATTATGTTCTCCAAAGGAAATGGAGAGTGCCGTGGGAGTTGTGTTGACAGTAAGCCTAGATAGATTTTATTGCATTAATGCTTGCTGGAATAAATAGCTCTGCTGAATAGCAGATGGAAGAAAGCACACTGGGCTTTGCAAATCATCACTGTGATGCATGTAATTTTGCAGAACTGCCAGGGTTTCTCACAGCAACTCATTTCCATTGTGGCTCCCTAGAGAGAGCTGTGGCCACTGCAAGATTTCTCCTACCTGCATGACCTCATGGCCAGCAACAGACAATTGCAACTTCTGCCTACGGACTTCATGGGTCAGGCAACCACTGGAAAGCAAAGCAGTCACTTGCTGTGTGGGGGTTGGAGGAACTGGAGGAAGCCTCTGGGGCCCCTTGCATGCAGCTCAGAGAGTAATAGCGTTCTCAGGTCGAGCAAAGGGAAGTGGCTAGCACTTTAGACATGACACTCATTGAGGCTTGGAGGAGACGTTTTTAGGGCAAAGAAAGGGAAGTTTTACTTCACTCGTAGTTAGTAAACATAAGACATGTACATTCTTAATAGATCTCCAAATAACATTAGAGGAAGGCCAGGAACAATTTTAAGGGGATAGAGCTATAACTGACTGGGGTGAGAACTGGGGACATTTGGGAAAGAGTCCTCATTCCAGGTGGCCTCAAGGTCAGTATCTGGGCTCCTGTGATTCTCTATGATGCTCTGATTGGCCAGTGCCACTCAGGCTTAGACTGGTGTCCCCCTTGTGTGGTTTTTCTTTATCACGTATCCTATAGTCCTCTTTCCTGATTCTCCCTTAACCTGTGCCTCTTCTTGAGATCATGAGGAAGATATTATTTTCTAGTTACAGTTAAAGTCTTTCCTTTTTAAAATGACCTAATTAATTCATTAATGCCTCATTTATTCCCACCTTTTGAGCTTTCATTATATTCAAGACACTATTGTAAAAAATAGAGACTTAAAGATAAAAATAATGTTATAACTCACCAAACAGGGAGAAGAGATAATTTTTTTGAATGACGCTACAAAATAATGTAAATGTTGGGTTTCCCTTTACTCCACATTATCTCCTTCAGGCATCCACAAGCTTCAACCAGAACTGACAGATCTTTATCTTTAGTGCATTTTTCTCTTCTAGCTTCCAGGTTTGTACATCCAGTTTCCAACTGGACACTCCATTTAGCATCCCATCTGCATCTCAAACACAACACAACTCAAATGGAATTAACCATCTCCCCGACTACCCTTAGAATCCATCTGTTCCTCCACCTCTTGTATCATCTTTCTCAATGAATGATGCTATTGCTACCCGCCAGTTATCTAAGCCTTTAAATAATAATACCCTTGATCCCTACTGCCCTTCTACATTCAATAGTCACTTCCCATATTCAGTAGTTACTAGGTCCTGTTGAGTCTACCTAATAAACATTTCTAGGGCTTTCTCTCCATCCTCATGGTCAGCACTGTGGCTTAGACCCTTGTCTCCTCATCCGTAGGTCACTGAGCAACCTCCCAGCTAGTCTCCTTACCACAAAGTCTTGCCTCCTTTTTTTTTTGTTGTTTGTTTGTTTGTTGTTGTTGTTGTTTAGGAGCAGAGATTTAATAGGAAAAAGAAAGAGAAAGGAGAATAGCTCTCTCTTGCGAGAGAGAGGGGCTCCCAAATGGGAATTCCCAGTCTTGCTTTGTTCTAAAGCAGGTCCACATTGCTACATAGGGATGGCACCCTGCCTTTTCCTCAATGGCTCCCCACATGTTTGTAGCGCAGACAAGGCCCCTTGGATTCTGGGCCCTGTCAATCTCTAGGCCATTTCTCCATTGCCCTTCTGGATCCTTATACATGCAGCAGGTTTAATAACAGCCATTATGATTATGAGGTTCTTAAAGACTCTCCAGGATGCTGTCGTCTCTCACAAGTTCTGTCTTTGCACAGAACTTGTATCTCAACTTCTGTTTAGAAAATCTTTCCTCTTCTACTTCCCTAGTTAATTTTATTCATACTTCAGAGCTCAACTGTAAACTCAACCCCTCTCGGAAACTATGTGTAGCCCTGCAGCTTTTTCTCGGCAGTCACGAGACCCTGGATCACCCCCAGCATAGCATTTGCCAAATGACATGTTAATTGTGAACCCCTTCCATGAATCTGTAGATAGTTCAAGGGCAGGACTGTGCCCTGTGTGTTTGTATCTCCAGTGACTGACTTGTAGTGGATACTTAATAAACATGTGTTAAATGAATAAATGAGAAAAAGGGAGAAAGAATGAAAGGAAGAAAGGGAAGAAAGAAGAAAGGAAAAGAATAGGAAGGGAAGAAGGAAGGGAGGAAGAGGGAGAGGAAGAGGGAGAGGGTGAAAAATGTAGACTATGGGAATGAAGAGAAGCAATAATTAACTTTAAATCCTACATTAAATAGGCAATACAGTCTTCAAAGAAGAGGAGATGTTTGGGCCAAGTGTTAAGGTAAAGGGAGGAGTTATCCAGGCAGAGTAAAGGCAAGGGGATTTTTGGACACAGCCAAGAATGCACACAAGCAGAGAGGTATGCAAAAGGGTGAAATGTTGGTTAATTTGTTGGGATTCAGTGAAAGACTATAGAAAGTACCCTAGCTAGTTTAATGGGAAAATGTTTCCATATAAAGAATTTGGTTTTTACAGAATCATCTGGAGGACCACAGGAATGGGCTTTCGACTGGACATCTAGGAATAATTCCCAGAGGGACACTCTAAAACTGGCTTGCTGGAGAGCCATCATCTCTGTCACAATCAGGAAGACGCTGCTACACTGCTGGCTCCAGCAACACAGCACTGGGGCCCAGTGCAGGGATCACACAGCTGTTGACTCCAGAAAAACATGGCTTTACCTATAATCCAGAAATCAGAAAGCTGCCTCCTGAAGCATGCTGTGCTTGCTAAAATATGCAGTAAGGAAATAGATGGCTCTAGGTTGGGTGTGATGGCTCATGCCTGTAATCCCAGCACCTTGGGAGGCTGAGCTGGGCGGATCACCCGAGGTCAGGAGTTCCAGACCAACCTGGTCAACATGGTGAAACCCTGTCTCTACTAAAAACACAAAAATTAGCCGGGCGTGGTGGCAGGTGCCTATAATCCCAGTTACTCAGAGGGGCCGAGGCAGGAGAATTCCTCCGAGAAAGGAGGCAGAGGTTGCAGTGAGCCGAGATCATGCTATTGCACGCCAGCATGGGGGACAAGAGCGAGACTTCATCTCAAAAATAAAAGAAAATAGATGGCTCTATTTAAATAATGTATTCCAAATTTAAGTCTGCCATGAATGCATCTGCCTAGCAGGATTGAAGTCACATCTGGAACTCTAGCTGTAAGAGAGTCTGAGAAATGTGGGTTTTAGCTTTCCAAGCACTGCAGGAATGAGTTGGATGGATGCTAAGAGAGACATTGAGTAGCCAAGCCACCATCTGTACTACCTCTTCCACATCTTCTGAGGTATAGGAACCAGAAATGGTCTGTATATGTCAGTAGGATAAGCCAGAGCTCTTTGTGGGACGGCTTCCCCTCCTGCTCCCCAGCCATGCTGGGGGACTGTGCAATTTGTGTACCTTTATGCCCATGGTGGAAAGTTGAGCCAACACTCTCACATTATTCTCAAGTGAAACCTGTGCTCCTTTTCTAGGTTTCCACTGTGCAGCTTAGAGCCCAGCTTAGCATCAGCATGTCTGGGGACAGCGCTCATGGGGTGGCTGACTCACAGAGACAAACCTGATATTCTTCTACAAGTGAATGTAGTACAGTGCATGCGGCTGGGAGGAGAGGTCCTGTCCCACCATGAGCCCTACTCTTCAATAGCTGTGTGACCCTTGACAGACTCCTGCAATGTTTTGGATCTTGTTTGGTGCTTTGTGATATCAAAATGCTCACTCATAAAGTGAGTGGTCAGGATAGCAGCCACTGCCACAGGTAACCCAGTGCTTTCTGTGTCTTGCTTCACTTCTTCAGATTCAAAGTCTTCAGTAACAGCATCCATGTGGCCTATAAGCCAAGACTCATGTGCCCACACTCTCCTCACCATCAGGGAGGAGGAAGGGAGTACTTGGTTCTTTCTGGTTATGAAATGGAAGGCAGAGCCCTGTCTCCCACCAAAATGAGACCAGTGTGGAATTTATTCCCAAATGGAACCATGTTTAGTTAATGGGTAGAAAATTTAAAAGCCACTACACTGAGAATGCTTGTATAATTGTACATATTTTTAAATAGAGATTGCTCACTTTTGCTTCCTCCCGGGCATGGCACTGATATCCATGAAATCATAAGTTTAATGGACTGTGTATTTCTATTACATCTTAAAATAAACACATAATAATACTATTAAAACACAGAAATACATCCTGAGATCTGAAATTGATCTTATGTACCACCAGTGATATACATCACATACTTTAGGAACCCAAATGCGAAGTGTTGACAACAATTAGTGTGGCAAATTAATCCTTGTGGGTGGATCCATGTGCATCAGTCAGGTCTCTGTGGAACAAGCAGTGGAAATAGACTTCAGACCAATTTAAACAGAAATTTATTGATTTTTTTAAAAAAAGTATTCAGAAAAATCAGATTAGTTCCCAGAATTAACAGGAAGGCTGGAGAACTGGTTTAGAAAATGGACAGAGATCAAGGGAGATTTTTATAGGGGGTGGGGAAAGTGCCAATGAAAGATAGAGACAGAGGGGCTATTCTGAGAGGAAGGAGCATTCTGCTGTAACATTCTCTTCTTCCTTTTTTTTTCTAAAAATTTTTGCGAGGGCTGTGAATGAAAATCATTTTATCTTCAGCATTACTTCTTTTTGTGTGTGATTACATTTTTTTCAATAGGTTTCTGGGAAACAAGTGTGTTTGGTTACATGAATAAGTTCTTCAGTGGGGATTTTTGAGATTTTAGTGCACCCATCACCCAGTGTACACTGTACCTGCCGTGTAGTCTTTTATCCCTCACTCCTCCTCTCACCCTTTCCCCCTGAGTCCCCAAAGTCCATTGTATCATTCTTATGCCTTTGGGTCCTTACAGCTTAGCACCCACATATATATATATATATATATATATATATATATATATATATATATATATATATATATATTTGTGCTGCTATAAATATGCGTGTGCAAGTATCTTTTTCATATAATGACTTATTTTCCTCTGGATAGATAGCCAAAAGTGGGATTGCTGGATCAAAGAGTAGATCTATTTTCAGTTCTTTAAGAAATCTCCACACTGTTTTCCATAGTGGTTACACTAGTTTACATTCCCACCAACAGTGTAAAAGTGTTCCCTTTTTTCTACACCCATGCCAACATCTTTTTTTTTTTTTTTATTATGGCCATTCTTGTGGGAATAACTTGGTATTGCATTGCTGTTTTGATTTGCATTTCCTTGTTATTTAGTGATATTGAACATTTTTCCATAAGTTTGTTGGCCATTCATATACCTTCTTTTGAGAATTGTCTATTCATGTCCTTAGCCCACTTTTTGATGGGATTTTTTGTTTTTTTTTCTTGCTGATTTGTTTGAGTTCCTTATAGATTCTGGATATTAGTCCTTTGTCGGATGTATAGATTGTGAGGATTTTCTCCCACTCTATGGGTTGTCAGTTTACTCTGTTGATTATTCCTTTTGTTGTGTAGAAGCTTTTTAGTTTAATTAAGTCCCATTTATTTGTCTTTATTTTTGTTGTGTTTGCTTTTGGGTTCTTGGTAATGAAGCCTTTGCCAAAGCCAACGTCTAGAAGGGTTTCCCAATGTCTGGAAGGGTTTTCTAGAATTTTTGTGGTTTTTGGTCTTAGATTTAAGTTCTTGATCCATCTTGAGTTGATTTTTGTATAAGATGAGAGATGATGATCCAGTTTCATTTTTCTACATGTGGCTTCCCAATTATCTTAGCACCATCTGTTGAATAGGGTGTCCTTTCCTCACTTTATGTTTTTGTTTGCTTTGTCAAAGATCAGTTGACTATAAGTATTTGGCTTTATTTCTGGGTTCTCTATTCTGTTTATTCTGTTCCATTGGTCTGTATGCTGGTTTTTATACCAGTACTATGCTGTTTTGGTGACTATGGCCTTACAGTTAGTTTGAAGTGGAGTAATGCAATGCTTCTAGATTTGCCTTTTTGCTTAGTTGTGCTTTGACTATATGGGCTCTTTTTGGGACTATATGGGACTATATGGGCTCTTTTTGGGACTATATGGGTTCCTTATGAATTTTAGGATTGTTTTTTCTAGTTCTGTGAAAATGATGGTGGTATTTTGATGGGAATTGCATTGAATTTGTAGATTGCTTTTGGCAGCATGATCATTTTCACAATACTGATTCTACCCATCCATGAGCATGAAATGTGTTTCCATTTGTTTGTGTCATCTATGATTTTTTTCAGCAGTGTTTTATAGTTTTCCTTGTAGAGGTCTTTCACCTCTTTGTTAAGTACATTCCTGAGTATTTATTTTTATTTTTACTTTTTTGCAGCTGTTGTAAAAGGGATTGAGTTCTTGATTTGATTCTCAGCTTGGTTGCTGTTGGTGTATAGCAGAGCTACTGATTAGTGTACACTAATTTTGTATCCTAAAACTTTGCCGAATTCATTTACCAGTTCTAGGAACTTTCTGGATGAGTCTTTAGGGTTTTCTAAGTATACAATCATGTCATCAGCAAACAGCGACAGTTTGACTTCCTTTTTGCTGGTTTGGATGTCCTTTATTTCTTTCTCTTCTCTGATTTTTCTGGCTAGGACTTCCAGTACTATGTTACATAGAAGTGGTGAAAGTGGGCATTCTTGTCTTGTTCCAGTTCTCAGGGGGAATACTTTCAACTTTTTCCAGTTCAGTATAATGTTGGCTGTGGGTTTGTCATATATAGCTTTTATTACCTTAAGGTATGTCCCTTCTATGCCAATTTTGCTGAGGTTTTTAATCATAAAAGGATGCTGGATTTTGTCACATGCTTTTTCTGCATCTATTGAGATGATCACATGATTTTTGTTTTTAATTCTCATTATGTAAAGAATCACATTTATTGACTTGTGAATGTTAAACTATCCCTGCATTCCTGGTGTGAAACCCACTTGATCATGGTGGATTATCTTTTTGATATGCTGCTGGATTCAATTAGCTAGTGTTTTGGTGAGGGTTTTTGTATCATGTTCATCAGGGATATTTGTAGTTTTCTTTTTTTGTTATGTCCTTTCTTGGTTTGGCATTATGATTTAGTGAGGATTCTCTCTTTCTCTATTTTTTGGAATAGTGTCAATAGTATTGATACCAATTCTTCTTTGAATGTCTGATAGAAGTCAGCGTGAATCCATCTGGTCCTGGACTTTTTTTTGTTACCATTTCCGTCACAATTACTTTTAATTGCCATTTCAATCTCACTGCTTGTTATTGTTCTGTTCAGAGTTTCTGTTTCTTCCTGGTTTAATCTAGGAGGGTTGTATATTTCCAGGAAATTATCCATCTCCTCTAGGTATTCTAGTTTATGCACATAAGGGTGTTCATAGTAGCCTTGAATGAACTTTTGTATTTCTGTAGCATTGAAATGTCTCCCATTTCATTTCTAATTGAGCTTATTTGGATCTTCTCTCTTCTTTTCTTGGTTAATCTCGCTGATGGTCTATCAGTTTTGTTTCTCTTTTTCAAAGAACCAGCTTTTTGTTTCATTTTTCTTTTGTATTTCTTTTTTGTTTCAATTTCATTTAGTTCTGCTCTGATCTTGTCATATTACCAGAATAGTCTTTCTGGTTCCTTCTCATTTGGGTAGACTATGTCAGAGGGAAGATCTGGGACTCAAGGGCTACTGTTCAGTTTCTTTTGTCCCTCGGGGTGCTCCCTTGATGTGCTGCTCTCCCTTCCCGTAGGGATGGGGCTTCCTTAGAGCTGAACTGCAGTGATTGTTATTTCTCTCCTGGACCTGGTCACCCAGTGAAGCTACTGGGCTCTGGGCTAGTACTAGGGAGTATCTGCAGAATCCTGTGATATGATCCATCTTCAGGTCTGTCAGCCATGGATTCCAGCACTTGCTTTGGTGGAGGTAGCAGGGGAGTGAAGTAGGCTCTGTGAGGGTCCTTGTATTTTTGTTAACTACACTGATTTTATGTTGGTTGGCCTCCAACTAGGAGTTGGTGATTTCAAGAGTGCATCAGTACGGGTAGGATCAGGCAGTGGGTGAGACCCACTCCTGGCCTTAAAGCTCCCAAGAGATTATGTCCTTTATATTTGGCTGTCAGGGCAGGTAGAGAAAGATCATCAGGTAGGGGCAGGATTAGGTGTGTCTGAGCTCATACTCTCCTTGGGCAGGGCTTGCTGTGGCAGTTATGGGGTCTGGGGGTATGGTTCACAGGCCAATCGAGTTACGTTCCTAGGTGGATTATGGCTGCCTGTGCTGTGTCACACAGATTGCTGGGGAAGTAGGAGAAAGCTGGCAGCCACAGGCCTCACCCAGTTTCCATGCAGTCCACAGCCCAGAAGTCCGGCTTCACTCCCACCATGCCCCACCAACAGCACTGAGTTTATTTCCAGGAAGCTGGTGAGCAAGGCTGAGGACTTGCCCCAAGCTACAAGCCTCCCAGCTGAGAAAACAAGCGAACTCACAGTTCCTCGACTGTCCCATGGAACCTGCAGTGGCAATCCACCTCCTTCAAAGGGTCTGTGGACTCTCTCGGCTTTCCTGGTATGTTTCTGTGGAAGTGCTTGGGGCCAAAGTTCACGATGTGGGTCTCCATGCACTGCTCTGTTTGTCTGAGGAGCTGCAAGTTAGTCCTGCCTCCTATCCGCCATGTTTCCTCAGCATCCTCTTCCTTCTTAAAACCTGGACCACGCCTGCAATCCCAGCTCTTTGTGAGGCCGAGGTCAGGAGATGGAGACCATCCTGGCTAACATGGTGAAACCCCGTCTCTACTAAGAAAATACAAAAAAAAAATTAGCCGGGCTTGGTGGTGGGCACCTGCAGTGCCAGCTACTCCGGAGACTGAGGCAGGAGAATGGCGTGAACCCGGGAGGCGGAGCTTGCAGTGAGCGAGATCGCACCACTGCACTCCAGCCTGGGCGACAGAGCGAGACTCCGTCTCAGAAAAAAAAAAAAAAAAAGCTGGAAAGCTGGAGATTATTTTGAGGCCAGGCGCATTCATGTTCAGGCCAACAGGTACTAGCTGAGCCTTGTGCTAGTCACAAGAGAAGCAGCAAATGACGAGGTGAGGACACGAGTCTGTCAGGCCAAGCACTGGCCCCTGAGGGAGACACAGAAGGATAAGCCGTGGTCCTCACAGCTATGAAGTTGGCTTAAAGGTTTCCCTTGGAGGCACTGTGCCACTTCACTTCCTATAGGGCCCACCTCAGAGGCACTTCTATCACCCTCTCACACAGATGAAGAAACTGAGGCTCAGAGAGGTTGAGAAACTTATCCCAGTTAGTAAGTGGTGCCGACAAGAATCAAATTTAGACCGTTCTGACAGAAAGCCATGTTTGTAATCACCATATATTCATGCTCCTTCTTAGCACAGGGTGGCTAACAAGCTCAAACAAGCCAAGATTTAAATGCCACAAAGAAGATCCAAAAGACCTGTGAGGAAGAGGAGACTGCCAGTGGCTGGGCGATCAGGAAGACTTTGTAGGAGAGGAAAACTATTTTTTTCTCAGTTCTCATAAGTTCTTAGTTGGAATGGGCAGATTAATAAGAGAAAAGCAAGCAGATGTTTATTAATATGTATATTTCATATATACATGGGAGACACCCAGGGAATAAGTAGCTTTCAAAGAGGTGGCTTTGAATTCCAGTTTATACAGTGTCTTCAACAAAGAACAGTAAAGTTTTAGAGACATGACAAGAGAATTAAAAAGGACTCTGAGTCTCTAAGAGTAGTGACTTGTGGAAAGGTGAAATGTCAGATAAAGGCTAGTTTGTAAAGCTTGCTAATGTAAATTCCTCTGGTGCCATCTCCAGACTGATAAGAGTCTTAAAGTTGTCTTCGCTGGTTGACCTTTGTCCTCCCTGGTGAATGCAGTGGGGATGGGGAGTAGGATTTGGGGTAGTGAGGGAGTTTCCTTCCACCTGTGGGAAGAGGCGTTCACATTTTAAGATTGGGAGCAGGAGGCCTGATGTGATTAGAGCTGTGATGTAAAACCGGCATTCACAGATATTTTAATATATCACACCAGTAATCTTTTTAAAAACTTGGGCAAACAACTTCAAATTTTTACAAGAACATTAATAAAAATAACAAGTTGCACCCACTATAACCACTATTTCATAGAAGAAAGGCCATTTTTACATTTCCTCTCCACTCGGTGAGCATGATCTCAGAAGAAAGGACTGCCCTTCTCAAGAGGGAAGAGTTAACAATAGCATCCCAATATATTGAAATATCAAGCCCTGGGCTCTCGATTTTCTATTTCATTTGGCTCATTATTAAAACTGGCACTGGTCTAAGGACCAACATGTGGAAACCACTGCTCTGAAAGATCTGGCAATAGTATAGAAGGCAGATTGGAGCTGGAGAAGAGAGACTTTTATTCTTAAGGAGCTTGTCTTAGTCACCTCAGACTACCATAACAAAATATCACAGGCTGGGCTGCTTAACCAACAGGAATGTATTTGCTGTCAGTTCTGGAGGCTGTGATCAAGTCTCAGATCATCCACTTGCTGGCTGGCAGACAGCAACCTTCTCCCTTCCTTGGTGTCTGTGCAGGCACAGGGACAGTGAGAGCTCTCTGGTGTCTCTACCTCTTCTTAAAAGGACACCAATTCTATTGTGTCAGGACCTCACCCTTATTTAATTTCAATTACTTTCTTATAGGCTCTATCTTCAAATGTAGCCACTTTGGGAGTTAGGACTTCGGTATGTGGATTGTGGAGGGATTCACTTCACACAGAGCTATTGCAATGGTTTGGACAAGGAGCTCTAACTGGGGAAGGGGGGAAGACTGTGGACTCGGGGAGAGGTCAGGTGGGTCATGTGCGTCCGTGTGAAGAGACCAGTAAATAGGCTTCATCTGAGCAACAAGGCTGTTTATTTCACCTGGGTGCAGGTGGGCTGAGTCCGAAAAGAGAGTCAGCGAAGGGAGATGGGGTTGGGCTGTTTTATAGGATTTGGGTGGGTAGTGGAAAATTACAGTCAAAGGGGGTTTTTCTCTCATGGACAGAGGCAGGGGTCACAAGGTGCTGAGTGGGGGAAGTTCTGAGCCAGGAGAAGGAATGTCACAAGGTTAATCGCTCAGTTAGGGTGGGGCAGGAACAAATCACAATGGTGGAATGTCATCAGTTAAGGCAGGAACTGGCCATTTTCACTTCTTTCGTGATTCTTCACTTGCTTCAGGCCATCTGGATGTATACGTGCAGGTCACAGGAGATATGATGGCTTAGCTTAGGCTCAGAGGCCTGACAAGGCACAGGGGGAGCTGGGATGGAGGTGCAAAGTACTCATGCTGACCTGACATCCCATGCCCACGGCAGACATGACTACTTGATCAGACAATACTTTCTTGGAATCAAAGACACAACCTCACAGTCCTCAGCATCATAGTTCAGGCAGCCTGTATCAGTAGATCAGAGTGGGCGCATGACCTGGTGCTATCACTGCATCCTGTGAGGGGAGATGGGATCGGAATGGAGGTGGAGGAGTCACAGGTGGTCCTGATGTCACAGGCCTGGGAGTCTGGGAGAGGTGCCGTAAGTAGTAGTATGGCCCTCAAAGACATCTGTCTCTTAATGTCTAGAATCAATCCAAGTGTTAATCTAACATAGACAAGAGGATTTTGCAGATGGGATTAAACTAAGGATCTCAAGATAGAAAGACTCTCCTGGATTATTCAGGTGTGTCCAATGTAACAGCAAGGGTTCTCAAAATAGGGACACAGGAGATTGAATTGTGAAGGAGATGTGCTGATAAAAGGAGAGATTGAAGTGATGCGGCCATGAGGCAAGGAATGTGGGTGTCCTCTAGCAGCTGGCAATGATGTGGAAATGGATTGTCCCCTAGAGTCCAGAAAGATCACAGCAGTGCTGACACCTTGATTTGAGCCTAGTGTCACCTCTGTCAGACTTGTGACCTGCAGAACTGTAAGAGGATAAATTTGTGTTTTAAGGCACTAGGTTTGTGGTAATTTGTTACAGCAGCAATGGGAAACTAATACAAGAAGGGTTGTGCCATCAACAGAAATACAGCAGTCAGAAGAAAGATGGTTGGGGAGAGCAGAGGATGGGGTGGGAAGGTGATGGATTCTGTTTGGGACATTCTGGGTGTCATATGCGTATTATTGGGGAGCTGTCCATCAAAAGCTGGAACTTCAAAGAGAGAAAGGAAGGAGCAACAATATTTTAAAAGGGACAGAAGTAGGTAATGTTCAATATGTGTTGAGTACCTACAAGGTTTTTGGTTCTTTCAACAAGTTATTTTATTTAATTTTTATGGCATCCAGGGGTGTTTTTTTGTTTGTTATGTTTTTGTTTTTGTTTTTTTTTCCTGAAACCAAATTTTCTCAGTTAAGTGTGCCATGTAAGTGGCCAGGGGTTAAGAGATGTGACTAAGACTAGACAGAGCGATTTTCATCATTACATGGTACTATGGTTCTACTGAAGCACTGAGGAAGGAAGTCAAGAGGGTTCCTGAGTAATGTCTGGAGTCTTCTCAGTAACACACAGAGTGAGGCAGAGGTATTGACAGTGTTGGCGGGTCACTTTGAAAGGTTAGAGGTAAATAAAGTTCAGGGCAATGCTACTTGGAGAGGAGTGAATCTTTGGTAACCTGGAGGAGATGCCTCTCAGAGGAAAATTTCCTCACAGCATGAAGTCACCAGCTGTAAGACTAGTGGGTGTTCTGGGGGGTGTTAGTAGTGACTCACTGTCTGTTGGTCCAGTGCAGGGAGGGATGAAAGGCTGGGAAGTGGGTAGAGAATCTGACTCCTCCTGCCCCCACATGTCTATTCCTGTGCTTTCTCACAGTGGGGGCAAAAGGTATGCAAAGGGATTTCCGCAGTGTCTGAGTGCTCCCAGGAGACAGAAGAGTAACTGATGACTTGGAGTTGGAGTCTTGGTGGCTCAATCAAGTAACTGGGGCGTTTTGGGATTTCAACACCTCCCTTTAGTTTCTATATATGATGCTGAGCGAGGAGTCAAAGACTTTGGTCTTGGTTTACCCCAGTAGCCCACAAGCCTGAGTGCATGGCTAACATTTATTGGGCACTTAGCATGTGTCAAAGAGCTTTATGAGGCAGGTTCTTTTTGAGTCCCATTATACTGATAAAGAAACAGAAGGTCAGAAAGGCCCAGTAACTTGGCCAAAGTCATGTAGCAAGTAAGTTGTCCAGCTGCAATTTAAAACCAGGTTTATCCAACTCCAAATTCCACATCTGATTTATTTTGCCATGAATTAAATGTAGTTCTGATTTGGAGAAACTCCCAGTCCCAGCGGGAAAACAGATGGAATCACAAATTACCATAACACAGTGTAGCCATGTAGATATGAAAACAAAGACATGGGAACCCTGAAAGGAAGTTGTAACACTAATAGAGGAATGCACAGAGGAGATCTTTCAGAGGAAGTGGCCTTGTAGCTGGGCTCAGGAATGGATGAGTTTCTGGCTAGAAGCACGTTGTGGGTAGAGGTAGAACATCCAGAAAGGCATGAAGATGGTGGCCACGTTTGGAAGGAGTGAGTACTAGGCTGATGAACACAATGAGTCAGGAGCTTATGACGTCAGGGGCTACTGCTGGCATAGCTGATGACTGAAGATTCTGTGAAAAGAAAACCTTAACATTTCCAGCTGAGTACTAGGGCTGTGGTGATTATATATCATCTCTCATGACAACACAAATGTTTGGGCTTACTTATCATCCTGCTTAGTAATCATTCTGTCACTCATTAAAGATGTATCAGGGTAAATTTTAGGTGAGAATTGATTAGAAATGTAAACTCTATTACGTAGTTACAGGCTTCACAGTTTGCCACTCAAACAATATGGTCATCCAATCATGAGGCACAATCATCTGCTCAGACCTTTTTTAAAATTGGGAAAAATTGACATCCGAGTTCCATCTCTTCTGAGAACTGTGCGGCTCAGAAATCTCCTTCCCTTTTTTGATTCCCCAGTTGGGTGAGATGACATTAACAGTGTATTATAAGCACTTTTCATGTTTACTACCCCATATTCAAAATTAAGCATTTCAAACAGCTGTATAATTGTCTGTAAATGTAACATTATTAGTTAATTTTCCCTTTTGCACATTGAGGTTACCTCTAATGTTTTGCTATTTTTAACTATGTTGAAATAATCATGTGGTTTTTATTCTTTGAATTATTTTATATTGTCCTGTTCCCTGAAATTAGATTAATTGATCAAAAGATTAGTAATGTTTTCATGACTTTTGATACATGTCACTCAATCACCTTCTGGAAGAGTTGAAACGAGAGCCTATTGCTGGCATCCCATTTCACGGCAATCTCACCAATGTTGGAAAATGGACTTTTCCTATTTTCTGCTAATTCATTAGTTGTTAATGGCTTATTTTAACTATAAATTCCTTGTTATTGATGAAATTTAAGCATTTTCAGTATTTTTATTTTCTGTCTAAATTCTACTTTTTGCACAATTGCTTTTGCTCACTTCTTTACTGGAATTTAGTATTTTTCTTTCCAATTTGTATGACTCCAAAATCATGTGATAAAATAAGAAAAGGGTCTTTCTTAGAGGCTAAGCAAGGGAATGAATAAGGAACAAGAACAGCAAAGGGATAGTGAATAAAGATACAAAATAATAACTTGTTTTTATTTTTGAAGTTTTTCCTGGGCAGTCATTCTTGACCTTTTTGGGGATTATAAATTATTTTGAGATATGCATTCTTATCCCCAAAATGAACCTGATTTAGTACATAAAATTTAAACAAGTTGATAGATCCCCTGAAGTATATCCACAAAACGCTCTCAGGTTAAGAAACATTGTTCTATAATAACTGCTTTAACCAAAATGTTTAATTATTGCTTATTTTTACCTGTCCTGGCAAAGAGCTAATTGTTAAATTTTGTGTTAGAGAGTCAATATTATAAACAGTTTAATGTGGTCTCCCTTTCCTTTCCTTTTTTTGAGAGTTTTGAAGTTATCACTAAGTGGACTGTAGAGTACCAGGTAGGAATCTGACCTCACTGCTCAAACTTTCAACTTCAGGCGTGAAGTAGTCCCAGTGATGTGGGAACCTCAGAGGCTAAAACAAAACTAGCAGACTGAGGCCCTCAGAAACCAGACTTATCAGATTCAGAATTTAATATAACTATGTTTGAAAGATTTAAAGAAAACAGATCAAATTAAAAAGTGAGCAAGAAGCAAGAATAGCAAATGAACTGGCATGTTTGAGAAAGAAATTGAGCTTTTAGAAATAATACATACAGTTGTTGAAGTAAAAACTCAAGTCAATAGGTTTAAACAGCAAAATGAATACAGTTAAATAAAACTATTGTGCTGAAAGATTTCGAAAAGTATTACACAGAATGCAAAATGATGACATAGGGCAATTCAATATATGATAGACGTTAAGACACTATGAGGATAGTATGAGAAGACCTGATAGACATCTGATCACAGCACCTTAAGGTGAAAATAGAGAGAGAGCACCAATATTGAGGAGTTAATGTCTGAGGTTATTCCAGAACTGATAAATAAATGAATCTACAGATCTCAGAAACACAGCTTTTACAAAGGATAAATGAAGAGAAATTCACTGGAGATACATTGTAATGAATCTATAAATCACCAAAGCTAAAGATATTATTTCACAAGTAGAATGACAGCTGACTTCTCAACAACAATGAAAGCAAGGAGACAGTTGAATGACATCTTGAAAGTGGTGAGAGAAAAACTAACTGTTAATATAAAATTGTGTACCTATCAAAAATATCTTTTGGCTGGGCATGGTGGCTCATGCCTGTAATCCTAGCACTTTGAGAGGCCAAGGAATGTGGATCACTTGAGGTCAGGAGTTTGAGACCATCCTGGCCAACATGGTGAAACCCCATCTCTACTAAAAACACACACACAAAAAAAAAAAGATTAGCCGTGTGTGGTGGTACGCACCTGTAATCCCAGCTACTTGGGAGGCTGAGGCAGGAGAATTGCTTGAACTCAGGAGGTAGAGGTTGCAGTGAGCTGAGATCGTGCCACTGCACTCCAGTCTGGGAGACAGAGTGAGACTCTGCCTCAAAACCAAACCAAACCAAACCAAACTGAAACAATCTTTCAAGAAGTACACCATAAAGACATTTCTGGATAAACAATGAATGAGATTACTTCCTAAACGAATATGTAAGGATGCCTCTTTTATAAATATTAAAAAAAAATTTTGGGGAGTATTCATCACCTCAAGCATTTATTCTTTTGTTATGTTACAACCGATAAGAATATCTAAGGATGTTTCAAAAGGAAGAAAAATGATCCCCAAAGGCTGGTATATTAGTTTCCTATTAGTTGCTATAAGAAATTACCACAAACTTAGTGGCTTTAAACAACACAAAATTATCCTTCAGTTCTCTAGGTCGGAAATTTAACCTCCTGATTTCTGGTCTGAAGTCTTACTGGGCTACAATCAGGGTATCAGCAGGGCCGCTGGAGGCTCTGGAGATGATGTTTCTCTAACTTCTAGAGGCATTTGCATTCCTTAGCTAGTGGCTTCTTTTCTTTTTTGCCATGTAACCTAACATAGTGACAGGCCCAAGGGAAAAACAGGATGTGGGCATTGTGGGTGGTGGAGTAGGGACATTATTCTGCTTACCACAGGGGACCTTGGATGTCAGTAAAAATGGTGAGGAAGAAATCAGTAAACATGTAGAATAATCTAAACAAATCTTCTCTGAAAAATAAGTCTAAATGTGGGGTTAGAAACAGGGCAGAACTAAAACGTTAAGACAAATTAAAATGTTAAGCCTATAAGTTGAGAGGGAGATGATCGAAGTTAAAAATACTCATAAATCATATTTTTTCGGTAGGGGGTTTAGATATTTATTAATTTTAGACCCTGAAAAGTAAAATAGTCATGATAAAAATTTGATAGTAACCACTAAAAGAAGAGACACAGAGTATATAACTTCTAAATCAATATAGGAAGGGGGATGGAATAAGAAAACAATAGCAACCACCAACATCCCCACCCAAAATAAAGAATAAGGTGAGAGAAAAAAAGGAAGCATTGAAAAGGGGCTAAAATAAAATTCAAAATTCAGTCACACCTGTAATCCCAGCACTTTGGGAGGCTGAGGTAGGTGGATCACCTGAGGTCGGGAGTTCAAGACCAGCCTGACCAACATGGAGAAATCCCGTCTCTACTAAAAATACAAAATTAGTCGGGTGTGGTTGCGCATGCCTGTAACCCCAGCTACTCAGGAGGTCGAGGCAGGAGAATCGCTTGAAGCCTGGAGGCGTAGGTTGTAGTGAGCTGAGATTGCACCATTGCATTCCAGCCTGGGCAACAAGAGTGAAACTCCATCTCAAAAAAAAAAAAAAAAAAAAATTAAGATAGTAAAACAAATCTAAATACATTAAAGATTACAAAAAATGAAAACGAACTAAACTTCCTAGTTGAAAGGCATATTGTCAGATTGGATTTTAAAATCTGGCAATGCTCTTTCCAGGACACAGTCCTAAAATATTAAACACCGAAAAGCTGAAAGTAAAGGGTTGGAAGAACACAGTCTTAACTAGAAGAGAGCTGGGTTCACCCTTTTGTATCAGAGCTGAATTTCACTAAGAAAACGCTAACGGGAAGGGGGAAAGGCACAACATAGTGATGATACATTAATTCTCAACAAATGTATGACACTTCTAAACTTTTATGACTGCAAAAAATAAATAACCTCAGCATA
Source organism: Macaca fascicularis (assembly GCF_037993035.2). Taxonomy (NCBI): domain Eukaryota; kingdom Metazoa; phylum Chordata; class Mammalia; order Primates; family Cercopithecidae; genus Macaca; species Macaca fascicularis. Next base: position 20,118,310 of record NC_088387.1, read on the forward strand.
TATAAAATTTTGGAAGAGCCATGGCTATCAGCCGACATGCACTTACCATATTTGCATTGTCCTACTACGAACTTTACCCAAGGTGCTGTCTTCATCCTCATTTTATAGATGGGGAAATTTACCCATAGAGAAAAAGGTTTGGGCCATGCCTTGGTTTCTTCTTGACTCTGCTTCCTGCTCATTGATCCTCACACCTCACCTGGAGACCTATTTCACATTATCCATCAGGATGAGAAGTGCTGAGCCTTTACCAAAGAACCACAGTCACCTTCAAAACCAGTTTAGATAGATCTGGATGGAGGCTTCTGTGGTTGCAGATGAAAAAAGAGGCCTCATGGTATATCTGACTCCATATCAATCACTGCATGAACACTCACACACATGCACACGTACACATGCAAGCACAGTCCTGTTCTGGTCCGGCAGTAGTGCCAACACTCAAATCCCAGGTCTTACTCTGAAGCCTTTGAGGAAACAATTGTCGGCCGGGCGCGGTGGCTCAAGCCTGTAATCCCAGCACTTTGGGAGGCCGAGGCGGGCGGATCACAAGGTCAGGAAATCGAGACCACAGTGAAACCCCGTCTCTACTAAAAATACAAAAAATTAGCCGGGCGCGGTGGCGGGCGCCTGTAGTCCCAGCTACTCAGGAGGCTGAGGCAGGAGAATGGCGGGAACCCGGGAGGCGGAGCTTGCAGTGAGCCGAGATCGCGCCACTGCACTCCAGCCTGGGCAACAGCGTGAGACTCCGTCTCAAAAAAAAAAAAAAACAAAAAAACAAAAAAAAAAAAACAATTGTCATTCTGGGGTTTATGGGAATGTTTCTTCTTGGTGCCCCTTGTTCCTCACAGAAGCTTTTTTTCTGTGCTGTGGGTTTGCTAACCTAGCTTTCCAAGCTATCCTAATTTTGCAACTTTCTCTAATCAACCACATCAGGTTCTTGGACTATCCCAAAATTAAAGAGGTAGGTTGTGCTGCAAGAGACAAAGACATTCGCCCCTCACACAGTTTGAACTCCTGGGTAGAAACAGATTCCAATGCTGGCCAGCCTCTGTAGCTCCCAGTGCCCCTTCAAACTCCTGAGGCATTGGAGCAGGGTCCTCACCTTGCATGAAGATAAATAGGTGTGCTGAAGAAAGCCAGACACTGCTCTTTCTTAGCTCTGCATCCTCAACAAGTTACCACCACTCCTTCTCTTTGAACCTCCAACTTGTCCATGGTAAAGTGCCTGTGATTCTTTTGTTTTGTTTTGTTTTTGTTTGTTTTCTTTTTTCTTTTTTTGAGATGGAGTCTCGCTCTGTTGCCCAGGCTGGAGTGCAGTGGCCGAATCTCAGCTCACTGCAAGCTCCGCCTCCCGGGTTTACACCATTCTCCTGCCTCAGCCTCCCGAGTAGCTGGGACTACAGGCGCCCGCCACCTCGCCCGGCTAGTTTTTTGTATTTTTTTTAGTAGAGACGGGGTTTCACCGTATTAGCCAGGATGGTCTCGATCTCCTGACCTCGTGATCCGCCCGTCTCGGCCTCCCAAAGTGCTGGGATTACAGGCTTGAGCCACCGCGCCCGGCCTGTGATTCGTAAAGAGATAAAAACACAACCTATATAAAGCACCTGGCATGGTGCCTGGCACAGGTGGGTGTTTCACAAATGTTAACTCCTTCCTATCCCACTATGGGAGTCCATATCCTCTTGGGTAGGCTGCCTCTGGTTTCCATTGTGTCATCAGAGCCATACTAAGTCCACGTGTTGGAAATGGATCCCAAGAACTAATTTCTGGGCTGAGTTACGCCTACCAACTTCCCTGATACTTCTGTCTCTCCATTTATCAAATGGAAGTGTTTGCATTTGGCCTCTGCCTGTTGGAGTAACCAAAATGCTTAGCATCCTGATTATCGATAGAGGTTTTGGAGAGGTCCTATGCTGCCATCTGTTTGACTACATACTGCCTTTTATGTGTAATAAGCATTCTTTCTTACATTTGTCTAGGAATTTGCAGTTCACAAAGTACACTCATATATAAAGGCTTGTTTAGAATTGATCTTGGCAGCAATTCTATGAGACAAGTAAAAGGTAGGTCAAGCATTATAATCCTCATTTTAAAGCTGGGAAAACTGAATCTCAAAAAGGTTGAAAGACTTGTCTAGGGGACAGTGTGTGGGTAAATGAGAAGTTAAGATTAGCTGAACTGGCATTTCCTGACTATATATCTAGTGTTTATTTATGGAGAAGGCACTATGGTGGCCAAGTGGCTCACAGTCACACAGCTCTGTGCCTCAGTTTATTCATCTGTAAAATGAAGATAATAATAATCTATTCTGAATACTGTTGTGGAAATTCAAGGAGATAGTTCACATAATGGCATGGATACTGTAGTACACTGCCTAGTTTCCGAACCCCACCCCTATCCATGAGAATGGCCCATAGCTCAAGAGGTCATTTTCTTTCCCCAGGTGAAGCCTGTATCCAATGACTGCTCAATGTGGGTATATAAAGGCCTGGCTCTCTTGCCAGGGCCACCCTACCTCCTGGTGAATGGACTGAGGCTCTCATTATGACTGCATTGCAGCTCAACTGTTCTTTCCCTTCAGTCCTTCCTTTACATTTACACAGGTGAGGATCCAGCCATTAAATGCTTCACATGATAACCTCTATTGCATGTTAGGCTTCGTATGCATACACAAAAACCATCCTCTATCATTCAGGCCCCTTATTGCAGGGGCAAAGAGGCCAGTCTGGGTTAGATGTGCACCCTGTTTTTACAACAGAACAAGACAAACAGGCCCTCCTGAGGTGTAAGTTCATGGCCTTAGCCCTAGCCCTGAAACTCAGCCATCTGAGACAGCTTTAGGTCTGAGGCAACCCCAGACTTTGGGTTGTTGGTTCCTGGGCACAGCCTTCTTTTGCCAATGTTGCAATCCGTTGTAAGAGACCACAGGTTGATCACCCGTTCCTGTTACTGAGCACAGAGAGGTTTGTAGGCCAGTCTCTCCAGGAATTCTGACGCACTGCAAAATCCCATGGTCTGAATGCTTCTACCTTCCCTGTGAAAGCCCCTGGCCTCAGAAAAGGAAGCTAGCTTAAGTGACCAACATTTGGGGCAGAGCTTCCGAGGGCCCAGCCACCATGTTACATGCAACAATCAACAGAGATATTCTTTGACTTGAGTTGTTTTTCTGGGTATAGGACCCTATAATTAAAATCAGCTCTCCAACTCCCCTTCCTCCAAACAAGTATACAATGTAAGGAGGAAAATGCAAATTGAACAGCTGCTAGCCCTTCCCCAGCTTCCAAAAAGATTGCCACCCCAAGTCTCCCCTGCTGGAAGTTCTCAAGTCCCCAACTATACCCCAATCCTGAGGCCCTTGAGAAGGTGAAGGAATGTGAGTGTGGAGGCCAGAGCCCCCCTTGCCCTGTAGGCTGCTCCCCTTGCTTTTCCCTTTGGACATTACAGTTTAGCTCTGTGACTTATAATTGCCTGCATTCCCCACCCATGCTTTCTCTTACTTTGGGGCTTCTCATCCTCCCTCTTCCTCCATCTTCCTCCTCTAACCCCACTCCCATGCTTGAGTGGGGTGTTCCTCTTCCGTTCTCCCACAAAACCCTGTGCCTCCTTCATCGTTGCGTATATTATGTGGTGATGTAGTTTTCTGGAGGTGTGAAGACTATGAATCCTATGAAGACACATACACACCTACCTTGTTGACCGTTGTATCCTCAGAATCTAATACTGCACCTGGCACACAGTGGTTGGGAGTAAATATTCATGAGGCAAACACACATTAGGAAGGACTCTTTTGTTACGGTTGTTGGTTGTTGTTGCAAGTGACATAACCCCACCTTGATGTAGCTGACTGACGGCTCTACCACCTTGTGTTTTGCAGCATGAGAGGAAGAGGAACTGCACCTCTTCCTTCAGTTTCAGCTTGAATAATATCAGGAAGATTCGTATCGGTCTGAGTTGGGTCATGTACCCGATGTACTGTAACTGAGGATGGGGTAAGCTGGTTGGAGTTTGCAACACTGTTCACGTAGCCAAGATATGAAAAGAACCTAAATGTTAACTGATGGATGAATGGATAAGGAAATTGTGGTGTATATATATATATATATATATATATATATATATATATATATATTCCAGTATATATATATATATATACTGGAATATTATTCAGCCTTAAAAAAGAAGAAAATCCTAACATTTGTGACAACATGGATGGATCTGGAGGGAATTATGCTGAGTGAAATAAGACAGACATAAAAAGACATTTCCTGCAAGAGCTTGCTTACATGTGGAACCTCAAATAGTCAAGTTTAAAGAAGAGAGAATACTGGTGTCAGGAGCAGGAGAAAAGTGGAAATGCAGCTGTGATAGTTAAAGGGTACAAAGTTTCAGTTATACAAGATAAATAAGTTCTGGAGGTTTACTATTAATATATCACATAGTACCTGTAAGTAACAATACCGTATTGTATACTTAAAATTGTATACTTAAAATTGCATGGGCCGTGGATGCACCATGTCAATGTAGTCAAGGATTCTTCAATGTGTACCTTACTAGATTAGTTCCCTCTGTTTTCATTTGTATTGACTCCTCAGTTCCCTTATGGGTTGCTTGTTGACTCTTGCGGAATTATTTAAGTAAGACTTTGGTTGCAGGAGGTGGACACGCTTGGGCTGGTTTTGGCGGTAATGGGGAATTTGTGAGACATGACACAGTGACAGGAAATGCAGCCAGATATTGTGAGAGGCAGTAACTAGGAGTAGGAAAGTTATATGTTCTTACCAACAATAGTAATAATTAAGGGGCAGGAGGACACTTCGGAAGGTGACGGATATGTTTATGGCCTTGATGGCAGTGATGGTTTCATGGGAGTATACTTATTCCCAAGCTAATTGAGATGTAAATATTAAATATGTACAGCTTTTTATATGTCAATTGTACCTCAATCAAGTAGTTTAAAAATGGTTGGACTGAGAAAAGGAGGAGCTGCTCAGCCACATGAGACTGGGTGCTGGGCAGACAAAGCCTCACACATAAATTACTGAACCAACGGACTCATGTCTGTGAGCTTTGTGGCCGTGGATGCACCATGTCAATGTAGTCAAGGATTCTTCAATGTGTACCTTACTAGATTAGTTCCCTCTGTTTTCATTTGTATTGACTCCTCAGTTCCCTTATGGGTTGCTTGTTGACTCTTGCGGAATTATTTAAGTAAGACTTTGGTTGCAGGAGGTGGACACGCTTGAGCTGGTTTTGGCGGTAATGGGGAATTTGTGAGACATGACACAGTGACAGGAAATGCAGCCAGATATTGTGAGAGGCAGTAACTAGGAGTAGGAAAGTTATGAGAAGTTAAGGCAGTAGTAATTGTCTCTCTATTAAAAGCCATAATGTTATCATTCCTGCCTCTATCTGTTTGCTTTGTTCTTCTCTCTCAGCAGAATGGTCTTCTCTGCTTCTCTGTGCACCTGCAGAAGGTGACCACCCTAAGGCTTATGGATTCAGGAGTGCTCAGTTTGAGAGCAGTTACCCGCTGCCTGGCCCCTGTGAACTCTAGTCCCAGTTTCTTATTCCTGGTGTTGGTTTAGTTTGAGGCAGCTGCCCACCATAAGTCCAGTGAGCCATGGCCTGGGGACAAGGTCAGGTACATGTGTAATCAGTTGGCTCTGTGAGTTGTGGTGGTGGTGTTGGAGGTAGCTCCCAGAAGAGTGGATTACAGGTTAACAAGAGTCTGTATATCTTGACCATAATTGATGTGAACTTGTAAGTTTCAATGTGTGACCATTTACAAAGTTATGATCGGGGGTCTCATTTATTTATGGTGATGTATGAGTCTGTGTGTGTGTGCGTGTGTGTGTGTGTGTGTGTGAGAGAGAGAGAGACAGAGAGAGAGAGAGAGAACAAGAATATGAGTGGTGGTTTCCCATTCATTTCTCTATGGACCAAATCCTGGGCTATGAGCTGGACATATAATAGTAAACAAAATAGACATGGTGCTTGCTGTGACCTGCCCTGGGAGACAGATATTATATGGAGGATCACATAAATGCAGAGTCTGAGCTGAAGTCTTAAGGGTGACTTCAGCTTCCTCCAGATCCATAATTCCCTCCAGATCCATCCATGTTGTCACAAATGTTAGGATTTCCTTCTTTTTCAAGGTTGAATAATATTCCATCGTATGTATATAGATACCACAATTTCCGTATCCATTCATAGGTAACTAGTCCGTGGAGCAGGGGAGGGAAGGGGGTTCCATGCCTGTGTCAAGGTCCTGAGGTGAGAGAAAGAGGTGAATTTGAGAAACCAAAAGGATGGTGTGGCTGTAGTTCAGAGAACAACGGGGGTTGTTTCACAAGCTGAGTCTGGAGCCAGGCTGAGCAGATTCTTAGGAACTCTGCAAAACCTTAAGGGTTTATCTACGACTGTGTATAAACAACTATGGTCGTAGATAAGCAAGTTGGAAAACAACTCAAGGGTTTACAGTCATCAGAATTGTAAAACTGATCCCACGTATTTTCAAACCTCAGATCCCTTGCTCTGACCTCGTGTGTCTAAGCTAGCAGGAAGCAGGATGCCCCTGTCCACTGGCTGGAATGAAGGGACCCACCCAAGCTCCCAGTCTTCCCAGCATCCAGGGCCCCCCTGCTAGTGTGTGGTCTAGATTTCCATTCCCATAGTAGGACTTTCTTTGGGAGCCTTGCAGTCTCTCCTGCCAGAGGGCTTCGCCTGGGACTGTCTCAATTCAAGAGAGGGGTTCTAATAACATTAAACCTCAATATCTTGCTCCTCCATTCCTGACACCTCCCTTTTCTTCTACCCTTCCCCTACCTCCTTCTTCCCTGTGCCTCAGGCTGGCAGGTTAGTGCTGAAGCAAGTGGCCAGTCACCATCATTGGGGTTGCAGATCCTCAGGGTTCTTCAGAAGCCCCCTCACCATGATCAAGAGTCCCCAGTCACTTGGAATTCCAAGGTTCCCAAATGCCAGCTCTCTCACTCCTCCCAGTGTTCTCCATCTCTGGGATGTTGGGCTCCAGGCTTCTCAGATGCACTGAGTTCCCTAGGCTAAGCCACTGATCCCTCAGAGCTTCATAGCCTTACAGTAGAGGGAGGCAGGCCTGCAAAGAAGAGTTCTGGGGTGGACCAGGCACTGGGTTGCTACAGATGCTCATAAATCGTCCCTTTACCCTGGATGTGCCCAGTGTTGGGACCACCAGGGAACCCCCAGCCTTGCATGCTAATCGACTTGTAGTCCCCTGGCCCTGACTGGAAGCCTAGTTTTCTCTCTTATGACTGACCCTGGACCAGCCAGGCCCCTAGCTCCCCAGGGAAGAAATCCAATCTATTTCCTCTGATGGTAATGACTAGTACTTAAATAATGCTGACCACATGCCAAGCATTTTACAGTTGTTAGCCCAGTCCTCACAAGCACTTTGTGAGGTGGACAAGAGTCTTACCCTCATTTTATAGATGTGGCCCAGGATTCCACAGCTATAGTTCATGAGGCTGGGATTTGAACCTCTGGCCACCAGAGCCCACCTTACTGTGTCCTCCTCCTGTTGTCATAACAGAAAAGTACAACACCATGATGACACAACAGGCTATCCTGGTAGGTTCCCAGGCTGCCCCACTACCCAACTTTCTAGGTTTACAAAGTTGACATTTACAAAGTTTCCAGGTTTACAGATCTAGTTTCTGATTCTTTAGGCCAGCAGGAATTTCTCTACAAAAGCTGCTTCAAAAATTTCCAGCCAAGCCTTACACACCTTGGCATTACATCTTGGTGAGCCAAGGCGGAAGAGAGCAGGAAGTGAAGGCCCCATGGGAAGTCCCTGTGGTTGGGAGCACCCAGGCGGGGTGGGGGGTGGGGGGTGGGGGCTTTCCTGTGGCCGACTCCCTGTACCTCCCAGACCCATTCAGGCCCTGTGAGTTGAATGAAGAGACCTTGGGAATGAGTCCAGGTCTGCAGGGTTAGAGGAAATTGAAGGCCCTTACCAGATCCCTGTTGAGAAGTTTATGAATTATGAACCCTTCTGCAAATGAGAGTGTTCTTCCCTGTCAGAAGGGACAGGTTGAAGGTGGTGGGATTGGTGGCAGCCAGTAGGTTGGTCTGTTTCTTCCTCCCTCTTTCATCTGCATATGAAGGCATTACCTGAAGCAAGGGCCTGTGTAAATGCATGTGATTTACAGAGCATTTTATAGTTTGTGTGTCATTCATCCTTCCGGTGAGCCCGAAGTCTAAGATAGGGCAGGGAGCATCAGGTCCATTTTGCAGCTGTCAAAATGAGGTCTGAAGGGCAGAAGTGGTGTTCCCCCCCAAAACACACCACTGGTTGGCTGCAGACCTGGGGACCAGACCCAGGACTGCATCCTGCCCAGGGGTCTCTTGCCACTGCTCCCCATCAACTTGGATGGCTTTAAGCATTTGTGAGTTGTCTGCTCCCTGACGGCAGAATGCAGAGACATGAAGCTACAGCAGGTTCATTCTCAATGGCAAAAAGGAGAAGTGTTCAGAACATCAGGTGCTTCTAGAGAAGGCGGGGAGAGTATCTGGCCTTGTGGACAATGTCATGGCAGAGGCCAGGTATAGGGCATGGGGGTAACTGGAAGCGGGGATGGACCCTGTTATTCCCTAAGACATGGCTTCCACGTGGTGCTCAAACAAGGCCTTTGCCCTTGCTGTTCCCTCCACCTGGAATATTCCTCCCCTTCCTTGACATTGCTCAGGTCTCTGCTCCTATGTCACCCTCTCAGAGAAGTCTTCCCTGACCACTTTCCCTAAAATAGCCACCCCTTCCTAGGTCCCTCAAAAGCATATCCTGCTTTTGATTTTTCCCTATGGCAATATGCCCTATGAAGTTATTTTATTTGTTAACTCGTTTCTTGTCTGTTTTCCTTCATTAGGGCGTTGGGGACCTTGTCTGGCTTGTTCCCAATGCCTGGAAGAGTGCCCGGCACACAGGATGAAGCCAACACGTGTGTTTTAAATGAATGTGTGCACACATGCATGAGCTGGCGGCAGTCGGGGTTGGGGTAAGCATGAAGGCCCAGCTCAGTTCTCTGCATGTGACCTCTCATCTTACGCAGATAAGAACCAGTTTGGTTTCTGCCTGCCTGAGTCACTCTGCTGGAAACGGGGCCTGCTTGGCATCACGTCAGCCATCAGCCGGCCCATGTCCTCATGCTGGCCAGCCCTCT